>NC_134269.1:56691314-57891314 GCF_031893055.1 Leptodactylus fuscus
TCTTTATTGCACCAATAACTGTGCAGGGGAGGTGGGACAGGAAGGATGGAAAACGTAGGCATCGAAAGAAAAAATAGGAAAAAGTCATTGGCTGGCTAAATCAGGTGACCTCGGAATTATAAGAATAGTGTCAGCCATGTTCATGTCATTTGCAGCTTGGAAATAGATAGGGAGAGACATCGTGCTGAGGGTCAGAGAGAGATTAGCTACTGCTAGGCAGGAAATATTCTGAAAAGAGCAACACTGCTTGAAGAGTCTATAAACACTATCAGCTTATAGGCTCATCCTGCAGAAATTTCACTAAAACACTTTTTTAGGGCTCAAATTCCGTACCACTGGTATACCGTATATACCTGTGCCATAGGGGTGAGAAGAAACCTGTATGATGTCATCCGCTATATATGATAGTAGATAATCCCCATGTCTCTGCTGGGGCAAGTCAGAACTCGAAGAGAGGGGGGAAGAATTACAACTGCTGGGGCAGGGCTGAATTGACACAAATGGGCACAAAAAAGAACTCTGCTGGTGTTAGGCTGAAGTCACAGAATGGGGCATAAACTCAAAATGCAGGTGCACAAACCCAACTAGAACTCAAAAGAAAGCATAGACACGCAGGTTCTATCATGAAGTTATAAGTAGAAGAATGGCTCAGCAAGTGACAGTTGGAGTTCTTTGTGTACACTCTCTCCCACCAAAAAGGCTAACTTATGGGCGTACTGGCACCCCCTCGCCAAACTCACCCAAAATTCTGCTGGTGCAAGCCTCAGCTCACTTTAAGGACCACAGGTCCAACTTCGACACCCAATACATGTAAGGAACAGAGGGATCGGAGAGGACAGGGCTGTGGTTGGCCAGGTACTCATGCAACATGTGCCTACACTTTTCCCTCCTGGTAACACTAGGCCCCTCAGTAGTTTGGTGAGGAGGGGGGCCATTAACGTGTCCCGCACCATGGAGAGTGTTCCCCTGGTGGTTATGGACCGGATAGCAGTTGTTAGCCTCTTGGAGGAACTCTCCTCTCTGCCGCCAGAGAGGGTTGATGGAAACATTTCCATCATATTCTGCACTAGTTGCTTGTGGCAATCATTTATGCGATTGGTCCTCTCCTCTACCGGAATGAAAGACGAGATGTTATTTTTATACCAGGGGTCTCGGATTGCAAAAATCCAATATTGGTTGCTCTCCATGATGTGAACAATGCCTTTGTCTCTGGAAAAGCAGCCCAACATGAAGTCAGCCATGTGTGTCATAGTGTTACTTGGCATGACTTCGCTGCCCACACCGGAAGGGTCACTCTCCATTTCCTCCTCTTCCTCTTCCCCTTCACACCATCCGCGCTGAAGCAAAGGGATGCACTGAACTTCCCCGTTAGCCTTGTGTGTGACAGTGACATAATTTCCACTTCATCCTCCTCCTCTTCCTCCGTCATTCAATGGTGAGAAGCTGACAGGAGTGTGCTCTGAAGGTTTTCAGGCTAGCAGCGGCTACTGTAGACTTACAAAAATGGCCGCACTTTCACCAGTATATCAAGCACAATGGGGTAGGTTTTTAAAAACCTTTGCACCACCAAGTTGAAATCTTGGGCCAGGCATGGAAAGTGTTTTCAGTCTGGCAAGCTCCAGAGTCACTACCAAGTTCCGGCCATTATCACACACGACCATGCCTGGGCCCATGTGCATCGGCGAAAACCACATTGCCGTCTCCTCTAGGATGGCATCCCTCACCTCGGGGGTAGTGTGTTTTCTTTCAGCCAAGCTGATGAGCTTCAGCATGACCTGCTGATGTCTCCCCACACCAGTGCTGCAGCGTTTCCAGGAGGAGTAGGCTTTTTGAGAACACCTGCCATGAATTGCAAATATAGACGCTATCCATTTTTAGCATATGTGATTCACATACACTAAAAATAGATTGCGTGTATACTTGCAATACCGTCCGCTTGTATACATCGTTTTGTGCGCCCAATGTATATGCCCCATACGGGTGTGAAGCAAGGAGTCTACTTGCCATACAGCATAGAGCGTACTTCAAATACGCTCAAAATAGATAGCGTGTATACTTGCAATACAGTATACTTGCATACATTGTTTTATGCACCCAATATACCTGTCCCATACGGGTCCGAAGCAATGGGTCTACTTGACATACAGTATAGACCTTAGTTCACATAATGTTACAATTTGTAACACCTGTTGCTGGTGTTTGGGCCTCCTCAGCGTTGTACCCTGAACCCTGCTTAACGTTGCCATCAAGCCAGGGATTGCGATGAGCGCATGCTAATGTTTCTTTAGCTTAACAATTGTGTTTCTGTCCATATTAATGGAGAGGAGAAATGGTTTTCAAGTATTTTTCCACTTTCCATAGAGGTTCTATTGAGTTTGGAGTGTCTAGTTGATAGGCTGTGATAATGGGGTAATACAGGGACTTGGGCGTTTCAGATGCACCCAGGCATGCTTCCCCTGCCATCCCAGTTGCATTCCAGGGTGTTGGCATCATTTCCTGGGGTGTTATAGTGGACTTGGTGACTCTCCTTAGTCGAATAGTGGTTTCCCCTGAAACAAGCATTTTTTCCCCATAGACTATAATGGGATTCAATATTCAGTCCAGTAGTTGAATATTGAGGGGCTACTCGAAATGAATATCGAATATCGAATATTTCACTGTTCGCTCATCTCTAGTAGCCATTCTTGGCTTTGGCTCGAAAAATTGCAACATAATCTGTAAAAGAAAAAGCTGTATTTCCGCAACATGGAGCCTTAGGGTGAATTCACACTGAGTAAACGCTAGCTTATTCTGAACGTAAAACACGTTCAGAATAAGCGGCGTCTAAAGCAGCTCCATTCATTTCTATGGGAGCGGGGATACGAGCGCTCTCCATAGAAATGAATGGGCTACTTCTTTCACTCCGTGCAGTCCCATTGAAGTGAATGGGGAGTGCCGGCGTGTACGCTCCGGCATGAGCAGAGCTTGCCGTATACGCCGGCACTCCCCATTCACTTCAATGGGACTGCACGGAGTGAAAGAAGCAGCCCATTCATTTCTATGGGGAGCGCTCGTATCCCCGCTCCCATAGAAATGAATGGAGCTGCTTTAGACGCCGCTTATTCTGAACGTGTTTTACGTTCAGAATAAGCTAGCGTTTACTCAGTGTGAATTCGCCCTTAGTCGGTAAGATGCGGATTAGCCTTAGTTGGATAGGATAGGATAGGACAGCAAGTTATTCATTGTACCATAACTAGTTACAAATAGAAGGAAAGAACTCTGAATACATGTATAGTACACTAACATATCACATGGCTCAAAGTATAAAATATCTATCTATAAAAATATTAAAACCCCTGACTTGTTGAATTCTGATATGTTTAGTTAATAAATACAATATTCTAATATTTTCTATAAATCAAGTATATGTGAAACCTATCCCCATCAAATATGTGCCAGTGCACACGTAAACACATGCTTCCATATGCAATATACACCTAGCATTACCTTGGGGAGAAGGTCTCTCACTATTAGATTACTTTACTTGAGACTAGTCACTAACAGATATCATTCTCACAGCAGGCAGTCTGAAGTACCTGTTTTTAAATCAATTCAACACCTTCTTTGTGCAAGATCCTAGGCAAAATCTGCCCATAAAACTGACATGCCCTGGGGCTGACGGTTACAGATGCAGGGCCAAGGGATAAAGGTGCTCTGCAGGTATGCACTGAAGTGGAAGATTAAAGACACCGAATATGTACAAGGACCAGGAAGAGTGATGAGGCTGGAATGCAAAACAAATACTAAAACCCCCTCCACCTAGAAGAGACATGACAAGATGTGACTTCCAAATGTGAAAATGGATCCATGTCACTCACTATTTGCATATCATGGTGCGGAGGATTCATCACTAATATATTGACATATATATATATATATATATGGCTCATACAATACAGTGTCCATGGGCCTCTATGGGACCCTGCACTGATGGGCACAAACTATTGAAGGAATGCAGAAAGAATCATTATTTTATAGATATGCAGATCAACTTTCAAGAGCATCAGGGGTGGCCAGAGTTTCCTACAAAAAGTTGTGACGCAGGCAGAGGCTGAAAATGTCATTCATGGCCAGAAGGGTATCAGTTGTAGAGTAGAGCCAAAGAAGAGGTCATACCCATTACTTTCTACATTTTTTTAAGCTCTTCCTTTTGATATAGTCTGACCTCTATACATGTATACAAGACCCTACCGTGATGGGCACAAGCTAATGAAGTAATAAAGAAATAATCATCTTTTTATGGATATGCAAATCAGCCTCCAAGTGCATCAGGGGTGGCCAGAGTTGCCTACAGAAAGTTGCCTGCAGAAAGGGTGGCCATTGTAGAGAAGAGCCCAAGCAGAGGTCATACCCATTATTTTTGACATTTTTTCTTAGCTCTTCCTTGTGATATAGTCTGCCTTCTATACATATTTTCATGCAGGTCCTATTTAGGTGAGAAGGTGCTATAAAAATTACCTCTTGGCGGTGGAAACATCTAGTACTGTATGTGAGCGGTGGAACAGAGGATTTTCTCAGTTGTAGGAAATTGTAAATTTAAAGAGAACCCTACTGTGAATTGCAGGGGTGCCAATACTTTTGGCCAATACTGTATGTGTATTTGCACTGATTTCAATCAAGTCAATATATATATATATATATATATATATATATATATATATATATATATATATATACACTGTATATATAATATATATCACAGAACACAGATCAGCCTATATTACATCCACTTAAGAAATGGGATTTGTCATACAAATCTCTGGCCACCAGCTTGTGCCTACAAGGAATGTAATTTTCGATCCAACCAGTTTCTCCTTATAAGATTGACATTTTCGGGAAGGTGGACAGGCAGGTAGGTGAGCACAGATCAAAACGGATTTCAACAACCTTCCTCTTTAAAGGTCAAGTTTGTTTCATAGCAGCTTTTCACATTTATCTAGTAGTTCCAGACTCTATCTGAACGTCATAATCGTACCCTGCAAAACCTTTTGTCCCTGCATCTTCCTGCCACAGAGTATTTCTGTAGAGAAATTCATACAAATGCTTACAACATTTATTCCTAGATTCTACATATTTCCGCCTTTGTGATTTAATCTGATATGTCATGTGCCATGCAGTGATCTCCATAGCTGCCAATATGTAGAAATGAATGATTGGACGGGTTTACTTGGCATCACATGAGACCCAGACACTTAATGATAAAGGAATGAACTGGAACAAGGTGAAGACTTGCTAGCACATATTATATTGTAAGTACAAAAGTATGTGGTCTATTTGTTGCAGATATGTATGTGACTGAAAATCAGGTAAGGATCAATAAAGCTGAGCATGGATTTGCTTATTCTTACCATTCAGAGTATAATAAGCAGAGGCACAGTGGAAGTTACTAAACATAGCCTCTCATGGTCTCTTTTGTGGCCTCCAGTG
This sequence comes from Leptodactylus fuscus, assembly GCF_031893055.1. Lineage (NCBI taxonomy): Eukaryota > Metazoa > Chordata > Amphibia > Anura > Leptodactylidae > Leptodactylus > Leptodactylus fuscus. The sequence goes on from NC_134269.1 coordinate 56,696,781, forward strand.
TGGGTCCCCATCCTCTTCAGGTCTCTTTTGGCCTTCAAGCCACTATCATGATGTGACAGGACATCTACGCCTGTAATGTGACCATTAAGGCTCAATCACAGGCCTTAGTGGCCCTTGGCATCATCTTATGCCCACCTGAATGATGTCACCAGCTGCCAGGGACACCCAATGTCTGTGATTGAGCAGTCACGTGCAGCACATGAATGTCATGGTGCATAAATACAAGAGTCATGACATTTGCATGCCACATGAGGCCACTGAGGCCAATTCACAGGCCTTAATGGTCTTCATCAGTAGCTATAGTCATTCAGAAGTCGCCTGAAGAAATGGGGACCCCCACTGAATGCCACGTAAAGCTCAGGAGAGGTGAGTGAGACTGATTACTATGCTTACTCACCTCCCCTGAGCTTCCTTCTTCTTATACCCTAGGGTCTAAAGAAGCAGATAAAATTAAAGGTCTAAAATTAAACTTCCAAATCACAAGAAGACTCTCAAGGTTTGCCTAATATTGCCAAATGGACTTGTTAAAGGGGTTTTATATGTTTTCTACAAGCTACATTCAGATATTATGGTCAAAGACATTTCTGCAACAAATCACACAAAGTGAATTCACTCTAAAAACTTTCAAAAGGTTTGTAGCCATTTATTGGAATAAAATAAACCTGGGTGTTTGGACAGATAATCTATAACTTTGTTAGACGCTACTGTGTAATTGCATATATTGCTCCATTCTGCACCACTACATTCTTCATGTTACCTTCTGCCTATCCTTATCTTTCCATGGATTTCATTAAGGATTCCAATTTCTCACAACACAATAATAGAATTTTTAGTAGAATCTCACAATAATATGCTAGCAAAATGATCAACAGGCTGCAAACCACATCACAACCACTGGGTGGCTGCTTATAAGACATATAACATAAACAACTCCCGGCATAGCAGCACAAAATCATGTGGTTTTGCAAAGCTGGTGATCTCATGCTACTCACCAAAAGGAAAGATATGGATAAACACATCGGTATCCAAACTATGCAGAAATCATTGACAGAGGGGGATCTGAAATCCTCGTTCAGATGTTACAATTTGTTAGACTATCACAGGAAATGCAATTACAATAACTCTACTTGGCATTTGATTGGTTAAAAAGCTAGACATGTCAAATAAGAGGAGCTGGGGTTCCTTTTTGTCTTGTACATCCTATGCAGAGGTGAGGAGTCACTATGTCTTCCACTCATATTTTAGTAATTTCTAACTGATATTTGCTAAACTGATTCTTTGCAGTTCTCATCATCTCCAGTTTTGGGTAGTTGTGAAGGTCTTATGACACAAGTTTATTTTTACAAGAGACTTTTATCTGGTTGATCAACCAGTTGTGTTTCTATAAACGGGTTTATTTAGTATTTTATAACTATGTATCTTAAGTCATATTGTCATACTTTTTTATAAACTCTTACTTGTGATATAGATTGACTTCTATGTATGTTTTCAAGCAGGTCCTATTCAGGTGAAATGGTCATGTACAGATTGACTCCTAGTTATGGGTATATGTGGCTCAGATTTGTACAGGTACTGTGGAGGAACAGAGTATTGTCTTTCAGTATAAAATAGAATTGGAATTGTAAAGAGGACCTGTCACTAGAGATGAGCGAACACTAAAATGTCCGAGGTTCGAAATCCGATTCGAAATCCGATTCGAACAGCCGCACACTGTTCGACTGTTCGAACGGATTTTGAACCCCATTATAGTCTATGGGGGGAAATGCTCGTTTCAGAAGTAGGCAAAATTCGATAAAATTATACTTACCAAGTCCACGAGTGACGGTCGGGCTGGATTCTCCTTGGAATTCACTCTGCCTAGGCATGGGGGACTAGGCAGAGCCGACTGCGCATGCGCGGGCATGCCCTCGCATGTGCAGTCAGCTCTGCTCAGGCGTCCCCCATGCCTAGGCAGAGTGAATTCCAGCCAGAAGAAGACGCGGGGATGCTGCGCCGGGAGCAGACTTCTAAAGGTAAGAGAAGAACCAGCGTTGATGTATAGCATTCTGCCAATCAACACTGGTTCTGCTTCGAACCTTAAACTTCGAACAGCTAGTAGTGTTCGATCGAGTACGAGTATCTCGAATACCGTAGTATTCGATCAAACACCTACTCGATCGAACACTACTCGCTCATCTCTACCTGTCATCTCTCCTAATCCACTTTGATAAAAGCGTTATGATATTTATGCATCCCATATGACCACTGAGGCCCAATGGCAGGCTTTATTGGTGACCTTGGGCTTCTGACATCACAGAGGAGGTTCTGAGACATCAGTGACATCCGAGAAAGAAGTCTTGACACTGCAGCGCAAATCCAGAAATGGTTAGGTATGGGATGGGTGACTATGGGAATTAAAGAGGCCAAAAAAGTTTGGGTTTGGCCAAAACTGAAATTTTTGGAAAAAAAACTGGTTTTCTTATCTCTAGCCTATACACATACTGAAACTGTCTATTCACACTGACAAACTATGTTAATACAGTTATTTACTACAATAAGCATGTTGGGGTATTGACGGGCCATTCTTTTTAATAAAAAGGTAAACCCGAGGTGACATTAACCACATGCTTAGGGGACGGGGTCTGATCAGGACTGATAAATAGTGATACATGCACTACAAGTTTCATAATTGTAGGATAAACATAGCTTCACATAAAGGAAGGCTGCAGATCCTGGTGGGATTAAGGATCCTTTCAACTTGAAGTTGTCAAATTACTCAGTTTAACCCCTAGCTAGTAAAAGTGCTTATCTCTAATGTTGCTTGACAGATATAGGGTTAACCTAATTTAGTGTCACAGTATTTTTTTCGTCAGGAAACAATCTGTCCCACAGAGCTTTGTGACCTACTGCAAGGCTATATCCCCCTAGGGTGCCATCAGACCCTAACACTATTTCCTTTCCATTGTATGCCAAACGGGCACCAATTAAGTCAACTGTTCTCCAATTAGGTTTTTTTTCTCTCTCGCTCTCAAAAGTTGTCTTGTGCTCTATGTTCAGGTTCCTAAGTGAGTGCAGGTTTGGAGTCAGTTTCAGCTCGCTGAAAGAGACTAAAGAAATCAGCCATTTCCTGCAACCTGATAGCAAAGAGTTTGCCCTGTTATCCATTTACAAAACATGATACTGGACATTTGGCAAAGCCTCCAAGTTACTAAATGGATTTTGTTTGTATTATTAGAAAGACAATCAACCAAAGTGGTTTTGGCTGTGAAAATGATATTAGGTGCGTTTGTTCAATACCTTAATATAAAAGAGGTTTGTACATTCTTACTTCACCCTCTAGTGACATCGACAATGTTGTGCCAGTGTTCTTCTATCAAGTGTATTGGTTCCATTTTTAGAAAGTAACATAGTCTCGTAGAAATACGTATAACACATATGATAAGTGATTCATTCAAGAAAATCAGCTTTAAAGGCCTCATTCACATTCAGAGATGTTGTTCATCAGTATTGTGCATTGCAACATATTATACTGGCGAAGATACCAAAGTGTGAAAGTGCCCTTGAACAAATGTCTACATGTACAATATGGAGAAAAGTATTGGCCCGGCTCTTAATCCCTGAATTCAGGTAATCCAGTCAATCCCATTACCACAAGTGTATATCTACTTCCTAGCCATGTGGTCTGTCTCTACAAATACTGTGATAGAACTTTGCACTGAATTCCAGCATGGCACTGTAATAGGAAGTCACCAATGCAACAAGTCAGTTTGTGAAATTCCACAATATATTGCGAGTAGTATTGTTGGAAAGGGTAAAGATTTAGGAAGCAACTTTGCCAAAAAGTGGCAGAACATAAAGTTACAGAGTGGGATCACCCAGTGCTATAACACATAGTGCAATGCTCTGCTGACTCAATAACTGGACTGAACTTCCTCTGGTATTAACATGCAAGTATCTGCATGTAAGTCTTAAATCAACACGCACGATGCCAAGTGTCAGCTGGAGTGATGTAAAGCACGCAACACTAGATTCTGGAGCAGTAGAAATATGTTCTACCTTGAAGTCTCATGCACAAATCTGAGTTTGGTGAATTCCTGGAGAATGTTACCTGCCTGACTACATCGTGCCAGCTGCAAAGTTTTGGTAGAGGAGGGCTAATGCTATTGGCTTGTTTTGTAGGCACTGGTCTAAGTCTCTTAGTTCCTCTAAAGGAAAATCGTAACATTAAATTTTACTACCAAGACATTTTGCATCATTGTATGTGGCCGAATTTGTGGGATCAGTTTGGGCTTTTGTTCTAGTAGGACTGTGTTTCTGTGCACAAAGCAAGGTCCATAAAGGCATGGTTGGGTTAGAGTGGTGTGGAAGAACTTGACGGGCCCCCACAGAGCCCTGAACTTAACCCATTGTACACTTTTAGAATGAACTAGATGCAAGATTGTTAGCCAGACCGGCTCATCCAATATCAGTGTCTGACCTCACAAATGCTCTTATGGATGAATGTGCAACAATTCCCACAGACACAAATCTTGAAGAGCTATGCTTACATGTATATAAAGTTCTGTGACAGCATTCAAGATAATATGGACAAAACCACTCCTGTAGTTGCGTGGTGGAACGCCATTCCCCATTTAGGGTTATGTACAAAGATGAGAAGCAGTCCAGTACGCAGTAACTATATAAAGTGTTTCTTAATCAAACGATAGCATCATACACCACATGTGGACCCATGCAGGGTCTTTATTTAGATAGGTATGTTTATTTTCTTGTGTTCACACTGTAGACTCATTTTGGGTCCAAGAGAGGTATTAGTGTAGAGTCCCACCTGAATGAGAGTGCCTTGTTGAGGCAAGTGGGCTTCCTAAAGTTTGATCAAATTTGTATAATGAAAAACCTCAAATTTATATATTTAGTCTATCTATAGATAATATTAGCATATCTATACAGTACAGTCCTATGAAAAAGTTTGGGCACCCCTATTAATCTTAATCATTTTTAGTTCTAAATATTTTGGTATTTGCAACAGCCATTTCAGTTTGATATATCTAATAACTGATGGACACAGTAATATTTCAGGATTGAAATGAGGTTTATTGTACTAACAGAAAATGCGCAATATGCATTAAACCAAAATTTGACCGGTGCAAAAGTATGGGCACCTCAACAGAAAAGTGACATTAATATTTAGTATATCCTCCTTTTGCAAAGATAACAGCTTCTAGTCGCTTCCTGTAGTTTTTAATCAGTTCCTGGATCCTGGATAAAGGTATTTTGGACAAACAATTCAAGTTCAGTTAAGTTAGATGGTCGCCGAGCATGGACAGCCCGCTTCAAATCATCCCACAGATGTTCAATGATATTCAGGTCTGGGGACTGGGATGGCCATTCCAGAACATTGTAATTGTTCCTCTGCATGAATGCCTGAGGATTTGGAGCGGTGTTTTGGATCATTGTCTTGCTGAAATATCCATCCCCGGCGTAACTTCAACTTCGTCACTGATTCTTGAACATTATTCTCAAGAATCTGCTGATACTGAGTGGAATCCATGCGACCCTCAACTTTAACAAGATTCCCGATGCCGGCATTGGCCACACAGCCCCAAAGCATGATGGAACCTCCACCAAATTTTACAGTGGGTAGCATGTTTTTTTCTTGGAATGCTGTTTCTTTTTGGACGCCATGCATAACGCCTTTTTTTATAACCAAACAACTCAATTTTTGTTTCCAAAATGAAGCTGCCTTGTCCAAATGTGCTTTTTCATACCTCAGGCAACTCTATTTGTGGCGTACGTGCAGAAACGGCTTCTTTCTCATCACTCTCCCATACAGCTTCTATTTGTGCAAAGTGCGCTGTATAGTTGACCGATGCACAGTGACACCATCTGCAGCAAGATGATGCTGCAGCTCTTTGGAGGTGGTCTGTGGATTGTCCTTGACTGTTCTCACCATTCTTCTTCTCTGCCTTTCTGATATTTTTCTTGGCCTGCCACTTCTGGGCTTAACAAGAACTGTCCCTGTGGTCTTCCATTTCCTTACTATGTTCCTCACAGTGGAAACTGACAGGTTAAATCTCTGAGACAACTTTTTGTATCCTTCCCCTGAACAACTATGTTGAACAATCTTTGTTTTCAGATCATTTGAGAGCGGGCTGTCCATGTTCGGCGACCATCAAACTTAACTGAGCTTGAATTGTTTTGTAGAAAGAAATGGTCCAAAATACCTTCATCCAGGATCCAGGAACTGATTAAAAGCTACAGGAAGCGACTAGAAGCTGTTATCTTTGCAAAAGGAGGATGTACTAAATATTAATGTCACTTTTCTGTTGAGGTGCCCATATTTTTGCACCGGTCAAATTTTGGTTTAATGCATATTGCGCATTTTCTGTTAGTACAATAAACCTCATTTCAATCCTGAAATATTACTGTGTCCATCAGTTATTAGATATATCAAACTGAAATGGCTGTTGCAAACACCAAAATATTTAGAACTAAAAATGATTAAGATTAATAGGGGTGCCCAAACTTTTTCATAGGACTGTATGTGTCAATAATAACAGTAATGCAGTTTCCATCTCTGTTTTTTATATATTCTTGTGGTGTGTCAGAGTGCTGCTGCACTTCTGTGTGTAGTCGTAAATTAGTACTGGAGGGAAGGGGTCGTTCCTCACCACTCAGCGTCATAGCTGGGCGATAAGGAATGCCCCTTCTGAAAGTAAAGAGAATCGCCCTTCTGGCAGTGAAGAGGTATCGGTAAATGCGCCAATATCTCTTCCCCCGGGGCACATAATGGGAAAACCCACATGAAAGGTCCTCTTTAACTTAGCAACTAGTATCCTTATAGCTAGGGTTGACATTATTGGGGTCAAACTGGGCAATTACCCAGGTCCCCACAGTTTATGGGACCCCTGCGCTGCCTTTAGCACCACCATTACCTGAGCCTGGCTGCCTGTATAGTCATAGTCCAGACTGGTTGTTCTCACAGTCTATCACGGACTGATGGTCCCAGAGCAGGCAGGAGTGCGGGTGCCCTCAGTGCCAGGCAGCACTGTGTGGTGGCTCAGCATGAACTCCTGGTATTGTCCTATGAGCTGTGTTACTTTAGCTGACATAATTTAGTATTTTTTTCTCTTTTTTATGAACAATCATGTCTATAATATAAAGTATATGCTTATCCTACTAATATTATAAACATGAAAGTTTGTGTGTTTGGATGTTTGTGGGTTTGTGGGTTTGTGGGTTTGTGGGTTTGTGGGTTTGGGCAGCACGGTGGCTCAGTGGTTAGCACTGTAGCTTTGCTGCGCTGGAGTCCTGGGTTTGAATCCTGCTAAGTACAAGATCTGCAAGGAGTTTGTATGTCCTCCCCATGTTTGCGTGGGTTTCCTCCGGGTACTCCGGTTTCCTCCCACATGCCAAAGACATACTGATAAGGACTGTAGATTGTGAGCCCTACATGGGACAGTGACTGTCAATGTCTGTGAAGCGCTGCAGAATATGATGGCGCTATACAAGAAATAATAAATAAATAACAATTGGATGTTTGTTCATCAATCACGGCCAAACCGCTGCACGGATTTGGCTGACAATTGGCACATATCTAGCTTGGACCCTAGAAGGAAATATAGGCTGCCTTTTATGCCGCTTATTGGCCGGACATCGCGACCGCAAACACCGGAATACCGTCCGCGGTCGGCTGAAGGGCCTGAGATGACGTCATCCCAGGTCCTTCAGCTCTGCGCTGATAGGTTTGGGCCATTGTGTGGGCGGGCACATGGACACTGTGCACGCCAGAGAAGTTGGCGGGTGCTCGCAGCTCCGGAGAGTGCCTTGCTGTGCATGGCTCCACAATGTGTTTTGGCTGTTGCTGATCGGTGTGAGTGGCGGAGGATACGGTGGAGGGAGGAGGCAGGCCACGGGAGAGGGGTTTGCGAGGGTGCTTGGGCCCCGTGGGAGAGGGCCCCTGGGAGAGGGGTTTGGGGGGGCCCCAGGGAGGGGGGTCACGGAAGATGGGTTTCAGGGGGGGCCAAGGAAAAGGTGGTCGCAGAAGAGAAGAGTTGGTGTCTGGAACGGGGGCCAGTGGGAAGGGGGAACACAGGAGGGGGGGTTGGGAAAAGGGGCATCTGGGAGGTGGCGGTGTGCTTACATACAGACATATGCAACAGCCGACATGCGGACGCAGTCGCATCATCGCCAACAACGACAAGCAGACAAAGTCGTGGGCCAATGCTAGTATATTATAATATGTTATTTGTCAGGGTATAACACAGATAGCTATGTAGTACCAGATAAATGTCATCATGGAAGGGTTACTACTAGCGATTCCACATTATCCTATATGTGCCATATCTGATTATTCATTTCAGCTAATATAAATTATAATATTTTTAGAAACATTTTTGAACAAAATTATAACTATTAAAAATTAATGTAAAACAAACATGGTAAATAAGGACATCACCACATGGTTACCAAGCGTCGAGTCCCAAAACCTGTAGGTCCAGAATAAAGGGTAGGCTCCAAAAATCAGAAAAGGATACTCATCTATAAAAAATTAAACTGAGGGAACAGGAAGTTATTCACTCTGAAGAATTGCAAGTCTCATCTCCTTGTAACAGTAATCCTATGAATCATTTTAGCCTTCCTTCAGTCGTACTCTGTGAGTTTCCCAAACAATTTACTAAACAACATGTGCACATTGCATTAGATTTCTTCACAACCTTTTACGGGAAAGTCAGAAAGTTTTATGGGAGAAACGTATTGGTAGTCTTTCCATCAGACAAACCAAGCGTCCCATGAGAACCTACAGAGCAGGGAACGTTGTAGCAACTAGTGGTGTGACATTTCCCATCCTGTCCTCTTGTTGGATTTGTCCTGTACTCTCGACTATTAGAGTATACTCTAGAGGCATCAGGGCAGCTGCACATGCATTCGCTTGAAAAGGAATAGTCTTGTTTCTTAAACTATCCCAGAATAGTAAGTTGATATTCAGTTAGATTGTAGGTTCTTCAGGGGCTTATTTGACATTTATTTGCTGCATTGCATTATATACTCCTATTTTGCTAACACTCGATTTTCTGATTTATTTTATAACTGCTACTGTTTAACATGAAATGATATGCCAGTCACTACCTCTGGGTAATACCTGCTATTTATCTACTCCAGTGTTGCCTGCTTGGTTGCTTTTAGCTCTGCTCCATTAGGGCAGCACTGTGATCTGTGACTGCATTGTCTGTTGTAAGTCTGAATTAGTCTAAAATGATAGATTTAGAACACATGGGACACGACTGATGAAAGGCAATCAGAATTGTGACATACAAGCATTGAAGGGTTCACAAGATGTGCTAAAAAGTTGTGTGTCATCAGCTTAGAGATATTCAGATGAGCTATGTAATATGCAAGGATATGGGAAAGAGAAAGGGCTGAGAAAAGAACGAAGATGATAAAGGGATAACCACTTTAGGTTTTGGTGTGTAGAAAACAGGGAGCAAAGTTTATCTTGAATGATGAGTTCAGACCTTTTCTCTATAAATATGGTTTACATATTCTTATTTTTAAGGCTAAGGCCCCATGCAATGAGCCGCAGTAAAAAAAAAATGTTGCTGGGAACGCATCATATATCAGGTATATTTGACATGCTGCGATTTCCATAGTGATGGTTTTGGAAAGCCCACTACTTCCACTACGGGTATTTTTCTGCAGTGTGTGACTGGGATTGAAGCATGGACTGTAAAACCTTGTTTGCACCGAGTGGGGCACCGACCTAAGGCTAAGACTCCATGTTGCTGGACGCAGCAGAAAAGTGCCATGGGAAAAAACGCGGCGGCAACACATTTCGGGATTTTCCTGCAGTGCTTTTCACACAAAGTCCGCAGACTTTGCTGCGTTTTTTTTTTTTAAGAAAAGCCAAGAATGGCTACAAAAAGAATGGGAAATATATAGGTAGTTCTTATACTCCTTTCTGCTCAGTACACTCCAAAAAAACAAAAACAACAAAATCTGCAACGTGGTTCCTCATCCTTAATCAGTAAGAGAATATTCAGGCATTTGCAAGCAGAAAAGCCTAAAAATAATTTCATAAGATGCATTATGTCTGCCATTTTAAGAGCAGTATAAGAACTTCCTATATATTTCCCATTCCTTTTCCAACCATTCTTGGCTTTGGCTCAAAAAATACAGCAGACTCTACAACAAAAAATATTCATAATACCGCAACGTGGGGCCTTAGCCGTAAAGTTTTTGTCCATATCAATATACATAAAAGCTATAAATTATAGAAAGACATTAACAGTGCACCCTGAGGCACATATGAAATAAATGGAAACAGGTTTTAGCAATCATCCTCACCTTATAAAGCACAAAGAGCGCCTACCACCTTGAAATAGTCCGACCGCCTTCATGTAGAAGGGTGGCGAGTGAAAATAAACAGTGTACAACTGCACAAAGCAAAGAAAAACAGTCAAAGCCACCGGTTATCAATCATTCATGTTTCGTAAAATCAATTAAAGTCTGTTTTTTAACTAACTCTGCCTTACCCCTTAGAACTGGCAGCTATCCATCTAGCATCACACAGCTTCACATTTCCTATTCCCAGGGAACCATCCTTTAAGACAAATTCACTTTTCTGCTGTAACACTACACTGTGTGTCACTTTTTCAGTTGGATCACAAATATCGGCTTGACTTATCGTATAAAACGTCTGACTTACATCTAAGCATGTTCATTATGACACCCATTGCAAATTGAACCTTGGCCCTGCCTTTAGTCAACCCAAAAATGTCCTGTTAACAAGTTGTCAGATGATATTAACCACTTTATCACTCCCAAAGCCAAAGAGTTCTACAAACTGTACAAATTGTAACTATTAGTCAGCTTTCTTGAATCTTAAAGGGTCCATTCACAAGGAGTATTTTGGCGCTGATTTTGAGGCTGAATCCGCATCAGAAGTAATGTGGAAAAAAGCCTCCCATTGACTTCAATGGGTTCCTTTTTCCACTAGTCAATAGGAGGCTTTTTTTCCAATTGGATTCTGATGCGGATTCAGCATCAAAATTAGCACCAAAAAACTCCATGTGAATGGACCCTTACCGACTTTCTACAGGCCCGATGTGCGATAATGTACTAGTAGTAATGTACCGGATGCCTAGGCAGAGTGAATTCCATCCGGAAGACGCCGCGGGGACGCTGCATGGAGAAGACTTCTAAAGGTAAGAGAAGAACCAGCGTTGATTGGCAGAATGTATAGCATTCTGCCAATCAACGCTGGTTCTGCATCGAACCTTAAACTTCGAACAGCTAGTAGTGTTCGATCGAGTACAAGTATTTCGAATACCGTAGTATTCGATCGAACACCTACTCGATCGAACACTATTCGCTCATCTCTACTAACTAACTAACTAACTAACCAATTTATTTTCATTAAATGACTAGTATAACTACATCATTACTAATTTTTTGGCAATGCTCTTATATAGATTTTTTCACTTTGATTCTTCTTGTGAGAAGCACCACTGTGAAGAAAGAACATGATAAAAGCAAAAGGTCAATTTCTAATGCAATTCAGTATATTTTGGCTTGACAGGCTAAATGACAAAATAACCGTATCCAGAAAACCATATGTCCCAAGCATTCCACACAATGGATCCCACAATTGTCCAAGATTTCGGATGGTCCTCCTCTGTTGATCCAGTAGTTTGGATAAATGAGCTCCATTAAAGACATGTGTCTTCCCTTCCCGATGTAATCACTGACATAGACATACACAGAGAAAGTGATTTCATTCAATGCTTCATCAACAAGTTCATGAATGAGGCATAAATACTTTTTTTTTTCCCATACATCCTTCAGCATCGGGTGGATGAGTGACACATTGCTAAGTATGTTATTTGTAATCAAACGACAGCAATATATTTAGAAGGGATTGATTCGTGGCCGGCTGCGCTGTCTTGTTTTTTATGAGAATGTAAGGAATTGAAGCTTTGAAAATCTTAATTTCCCAGAGCATGTTAAGTGCACTGATTGCTCAGCACAATAACTGCCACATGTGGGGTGTACAGATGTCCAAACACGTGGGAACATTTCCTTTTACTTGGAAACAAATGAAGATTTTCATCGTGTTTTCATCTTGTTTGGTAAACCTGTCAGCAGTCATGCATTATGTTCAAGGTGTTTATATAACAGCGCCAACTGCACCATCTTCACGGCTGCAATTGTACAGCATTCATACGCCTTCAGCCGCCTAATGGGGAAATCTTACCTGGCAGACAAAATAAATAATTTATAGAATCTTTATACCCACAGAAAATCTTCAGCAAATATTCGCATTGGTTGCCAACTGCTGCTTCAAGAAAACATATACTTCACAGAATAACAACTATATCAAGAGACCCAAGATACGATCTGGAGCTCACTACAAATTGTCAAAACTCCTATTCTGAAATATACCTTTTATAGATAGTCTGTACGTTAAAAACTCAGTGTTGATATAAACATAGCTATGGGATCACACCTAGACATTGAAAATGTATGAGCCTTTCTGATCAATCTTGGTGAGAAGAAGACCTCTTTCATCCATCTTTGCCCGATTTTGGCTAATCTTCTATTTCAGAGTTGGGGGACCCAATTCATGGCCTCAGGGGAAGAGTTGTTTTTAGAAATAGTCCTAGTACAGAGAATAGGAACCATCCCTATTAATTCCCCGACATGATTGCATGAGTAAGGGGGCGTTCACACTTGTGCCATGTCCACCCACCGGGTCTCCGTCATATTCCCTAGGAAAACTGGATAGGGGACGGTTTCAGGGCGGTCAGTTTAAAAACCCATTCATTTGAATAGGTTTTAAAGCAAACCACCGGTGTCCGTATGCAGCTTTGTTATCTTTTGCACGGGCACAAAGTCCTGCATGTCCGACTTTATGTCCGTGCATGTGCAAAAAAAAAAAAAAAAAAAGTTTTTCCTGTGGAGAGGCTGCATACAGACACTGGAGGTTTGATTTATAACTCATTCAAATAAACAGGGCGTCCCCTATCCAGTTTTCCCAGGGAATAGGACAGAGACCCGGCCGGCGGACACAGGCACAAGTGTGAACGCCCCCTAATAGTAATAGACATCTTCGTGTTATTTATCAACCCCATTAAAATCCTATACTATGCCACCTTTAGGTTATCATACTGACTTTAATCTACTATAGATCTCCTTAAAACAGGGGTCCTCAAACTGCGGCCCAAGGGCCACATGCGGCCCGCCAAGCACTTCTGTCTGGCCCCGCCGACAATGCCGACAGGCGTGCATTTATAATGAAGCTCCTGGGGAGCTCGGGCCAGACCATGGAGCGCACTTCACTTTATCTATTGGAGGGCACCGCTCCCAATGTCTGTGCAACCTGCTCTGCCTCCGGCCCACTGTTTAAAAAGTTTGAGGACCCTTGCCTTAAAACCTATAATTCAAAGGCTATATCAATCATATCATATCAAGAAGGAGTGATTAGTCACTACAGGACATAGTTATACTTAAGGGCCACCAACAAGGGCCACCTTCTTAAGGCAGGTACTCCAAATTCACACTGGGATATCATAGGGTAATAGGCATTATTCTTCTATCTGCACTTTTAATTCTAAACACTTCTATACTTTAGATTTTATTGCTGGAACCCAAAATTTGGGACACATTGCTGGAAGTGGGCCATGTTGAATGAAAGAGATCTTCTTCTAACTGTGAGTGATCATAAATCTCCATATATAGTACAAATATTGATAGTGCTGGTTGGCCTCTACTTATTTTATATGGAGATTGTGGTTGAGTTTTAACATATACGTATTACTCAAAGGAAACAGACCATACTAAAGAGAAGTACATATTATGGACAGGATTTTTAGCTTCAAGTATAGTGTCTATGGATGTATTATTCCCAAGAAGCAGTGCTTAAATTGGGAAAAAATTTTAAGGCAAACACTCTGGGGTATAATAATCGGAGACTCGGGGGAGGATGCAAACATAAAAAAACACTGTTTAGTACCTCTCCCTGGCTCCAGTGCACTCCCCACAGATGTTGGCCATCTTCAATGACATACAGGACGTCACATGAGCAGTAGGGTTGAGTGATTGTGTTCGGAAAATTTCACAATCGCGATCGGAATTCCGAACACAATCTTTTTAGGTGGGATCGAGATCAGCTTAGCCTTCACACTGAGTATATAGTATATACTCAGTGTGAAGGCTCCACTGCGGTTCCATAGGAATGAATGGAAGCAGCCGGCACACAGCCTTAACCCCCTGCGCGCTGGCTGCCTCCATTCATTCTAATGGGAGACTAAACTAATATGACATCTCTAGTAGCTACTTACCTCCAGAGATGGCTGCTCCGGTGTTCTTCTTCGCCTCACTGCCCCGCCTCCCAGGTTAGTGTTTAAAGAGCGAGGAAGGCGGGGCTTGTGGCTTAGGAGAGTGTGGGCGGGTACAGGGCGGGGAGATGTGACGTCTCCCCTCCCAGTACCCACGCACACTCTCCTCACCCGCCCACACTCTCCTAACCTGGGAGCAGCGAGGCAAGAAGAGCAGCATGGAGCGGGAGCGAGGCGAAGAAGAATGAGAAGCAGCGGAGAAGCCATCTCTGGAGGTAAGTGGACACCAGGGGGAACTAAGTAGCCAGAGGATTTAAAAAAATCCTCTGGCTACTTAGTGATTTACTACACAGTGTGGATTCTAACAATTAAAGCGTTCAATTGTTAGATTCCATGCTGTGTAGTGAATAGAATTGCTTTTAAAATCCGATCTCCGATTGATAAAAAAAATCCCATTGACTTGTATTGGGATCGGAATTTGGATGAAAAATGATCGGAAATTGGATTTTAAAATCGATCCTGAAAAGTCAAGATCGGCTCAACCCTAATGAGCAGGTGTTTGCGTTGTGACGCAGAAGGATGCAACCCCGGCCCATTTGACGTCTGGGATGTCACCACGTAGGCCTGAAGCCTTCCAGAGCCAGTAGAAGTAAGTAACTGTTTTTTATGTTCCACTTGAGTACACTGAAAGACATTTTGCATTTATGCTGGAACTGAGTTCCGTCCCAATTTAACCACTGCCAAGAAGTATTGCTTCTACACAAGACGTATTGCTAGGGGAGAATGACCAGTACATACATCACCTATCAAGTATGATTGCCATGCAGCTCTATACTAAGGAGTCTTCCAGTCTCCATGCACTGTCACACTTGATTTATGCCATATGCTAAGTCTGTAGTCCTATTTATATGAACGAATATGGGAGAGAAACGTCACCAGATCTATAGTATTATCTACCTAACCACGTTTGTGTTACAACAGCACAGTACCTACATTATAACTCTTCAGGTGCCAATCTAGAGATACATTTTACATACCACGTCATGTGCTAATATACACATTATATTACATTGTACTATTAGCATAATATTTATGTTAATACGATAAATTAGACATTTTTGATAAATTGATAGATATTTAACATAGCGTTCCAGACAGAACTGACACAGGGCATGATGCCAGAGCTCTTCTCTCTTGGGCCCTGCTGTCACCATAATACAGTGCAAAAAGTTTTTTTTTATATCCTTGAAAGTTTTTGTAACTTCTTAACAAGTTCATGAATTCATATGTTCCTCATATAACATCAGTTAATGATGTCATTGTCCTTCAAGTATTAAGTGTATGCGGCGCTCTATAATGGGGCACACATTTGCTATTAGAGTATTTTACAAGTGTGGTTTGTTTTTCTTCATATAATGATTTGATCTTTCAGATGGGAACTGCTTGTTTTTAGAGCTCATTCACACAACTTGTAATCGGTATGTCATAGAGGTGCACAAACCCTTGGTATGCTCCCATTTTATACAAAAGCATATATAAGGTTGTTGGATTGCATAAATATTGTTCCATTGTACTCTCTATGAACTTAGAATTGCTTCTAAGGAAGAATATCTGCATATACCCAGCAGTGCTTGGAGTCTATACAGTATACCAAAGCTGTAATACATGCTCCATGCATTTCCGTACACGTTCTATACCAGTGTACATGAGCCTTTATTACAGCTGCAACTGTGGGTCTAATGTTCCAAACTTGTAGCATCCTAGTTCCCTATGATTCTTGATTGTTTTTGTCTTTAGTCTTGGGACAAGGATGGGATTTGCAGCTTTAATACAGTTCATATTCTACAGATACAACCTAAAGCATATCCATATCTGCATCGGGAGCACGGCCTGATGTGCGTACCGGCACTCCTGGCAGATCATGCCTTATAGAAAACAGCTTTTCATGGATCCTAATTCTTTAAAATTTAAAAGCTAATTTTGTGTCTTTTAGCTCATTTTACATGTAGAAGAGAAGAATTTATGAACTAGCTCTTTCTGTTAAATGGAGTGCTAATGGGCAAGTATAACAATTCAACAGGTGCCAAGTAGAAATATAGCGACATTATTAAATCATTATAAATCTTGATAGCGGAGGAAAGCATATTCACATTTTTTCTCTTCGGTTTTCACTCCTGTGCCAATTTATTCTGGGAAAACTCGCGACATCCCACACACATATAGCAAAAAGGATTCATCTGAATAGATTTTGCAGTGAATAAAGCCGAGATCCAAAACGACTTTCAATTACATTAAGCATTTTAAGCTAGTCTATCTGGGCAGCAACAGCATAGAAGTGATTAAGGAATATTGTCGTAGGGATATTAGCTATGGTATGATGTAATAAAACTAAAGGTCTATGAAAAATCAGAGCATGAAAAACTAGTCATGGCATTAAAAAAAACCTAAATCTGGGCTATATGTCTTGTGAGAAGGTGACAGGCAGAGTTCTGGAGTCCAGATATATTAGCCCCAGGTTTCTGACATATGTGTGGTCTAGGGCAGATCTGGAGTAGGCCTCAGCCCAGGTGTAGATCCTGGGCTCATTACTGGGTCCCTGGCTGCTCCATATATAGTGGCCAGATGTTAGACTTCAATGGGTGCTGAGTGGAAGTACCGTTGGCTGGTCAATATACAGGCGTTGTACGCTAAGGATAGGCCATAAAATCCTAAAACCTGGAAATCCCTTTAAGGTTGCCATACACTTTTATTAATATTGGTGGAAACTGTCTATTTCACAACATCATCACAACATCAGCTAATGTGTATGACACTGTCGCAAAGACGGGTTAGGTATGTTAAATTTCCACATATGGAGATGTCATCCCCAGATGAATATGGCAGCAATTCACTCTCTTCTCCCTAACAGGAAAATATGTGCGCTCAAACACTAAACTGAGCATACATGTATATGAGGAGGTTGGAAGGAAAGATAGGGTTCATCAGATTCAATTATGTTAAGTGGCCAACTACATAGGACATGTGTATGCCTTTTCACTCTAGTGTTATTGGTGCACCAAAAAGTCACACCATCGATACTAACTACGGGGTTATCTGTGATATAAATTCAGAAAAAAACACTATATTGAAAGGCATCACTATTGATGGTGCATATGTCCATGTGCCTATGTGAGTCAAAAATCTTCTCTGCCACATAAAGAGACACCCAGAATGGTGCATTGCAGGAAGGGATAGGGGTGCTGGTTACAGATTTTCCAGATTTTGACAATATTGTCATTGTTACATGGAGTTGTCCATTCTGGGACCCCATGGCAATATGGTGGCTGTGTCCTTGTCTCATAGAAAAAACTAAGAAACTAGGTCCATCAATGAGTTGTGGGTGTTGAGCTTGTTTCTCATTCACTTTGCAATGAATGACTTCTGGGATCAACTTAGGTTGTGTTCCAGTGATTTCTAGGTATTGTGAGATTACAATTCAGTTTACGGGCCAATTACTACATTTCTGTTCAATATTATGTTTTAAAGGTTTTTGATTTTTTTTTCCCTTATTTTTTGTTTATTTTGCTTGGGAAAAAAACTTACTGTAAAAACTGTTCTTTGATATGAACAATCTTTATTTCCGAGAAGCGTCTCTTGACAATAAGCCGTTTTATAAGCATAATGACCCTCAAGAATGAGCTGTAACTTGTGAGAAAACCCGGCAGTAATTGTTCATTTTCCCTGCAGCACTATTACAGGGGAAATTAAAGGTCTTATGTATGAAAATAAAGTTTACCAATGCATTCCCTGCACTGGAAGAGCTTACTTACCAATATACATATATATCCCTCATTGTCTATAATGGACATCGGAGGGTTAGAAGAGTTGGTCCTCAGGCTCCTCTGCCGCTGCTACGCTTCTTAGTCATATGACCAAATCCACTCTACTCTATATACAAGCAGCAGGAGCAGAGTGAAGTCGTCATGTAACAGAGAGACAGATGGCAAAAGGGGAGGTAGAGGAATGAACTTCTGCCCCTCTGCTGTGCTCTGCTATGCTAAGGATGGCAATAGTAATGAGGGACTTGCATATACATATCAGTAATTAAAGATGACCTTTCACGTCCTCTGGCACTGACGTTTTATATACCGCTGGAAAGCTGTCAGTGCCCTGAATTCAGCACACTGTCAGCTTTGACAGCACACACCTGGGTGCTAGAGATATCCCTTCAGCATCAGAAGGGCTGGCTTTACAGCCTAGCATCATCGCTGGGTGGTAAGGAACAGCCCCTCTAACAATTCAATACTATGGTAGAGTACTGTTGTGGGGAGGCATTCCTTACGGGCCACTAGATGGTAAGGTCCGTCATTCTGACAGTGAAGAGATGTCGGTGTTGAAATTAATGACGCCGATATCTCCTGCACACAGGTGCACATCCAGAAAGCTGACAGTGCATTGAATTCATACCATGGGTGCCGGAGGATGTGAAAGGTCCTTTTTAAGTTTACCGAGAAGTTTCTCTTCAGTTGAAAAAATAGACAAACATGGACTGAAGAAATCTTCAGTTTTTATTTTTTTAACATTAGAGTCAATCATGATGGATGCAAATGGAAGGTGCTCCTTCTGCATCCTTCATTCTGTCAATGTTTCAGTGTGCATATGTAGTAAGCAATGGGGTTTCCATGTAGGGGGTATAGGAACTCACAAAGCAGCACAATCTGAAGTATTGACGTATGAAATCTGAACAGATGTAATACATGGCAAATAGAACAATGCATTGGGAATGAACATAAGCAAATAGATACATTTTGCTTTATTTTTATCTCAAATATCGTGATCACGACAGAGAGGACACTATGATAAAAGCCATGTGCATACCTAATATCATGTAATTGTATCACACTGCATAATACAAATGTTAAGATAAATCATAAAAAGACATATTTCCCTTCCTAATATATGCTGACTTTATGCTGGCAGTGTAAGTGTATCAAGATTACCTTGTATAGAATATAAAGTGCAAGAATGGAAGAATAGCCAGCATGGCACAAGACGCAGCACTCAGCCAACATGAAATCATTACATCTCGAGCTGTGACTTATGCATTAAAACAATGTTTGAATAGGCATTAAGAGGTTTAAACAAAATGCCTGCACTGCATAAATTCAGAATGTGAGTTCTTCAACACGCTCCAAAGATCTAAGGGATGTATATAATCCCACTAGGGCTGGATTGTAAAGTCCACTTTTATGGCCTTTACCAGTAAAACTGTGCTAAGAGGAAGACACGTTGGCTGAAAGAATGTCACACTAAAATGGATAGCATTAAAAGGTGTCCATTTTTAGGAGATTTCTGTTCTGTGACTGACACAAATATTCTGGAAATAAAGCTTACTTTATGTCGTTATATGCAATCAACATGGCCACTATATTCTCGGACAGTCATACTGTAAAATAATTATACAATAAATGGAATATTTATCATGTATTACATTTCACTCCATTCACATCATGGCTCCTGTTACATCTCGGCTGGATCCATTTTCCAATACATCCCGATTACATCTATGGACCTCATTGACTATTATATTGGAGTATGACTTTTGGGTCTAGTATATCTGATGGCATGAACCCTCTAAAAAGATTCTGTCACCAGAGCCCAGAATATCAACCCAGCCCTCAGATAGATAGGTTAGGGTCACCTTAATGAAACAGTGTGAATTGGCACCTGTGTTGCCAATGTGCTAAAAGGTGAACAGCAATGTCCTTATTGCTCCCAAGGACTCATTTGCGTATGGACAAAAAGAGTATATATCAGCAATGACTGTTATACCCCAAACCACCCACCCCACCCCACCTCCCCATATAGCGGTCACCAACGAAGAGGAAGATGAGACTCCATGGACTGTTATACCCCAAACCACCCACCCCACCCCATACCCACCACTCACCCACCCGAATCCAACTCCCCCCCCCACTTTACTAGCTTTGGCAATGCCAAATATCTATTCGGACGTGCCAATGAAGCTTGTTTGATTTGATTTGATTTGATTTGACTGGCAAGTAGAAAGAACTGTTTACTTTAGGTGACCTTAACCTATCTCTGTGAGGCTAAGTTCCTTTTAACTCGAACCTTGGATTTCCAGACGAGTTCTGACTCAAGATCATCTGATCAGAAACAGCATTTGCCAGGAAAATTTCTTTACCTGTAGTCCCCCTAGTACAGGTAATACACAATGAACAAGTAGAGGAGAGAGTAGGCGAAGTGATTTAGGTGCCAGGTCCTGGTTTTGATTGGATGTCCCTGTGTAGGAATAACCCCATTAACCCACGATTTGAGCTAAACAGAACCAAGAAGTAAGTACATATAAAGTCCCTGGATAACCCATAATGAGCCACAGTAAAAAAGCGCTGTGGGTAAAACCGCATTGCGGTTTTCCCATCACACTTTTCATAGAAAGTCCACAGAGGTTTCCTCTGCTTCTATTATACATATAGAAAAACCAATGGCATTTGCCATTGACATGCTGCGATTTCCAAAACCACAACCATTTTGAAGTTCGCAGCATGTCTGCTGCACATATCTTTTGGTAAAGTGAATCCCATGCACCTTGTAGTGACTGTAAAACACCCCTTTTTTGTGGCATTTCCACCACAGCCAAACCACAGCATTTATGCCATGGGGGAGCCCCTGGCTTCAAAGAAGACTTGTCAGCTCTCCAGACATTTAATTAAGTACTTGTATTCTTCATAATATAACAATTCCGGAGTATCTATTCGTATAAGTCTGCATGGTTCCATTCCTGTTATGGTTGTGTCCCTACACATTTGGCACTGTCCAGTCAGTACTGACTATATCAGACAGTATAGGGACACATCCCTTTGGCACGAAGAATGGGAATACCCAGTGGTGGGTTTTAGAGATGAGAGAACACTGTTCGGATCAGCCATTCCGAACAGCATGCTCCCATAGAAATGAATGGAAGCATGAGCCAGGTGCTTCCATTCATTTCTATGGGAGTGTACTGTTCGGAACGGCTGATCCAAACAGTGTTCGTTCATCTCTAGTGGGTTTATTCACACATTTCTAGGAGGAACAATGCAGGATTGTCATAACACAGAGTTATAAGAAAAGGATGGCCGCAATTGTTATTTCACGCAAATACAAATTTGTACTAAAACAGACATTTTAGGAGAGGTAACAGGTCCTATTTAATCCCTCATTGTATGTACTAGAACGGTATATTATATCTTACATAATTTCCTTGAGAAAATAGCACAGTAAAGTTTACGTCCTGTAATTTTGTTATTTCCTAGTTAAAAGATGAGTGATTCTGTTATCTGCAATGTGCCTATGATGCCTTACTGAATTATATAGCATCACCCGTATTACCATTTTATTTCCACTAAGCTGGATAATACTATATAATATCATACAAAACTGATTTTATTTTGCCTCCGAGACGTAGGAGCTGAAAATGGACCACCTGTGATTTAACTGTGGCTGGACTTTGATCTCTACAGTGGCCAGGTTTGGATGTTATTGTCACAGCACGGATCTAAACTATAGGGGTTCACCTAATTGGAGAGAACCGTTAGCTAATTGGTTACTCTACTGCTTGCTGGCTCCCACGACCCTTGAAGGTCACCATCAACATTGCTGGAAGTCAGTGATGTCATCAAGGAGGTCAAAGGTGAATCTCAGCCTCCCAATTGGTTTGGATTATATCCAGACCTTGATTTCAGATCTATTGCTTCGAACTAGGTTACAAATAGTGGAAATAAGAAAAAAAAACACCTTTTTTTTCCAAGTAACGATGAAGCAATTTGATATACTTCATGAGAGAACACTACAATGTGGTGCTTAAAAAACTAATTGCAATTGTATCAGGTTCACATTGAACAGGCCCATGCTTAAACAACATGACATGCCACTCATATTGTGCCGAGGCTTATGAAGATCAGTGGGAGGGTTGTCATATCCATTTTCATGGCTTTGGCAATATTGCTACATGAAAGTAATATTACAAAAGCTACTGCTAAGCTTCTCTCAACTTTTCCACAAATGCTTTTGTGAGTTCTCCAAGCAGCAAGAGAAAATGCTTACACCCAGGAAAATGAGCACGCTGTGTAAGATGATACACAATATCTCTATACACTTCTTAATTCCCCCAGGCCCTTTCTTGAACAACTCCAAGTAGTCCCAACTCACCCACCCTGTCAGAATGCCGGGATTACTTCTGTGTCCATCATGACCCTGTGTCATCCACAATATTGTTTATTGCCAGGCTGGACTCAAATACAAGAGACGTCACTTTAGTAGAACTGACTTTACTAGTACATTTTGTTGGTTATTCAGTATCCTAGCAGGGTTCAGTGTTTCTTTTTATAGCAGCTGTGGGCACATTTGTGTCAATTTCAACATATGTTTCTAAATAGTAACAGACCACCAGTAATGGATTTAATGGCTAAAGACTCTGTAGGTGTAGGGATTTAATCTACAATCAGTATTGCTCTCCATGGACATGCATGCACCATTTACATGATACTGGGTGGATCAAAGCAATTTGCACTGGTGAGCCAGCTGCCTGATACTATTCGGGATGACTACAGAGCTTATGTTAAATTCATTTGTTGAGGTTCTTGTTAAGTCTTCAAAATTGTAAGTAATCCAAGTTTTCAACCAAAATAGTGTACAACTTGTTACTGCCTTATTAAGCATTACATGGTGCCAGGACCATAACTATAGGGGGTGCAGAGCTGATGCCAGATGGAGTCTAAAGGTATTTCTAGAACAGATTACATAATAGGGTGAGTTATAGTCACATAGGGATACTTACCAACATTTAAAAAAAAAAAAAAAAAAAAAGGCAGGACAGTTGGCCAAGATGGCAACTTTTTGAACAGGATGTGCAACCTTTTTGCAGGTTTTTTTTTTTTTTTCAAAATTGAGTATTGGCTAGTATGCATATAGGGAGTTAATTATTTTATTTTTTGAACTATCTATTTTCATCTAGTTTTGAATTGTATTTATTATTACTACATTTATTATTACTATTATTATTATTATTACTACATTTTTTATTATTATTATTATTATTATTATTATTATTATTATTATACATTTTATTTATATAGCGCCAACATATTCCGCAGCGCTGTACAATTTGTAGGGTACAAATACAGACAGAAAGATACATTACAAAGAAAGTCATTTCACACAATGGGACTGAGGGCCCTGCTCGCAAGAGCTTACTACTACTACTATTAATAATAATAATAATAATAATAATAATAATAATAATAATAATAATAATAATAATAATAATAATATACCACATATGTATCTCCGCAGTGAAAACCAGGACCCTCCAAACTTGAATTGACCTCCTATGTATATTAATCTAAATACTTCTACTTCCACTACTAACTATTACTATTATTTTAATTATTTTATTTTTAATTTTATTACTACTACTATCACAATGTTAATATTATGTTATCATAATGACAAGATAATATTAACATTGTGATAGTAGTAGTAATACAATTAATTAAAATATTTAATCTTAATAATTAAGATATTAGGGCACAGTTCAGTTCAGCTCTGAAGGGTATTGGTTCACATTGGGAGAGAACTAGCTGAGGTATGGAGTCTTACATGCAATGCTCCATGGGAGTATGCAAATTAGGTTTCTTCCAGAAGAAAAGACACTGTCAGTTAAAGCCTTTAGAGATGGATAGGTTTTTGGAGTTTGCCACCTACAAATCTTTATTATACACTGTTGTAATGGACCATCAAAATATGAGTCGTGTCCTATTTTTGCCCATGAAAACGGGTGCCCAATGGGTGCAAGAATGCTGTGAAATATGGACATTTTTCACGGCCATTTAGCACTTCGGTCATCTGAATGGAGCCTCATAAATGGATGCCAAGGAGAGATGCAAAAAAATAATAAACACTGATATTCACCTTCCCTCTCCTCTACTGGGCTTCCTCCCATCATTGTCTGCTCCTTTGCAGGCATATTTGGTCCTGTTATGGCCTCTTACAACCTCTTAAGTCTCAAAATCACACACACCCAACATGAGTGATGAGGCCGAATCACAGACATCAGAGTTCCCTCAGAGTCACTGACAACACCTAAGAGGCTGGAAGAACACCGAAGAAATAAAGGAACACCAAATACCAGTCCAGTAAGTAAGTCAAGGAGAGGGAAGGAAGGTGACTATCAGTGTTTTTTTATTTCTCCACACCTCCTGAGGCCTCTGCTCATTGTACTCTGTGGTAGGAAGAGACTCTAGAGTATAATAATAAACCTTCTGGTCTGAAACAAAACTGGTGGGCAAATCTTGCGGATATTCTCAAAATGAATCTCGCAATGTATGCAATAATTACACAGTTTAAGTTTTGGAACGACTATGGAATTCTGCTGAGGATTTAATTCTCTTGGCCAGAGTGAAGAGTGGTTGCAAAGAGAGACATGAGAGCATGCCCTGTCTTGCATTTGTGGGGAACTCGGTAGAAGCAGTGGTAAGGACTAGAGCCCGACCCTCACTCGTGGACTTGGTAAGTATAATTTGATTGAACATTGCCTACCCCTGAAATGAGCATTTTCCCCCCCATAGACTATAATAGGGTTTGATATTTGATTCGAGTAGTCGAATATTGAGGGGCTACTCGAAACGAATATCGAACCTAGAACATTTTACTGTTCGCTCATCTCTAGTAAGGTCCCAAATAGTCAAGTCAGGGACACAAGTTGTGCAATAAACAGGTTTATATAGAAAAAACAGGAAAACAAATACATCTTCACTTCAGGGATAAATAAGCACAAACAAAATACAGCCTTAAGAAAATAAATCAAATTCCTGCTCATCTGAGCAAGTAAACAAAATAAATAACCTAACTATACATGTGGCTTACTGCCAGCCACACTAAAAACACAAACACAAATTGATGTCACCGGACTCATCTTTAAAGGAGAGTCCCAACCACCTCCTCACTTCCTGGATCTGCTCTGAAGTGCAGGCTCTGCAACCTTTTATGGGACAGTAATGAGCCTGAGGACCAACTTCAGGTCCTGAAACCTATTCCAGACCCGCACTAGACCACACATAAGTCAGGCTGAAGTATCGGGACTCCAGCACTTTTCCTGTCACCTTCTCACACATTATACAGACAGTCTATTAATTAGAATGGACATTGTGTAATCCTTCATTGCGCCTGTGGGGGCACTGCAGGAAAATTGTCAGGTCTCACAACAGGTAACAGATAATTGATTGGGTTCCGCAGGAGGACACTTTATGATCTGCTTATTGTTACAGGGCTCTTTTAAAGTGAAGAATAAGTGAATTATTTTAGTTAAAGCATGCACTTTTTGCTATCTTTGCTTTTTCTCAAAGACGGATGATATTTAAGAATTTAGTCTTGAGAAGGGACAGTCCTTGAGTCATCAGTTCAGTGGGGGATCAGTCCTATGTCAAAAGCCTTTGAAATATCCAAGGAGCTGTTCAGTTATGTACACCAGAATTATCTATTTTACGGTTTTCCCAGCTGCTTCCATTGTAAAGAACAGGAGCAATAAAGTTCTTTCCGTGCCATATGTCTGACAGAATGATATCATTTTGAATGTTCTTGTAAATACAATAAGAGTCAGCAATAAAGCCTGTTTGTTTTTGAATAAATCGTTCCCTCGCTGAACATAGTCATTGCCGTAGAAATGGCTTACTTGTGGATTTATGAAAACACCGAGGAAAAAAAAGTTTTCGACGCGGTATCAAAAACAAAGATGACTGATAAACCTATTTCCTGTGTAGATATATTTCATTCATTTGTGGAGTGTCAGGGGGACTAGTGCTGCGTCTGGTACAACATATCCATCACTTCAGCTAATACTGTTTATTTATAAAGATACAAAATATTCCTGCTGAGTGGAACAATGAGGTGGAAGCAATGATATACCAGAGAGGAAATGGATATGATGGCAAATTGTCCCAACGGTATACCAGATCCTGTCTGAGAAATGTTGGTCATTCACAAGGTTAGACAAGTTTGAGTTAATTCCTCATTCACAGCTCTGGAAAACATGTCAAAAACTTTAAAGGGATACTGTCACATTGGATAGCTAGGGAGTATGATATAGAGAAGACTGAGAGGAACAGATTGATATGAAGTTTACAAGTACTATAACTTGTATTTTATACATTCCATGAGTAGACGTACAATGTGTGATTCTATTTAGTGATTGACAACTATATCCGTATGCACAGTGATACAGAGAAGGCTGTCAATCTCTATGTAAGAGCACCCACTGGACTCCTAAGCCCAGAATAAGGAGATATGTAAATAAATCAACTTTAAGGTATGCTGGAGCAGTTCTTGCTAAACTATATATCAGTCTATTCAAGTCCTCAGTGCTATAACAGTCTATTCTGCTCCTCCTGCTCTATAACAATCTACTCAGCTCATCCTGTCCTACTCAGCACATCTTGTACTATAAAAATCTACTCAACGCCTCCTGCCCTACTCTGCTCCTCCTTCTCTACTGCATTTACTCAACTCCTTCTGATCTATAACAATTTACTCAGTTGCTCCTGCTCTGTAACAATCTACTTAACTCCTCCTGTCCTACTCAGCACCTCCTGTACTATAACAATCTACTCAACTCCTCCTGTCCTACTCAGCTCCTCCTGTACTATAACAATCTACTTAATGTCTCCTACCCTACTCAGCACCTCCTGTTCTATAACAATCTACTCAATGCCTCCTTCTCTACTCTGCTCCTCCTTCTCTACTGCATCTACTCAACTCCTCCTGCTCTATAACAATCTACTCAATTCCTCCTGTCCTACTCTGCTCCTCCTGCTCTATAACAATCTACTCCTCTTGCCCTGTGAGAAGTTCCCTTTGAAATATTTGACCCAAAAATATAAAAGTTATAATTATTTGAATCTTTTATTTAAATATGTTATTAAATATGTTCTTCATGTTATATAAGAGGGGTTCAACTTGAGAAATCCAGAGTGATCTAGAAAAGCTGTGGCTAGCCAGACGGGTGCATGTTTACCAATTGGCTTTACTCTCTATCATTATTATGATGTATACTTAATGTAACATTTAATCACTTGTATACAAGATTAAGGCTATTTTCTCTGAAAATGAGTCAGACTGTTTTTAGCTGCTGTTGTGCTTTTATTTTTCATCCATTACGTGTTGGTTTGTTTTTGATGGCTGAGTTGTTTTCGTTTTACACCCATTTTTAACACTGTTAAAAAAAACCAGTTACATTTCATTGATATTTTATTTTTTTTACTCCCATTGATCTGTTTGTAATAAGATGAGATAAGATCAGATAACATAAGATAAGATAATCCTTTAATAGCCCCACAGTGAGGAAATTTCAGCAAGTTACAGCAGCATGATAATACAGATACAGGGATAATACACAGTAATATATACAGACGTAGGCACACATATGCTGAGAAGAGAAGATATACTAGGAGTCCATAGAAGCTAAGGAACAGAAGAGAAAGAAGGAAGACTTCATAATCATAATCATTAGTTTTCTGTGCGGAATGATCTTCGTTTGGTCTGATGTAGATTATACAGCCTGATCACGGTTGGAAGGAAGGACTTGCGATAGCGCTCCTTCTCACAATTGGGGTGAAGCAGACGGTCACTTACAGTACTGCCAAGTGCCATCAAGGTCTCATACATGGGGTGGGATTTGTTCTCCCGCATGGAGGTCACCACGTACAGTATCCTTCTGTCACCCACCGCCTGTACTGGGTCCAGGGTGCTTCCCAGGACAGAGCTGGCCTTTCTGATCAGCCTGTCAAGTCTATTTCTGTCCCTGGTTGATATACTGCTCCCCCAGCAGGCCACACAGAAAAGATGGCTGAAGCAACCACAAAGTTGAAGAAGGCCCTAAGAAATGGCCCCTGGACTCCGAAGGCCCTCAGCCTCCTGAGCAGGTAGAGCCTGCTGTGACCCTTTCTGTGCAGCACCTCCAGGTGATCAGCCCAGTCTAGTTTATTGTTGAGGAGCACACCCAGATACTTATAAGTCCTGACTATCTCAATACATGTCCCTTGGATCTCCACCGGTGTCGGAGCACTTGATGACCTTGGATGCAAATACATTTTGACAGACTCATTGACTTCACTGGGGACCATGTGGCCATCAAAATAGACAAAGATAGAACAAGTCACGTGTCATTTTGATGAACCTCTAAAATGGTCAACAAAAACCGAATGTGTGAATAGACTGATTCATTCTCTTTGTTATTAAAACAGTGTGACGACAGTTCAAAAAACATCCGTTACGTGGCGGTTTTTCACTGTTGTGTGAATAAGCCCTTATTTTTGGCATTTATAGTCATCTGTAGATTATTTCCATTTATTGAATATAAGGGTTACATTAAGGTCCCTGTTTGATTATATTGTATGCCGAGTTCAGTGCATGCATTGAGATAGATATTCTACAGGGCAAATCCTAAGATGCGGATTTATACCATATAAAAAAGTTTTGGAAAGAATTCCTCTCATATTTGCACTGGGCCTCTTAATATCCATGCTCTTTGTACCCCATGTCTAACAGGATCATGCTATTTAGCATTTAGCCATAGTGCTTCCATTTTCGAGTTTGCTTTGGTAAATAGTCTTTTTTCATTATGCAAAGAAAGAATTCTAGTGAATGACACCATCTGCTGCTGTATGACTCCTCCGAAAATAGTCATGGCTTGAATATCTGAATTGTAATGTCATTGATCTGCGAATGAATAAGGAGCTTTAATATTAATGATAGGACAGACCAAATCCATAAAAATAATAAATTCTTCTGGTTTTAAAAACTTGTTTTTAAATATTTTGAGATATAGTCACAATATTATATTATCAATAGGTTATATCATATACATTCTACATCCAAAGTATTGTAAATGAATGAATGACTATAGATAGATACATAAATCGATTGACTATGCCTTAATGACATAAAAGTACTTACTGCTGCAATAGTTAGAAGAGACATTTGGTGTGTGTATTGGTCACTTATACAGATTTAGTTGCGTTCAGTATTCCGTTCAGGTGGTTCTCATGCAGAATCCCCAAATGGATGTGAACGAAGGGTAAGGGGGGGAGGGGGGGGTCCAACCACTTACTCTCATCGATTAGGATAACGGGAGAAATTTGTCAAGCAGTGGTCATGCCAATGTGCACACCACTCCATTTATTTCAATTGGGCCACAGGATATATTCAAGCTGGTGCTCCAACTGATGTGAAAGGAGCAGTGTATGAACCAGTCTGGCCACTGCCCCATTCAGAATGGGGGACAATACTCCTTCATTCTTCTAATCGGTCAGGGTCTAAGTAGTCGGATCCCCACCTATTTGCATGCTATCCCTTATCCAACTTGTTAAGATGGGAATATCCTTTAAGGATGTGCAGATATGTGCATTAACCCTATGTCTTCTTTTAGCTACTTACAACCATTGACCATTCACCAATACGTATCTTGCACCTTACTAGAGAAGATCCATTTGCATCACCATTGCCCTTTACTCTGATTTAGAAACATTGCGAGCACCTTAGTAAATGTAGAGGAAACATTGATGTCTTCTGAAGACGAATGATTATTATCCAGGCGTGTTGTCCCAGTTAGCAGATGTTTTGCAGGTTTTACACCATCATCATACAATTGTTTTATTTTTCATCTGAAAACAAATCGTAAAAAGTAATTTTGCAATAAAAGAGCCCCGGATCTGTTAACCCATCCTTCACCACTTAAAAGGCTGCTCATGCTGACAGAGTTAATCCAGCTGAAGATGTTTTTCCAGACCCCTGTGTGTGCGAATCCTTTGCTGCCTGGCAGGATAGCCGGTATCGTACAAGCAGACAAGCAGAGGAGACATGGTTAACAGCACTTGAACCATTTGATTGTTGTGTCCCTGAAAGAGACATCCAGGAAGTGCCTGAACTTCATGTTGTGATCTTTGATATGACAGGAGCAATGAGCGCAGTTAGCAGGCCAGGAAACAAGTGGTTTTGAGGAAAGGGACATGACACAGGGTGGAAGCCAAATGTTTTCATAGCAGTGTAACAGGAACTAGCAGCAAAGGGCTCACAGCCTCCTGCCGCCAGCTTCACAAACTATAGACAATAGCAATAACTCTTAGACCTCACAATGAGTCCACTGTACTGTGTAATACGGAGCTGTCCAATAACAAATGCACTACAGGAACGCACATCTTCATGACGTTAGTGTCAGTGCCAGTGTTTTCATTACTATGTATGGAAGCTGCGACACACATCGTAATAAGAAAAGCAGCAATAACAGTGCCAGATCTGGAGCAGTAAAATAGGTGGTAAAAGTGCAATATTTGTATAACGTCCCCCTAAAAAGTAAATTACCTTTAATTCTATTGGAAGTCCGTCAAAATGTATCATATGTGAAGTTGTGTAGTAGTTTACTTTGTAGTAGATGAAGTGATTTTTTGGTAATTTACCAAGAAGGTAAGCTTCATACTTGGCCTTAAAGGGATTTTCCAGGCTAAGACTGAGGCCCCACATTGCCGAAATGCAGATTTTGCTGCAATTTTTTGAGCCTAAGCCAGTAGTGGATTAACCAAAAGGTAGAAATATAACAGCTTCCTGTATATTTTCCATTCCTTTTGTAGGAAATATAAATACAAAAAACTTGAGAGTCATTCCTTTTGTAGTCGTTGTTCTTGGCTTTGTTTCCAAAAACGCAATAAAGTTTGCAAAAAAAAAAAAAGCTGTGTTTCCACAACATTGGGCCTAAGCCTAAACAATTGCTTACTTAAAGACTGGCAGTGGTCGGTCCAACACCTTGGCCCCCCTATCAGCTGTTTGAAAAAGCTACTGCCTTCTGGTGAGTGCTTCAACGTCTTCAATACTTTCCATTTAGAGAAGTGCTCCGACCCCAGTGGAGATCCAAGGGACATGCATTGAGATAGTCAGGACCTATAAGTACCAGGGTGTGCTCCTCAATAATAAACTAGACTGGGCTGATCACCTGGAGGCGCTGCACAGAAAGGGCCACAGCAGACTCTACCTGCTCAGGAGGCTGAGGGCCTTCGGAGTCCAGGGGACACTTCTTAGGGCCTTCTTCAACTCTGTGGTTGCTTCAGCCATCTTTTTTGGTGTGGCCTGCTGGGGGAGCAGTATATCAACCAGGGACAGAAATAGACTTGACAGGCTGATCAGGAGGGCCAGCTCTGTCCTGGGGAGCCCCTTGGTCCCAGTACAGGTGGTGGGTGACAGAAGGATACTGTCCGTGGTGACCTCCATGATGGAGAACAAATCCCACCCCATGTATGGGACCTTGATGGCACTTAGCAGCACTGTAAGTGACCGTCTGCTTCACCCCAAGTCTGAGAAGGAGCGCTATCGTAAGTCCTTCCTTCCAACCGTGATCAGGCTGTATAATCTACATCAGACCAAGCGAAGATCACTCCGCACAGAGAACTGATGAATATGATTATGAAGTCTTCCTTCTTTCTTCTTCTGTTCCTTAGCTGCTATGGATTCCTATTATATCTTCTCTTCTCAGCTGATGTGTGTCTACGTCTGTAATATATTACTGTGTATTATCCTGTATCTGTATTACTATGCTGCTGTAACATACTGAAATTTCCCCACTGTGGGACTATTAAAGGATTATCTTACCTTATCTTATTGTACATTTATATAGTGTCTGTGCTTAGTATTGCAACTCAGTCCATTCACTTGAATGGTACTGAATTGTGATCAGGCCATGTGGCTGATGAACAGGACATCACATGGTCTGCGAAGTAGAAGCATGGAGAGCCACAGCTGCTTCAAAGAGCTGATCCGTAAGGGTCCTGCGGAATTCCTTTACAGTCATGTCTCCATGTATAGTATGCCTTTTCGGTTAAATAATTCATTTTCTGTGATATTATTGAACAAATTGTTCTATAACATCACTTTGTAGAACAACACTTACTTAAAACCTCCCAATGTTTATTAATTTTTGCTATTACTCCCCTTATGCTATTGCCATATGTTGTAACATTATTTTTCCTTGATATTCCTTGTTTGGATATATCATTGTTTATTAAATATG
Source organism: Leptodactylus fuscus (assembly GCF_031893055.1). Taxonomy (NCBI): domain Eukaryota; kingdom Metazoa; phylum Chordata; class Amphibia; order Anura; family Leptodactylidae; genus Leptodactylus; species Leptodactylus fuscus. Next base: position 56,729,181 of record NC_134269.1, read on the forward strand.
AATTACAAAGATCCTGTATTTTTGCCCGTGTATTGTGAGAATCCTGTATTTATTTCCCCTATATTGTGAGAATCCTGTATTTATTACTTCTGTACTGAGACATTGCTGTATTTATTATCCCTGTACAATCACATTACTGTATTTTTATCCCTTTGCTGTGATATCACTATACTATATACTGTGATGTGGGATGAGTGTCTCTTTTCAGACTCCAGAGTATAATAGGTGGAAGCCAAGGGAAGGTGAAAAAAATTAAAAAAAACATTCATAGTCATCTTACTTTACCTCTTTTGGGACCACTCACAGCATCTGTCGCTCTCCTGGTGATGTCTTGCGCTCTTCTGGGACATCTAAACCTGGGCCAATGACGTCACAGAAGAGCGCCGGACATCAACAGGAGAGCGTGATGCTCAGCTTGTCCATGTGACCACTGGTGGGCCAATCTCAAGCCTCAGCTGTGACTCCTGGGCTAATGACATCACAGAAGAACCCCAGACATCACCAGAAGAGTGCCAAAGAGGTTACAGAAGGGCAGTATGAAATAATTTGCATGTTTTATACCTTGCCTGGGCCTCCACCTGTTATTCTTTGACTTCGGCTGTGTTTTCCTTATAGAAATGAGACAGATAGGTCATAGGAGACCTAAAAGTATTCTACATTATGTTTTAAGCCAATTTAAACTGTGGTTCGTTCTAAACTTGTTTGAACCAAAATGAAGCAGGGACCAGAACCGACAAACCTGAACAACAAACAAATCTTGAAAGTGTACTTTTTTTTTTTTTTTTTTTTTTTTTTTAACTTTTTGGGGTAATATCTCATGGGTGATTTTTTTTTTTGTTATACAAGTTGAAGGTGTCAAAATCAATTCAAATTCAAAAGTCCAAAGAGTAACACCAAAGCCTAACAGAATGAGAAGCACTTCTGGATGACATCATTGACATAAGAAATGTACAACCATGGCATGTTTCAGCATGATGTCAATTCAAAGAAAGCCTACTCAAGAATCCATAAACAAGGCCTCTCTAAACAGTACCATAATGCAGGCTAGATATCACAGCATTCGATGAGATTTACTAGTACTGGCACATCGTGAAAGTCTTGTGTCAATATGTCTGCTTTATTTTCGAGAGTAAATGAAGAGACAAATCTACTGAATTATGTGTTCTTCATGTATGATGTAATGTAGTGTATTGTGGGCCCACTGGATCACTAAACTTATTTCAGGCTACTCCAAACTGAATTCAGGCTTCTCCTGATGGACATTGTCTGAGTGATCCCTTGGTTTTCACCCCTTAACTCCAGTATGGGGATCAGAACTTAGCTCCAGGAGGCCACCAGGTCTTTTCCACTTAGAATACATTGTCTACCAATAAGTATTTGGACACCCATGCAAATGAAGATATCTGCGGTCGTGATCTACGTCACGCCTTGGTCCCAGTGCTTGCTAAACTCAACGCTGACGCCTATTGCACTATTTTAGTTAAGAGTGTGCTTCCTACGGCAGTTCTATGGGTCGGACCAATGTTACTTCCAGGATGACAACGCCAGCTGTCATGTAGAGAGGTTTACCATGGCTTGGTACAGTGACAATCAGGTTATCCGACTGGACTGGCCTGCCCAGATCCCAGACTTGAACTCTATCGAGTTGGATCACCGAGCTAAGGGGTGCAGCAGTCATCCAAAATCGGTGAAAGAAATTACCTGTCCTCTCTAAGCCGAATGGAATAAAATTCCACTAGCCATCATACAAGGACTTGTGAAAGCATGCCCTGGAGGGTTGAGGCTGTAATTGCCACTCGTGGAGGCTCTACCAACTATTGAATATAAATAAATGTTGTTTTTCTATTCTACCACAGGTGTCCAAATACTTATTGGTAGACAGTGTAGTTCTGAAGTTGGTGGGTCCGTACAGACACTGGTTTTGGTGGACAGCAAGCTTACCTTTAGTGAACAGTGCTAGGAAGCTGCTGTCAAGGCAAATAAAATTATGGAATGCATCGAAAGGGCTATTGATTCTCATGACAAGAACATAGTTATGCCTCTATATAAATCACCGGTACACCACACTTAGACTATTGTGCACCAGTATACAAGAAAGACATCATCGAACTTGAAAAAGTGCAAAGACGGGCAACCAAAATTATTAGGGGAATGGATGGATTGGAGTACAACGATAGATTAACAAACTTGAGGCTAATTCAGTTTAGAGAAAAGATGTCTATGGGGAGATCTAATTACAATGTACAAATACATGAAGGGACAACACAAGGAACTTTCTAAGGATATTTTTACTCCTAGGCCAGTGAGAGTGACAAGGGGACATCCTCTACGTCTGGAGGAGAGAAGGTTTCGCCAGAAACATAGAAGGGGATTCTTTACAGTAAGAATAGCGAGGCTGGTGATGGTGGATTCATTAAACAAGTTCAAAGAGGGCCTGGATGCCTTTCTTGAAGAAAACAATATTATCGATATTGTTATTGATTCTAGATTTTAAGGACACGTTGATCCAGGGTTTTTATACTGACTGCCAGTTTGGAGTCGGGAAGGAATTTTTCCCCCTGAAATAGGGCAATTGGTATAAGCCTCATGGGGGTTTTGCCTTCCTCTGGATCAACACTGTAGGGACTGTATGGTTATAGGTTGGACTTGATGGACTGATGTCTTCAACCTAATCTACTATGTACCTATATAACTATGTAGCACTGCAAGAACAGGTTGGAGCATAGTGTTGACAACTTTAATCTTATGTGTATTGTGAGCTTCACTCTCTAATGTTGAGAGAATAACTGTGACATGGTCACTGGTGGTGAAGCTCAGACGTCATCATGTTCTAGGTGGAGAAATCTTAAGATAACTATTATTTCTTCTCATAAAAATGTCAGTAACAGAAAAAGCGAAAATTAAACTATTGTAATTCTTTATGAGAATGACATGTTATGTCCAGAACAATAGATAAATCAATCATCATTACTAAACTTCTGCTATATAAAATATTGTCCCCATTCTTGACTGTTTAGTTATTTAATGTTGTAATGTTGTTATAGAATTTAGTATCACATAAAAGAAACAGCTAGAGAATAATTGAACCATACATAGTTGAAAGAAGTATTTGCACCCTTCCAGATGTCGCCTATTATTGTAGTATTATTTATAAATAATGATTGCTTTTTTGAACACTGGTTTTAAGAAATGTATCCAACATTGTCACTCATGAAAGGTAACTCCCCACTAAGCTGTAACTGAATACATAACGCACACCAAAATACTTCAGATACAGTGGGGAGGATTTATCAAAGCATTTACCCCAGTTTTCTGTGTATGATAATGTGGCACATCTTTGCTGCTAGGCCCTTTCTTATACCAAAGGAGGAATATCATAGGTTATCAGAGCTAGAATTTTTTTTGGATAGGATTTGATCCAGAGACTTAGTCCAAATGCCATATTTGAAGTTGGGAAGGAATTTGTTCGTCCAATGGGGCAATTGGTATCGGCCTCGTAGTGTTTTCTGAATTCCTCTAGAACGCTTGATGAGTTAATAAGTTGGACTTGGATTTGTATCTTCATCCAACCATACCTACTGTATACCCCATTATTTGTCTTGATCACCACTTTCCAAGAATCTGAACAGAGCAGGGCAAAGAATGTGGAGGGCAGGGGCAGGGATGCCTCAGTCCGACACATTTATTATAACTCATATCCGTTTTCTATGGAGAGTTATGCAGGAAATCTACATGAGTTCCTAACTGGTGTAGATTTCTATTCCGGTGCAGCCTCTTGATAAATCAGGTGCACCAGTCGGGGCATTTATTAGGACTGATATTTCATCCTGTGCCACAATTTGTTTACCATTAACATGATGTCCTTTCATTTTGTGTTTATTAATTCAAGGCGTGTCTTGTTCTTGGTTAATCTAAAACTTAATTTTTGATTGTCCTCGGTTACTTAGATGTAGTCTAGCTTCTCTATTTTGAATTAATGTCTTGCTTCATAACTCATTATACTTCATCTTTACTTTTGAAGGATATATAGATATGACCAATGGGGTTTTCCATTCTAAATAATATTGTTGACCTATCAAAGGTTTGGTCATTAATATAAAAGCAATAGAGGTCTAGCTGGTACTCAGAGAATGGGGAAGGATGCAGACAGCTCTGTTCTCTAAGTATGGGAGTTGATTTGCAGTACCCTGATATGGCCACTATGTAGAGAACAGAGATTTTTGCTTCCGGCTTCATTCTCTGTGTATCATCTGCTGAAAATAGCTGATTGGTAAGGGATCTGGATATCACACCCTCACTGATCTAATATAGATGACCTGTCTTACATCCTAGGACAGTGATGGCGAACCTCTTAGAAACAGAGTGCCCAATCTGTAACCCAAAACCCACTAAATTATCACGAAGTGCCAACACGGCAATTTAACCTTAATACTGCACATATCCACAATTGCAGACAATCACGGACCCGCAAAATGCGGTTGTGTGAATAGGGCTTTACAGAACTTTCAATTATACAAACTGCTTTGTTCTGCATTTGGTATAATTTTGAACAATTAATGTTCACTATTTACATCGAACAAATCTGTTTTATAGGACCGTGCAATGTTATTATGACCTGTAATAATATCACATGTCTACTGTAAAACAGATACTGTGTGATATAAATAGCAAAGGATCCCCAGTTAGTTCAATCTGCTCCACAGTGACCCCCCACACAGTCCATTCAGCTTCACAGTGGCCCCCACACAGTACAATCTGCTCCACAGATGGGTGCCCACAGAGAGGGCTCTGAGTGCCCTCTCTGGCACCCATTCCATAGGTTCGCCATCACAGTCCTAGGATATGTCACCATTATTTTTAGCCCACAAAAACCCTGTAAGTTATAGCTCAGATGAGCTCCATAGGAATCTATACTGGTATATGCACATTGCACTCATGTAGTCAACATCTCTACACATGATTTGCCCTTTGGCACATGTATTGTAAAGCATGGGACATTTGGAAACGATACACTTGGACTATCATGGGGCCATTCTCCACTGCCCAGCAACGACCCTAGATAGTAAAGACCATCCACTCAACAATACACTAATATCCATAGCCAAAACTAATGACACCAATATTTCTGCAAGAGGGGTAGTTATTGAAAAAATAAGTTTATGTGGAACCGTGGCTCTCTAAAGATATAAAGACTAATAAGGTGATCTTTGCCTTGATTTTTTTTTTGCCCTTATTCTGGTTAAGGAGTGTAAAATGCTGGCTTCAAACTATTGGAACGTTTCTATCAAAGAACCTATGTTAACATTTAAAGTACAAGAATTATAGTGTAAAGTCGGGTCAATAGTTTAGTTTTCATTACAAGTCCCTACAAAATAATTCCTTTTACTTTTCAGAAAAGTTTACTGCTTGAGACTTTTTTAGAAGCATTTATGATTGTCCGGTTGCCATAAGTATATATTTATTTGGGTATGAAAGTGTGTTTTAAGACATTCAGTTTTCCACAAATATGTCTTTAAAGGCACATCTGAACTTTTTCCCATCCTTGTGTTTCTCATGAACACTTGGCAAGCCTTCCAGGACAACTCGCAAAGCTGGGATTTTTCCAGCTATGAGTAACTTGTTAAAAAGCCACTCTTTCCCTAACACTAACAGTAAACAGAGTTCACATCCGCATTAACCTATTATGTGACCTCCAGGGAAAGGAGTTTAGCTAATGAAATCATGTCTTTCCTTCTCCATAAAGGACATGTTGGGAATAGAACATGGTGGATTCAAGCTGGGGTGTGAGAGACACACACAGTTTATATGGGAATTATTTAAATCTCCCGTTTTTGTAACTAAGGGTGAGAATGGCCCCAGAAATACCACAATAACCTTAAGGCTTATAAAAATAAAAGGATTCCAAGTTCAGTTTCTCCAGATTAAAGGTTGCGACCCGGAGATCTTTTTTGCCTTCATATAAAATAGAATAATTGACTATTTTAAAGTAGCTTAAAATCATATTTGATACATTTTAGGTTTTTTTCACACTTCACATGGCACCTCGGAGAGGTCATAGCATTATAAGAAGTTGGCACCGGGGTGAAAACTATAGGAATGGCAGATAGCACTAATATAAAAAGAGTATCACTTCATCATATCTGTTTGTGTCTTTAAGTGGTAATGCCATGAAGAATACTTATCCATAGGACAGAGGACAAATCCATTGAATAGAGGATAAATAGCGGATCTGAACACTGAGACCCCTACTGATCTTAATAATGGGGATGTACCAAGGGGATAACTGGTGGGGGTGAAGAGGGTGCAGTCGCACCAGGGTGGATTAAAGGTGGTTTTGCATCCAGTGTGTCAGCATGTTGCCTGGTGCAGATCAGATAATATGAAAATGTATGTACACAATCCACTGAGGGGTTAGCTGAGTGTTTACACAGAGAGATAACAGACCTGGCTTTGTCAGAACCTGAGATAAGGTGCTGTCAAGAGCAGTTTAATATAGTATGTGAACATAAATTCATAACAGTCGTAAAGCCATGTTATTTACCAAGATAAAAAGTAGCCTATGTGTTAATCGAGGTTACAAACTATCTATGTGCCAAATTTCATTCAAGTCCTTTCAGCGTTTTTTGCGTGATTGAGGAACAAACACACAAACATACAAACACACAAACTTTCACATGTATAATATAATTAGGATAAACTCTGCAACATATTGTATAAATAGGACATAGACATAGCTACAGGTACTAGACATGGTTATGGGTACTAGACATGGGAACATGTACTTCACATGAGTAGCAGTAATAGACATGAATACTCATACAAGACATGGCTACAGGTGCTAGACATTGGTGACAGCATCAGCAATAGCAAATTCTGAATCTACTACCATGACCACCTTGAACAACTTAAAAAAAAATAAAGAGCCGTAGTGTCACTTTAAATCTCACAAAGCAATCTTGGGTGTTTGAAGAACTAATGATGGCTTTACCTGTATAACTGGACAATGAACCATATCCTCCTGTATGAAATGACTATATCCTAGTCTCAAGGCCATAAAATATTCTGATTACTACTCCAGTTTAGCAATGAATAGTAGTTGAAGAACCCAGTCTCATTTCATAAAATTGCAAATGCTGCCAAAAGAGATGCACTTAATGCTTGAAGCCCTGAATCAACTTTGCTAAGCACAGACCATTATCCGCGAACAAAAGAAAACCGTCTTCTGCATGTCTTACAGTAACCAAGTGCATGGAAGGCTGTGTCTTGTTTGAAAGGCCTGGATTTGATCAGACTCGTGAGTGCAAATACAAATGGTGGTTAATTAATGTATGCCTTCTTGTGCTCCATGTGAATGGGATTCTGTACAAATACATATAAAATGCTTAATGCAACAAAAAAAATGAAAGAAAAATATTTAACCAGGCAAAACCTCATTTACCCTAAAGCTCCAGTGGCAGATGCTGCCCTTGCTGGAAATGAACAAAGATAAAAAGTAGATATTCTTAACCCCTTGAATAACAAAATGATTGCAACCCTTTGCACTTCATCTCTGGTAGTTTAGGCCATCTGTTTTTGCATGGTCCAGCAGCAGTTTGATACCTGCAGATGTTGCAAAATCATCTGCCCCTCTGTGATCGGGGGAAACTAGGATCATACAGGTTGGAGAGGATCCTATTCAACCATATTGTTTCCCTAGAGGTCAACGGTAATATGGGATAAAACCTAATTCGTGTAATTGGATAACCACATCACAAAATACATCTATTCACGTTTAAAGGGGGTCTGTCACCTGAACACAACATATCTATCTATCTATCTATCTATCTATCTATCTATCTATCTATCTATCTATCTATCATCTATTTGCCCTGCATGGGGCTCTTTATGAGTACGAGAGCAAAATTTCTAGAACAGATTTTCCTCTACTCACTGTATGCAGTGTACTGCAGCTAGTCTCAACCCACCACCTAAAGCCTGATTTACATCTGCATTCAGGTGTCTATTCGGGGAGTCCACTTGGGGAACCCCACTCTTGAAACTGCATGAAAAAGCGGTTACCAAAGGAAACCCGTGGACCCCATAGATTATAATGGGGTCCGTGTGGTTTCTGGTCTGTTTCCGCACAAAAAATACAGAGAGAAAAGTGCTTCTTGAAGGACTTTTCTCTCCACATATTTCATGCAGATAGTCTAACGAAAGGGCCCAAATGCAGATGGGAACTGGGCCTAAGAAAGGAATTCATTATGTAGCTTACAGAGGGGAAAACAGCTGAATCATTACAAAACTATAAGTCGTACAATGGCTAGAAATAGTGATACTTTTCATTTACTAACATGGTAGCTTACCATATGAAAGGATAGGTACGTTTTAAGTTAAACATTGTCAGAATCTGCTGATTTCAGGGCTAATGGCTGACAAGTTCTTGTGCATGGGGGACTCCTGACTATAGTATATGTTGATGGAGTATGTTAGGGAACGAAATTTGGCCATTGTGGTTTTTGATGTATCATTTTGGGCCAAAGATAGAAGTGGATGCAGCAGGAGAGAAAAGTCCTCCCTTCTTTATACAATAAATACCAATCCATTTTTTGGCTCAAAAATATCAAAAACTGTAGAGCTAATTTTTCCAAAATGTTGTGTGCAATGGAGGTGAGTCAGAGCAAAAATGATCTAATTTTGAGCACTTTTTACCGCTACGGTTTACAGAGTGGAAAGTTACAGCATATTCACATTGTCTATCCCCTGACTTTTTAGAATTTTTAGAAAGAAGGAAATTCATAACTTTACAGATAAACGAATAATTAAATGAAAAAAAGTGTAATAACTATCACAGTAGCTTATTTTTTCTACTGTTACAGAATACACCCTACGGGAAGTCTATTCGTAAGGTTTGACAATGGCATTCTAATCATACGTGTGATAAATTCCATTTGTATGAGCGGAGAGCAGGTATTCATCCTAACCATGCGGCTTCCTTCTGCTACACATCCACCCATGAGAAAGAACAGGAACACTTAATGGTGTGACAATTTTATGTTACTCTTTGTACTAAAAATATACCCTCCAAATCTGTCTTCTTATGTAGTCTGCTTGGTGTCAAACATTAAAAGCAGCCATTGGATGGAATGGGCTAGGAATGTAAATAAAACTGTGGGCCAACAGATGTACCATCCAAACATAAAAAGGATCTAATTCTGTTTAATATAGTCCTTGGCATCTTTGTGCTACTTCTGTCAAACTGAATCAAAACCTGTGCTAGATTTTGAAGCAAAACCTCTATGATCATTTCACATGTGATTGAATCCAGATTTAACCTAAGGGCTTTAAAGTTCAAAGATCAATGAAGTAATTTACTATACCGAACAATACAATGCCGGTCTGCCTCCCTATTATTCACAGGCACTTTTTCTCTATTGTCAGCCAAGACCTGTACATTAACTTTAAGAAAGGTTGTGCACAAATTAAAATATTGATATGGAAGAACCATTTATTGCATTTCTGGAAGTAGTTATAGATGTACTGTATATATCCATAGGAACATAGACTTTGACATGTCTTGTACTGAGACTAGTATTGAGGTTCATAGTTTGTAGAATTCATTCATTACATGTGTTAACTTTTGTAAAGATAGATTAGATAGATTAGATAGATAGATAGATAGATAGATAGATAGATAGATAGATAGATAGATAGATAGGCCTATCTATCTATTCCTCATGACACCGATTCAATACAATTATGGTGACATATGAGCAAAACTCTTGACAGGCTGCAATTCGCAACACTATCACTGGGTGGCTATACATAGACAGTTACTGTATTTATTAATTTGTTTTACTTGCTTATATAACCATTACCTATTCAGTCACTCTTTACAGATACCAATCAGATTAACTCCCAATTTCTACAGCTTCAAGCGCAAACTGAAGACACATCTTTTCAGACAGGCCTATCACAATTCCAAATGTAAACCCTTCTGTACCGTAATTAGAATCCCCAAAATTTAACCCTCCTCTGTCCCCACTCCCACATTACCCCACATGATATGATGCCATTTCAGGCTAACACTATATGTCCAAGCTGTGTAATGACAGTAACCTCTATTACAAAATTGTCTGACCACTGTATAAGCAATGCCGCCCCTGCTACCTCTTGTGTCACCCCCTCTACCTCATAGACTGTAAGCTCTTGCGAGGAGGGTCCTCAGTCCCATTGTGTGAAATGACTAGAATTTGCCCTGAAATTTTAAAGTGGTGTCTCTAGTGAATTTTTGTAGATGCTGAAAATAACACAATTTCCATATCCACTTCTCCAGCCAGCCAGAGATCCTGCAGAGTCTTTCCATTTGAGCCTGTGGTCTTTGTTGATCTTCTGCCCACCCATTGGTGTGTCAGCCAATCAATGATTCTCCATTGGAATTGAGCATCACTGCCCAACCACTGTCATGGGAAAGCTAATGGTCAAGGAGATCGGAGACCTAAACAGAGACTCCATGGAGATCTCCAGCTGAACGGAAAGGTGTTGTTATTTTAGGCTTCTTCTAGCAGAAAAAAATCACTTTTGTTCTCCCCGTTTCTGTGTGGATTTCCTCCCACACTCCAAAAGACATACTGATAGGGAAAAATCTACATAAAAAAAACTTGAAACATCCCTTTAAGTTTCTCATCACAGGTCAAAGAATTGGATCAGGTTCCAGGTCTATGGAGAAATTACAGATGGCTCTGACATAATTCTGAATCTATATTGAAGTGTGATCCTTTCTGTTGTACCTGCAATAAAGAACAATAGGAACAGTATGTAACACTATGAAATGGTCTCATCTTCTTGCAATCCAATATATATTTCCTACCTAAAACTTTCACCTTTAAACCTAAATAATTTCAGCATTCGTCTTTTGCAAAGATTCCATTTTATTGTCCCGGTTTCAAGGTGACCTCAGATATAGAGGAAGACCCCATACATATTGGAAACTTGGAGAGAAGGAAGCCGGTGCAATATGAGAAAAAAAACAAAGGTTTGCAACCATATAGAAAGAAAAATAAGACACTAATAATAGTTTTGGCTCAGGGGCCCTGAGGAGCACTTAATCATATCAGTGTGGCCTGTTTCTGACACAGGCCTACCCTGAAACCTATCCATAGCATTCCTGTTTGAAGCTATTCTGATTCATACCAGCTCAAAACCCATTGCTAGCATCCACTGACAGTTTCCTGAAGCTCTGCATTGTTATCATGGAGAAAGGTTCATGCAAATGACCTCCTGTCATAGTCCAGACCTGACAGGTTCATTTGACCTTCACCACTGCGGCTTAACTGCCAAGAGGTAGACAGCAAAAGGGAGGGGAAGAGCTGGCAAGTAAAAATATCTATGTTAATCATATCTTTTCCAGCATGTTCATGCGATAAAACGATTAATCTCTGAGAGCTGGGGGTTGTCAGATGTAGCAGAGCTGAGCGTGTCCTGTGACACAATTCCGAGTGAAATCACAAGGAATTAAAAAAAAGTGCATTATAAAATGATGTAATAGCCGCATGTAACCGTCTGGTCGGAAAAAAATGTGTCATGTCTCTGTCCCATTTTTAGGTGTCCAATTTAGAAGTGATTAAAGAACACACAGGATTGTATTGTAAGACTGTCAAAATCTATTAAACCACATACATCTGACATTCCAAAAACGAAATGGCCCCAATAGAATCTGTTATCAGGGTAACGTTATCGACTGTTACACTAGAATCATTGGGCGGTTTCTATCAACACCTCGCCTGTTTCTGATGTGCAGTGTTAAACTTGGCTGGCTTGGTTTGCCTTTTAACTCTCGGTTCCCAGGGAATGTTGAAATCAGTAACGGAGACACAGATATACCGTTGCCAACGTTTTCTGAGATATCAGCCAGTGTATCTAAATCTATCATATGTGATCTTGTCTAGAGCCAGACAATCTCTGCTCTAGGTACATCTTATGCGATGTTAGTGCTGTGTAATACAGACAAATAAATGCTTTGTACACTCCATGTAGTTCAGTTTCACTTGTCAAGTGCTACAACTACGGCAGCTGTTTGCACCCTTGTAAAATCTTCAAAATAAAAAAAATACAAAAAGTCAAGAAAATTGATGTAAAACATGCCAAATTTATTAAATTGTAAATATGTTGGAAATATTACTCTCTTACAACAGCTCATGAATGGCATACATGTACACATAGAAATATATTGCAGAATTTTGGATTGAATTTTAAAAAATAGAGGGGAATATTTTAAGACTGGAATTTATTTCGACAATCTTAATTTCTCCTCTTGTGAGAGATGTGCCTGAATCATTAAGAAGCTCCAGCCTCTTAATATGTTTGGTGCATCTTTGATGGTCTTGCAGGCCAGAATTGGAAGCTATGCCAGGCAAATTTTTGGCATCAGTTATAGGCTTTCTGACAAAATGATGCAACTTTGCAAAAGTAAAGGCCATGCACCCAGGGACTTAATTTGAGGGGGTGCAGAGGAGTCTTGAGGAGGCCATAAGCACTGGCATCAGCATTAAGATTGCAGCTTCCATGTACCTCATAACCCAAGGAGACCCACAGATTACCCTAACCATACTAAAGTTGATTAAACTCCTTTGCAAACTCCTTTGAACCCACCCCCAATAGTGATCTCACAATGTATCATACATATCAAGTGTTCCAAGTAGGGTTGAGCGATCTTGAAATTTCAAGATTGATTTTAAAATCTGATTTCCGATCATTTTCCAGCCGATCCCGATCATGAAATTTTCTCGATCGCCAATTGGGATCCAATCTTTCCTGATCCCGTTCGCTCAACCCTAGTCAATGCTTCTCTATGGGAATAGTCACTTTTGGGTTGAGCCGATCTTGAGATTTCAAAATCCGATTTCCGATAATTTTCTAACCCTATCCCGATCGTGATCATGAAATTTGCTCAATCGCCAATCGGGAACCAATCTTTTCCGAACCCAATTGCTCAACCCTAATAACCATCACTATAGTCTTGTCTTGAAGAGACAACAGTGTCAAAAGTATCCATTTATACTCCTCTGGTCTCTGTCCCCTCTTGTTACAACTCATGTTACTAAAATTTTTAACCTCTCTCTCTCTTCTGGAATCTTTACCGGCTGGTGAAGGACTCATACAGCTTCAGTTATATGAACTTATGTATTAAAAGATGGCTGGACCTCACTTTTATTGTTTCTCATGTTCATTTCTTTTGTCACATTGTTATGTAAAATGCTGTCTGTTAATATACCCTCTGACTTTTGTAAAGTGCTGTGGATTATGTTGACACTATATAATGTAAAGTTATTATTATTATTATTATTATTATTATTATTATTATTATTATTAATAACAGTTTCCTCATTCACACTGTAGCAAAGTTTAGCAGGTGCGGTTTTTTTATGCCTTTTCCAACAGCCTCCTCCTTCACCCCTTAATCTCTCCATAGACTTCTATGTAAAAAATAACTCTAAAGTTAGTAAAGTCTAATAGCAAACATGATAAATGGAAAAGGAAACATCGTTCTTTAATAAGATGTATTACAAAGTTCCTTGTTTTCACATGTACTATTCATTTCTGAAACATTTTATAATTTGAAGTGCGCTTTAACTTAGAAACAATTCAATAATGTTTTATAAAACTTGAAGGGTCTATACTTACAGGTGAATTTTTAATTTCAAGGCAAAATTCTTTTCAGCTATGTGATGATTTACAATAATTGTCAGCGCATAATAAAACATGAAAGCAGTGGAACAAAACATTAAAAAAGAATTTGGATATTGAAATATCTATTCTAGAAAGGCTTTTATCACCGAGAAGCATTTACCTACCTGACAATTAGAACATTTATCTGTATTCACAATTCATACTGAGACATTTCTCTAAAAGATATAATATTGGTTCTGTTGTTTCACAAAAAAGTGTAGTTTTCATTTAACTTTAAAGCACAAAAAAAAATGTACCCATACAAGTGTTATTTTATTACAGTACTTTTTCCAAGTCTGTGTTGGCGTCTAGTCTAAGGTCAAAGAGTATTTGTGTTGTGGTTGAATGAAACTGGCTTTTTTCCCCATGAGCAGAACGAACAAATGCATTGTTCCCTCTGTTGCCCGATCAATGACTTGCTGAGTCAAAGACGTGGCAAGTTCAGCTTTAGGCCGAACCTGCCAAGTTATATGATGTGAATTAATGTCCAGAAGAGCAGCAGCCAAGTCTCTGATTTAAGCTCTTAGGTTGAACTTGTCTTTAGTTGTGGAGGTGAAAGGCCATTGTGTACCCATTAATTAATCTAATCCATCTCCATCCACTTTAGTACTTCTAGGGGTGTGCAGTTCCAAGAATCATATTAAGATAAAGTAATGTTTAAGCCTCAGAAATCCCGAGCTGTCACTAAGCATCTGTTAAAGGGGAAAAACTTAAGCCATTTCTAGTTTCTAATTTTTTAAGTTAACGTTCTTAAAATCTACTATTCTGTAAAATATTGGCTTACAAAAGACAAAGAATGACTCTTAGGCCTTAGGTTTAAATGGAAACACACCTTATACTATGGCAACAGCATTAGGCAATCTCTTGTGTCCATTCAGGAGTTGAGTTACCAGGGGCCCTAAAGAGGATCTAGTAGCAAACAAAAGAGCTCAGTAGGCTCACTTACAACACATGTACCTTTCTTATAAGAGCCCAAATGCACAGAAAAAATAATACGAGATTAAGAAAAACATAACCAGATGTCAAGCTCTAAGCACAATCAATTATTTCCAAAACTAAAACATTTACATGGGAAATACATTTTTACTAACTTTTTTCATCTGCTCCAGAGGCTTGTTAAGCTAAATTGTTATCATGAAATGGAGGCAATGAAAACAAAAGGGTTTCAATATAGACTTTAGCTTAAATTTATCATACATATGTTCCTTCCATTGCAGTCTGTAAAATAAATACAGAAAGAAAATATAGTCTCAAACACTATAAAAATAGAACTCTCCTGGTTTCTTTGAAGATCCTCTACGGCTTCAACTCAATACTGCCTGATAGTGAGACGTAGGTAAGAGCGACCAAGCCGCGCTCTAAAATAAGAGGATCAGTTCTAGATTTCATCCTTACTTTACCAACACAACCATGTAAGGGTCTAATGAGGTTTGTGGTCTCGGTTGTAGGGATTTCCTACTCTGCCATATTTTGTAAAGTGTAATGATTAAGAAAGAAAATTAGATTAAATCGAATTGTAGTGTAAAACTCATATTAATAGTATTTGATTGAGTAGGTATTCAATAGAATACTATGGTATTCGAAATACTCGTACTCATTCAAATACTACTTCCTATTCGCAGTAAAGATTCGATTCAAAACCAGCCTTGATAGACGGAATGCTATACAGTGTATAGCATTCGGCAAATCAACGCTGGCTCTGCAGCAAGCTAGTCTTTGCTAGTGGGGAGAGCTGGCAGCTTGCGGTTATTCGGGAGCTGACTTTTTCCCATAGGAATAGGCGGAGTCTAAGATCAGACCACAGCAGTCTCCATTTTGATTGGGAAAAAAAATGTACATTGCAATACCTATATGGGGCTCACAATTTACAAAAAAGAAAAAAGACAAACACACTTGGCTAAACTAAACATGTATATGCATTGGATAGTGTATGTATGTATATAGCTCACATGTGTATGAGCCCAAGGTCTGTGGTTGGTGGCAACTGTACAAGGTTGTCAACAGGCAAAAGGTCAGATCAGGAAGCTCAGGTTCGAAGGCCACTAAGAGGTCAGGTTCATATGAAAATGGTCAGAAGAACAGGTTTAGAATCAGCAACAAATTCAGAAACAAGTTAAAGGGGTATTCCCACCTCACATACTCAGCAGTCTTCACTCTTGTAAAATCTTCTTTCTTCCTGGTTTCTTGCATCATTTGGTGGGCGGGGTTTCACAGGCAACCTGCCGTTTAGCTCCGCCCCCAAATTCGCATGTAGCTCCGCCCACTCACATTGGACTATGAAGTACAGGCAGCAGCAGCTCCATTCTGTGTTACATACAGAGACTGCCTGTCTCTGCCATAATGAACACAATTGAATTAGCTAGCCTGATAACTGGGAGAACAGAAGAAATGAAAGCAGCTCCTCTCCTCTATCTGCTAACAGGAAGCTAGGTCACGTGGTGTAGACACAGGATTAGCTAGATACACAGGCTCGCTCCCTGCACTTAGCCCCTCCTCCCTCCCCCCTGAGAGCAGCAGATACATCATTTGACTCAGGAGCAGCTAGGTCAGGGCTGTGGCCACAAAGAATTGAATAAAGTAAGATAGTAGACAAACAAAGCAGTTTTGCTGAAGCAATGTATTTAGGAAAAGTCTTACATCTACATTAACCAGCAGTATAGATAGGATCCTTGTGATGGGACAACCCCTTTAAGGTCTATAAACAGGGAATGCGTCAGGACACAGAAACAGAATAGCCTCACAGGACTAACATGGGTGGGGAAGGATTATTTGTCCACATGCAAGCCCTTTAAAAGAGCAAGCAGGTCTGCATATACATCCTAAGGCTTCATGCACACAACTACTTGCTTTATCAGTGTGTCCAAGCTATGTTTTTACTGACTGACCCATTATATTTTAGGGCCCTATACACATGTGAGCCTGGGGACAAAACTTAGGACAGATCTCATTTCTGTCCATTTCACTACCCTTTCCCTACTATACACTATACTATTATTTTGGTTATTTAAATTTGGTGGTGATGAACTGCTAAGAGGCCACCATAGCCACAGGTCTCTGCTGTATAATAATGATTATGGGTACTAACTAGAGATGAGCGAACACTAAAATGTTCGAGGTTCGAAATTCGAATCGAACAGCCGCTCACTGTTCGTGTGTTCGAACGGGTTTCGAACCCCATTATAGTCTATGGGGAACAGATACTCGTTAAGGGGGAAACCCAAATCCGTGTCTGGAGGGTCACCAAGTCCACTATGACACCCCAGGAAATGATGCCAACACCTCTGGAATGACACTGGGACAGCAGGGGAAGCATGTCTGGGGGCATCTAACACACCAAAGACCCTCTATTACCCCAACATCACAGCCTAACAACTACACACTTTACACACTCAATACCACCTCTCTGACAGTAGGAAAACACCTTGAAACATGTGTATTTGGCACTTGCAGTGAGGAGAGCTTGTCACCAGCAGTGAATTTGGCCCTTGTAGTAAGTTGAGGTTGGCACCAACATTTGTTTTGAAAATCAGGGTGGATTGAGCCTCTAACCAGCAGAGTTTAGGCAAATTCATGGTGGAGGGAGCCTCTAAAAACCCCAGTTTGGACCAATTCATGGTGGAGGGAGCCTCTAAACAGCCCAGTTTGGGCAAATTCATGGTGGAGGGAGCCTCTAACCAGCCCAGTTTGGGCAAATTCATGGTGGAGGGAGCCTCTAAAAACCCCCGTTTGGACCAATTCATGGTGGAGGGAGCCTCTAAACAGCCCAGTTTGGGTAAATTCATGGTGGAGGGAGCCTCTAACCAGCCCAGTTTGGACCAATTCATGGTGGAGGGAGCCTCTAAAAACCCCAGTTTGGACCAATTCATGGTGGAGGGAGCCTCTAAAAACCCCAGTTTGGACCAATTCATGGTGGAGGGAGCCTCTAAAAACCCCAGTTTGGACCAATTCATGGTGGAGGGAGCCTCTAAACAGCCCAGTTTGGGCAAATTCATGGTGGAGGGAGCCTCTAAAAACCCCAGTTTGGACCAATTCATGGTGGAGGGAGCCTCTAAAAACCCCAATTTGGACCAATTCATGGTGGAGGGAGCCTCTAAACAGCCCAGTTTGGGCAAATTCATGGTGGAGGGAGCCTCTAAAAACCCCAGTTTGGACCAATTCATGGTGGAGGGAGCCTCTAAAAACCCCAGTTTGGACCAATTCATGGTGGAGGGAGCCTCTAAAAAACCCAGTTTGGACCAATTCATGGTGGAGGGAGCCTCTAAACAGCCCAGTTTGGGCAAATTCATGGTGGAGGGAGCCTCTAAAAACCCCAATTTGGACCAATTCATGGTGGAGGGAGCCTCTAACCAGCCCAGTTTGGACCAATTCATGGTGGAGGGAGCCTCTAACCAGCCCAGTTTGGGCAAATTCATGGTGGAGGGAGCCTCTAAAAACCCCAGTTTGGACCAATTCATGGTGGAGGGAGCCTCTAAAAACCCCAGTTTGGACCAATTCATGGTGGAGGGAGCCTCTAAAAACCCCAATTTGGACCAATTCATGGTGGAGGGAGCCTCTAAATAGCCCAGTTTGGGCAAATTCATGGTGGAGGGAGCCTCTAAAAACCCCAGTTTGGACCAATTCATGGTGGAGGGAGCCTCTAAAAACCCCAGTTTGGACCAATTCATGGTGGAGGGAGCCTCTAAAAACCCCAGTTTGGACCAATTCATGGTGGAGGGAGCCTCTAAACAGCCCAGTTTGGGCAAATTCATGGTGGAGGGAGCCTCTAAAAACCCCAATTTGGACCAATTCATGGTGGAGGGAGCCTCTAACCAGCCCAGTTTGGACCAATTCATGGTGGAGGGAGCCTCTAACCAGCCCAGTTTGGGCAAATTCATGGTGGAGGGAGCCTCTAAAAACCCCAGTTTGGACCAATTCATGGTGGAGGGAGCCTCTAAAAACCCCAGTTTGGACCAATTCATGGTGGAGGGAGCCTCTAAAAACCCCAATTTGGACCAATTCATGGTGGAGGGAGCCTCTAACCAGCCCAGTTTGGACCAATTCATGGTGGAGGGAGCCTCTAACCAGCCCAGTTTGGGCAAATTCATGGTGGAGGGAGCCTCTAAAAACCCCAATTTGGACCAATTCATGGTGGAGGGAGCCTCTAAACAGCCCAGTTTGGGCAAATTCATGGTGGAGGGAGCCTCTAAAAACCCCAGTTTGGACCAATTCATGGTGGAGGGAGCCTCTAAAAACCCCAGTTTGGACCAATTCATGGTGGAGGGAGCCTCTAAAAAACCCAGTTTGGACCAATTCATGGTGGAGGGAGCCTCTAAAAACCCCAATTTGGACCAATTCATGGTGGAGGGAGCCTCTAACCAGCCCAGTTTGGACCAATTCATGGTGGAGGGAGCCTCTAACCAGCCCAGTTTGGGCAAATTCATGGTGGAGAGAGTCTCTAAAAACCCCAATTTGGACCAATTCATGGTGGAGGGAGCCTCTAAACAGCCCAGTTTGGGCAAATTCATGGTGGAGGGAGCCTCTAAAAACCCCAGTTTGGACCAATTCATGGTGGAGGGAGCCTCTAAAAACCCCAGTTTGGACCAATTCATGGTGGAGGGAGCCTCTAAAAACCCCAGTTTGGACCAATTCATGGTGGAGGGAGCCTCTAAAAAACCCAGTTTGGACCAATTCATGGTGGAGGGAGCCTCTAACCAGCCCAGTTTGGACCAATTCATGGTGGAGGGAGCCTCTAAAAACCCCAGTTTGGACCAATTCATGGTGGAGGGAGCCTCTAAACAGCCCAGTTTGGACCAATTCATGGTGGAGGGAGCCTCTAAAAACCCCAATTTGGACCAATTCATGGTGGAGGGAGCCTCTAACCAGCCCAGTTTGGACCAATTCATGGTGGAGGGAGCCTCTAACCAGCCCAGTTTGGGCAAATTCATGGTGGAGGGAGGCTCTAAAAACCCCAATTTGGACCAATTCATGGTGGAGGGAGCCTCTAACCAGCCCAGTTTGGGCAAATTCATGGTGGAGGGAGCCTCTAACCAGCAGAGTTGTGGGAAAGCAGGGTGGAGGGAGCCTCTAACCAGCAGAGTTGTTGGAAATCAGGGTGGAGGGAGCCTCTAACCAGCAGAGTTGGGGGAAATCATGTTGGAGGGAGCCTAGTATTAGCAGAATTGTGCAACGCTTATGGTGGATGAGTATGAGGATGCGGAGGAATTGGAGAGGTTGAGTACAGACATGGAGTTTCATGTTGGGGTGCTTTACACAGGTGGGCACAAAAATGAAGGCTCTATCCAGTGGTGGTTCATTTTTATCAAAGTGAGCCGGTCGGCACTCTCAGCTGACAGACGGGTGCGCTTGTCAGTGATGATGCCACCGGCTGCACTGAACACCCTCTCAGATAGGACGCTGGCGGCAGGACAGGACAGCACCTCCAAGGCATATAGGGCAAGTTCAAGCCACAGGTCCAACTTCAACACCCAATACGTGTAGGGCGCAGAGGGGTCGGAGAGGATAGGGCTGTGGTCGGAAAGGTATTCCCGCAACATGCGCCTATACTTCTCACGCCTGGTGACACTAGGACCCTCTGTGGCGGCACTTTGGCGAGGGGGTGCCATCAAGGTGTCCCAGACCTTAGACAGTGTGCCCCTCGTTTGTGTGGACCGGTGAGAACTTGGTCGCCTACTGGAGGAACTGTCCTCCCTGCCGCCAACGTCACATGCTGGAAACATCTCCATCATATTCTGCACCAATTGCCTGTGGCAAGCATTGATGCGATTGGCCCTCCCCTCTACCGGAATAAAAGACGAGATGTTGTTTTTATACCGGGGGTCAAGGATAGCAAAGATCCAGTACTGGTTGTCCTCCATGATTTTGACAATACGCTTGTCGGTTGTAAAGCACCCCAACATGAACTCAGCCATGTCTGCCACAGTGTTAGTTGGCATGACTCCTCTGGCCCCACCGGAAAGTTCAATCTCCATTTCCTCCTCATCCTCCATGTCTACCCATCCGCGCTGCAACAATGGGACGATTCGAAGTTGCCCGGAAGCCTCCTGTATCACCATCACATCATCGGACAACTCTTCTTCCTCCTCCTCCTCCTCCTCCTCCTCCTCCTCCTCCTCCTCCTCCATTAAACGCGATGAAGCGGACAGATGTGTGGACCTACTCTCCAGCTGTGATGGATCGGATGCTATCCCTGACTCCTCTGTGTGATCTGAGTTATCCCTGATGTCAATCAGGGATTCTCTCAGAACACACAAGAGCGGGATTGTAAGGCTCACCATCGCATCCTCAGAGCTCACCCTCCTTGTGGACTCCTCAAACACCTGTAGGATGTCACAAAGGTCTCTCATCCATGGCCACTCATGGATGAGAAACTGAGGCAGCTGACTTTGTGGCACCCTAGGGTTTTGTAGCTGGTATTCCATCAAAGGTCTCTGCTGCTCAACCACTCTATTCAACATCTGAAACGTTGAGTTCCAGCGTGTGGGGACGTCGCACAAAAGCCGGTGTTGTGGCACATGCAGGCGTTGCTGGAGAGATTTTAAGCTAGCAGCGGCTACTGTCGACTTGCGAAAGTGGGCGCACATGCGCCGCACTTTCACCAGTAGCTCTGGAACATTGGGGTAGCTCTTTAGGAAACGTTGCACCACTAGGTTGAAGACGTGGGCCAGGCATGGAACATGTTGGAGTCCGGCAAGCTCCAGAGCTGCTACCAGGTTCCGGCCGTTATCACAAACGACCATGCCTGGGCCCAGGTGCAGCGGCTCAAACCATATTGCCGTCTCATCGAGGAGGGCATCCCTCACCTCGGAGGCAGTGTGCTGTCTGTCCCCCAAGCTGATCAGCTTCAGCACAGCCTGCTGACGTCTACCAACGCCAGTGCTGCAACGTTTCCAACTCGTAGCTGGGGTCAATCTAACAGCGGAGGAGGAGGCGGTGGCGGAGGAGGAGGCGGTAGAGGAGGAGGAGGAGGGGGGTGTTCTTCTCGTGTCCCTGCCAGGAATGTTAGGCGGGGAGACGAGGTACACCGGGCCAGTTTGGGAAGCAGTCCCAGCCTCAACTACATTCACCCAGTGTGCCGTCAGTGAAATGTAGCGTCCCTGTCCGCATGCACTTGTCCACGCGTCGGTGGTCAAGTGGACCTTTGTGCAAAGCGCGGAACTAAGGGCCCGCCTGATGTTGAGTGACACGTGCTGGTGCAAGGCGGGGACGGCACACCGGGAGAAGTAGTGACGGCTAGGGACGGCATAGCGAGGTGCCGCAGTTGCCATCAGGTCCAGGAAGGCGGGAGTTTCAACAAGCCGGAACGCCAACATCTCCTGGGCCAGCAGTTTAGCGATGTTGGCGTTCAAGGCTTGCGCGTGTGGGTGGTTAGCAGTGTATTTCTGCCGCCGCTCCAATGTCTGAGAGATGGTGGGTTGTTGTAAAGAAGCGCCTGATGGTGCCTTTGATGGTGCAGGAGAAGGAGATAAGACAGGAACAGGGGAGGATGAGGGAGAAGTCATCAAAGTGGCGGAGGCAGATGAAGTGGTGTCCTGGCTCGTCCTCTGGAGTGCATCGCCAGCACAGTCAGCAGTGGCAGTGGCAGAGGCAGAGGCAGTGGCAGAGGCAGTGGCAGTGGCGTGAACGGCAGGCGGCCTTTGTCCTGCCGTTGCTGCCTGCCACTGATTCCAGTGCTTGGATTCCAAATGACGGCGCATTGAAGTGGTGGACAGGTTGCTCTTCTCAGAGCCCCTAATCAATTTCGAGAGGCAAATTGTGCAGACAACACTATATCTGTCCTCGGCGCATTCCTTGAAAAAACTCCACACCTTCGAGAAACGTGCCCTCGAGGTGGGAGTTTTTCGGGGCTGGGTACGAACTGGAACATCTTGGGAGATTCCGGGTGTGGCCTGGCTTCGCCTAAGCTGCTGACCTCTGCCTCTGCCTCTAGCTACCCTTTTTGGTGCTGCACTTGCCTCAACATCCACACTACTTTCCCCGCTTGACATCCCCCCTGTCCAGGTCGGGTCAGTGACCTCATCATCCACCACTTCCTCTTCCAACTCCTGTCTCATCTCCTCCTCCCGCACAATGCGCCGGTCAACTGGATGCCCTGACGGCAACTGCGTCACATCATCGTCGATGAGGGTGGGTTGCTGGTCATCCACCACCAAATCGAACGGAGATGGAGGAGACTCTAGTGTTTGAGCATCTGGACACAGATGCTCCTCTGTTAGGTTCGTGGAATCGTGACGTGGAGAGGCAGGTTGAGGGACAATGAAAGGAGCGGAGAACAGCTCTGGGGAGCAGGGACAGTTGGGGTTATTGTTCTGTGAAGCTTGGGAATTTTGGGAGGAAGGAGGACAAGACTGTTGGGTAATAGGAGGAGAGGAGGCAGAGTCTGACTGGCTGCTGGACAATGTGCTGTAAGCATTCTCTGACAGCCATTACAAGACCTGTTCCTGGTTCTCGGGCCTACTAAGGTTTGTACCCTGCAGTTTAGTTAATGTGGCAAGCAACCCTGGCACTGTGGAGTGGCGCAATGCTTGCTGCCCCACAGGAGTAGGCACGGGACGCCCTGTGGCTTCACTGCTACCTTGCTCCCCAGAACCATTCCCCCGACCTCGCCCACGGCCTCGTCCACGTCCCTTTCCGGGAGCCTTGCGCATTTTGAATTCCCAGTTAGAAATTGGCACTATATACCAGTAGCAAAAATTGTGGGTGCACGTAACCCCAATATATTCTTTGAATTCCCAGTCAGACAATGGCACTATATACCAGTAGCAAGAAATGAGGGTATTTATAACCCCAATATATTCTTTGAATTCCCAGTCAGAAACTGGCACTATATGGCAGTAGCAAGAAATGAGGGTATTTATAACCCCAATATATTCTTTGAATTCCCAGTCAGACAATGGCACTGTATACCAGTAGTAAAAATTGTGGGTGCACGTAACCCCAATATATTCTTTGAATTACCAGTCAGAAACTGGCACTATATGGCAGTAGCAAGAAATGAGGGTATTTGTAACCCCAATATATTCTTTGAATTCCCAGTCAGAAACTGGCACTGTATACCAGTAGTAAAAATTGTGGGTGCACGTAACCCCAATATATTCTTTGAATTCCCAGTCAGACAATGGCACTATATACCAGTAGCAAGAAATGAGGGTATTTATAACCCCAATATATTCTTTGAATTCCCAGTCAGAAACTGGCACTATATGGCAGTAGCAAGAAATGAGGGTATTTATAACCCCAATATATTCTTTGAATTCCCAGTCAGACAATGGCACTGTATACCAGTAGTAAAAATTGTGGGTGCACGTAACCCCAATATATTCTTTGAATTACCAGTCAGAAACTGGCACTATATACCAGTAGCAAGAAATGAGGGTATTTGTAACCCCAATATATTCTTTGAATTACCAGTCAGAAACTGGCACTATATGGCAGTAGCAAGAAATGAGGGTATTTGTAACCCCAATATATTCTTTGAATTCCCAGTCAGAAACTGGCACTGTATACCAGTAGTAAAAATTGTGGGTGCACGTAACCCCAATATATTCTTTGAATTCCCAGTCAGACAATGGCACTATATACCAGTAGCAAGAAATGAGGGTATTTATAACCCCAATATATTCTTTGAATTACCAGTCAGAAACTGGCACTATATGGCAGTAGCAAGAAATGAGGGTATTTGTAACCCCAATATATTCTTTGAATTCCCAGTCAGAAACTGGCACTGTATACCAGTAGTAAAAATTGTGGGTGCACGTAACCCCAATATAGTCTTTGAATTCCCAGTCAGACAATGGCACTATATACCAGTAGCAAGAAATGAGGGTATTTATAACCCCAATATATTCTTTGAATTCCCAGTCAGACAATGGCACTGTATACCAGTAGTAAAAATTGTGGGTGCACGTAACCCCAATATATTCTTTGAATTACCAGTCAGAAACTGGCACTATATGGCAGTAGCAAGAAATGAGGGTATTTGTAACCCCAATATATTCTTTGAATTCCCAGTCAGAAACTGGCACTGTATACCAGTAGTAAAAATTGTGGGTGCACGTAACCCCAATATATTCTTTGAATTCCCAGTCAGACAATGGCACTATATACCAGTAGCAAGAAATGAGGGTATTTATAACCCCAATATATTCTTTGAATTCCCAGTCAGACAATGGCACTGTATACCAGTAGTAAAAATTGTGGGTGCACGTAACCCCAATATATTCTTTGAATTCCCAGTCAGAAACTGGCACTATATGGCAGTAGCAAGAAATGAGGGTATTTATAACCCCAATATATTCTTTGAATTCCCAGTCAGACAATGGCACTGTATACCAGTAGTAAAAATTGTGGGTGCATGTAACCCCAATATATTCTTTGAATTACCAGTCAGAAACTGGCACTATATGGCAGTAGCAAGAAATGAGGGTATTTGTAACCCCAATATATTCTTTGAATTCCCAGTCAGAAACTGGCACTGTATACCAGTAGTAAAAATTGTGGGTGCACGTAACCCCAATATATTCTTTGAATTCCCAGTCAGACAATGGCACTATATACCAGTAGCAAGAAATGAGGGTATTTATAACCCCAATATATTCTTTGAATTCCCAGTCAGACAATGGCACTGTATACCAGTAGTAAAAATTGTGGGTGCACGTAACCCCAATATATTCTTTGAATTCCCAGTCAGAAACTGGCACTATATGGCAGTAGCAAGAAATGAGGGTATTTATAACCCCAATATATTCTTTGAATTCCCAGTCAGACAATGGCACTGTATACCAGTAGTAAAAATTGTGGGTGCACATAACCCCAATATATTCTTTGAATTACCAGTCAGAAACTGGCACTATATGGCAGTAGCAAGAAATGAGGGTATTTGTAACCCCAATATATTCTTTGAATTCCCAGTCAGAAACTGGCACTGTATACCAGTAGTAAAAATTGTGGGTGCACGTAACCCCAATATATTCTTTGAATTCCCAGTCAGAAACTGGCACTATATGGCAGTAGCAAGAAATGAGGGTATTTATAACCCCAATATATTCTTTGAATTCCCAGTCAGACAATGGCACTGTATACCAGTAGTAAAAATTGTGGGTGCACGTAACCCCAATATATTCTTTGAATTACCAGTCAGAAACTGGCACTATATGGCAGTAGCAAGAAATGAGGGTATTTGTAACCCCAATATATTCTTTGAATTCCCAGTCAGAAACTGGCACTGTATACCAGTAGTAAAAATTGTGGGTGCACGTAACCCCAATATATTCTTTGAATTACCAGTCAGACAATGGCACTATATACCAGTAGCAAGAAATGAGGGTATTTATAACCCCAATATATTCTTTGAATTACCAGTCAGAAACTGGCACTATATGGCAGTAGCAAGAAATGAGGGTATTTATAACCCCAATATATTCTTTGAATTCCCAGTCAGAAACTGGCACTGTATACCAGTAGTAAAAATTGTGGGTGCACGTAACCCCAATATATTCTTTGAATTCCCAGTCAGACAATGGCACTATATGGCAGTAGCAAAAATAGTGGGTGTATATAGCCCCAATTCTATTGCTAGGGGACTTGCAGGGTATTTCTGGGGTGAAGGTGGGGGGGCACACCGTTGGAACGGGTATCGGGGGTATATATCAGGTATACGGGAATACACTGACAGTGTATTCCATTCAGGATCCTGGGAAAGCTGGGTTGCGACGTTACACTGACAAGCTTCTCCCTGGAATTTAGCTCTTATAAGAGCTGTTGGTTGTCTTCTCCTTCCTATCCTAGCCTGTCCCTGCCTACCCAGAATCTAAGCCCTAGCTAGCTGGACGGAAACCTCCATCCTCGGTGAATTGCAAGCTCAGAATGACGCGAACCTGGGCGGCGCTGTTCTTTTAAATTAGAGGTCACATGTTTTCGGCAGCCAATGGGTTTTGCCTACTTTTCTCAACGTCACCGGTGTCGTAGTTCCTTTCCCACCTACCCTGCGCTGTTATTGGAGCAAAAAAGGCGCCAGGGAAGGTTGGAGGGGAATCGAGTAATGGCACACTTTACCACGCGGTGTTCGATTCGATTCGAACATGCCGAACAGCCTAATATCCGATCGAACATGAGTTCGATAGAACACTGTTCGCTCATCTCTAGTACTAACCCCACTGATGCCTTGGACAAAACTGTTAGATAAAAAAAAAAAAGTTGAAAAATTCAAGTCACCCCTTTTCTCTAGAACACACAAACATTAGGTATCCCTGTGTCCAAAAATACCCAGTCTACAAACTTGAATCACCATTTTTTCACTTTTCATAGCAAAAGACATTCCTCAACTTACAGATGTTAGAATATGGTATATTCAAGAATTTTATTTTATTTTTTTGCAAAGTTTTAGATTTTTTTAAAATTATTTAAGAAATAATATATATATATATATATATATATATATATATATATATATATATATATATGTAAAACTAGTATCCATGGAATTGAACTGACCCATAGAATACAGATGACATGTTATTTTGACTGCACAGTGAACACCGTAAAAATAAAGAACCATTGAAACATCTTTTTTCTCCAATTCCACCCAATAAAATGTTTCCAGCTTCCCAGTACATTGTACAGAATATTAAATGGAACCATTAGGAATTACAATTTGACCCTCAAAAATTAAATGCTCATAAGGTTCAGTGAATAGAAAAATAAAAAAGTTATGGCTTTTAGAAGGCGAGCAGTCAAAAATGAAAAAATGGCAGGTGCGGGAAGGGGTTAATGCAATGAATGGATCCATGTAGGGCAAGAACAGGACACTGATCTATTTTATTACAGACCTGTATATGCACATGGTACCTTAGAGAGCAGAAGTAGGGTGAGGTGCTGGCAGCAGGAGGGGACAGGGCTTTGCAAAGTAACCCAGTAGTAACATGGAGATCCGAACTGCTTGAATGGGTGGGATCGGCTGTCAATGTTACAATTTATCTAATGTGTATGGCCAGCTTAACTTTTCTCACTCTGCAACCATATGGAAACTTTTCTTTTATGAGTTCTCCGGTTTACAATATATATGAAAGGATGTTCTCAGCTGACCAGCTCATTATGTAAAATATTAATCAAAACAAAATACTGGAAATTACGTTTTTTTCATACATGAAATTATCGCTGTGATTTCACAATTAATATTGGCAGTCTCTCCATGCATTGTGAAGACACGCTTGTTTGAAAACCTCCTCTGAAATTCTGCTTTGGCTTGCACCAGCTCGACTGGCAGCAAACCAAGTGCTGAAAAGTTATATGGCAATGCATTTAAGGCATATTTACCTTTCATCTTAGAAAAGAAAAGGCGCGTTAAAGAGAAATCCTTCTCTGTTTGTTCATTTAACTTTTTCAGCTGTAATGTACTTTCCAGCCAGTTGCTCCAGGTTGCCAGATATGCTAACGTGTTGAAAAGAAATGTAATTTTGGTACAACATGTGATTTTAAGTTAATTCACTCAATAAACCATTTTAGTGAGGACAGACTTTGTATTGAATCATATTGATACTGAGAAAAGGCTTCTGTGCCTCTGCCACTTCTCATCTATAAATACTATTTATACTAATTCTAATAATACTAAGGGTATGTTCACACGGAGGAAAAGGTGGAGGACACTATTTCCACCATGTGAACTTTCCGCGTGGCTAGCTACAACGGGATGACAATGCAGCATCGGCATTCAGTTGCGGCATCCCGTACCTGATTAGACCTGAATGAGTGGGCCTATACAAGAGCGTGACTCGAACCGCGGACACCCTGGCTGACTCAGCAAGATAGGTTATGTGGCTTCTTTTTTCCGCTACTAGCTGGCAGAAAAAAAAGCAAGCGTCTCCCATTGAAATCAATAGGAGCCATTTTTGCATGCGGATTTTGAGCCGGATTCCGTGTCAAAAAACGCCTGCAAAAAACACATTGTGAACATACCCTAATACTATGTATCCCATAGTGATAGCACTTGGCAGTACTGTCAGAGACCGACTGCTTCACCCCAAGTGTGAGAAGGAGCACTATCAGAGATCCTTCCTCCCAACCATGATCAGGCTGTATAATCAATATCAGGCTAAGAGAAGATCACTCCGCACAGAGAACTAAATGATCCTGAGTCTTTCTATTCTTTTCAGTTGCTATGACTCTTAGTATCTTTTCTATCTGCTATGAGCTTTTATATGTTCTTTTCTTGTAATATATTATTGTATTATCCATGTCACTGTAACACACTGAATTTCCTCATAGTGGGACTATTAAAGGATTCTCTTATCTTATCTGCTGACATTAGGCTGACCTGTGCACCTATTTACATTTATTTTACTACTAGCTGGTACCCGCGACTTCGTCTGCGGTGATTGTAGCAGTGGGTATATACAGGCGCGGGTAAGGTTTTCGTAGTGTGTATAAGGGATGGGATATGAAATGTAAGTTTGTATCTTGTTGTTGCTATAATTCAGAGAATACGTGAGACTTTGTGTTGAAGTTACTTTGTATTTGAGCTGCTATATATACGGTGTTGTGAGAAACTTTACATAGTGACTTTGGGACAGAAGTATTTGAAGTAAACCCTTTCCCGACGATGGCATTTTTTGATTTTCGTTTTGGACTCCCCTCCTTCTAAACCCCATAACTTTTTTATTTCTCCGCTCCCAGAGCCATATGAGGTCTTAATTTTTCCTGGGACAAATTTTTCTTCATGATGCCACCATTATTTATTCTATATAATGTACTGGGAAGCAGGGAAAAAATTCAGAATGGGGTGGATTTGAAGAAAAAATGCATTTCTGCGACTTTCTTACGGGCTTTGGTTTTACGGCGTTCACTGTGCAATCAAAATGACATGTCCCCTGTATTCTGTGCTTTGTTTGATTCAGGGGATACCAAATTTATATGGTTTTATTTACATTTTGACCCCTTAAAAACAAATCCAAAACTGTGTTAAAAAATTATTTTTTGAAAAGTCGCCATATTCCGACAGCCGTAACTTTTTTATATATGCGTGTACGGGGATTTATAGGGCGTTTTTTTTTTGCGGGAACGGGTGTACTTTGTAGTTCTACCATTTTTGGGAAATGTTATTGCTTTGATCACTTTTTATTCAAATTTTTAGCAGAATCAAAACAGTGAAAAAATGGCGGTTTGGCACTTTTGACCATTTTTCCCGCTACGGCGTTTACCGAAAAGGAAAAATATTTGTATAACTTTGTAGAGCGGGCGATTTAGGATGCGCGGATACCTAACATGTATGTGTTGCACAGTTTTTAACTACTTTTATATGTGTTCTAGGGAAAGGGGGGTGATTTGAATTTTTTATCCTTTTTATTTATTTTTTTTATATTTTTTTTACTTTTTTATACTTTTTTTTTGCATTTATTAGACCGCCTAGGGGTATTGACATGGGTGGGCGGTGTCACGGATTGTCAGAGTGGTGGGGGTCGGCAAACATGGCTGCTCCAGAGCGTTAAAGAGCGCCTCCGGGAGTATCGTTAAGGTGAGGGGCAAAGTGGTAAAGTATATGTATATGAGATTGTGTGGGGTTAGGGGCGAGGCTGCAGAGGGTAATATGAATTTTGTGGCTTGCTATGGTCCAAAGTGTGTGAGATTGCAGAGCTGGTGGTGTGAGTTTGGGTTTTGTGGGGGTCCTGGCACAAACGTATGTGCGCTATTGTGACGAAAAGTAGCCTATTGTTTAATCGGGTGTAATGACTATGTTTGTGGAAAATTTCAGCCGAATCGGTGGTGCGGTTTTTCCGTGATTGAGGAACAAACATCCGAACATGCAAACATCCAAACACACAAACCCACAAACTCACAAACTTTCACATTTATAATATTAATAGGATTAAGGTGCTTTATGATTTTTTTGCCTTTTACATTGTGCTTGTGGCATGTTTCTTCCTCCATGTTGGACTTGCTCTCCTTCCATCTATCCATCTGTGCTCTATACTTTGTGAGCCTGACTTCTAGTCCAAATTTTTGGTTTCATAAAAAAAAAAAAAAAAAAATTAAATTGGAATATTTGGGATGATGCCTATTTGCCCATTTGTATTAGCTACTGTTCTCCTGTTCACCACTAAACTGCCATTACACAAGTCTCCATGCTTAGGCTTCTCTTCCAGGACTCTCCTGATGCTGGTGTTCAGTCTCCACTCAATCTGTCTTCCTCAAGGCTTCATTATACTCATTATACTCTTGTACTGTCTGTGCCAATTGACCACTGCATGCCAAAGTGTGGGCTAAATAAATACTATTAGACAGCCCCTCCTGGATTTCCATACTTAGCAGGTCACCATAGACACTAAGTGACCGGGAAAGGTGCAGAATTCCAACTGTCTTTTTTTGCTCTTGAGATAAACCACTATCAGAACTCAGCACACATGCATTGCTACCAGGCCAAGTGTAACATGTGAAGATGTGAAAGATGAAGTCAGTCAAGATAGCTGGCAGCTAAACAAGACCTGATACTATAATGTCACCATGATGTCCAGCATTACAAAATGTAGAATCAAATCCCTTCTCACTTCCCCGTAGCATTATAGCAGACCCCCAACTGTTCCTGTTGCATCATCGGTGACCTGTATTCTGCAGACAGTTCTTTTGGACAATGACTGGTAAATAAATTCCCTTTGTGGTGATCTGGTCTTCTCTGCATTGGCCTATTGTCCTCCTCGAAGCTCCTCCTTGTATCTACTTATGAAAAATATCTAAAAATAAAACTTATCAATATAATATCTATCCCAATGCGATCCCCTCCTTGCTTTGGCTTCAAAAACGGCATCAAAATGACACGTGTGAAACCATCCTTATACAGCGATTGAACCCTTTAGGCACGGAGATTTCATTTACTAGAAATCTCTAAAACAACATTCTAAGCAAAGCTCCATTGATTTCAAAAGCCTTTTACTTAGAATGTTATGTCAGAGATTTCCTGTGATGAGAATCTATGAGCACCACTGAATGGATTTCACTGCTCTGTCATTTAGTAAAGGTGTAAATTCATAGACTCCATAAATGCAATTTCCTAAAATGTCTCAATGACAAGTCAGGAGATCACTCTTAGGCTAAGGTCCCACGCTACGGAAAAGCTGTTTTTATTGTTACAGATTTTGTGGTGTCAAAAGGAATGGGAAATATATAAGAGGTTCTTATACTTCTCCCTTCTGCTCAATCTACTCTTCTGTTTGGCTCAAAAAAACATAGCAAAATCTGCAACAAAAAAGACAGCTTTTCCAAAATGTGGAGTCTTAGGCCTGGTTCATATCTGCATTTGATAATCCGTTCGGGAAGTCTGCATGGCGACCCCCTGAACTGAATACCGAATGCGTTGACAAGCGGTGAGCAGTGAAAGCACACGGACCCCGTAGACTATAATGGGGTCCGTGTGCTTTATGCACGGTGTCCACACAAGTCATGCGGACAGGAAAGTAGATCATGAAGTGCTTTTCTCTCCACATATTCTGTGCAGACACGGTGCGGAAAGCACACAGACCCCATTATAGTCTATGAGGGTCCATATGCTTTCATAAGCTCATCATAAGCTTTCACTGCTCACCACTTGCCAATGTATTCAGTATTCCTTTCGGGAAGGAGGTCCCCATGTGGACTCCCTGAACGGATTACCGAACATAGATGAGAACCAGGCATTAGCCTTAAAGGAAGGACACAAATGGATTTCCCTTTAAACCTTTTTCATACATATATTACCATACTAACCAAAGAATCTCATAAATTGCCAAGACTACACTATCAGTATTAGTAATATTGATTGGTTTTAGTCAGAACTAGCAATTTTAATCCAATTTTCTTATTACGAGGCAGTAATTTTGCTCTGAAATACAGATTTTATTTTCACATTCACTGCTGGAATTCTAGGCAATTTTTTTTTTTACAAGAAAAAGAAGAAAAAAGTCAGAAAAAGCCTGAGATAAAATTAGGAGGAATGTGTAATACAAACACAGCTTTTGCCGCTCATCTCTTCACTTCCCACACTGGAACGTCATCACATGTGAACTGCATCAGGCAAGGATGTAAAGATGCATTTGTTGTGCTTGGCAGGGATTCACAAAACCCCTAATCCGTTTTCTGTTCACAGCCCGGGCTTGCATCCTTATGTATCACCTTGTCTATGTGAATTTTTAAGTGAACTTTCGTCATCATTCCAATGCAACAGCTTCAGAGAGAGGAAAAATGTAGTTGCTATTTCAGTGACAGTGTTCACTGTGGGACAGAGTGCAAAAAAATGACTTCATGAGCCGGCTAGTGCCGGCGCCAAATCTCATGGAACTTGCTTCTCACAACTCTCTTTATTTTAGAATCTCACAGATTAAAGCCAGAAAGATTTAGTGGGGCAAGTTGTAACATTTGAAGATACTAAAATTTCACAGATTCTGCAAGAGGATTAACACTTCACAGCCAAGACTTCTGTTTTTGTAGAACTCTGTATCTAAAATCCCTCCAGCCAAACTAAATATATGCTATACATTGTATTATGGGTGTATAAAGTATCCATTTTTTTACTTTTACTCCTGGAATGCTGACCAATATCTATCTATCTATCTATCTATCTATCTATCTATCTATCTATCTGTCTGTCTGTCTGTCTGTCTGTCTGTCTGTCTGTCTGTCTGTCTGTCTGTCTATCTATCTATCATCTATCCCTGCATCTGTGTGTATTTTTTATATTTAGCACTCTATTAATCCATATTAGTCAATGTCTCAAACTGTCCAGCATAAAAAGGGTAAACACGCTGGATAAATATTTCATAAAGCTCTGCAACATTCTAATTTGTTTTGTATTTTCCTTCTTCACTATTTTCAAGATCTGTTTGCTCTAAATTCCGGTTTACATCTCCGTACGGGTTTCCATTCGAGAAGTCCACTTGGGGATCCCCCAAATGGAAACCTATATGCATTAAAAAGTGATTACCTGGGAAAAGTGCAGACTCCATATACTATAGACTCCATATACTATAATGGGGTCCGTTTGGTTTGTGCTCAGTTTCCACACAAAACATGTGGAGAGAAAAGTCCTACAAGCAGTACTTTTCACACAGTCTTTCACACACTAGATTGTTAGTCTAGACTATGGTTTTCTGTAATAGACCTGTTTCACATGGACATATTCAGTCCATGAAATATGGACTGTGAGTTGGCTTTATTTCCCAAACTGAATTCCCATCAGTCCTTAAAATTGTGGTGTGTTACTCCTGAAGGCAATGAGGGCACTGGAATAGAGATGTCCCATACTCCCATTTCCTTCAACTGAACTTTGGATATCTCCGCTACTCCCATTGAAGTGAAATTTATCAGGAGGGTGTCTTTGTCCATCATGGGCTTTGGTCGCTTTTTGCGCATCTGCTTTCCCAACAGGGGTAAAACAATTCTCAGGAGTGGTGGGGGTCTTAGATCCCCATTGATTGGCAATTTTTCCTCTATCCTACGGATGGTGAATAACCCCTATATTTAATTCCCTTTACAACAGCATTGATATAATGGAAAAGGAATAGCATGGGGAAATTTGCTGTTTCCTATGCAATAGATAGACTACCCATTCTGGTAAATGGTATTCAGTTGGTGGATTCTCAGGGCAATGGAATATCTAAAGACAATATCTAGAAAAAAAAAAACACAGATCTTCTAACCTTTCATAGATAAACGGCAAGAGATCCCAATGCCATGAACTCACAACACATACAATTTCTGGAACAAAGGGGTTGTTTGCTAATGCTTAGCAATTTCTGTCACTAGCAATCCCTGATACATCATTCTAACAAAAGACCCAGTGATCTGAATGACCTTTTGCTTTAATTCAGTGGTGAAGATTTTCATTAATGCTAGGGCTTCCAGTATTTTTGGAAATTCATCAAGATCAGAACACATGGACTATGCAGATGTCATCTTGTCATATGATTTCTTGTCACTTTGGGTGAACTGTCCCCTTTGTTACTGCTGCTGTTTTTGTAGAAATATATAAGGAACTTGCTGTTATTGCAGTCTATTTATACGCTTACATTGATGAGACATTTATGGGAATTGAATATTCCATAAAAAAGTAATATTGAGGCTTCCAGTTCATGGGGTCCTACCTAGTGAAAGAACAGAGGCACGTGCTTCTAGACTTTGTCTGGCTGTTAATATAATGTCCACTAACCAGATTTTTCCTTTTCCATTGTAGCCACCAATGGACAACCTCTAAATTTCTGGAAGTGTTACACTTCAAGGAAATCTCATCTAAAGACCTTCAGCTCGAGATCCTGCTATAATTAGAGATGAGCGAACACTAAAATGTTCGAGGTTCGAAATTCGATTCGAACAGCCGCTCACTGTTCGAGTGTTCGAATGGGTTTCGAACCCCATTATAGTCTATGGGGAACATAAACTCGTTAAGGGGGAAACCCAAATCCGTGTCTGGAGGGTCACCAAGTCCACTATGACACCCCAGGAAATGATACCAACACCCTGGAATGACACTGGGACAGCAGGGGAAGCATGTCTGGGGGCATAAAAGTCACTTTATTTCATGGAAATCCCTGTCAGTTTGCGATTTTCGCAAGCTAACTTTTCCCCATAGAAATGCATTGGCCAGTGCTGATTGGCCAGAGTACGGAACTCGACCAATCAGCGCTGGCTCTGCTGGAGGAGGCGGAGTCTAAGATAGCTCCACACCAGTCTCCATTCAGGTCCGACCTTAGACTCCGCCTCCTCCGGCAGAGCCAGCGCTGATTGGCCGAAGGCTGGCCAATGCATTCCTATGCGAATGCAGACTTAGCAGTGCTGAGTCAGTTTTGCTCAACTACACATCTGATGCACACTCGGCACTGCTACATCAGATGTAGCAATCTGATGTAGCAGAGCCGAGGGTGCACTAGAACCCCTGTGCAAACTCAGTTCACGCTAATAGAATGCATTGGCCAGCGCTGATTGGCCAATGCATTCTATTAGCCCGATGAAGTAGAGCTGAATGTGTGTGCTAAGCACACACATTCAGCACTGCTTCATCAAGCCAATACAATGCATTAGCCAGTGCTGATTGGCCAGAGTACGGAATTCGGCCAATCAGCGCTGGCCAATGCATTCTATTAGCCCGATGAAGTAGAGCTGAATGTGTGTGCTAAGCACACACATTCAGCACTGCTTCATCAAGCCAATACAATGCATTAGCCAGTGCTGATTGGCCAGAGTACGGAATTCGGCCAATCAGCGCTGGCTCTGCTGGAGGAGGCGGAGTCTAAGATCGCTCCACACCAGTCTCCATTCAGGTCCGACCTTAGACTCCGCCTCCTCCGGCAGAGCCAGCGCTGATTGGCCGAAGGCTGGCCAATGCATTCCTATGCGAATGCAGACTTAGCAGTGCTGAGTCAGTTTTGCTCAACTACACATCTGATGCACACTCGGCACTGCTACATCAGATGTAGCAATCTGATGTAGCAGAGCCGAGGGTGCACTAGAACCCCTGTGCAAACTCAGTTCACGCTAATAGAATGCATTGGCCAGCGCTGATTGGCCAATGCATTCTATTAGCCCGATGAAGTAGAGCTGAATGTGTGTGCTAAGCACACACATTCAGCACTGCTTCATCAAGCCAATACAATGCATTAGCCAGTGCTGATTGGCCAGAGTACGGAATTCGGCCAATCAGCGCTGGCCAATGCATTCTATTAGCCCGATGAAGTAGAGCTGAATGTGTGTGCTAAGCACACACATTCAGCACTGCTTCATCAAGCCAATACAATGCATTAGCCAGTGCTGATTGGCCAGAGTACGGAATTCGGCCAATCAGCGCTGGCTCTGCTGGAGGAGGCGGAGTCTAAGGTCGGACCTGAATGGAGACTGGTGTGGAGCGATCTTAGACTCCGCCTCCTCCAGCAGAGCCAGCGCTGATTGGCCGAATTCCGTACTCTGGCCAATCAGCACTGGCTAATGCATTGTATTGGCGTGATGAAGCAGTGCTGAATGTGTGTGCTTAGCACACACATTCAGCTCTACTTCATCGGGCTAATAGAATGCATTGGCCAGCGCTGATTGGCCGAATTCCGTACTCTGGCCAATCAGTGCTGGCCAATGCATTCTATTAGCTTGATGAAGCAGAGTGTGCACAAGGGTTCAAGCGCACCCTCGGCTCTGATGTAGCAGAGCCGAGACTGCACAAGGGTTCAAGCGCACCCTCGGCTCTGATGTAGGAGAGCCGAGGGTGCACTTGAACCCTTGTGCAGCCTCGGCTCTGCTACATCAGAGCCGAGGGTGCGCTTGAACCCTTGTGCACACTCTGCTTCATCAAGCTAATAGAATGCATTGGCCAGCGCTGATTGGCCAATGTATTCTATTAGCCTGATGAAGTAGAGCTGAATGTGTGTGCTAAGCACACACATTCAGCTCTACTTCATCGGGCTAATAGAATGCATTGGCCAGCGCTGATTGGCCAGAGTACGGAACTCGACCAATCAGCGCTGGCTCTGCTGGAGGAGGCGGAGTCTAAGATCGCTCCACACCAGTCTCCATTCAGGTCC
Source organism: Leptodactylus fuscus (assembly GCF_031893055.1). Taxonomy (NCBI): domain Eukaryota; kingdom Metazoa; phylum Chordata; class Amphibia; order Anura; family Leptodactylidae; genus Leptodactylus; species Leptodactylus fuscus. The sequence continues at coordinate 56,766,407 of NC_134269.1, forward strand.
GACCTTAGACTCCGCCTCCTCCAGCAGAGCCAGCGCTGATTGGTCGAGTTCCGTACTCTGGCCAATCAGCGCTGGCCAATGCATTCTATTAGCCCGATGAAGTAGAGCTGAATGTGTGTGCTTAGCACACACATTCAGCTCTACTTCATCAGGCTAATAGAATACATTGGCCAATCAGCGCTGGCCAATGCATTCTATTAGCTTGATGAAGCAGAGTGTGCACAAGGGTTCAAGCGCACCCTCGGCTCTGATGTAGCAGAGCTGAGGGTGCACAAGGGTTCAAGTGCACCCTCGGCTCTCCTACATCAGAGCCGAGGGTGCGCTTGAACCCTTGTGCAGCCTCGGCTCTGCTACATCAGAGCCGAGGGTGCGCTTGAACCCTTGTGCACACTCTGCTTCATCAAGCTAATAGAATGCATTGGCCAGCACTGATTGGCCAGAGTACGGAATTCGGTCAATCAGCGCTGGCCAATGCATCCCTATGGGAAAAAGTTTATCTCACAAAAATCACAATTACACACCCGATAGAGCCCCAAAAAGTTATTTTTAATAACATTCCCCCCTAAATAAAGGTTATCCCTAGCTATCCCTGCCTGTACAGCTATCCCTGTCTCATAGTCACAAAGTTCACATTCTCATATGACCCGGATTTGAAATCCACTATTCGTCTAAAATGGAGGTCACCTGATTTCGGCAGCCAATGACTTTTTCCAATTTTTTTCAATGCCCCCAGTGTCGTAGTTCCTGTCCCACCTCCCCTGCGCTGTTATTGGTGCAAAAAAGGCGCCAGGGAAGGTGGGAGGGGAATCGAATTTTGGCGCACTTTACCACGTGGTGTTCGATTCGATTCGAACATGGCGAACACCCTGATATCCGATCGAACATGTGTTCGATAGAACACTGTTCACTCATCTCTAGCTATAATCACTACTACTAGTACTATCAATATTATTACTACTACTAGTACTACTAGTATCAACTAATATCAACATTTATTCCACATACAGTAGACATAGGGAGGGGGATTTTAATGACAAGGAGTAGAGATGCGTAAGTAGCAGTCAAACCTAGGTTCTGTTGCTTAAATAGGAAATGTACTATCCATAAGATTTAACTAAATCTATAGCATATGTAAATAAAAATATGATATATTATATAAGAACAATGCTTTCTCTACTTCAGACGCCTTTTAACTTCCCCCTGCTTCCTGAACAACTCAATATGGATAAACTTCTATAATAAATCTGTCTTGAGAAACAAGTTGAAGGATTAATGAGCTCCTTGCAGGCACCCAGAGCTGGTATGGCAGCTTCTAGTGAGTGTTATATCTCACCACAGGGCTAGATCAATCGTTACATTGGTCAGTACTCTATGTCTTCCAAGGTGTTGCTGCTACTCTATGGCCAGAAAAAGTGATACTTCTGGCATGACAGCTTAATTTGAAAAGTCTCCTAAAACAACAGATTCACTGTCCATAGGCTACATAGCAACACACTGGTGTTAAAGATGTCCATGGTAGATGTGTGACATTGCATTGAGGTTTAGGGGCTTCAAGTTATGTCATACTTGTCAACACTTACATAAGTATCTTTGGGTGACTAGCATGCTTGGGGAGGCCACTGTCTGTGCTGAGCTTCGTGCTGGAGAACAACTCCCATCTGATGTATGAGACCGTGACTGCACTGAGCAGTACTGTCAGTGTCCGACTGCTTCACCCCAAGTATGAGAAGGAGCGTTATCGGAGATCCTTCCTTCCAACCACGGTCAGGCTGTATAATCTACATCAGGGTAAGCAAAGATCACTCCGCACAGAGAACTAAATGATCCTGAGGCTTTCTTTTTCTTCTTAGCTGCTATGACTACTAGTATCTTTTCTATCTGCTATGATCTTGTATGTGTTCTCCCTTGTAATATATTACTGTATTATCCAGGCTGCTGTAACACACTGAATTTCCCCTTGGTGGGACTATTAAAGGATTATTTTATCTCATTTCATCTCGTCTCATCTTATCTTATCTTATCTTATCTTGCATCAATTTTGGAAAGGTCATGGGCTCTTTTGGGGCAACATACACCTTTTCTTTGATGTGACTGTCACATAATATACTCATATCACAGTCAAGATGACAGAAAGCACAGCAGATACAGGGCATCAGAGATTTGCCAGCTTTACCCGAAGTCTGAGATGTCACCCCTGTTTTCAGGAGTTTCCCGGACATTCAAGTATGAATTATGCCTATAGTGACACTATTGCTTTAGCAGACAAGGTATACAAGAGCATAGTGCTCAGAATTTGTTCAGACATAACTAAGACATATTACTTAGGTTCTATCTACTAAACAAAACCCCTATAAAATGATTTATTACAGAGTCTGAATTATTCCCCAATGAACAAACACAAGAGAAATAAATACAACAGTAACCCTAAAATTACCCTATATTAAAAAGTACCTGAAAATTAATAGGAAAATTTATTCTGAAATATTTGTGATTAATGGTGTAAATTTCTATAGCAGAGAAGTGGTTAACTATACATTTATAAGGCATTTCTTAGTTTTTTTTTTTATTATTAATGGAAGTTCATATCCAAGAACCACACAAACATTTGTATAAATAATTCAAAGTGTAATATGTGTGGGGAATTAGCAGAATGGCTCGGGCTCCTCTGGTTTCTGCTCTGCGTTTCTCCTTTATCCTGGTATCTTCTTTACACCCATACAATTAAGCGGTGCTGAAGACATAAGACATTGTGTTTCTCTGGATATTCTCTCGTGTTATCTGCTTATTGTTTTTTTTTCTTACAGCAAGAAAAGCCAAAAGCCTGTTCAGAATGCTATGTTTGGCAAAAGATGAAGTAAAACTAGAATAATAAGAGAATGGATGCATAGACCGACTATATTTTCTTTGCTAGGAATAATTGCCTCTAGCCCATAAGATAGATTGAGGCTGTATGTGATTTCATGTACAGATACTGTAACTAAACTGTGTAAGCAGAGGATTCTCGTCTTGTAGTGAAGATACTCGGAAATGTCATTAGGGTTTCCATTTGTTTTTCTCTGTTTAAACACATGTAAGCAAGCAAAGCTTAATATCCTACAGGGTGTAATATTTCAAGGAGTGTCGATATACTTGTTACAATTATGCAATACAGTACACAGTGGGAAGTATAATCTATCATAGTGGTTGTTCAGTCTAATTGTTTGGAATGACACTATAAATGTCAGCAACTATTAGCGATAAGCCACAGATAACAACATATTGTCCTATCACATTGAGTCATAATAGTTGATAAACTCATCTTTATGGTACTAATAAACTAGGTGCTGCTACATCCATCCCTTTAATACAGAGCAACGAGAGTAAATATTCTGTATCATTGAATTATCTTCTAGCTGTCATGATATTCCCACCATGTCATGTGATATCCCCACCAGGATAGCATTTACAAGTGGTGCTAAACAACCAAGTCCAGACTGGGACTCAAACCAGCTCTGGTGAACAGATCATTTGGCCTATGTTTATAGACTCATGCGCAGCCAAAAGTAATCCTCAAAGCTTAAGAAGGCTGAATCACTTGGAGCTCCTTCCTGGCATCGTTAGACGGTATGGCCAAGGATGAGGTTCACTGAGTCACATTTTAATGTTCCAGGTCATTTATCGTTACAGATTCTGTAGTATGCCAAAGGTGACAGTGCCAGTCCAGGTCTTTATCTAGGCATGTTACTATAATCAAAGCAGTTGTTTATTCAATAATATGTCCGCCAGGGGTGAGACCAGGAAAATAAAATCCTAAAAATATGAAAGACTGTAAAAACATGAACTTACTCCTATTTCTACAGAAGACTTGTCTAGGTTGTCAATATGGTAAACAAGGCTTAATTTGTAGCCAGTTAAGTGTGCAGATAATGCATTAAGTCGCTAATAAATTGACTAATTAGATTTGCAGTGACTTTGATGGGATCTGTCGGCAATGTCTTGTGATGTAGCATTGTTCTTTCCATCAAATATACACAGGTCTAGCAAAATTAACTCCAACTTCTGCAGGTGGTTAAACCGCTGCAGTGTGATATCACATCAAAGAAGACAAAAGCCAATGAAAAGTCATGGAAAAATGTTTTTCCGATGACTTTTCATTGTTTTTTTGTTGTTGTCTTTTGTGACAAGGTATCACACTGCAGCAATTGCAGAAGTTCATATCAACTCTGCTACTTCAATACATAGGACGGCTTTGTTCTTATCAAATACATGCTCATATGCCTTCAATTGTTGGACCAAAGATTGTCCAACCAATGGCTATTAAAATATAGTTTCTTGGACATGACCGGGGTTGAGCCGATCTTGAGATTTCAGGATCGTTTTTAAAATCCGATTATTGTTCATTTTCCAGCCGATCCCGATCAAGAAATTTGCTTGAGCGCCGATCGGGATCCGATCTTTCCTGATCCCGATCGCTCAACCCTAGTCACACTCTGATCATGTAACTTATTGTGAATAGTTTTGAGACGATCTTAAGATTTCAGGATCGGTTGTAAAATCTGATTTCGATCATTTTCCAGCCAATCCTGATTGTAAAATTTGCTAAATCGCCGATCGAGATCCGATCTTTCCTGATGCCGATTGCGAAACCTAGCCATGACCAATATACTTGGCCATGACCAATATACTCTTGGCCATGACCAATTCTCCTGTAAATGTTTAGGCTCGCCTAACTTTGGATGCAGCTTATCTCCTGCTGATTCTGGAGGAATAATGTATCAGCTATGTTGAAGTTCACATACTATTCTTCCTTTATCTAACATCATCTTTTGATGATTTTTTTTTTTTTAAATTTCAGTGCTGCAACTGATTTAAAAGTTAATATAGTTTTCTATTTTTGCCTGGACAACCCCTTTAAAGCGAGTCCATCACCAGAACTCAGCATGTCAACCCAGCACCACCAAAAAGGGCATTGCTATCTCTTTGGAGTAACAGCAACACCAACATTACTCCAAAAAGTTAATTTGCATATTGACAAAAGCGATGATATCTCAGCAATGGAGATGCAGATTCACAAAGGGAAAACACCAGTTGATTCAGCTGACCCTAATCTATCTGCGGTTCTGGTGATAGTTCCCTTTGAATCAAAACTTGCCGGTTGCCACTCATATGAGCAGTTCTTGTCGAAACCTATTAACCCTTTTATGCAGCAGACAGTTGAACAAACCTACAGGTCTATAGTAAATGTATATTTTTTCTTAATATATATATGCACTTTGCTATTTTATTATTTTTATTTTATATATTCAGATACGTATTTGAGTTGTATCTTTTGTGTATTGTGATTTCTCACTAGGTTAATGTAACAGATAACAGATCTGTAGATACACAAGGATGCAAAATGACATTGGTAAGGTCAATATTGTGCTGTCATTTGTCTCCCGCTATAAACCTCTTTATTTTCTCTGTTTGTGTGCATGGAATCTATTCAAGTCCTCTAAATCCTCTCCTAATTTCTTGTGGCCATTAAAAGATACATTTTTAAACACAACCTCTATCAGAATATGGTATTACATGACACTGTAACCTTTCTCCTTCCAGAAAACCACCCTTTATGAATAAAACATTGCTGACCTTTAAAAACTTTGCCGTTGTACCAGGTGATTGCATATTAACAAGCTTTTTGAAGAAATAGGACAGGAATGGTGAATTTCAGTTAAATTCAGATAATGGTACTATTGAAGTCATTTATTATTCCACACAATAAAGAGGATGTAACAAGTGCTACAACACGCGTCCATTCACATTCTGCTGCATATCATTTGGAGGAAACAGTTTATTGCCCTGAAGTGGACTATAGTACCAGAATATTTCTTCATGTGAAAGTATTAGCAGAAAATTAACCTTTGTATAATCAAGTTTTAGAATTTTAAAGGGAGTCTGTCACCAGGACCCAGCATATCAATTTAGCCTGATAGATAGATAGATAGATAGATAGATAGATAGATAGATAGATAGATAGATAGATGAGGGTCACCTGAATCAAATGGTATGAATTGTTGCCAAGATATTGCAGTTTTAGTCAACATGTAAATAAGTTCTTTAAAGCAATGTGGTCCCTTACCTTTTGGAGAAATGGCAATACCCTCATTGCTCAAAAGAGCTAATTTGCATATTGACAAAAATTGCAATATTCTGGACACTTTTCAGTTGACCCTACTATATTTTTCTGCGGGGCTAGGTTGAAATGCTGAGTTCTGGTACCTTTGACCTTGTTTCATTTTGGACATTTTTTTAAAAAAAATGTCGATTGTTAGCCCTTTATAGGGATCACAATGTACATTTTATTTTCCTATCAGTATGTATTTGTAGAATGGGAGGAAATCCCCATAAACACTGGGAGAATATACAAATTCCTTGCAGATGTTGTTCCTGGCAGGATTTGAACCCAGTACTCCAGTGCTGCAAGGCTGCAGTGCTAATTACTGAGCCACCATGTTGCCCCATTTTGGGCAATTTATTTTATTTTATTTTTTACATTTTTAAGTTGACATCTATTCTTTCACTCTGATTGCAAAGACTTATAACAGGCTGACACTTCCTGTTCCAACAGAATGCAATTCACAACACTACCACGGGGTTTCGGCACAGGATTGAAGGGATATCACTGTGACAGCTTATGAACCCAAAGGAGATATTAATCTAGACAAGATTATATAGGGGTCCTTCATTTGTAATCATTCTTTGTAAAGTAGGAAGCAATTGCAAATTATGTCCCCACCTCCATACCCCACCCCCAATCTAGTGGATATACTATGTTTTAAAAGCCTCATTGACAATAGTTTATTCCAATGGTCAAGATTTGACTGAGCTCCAGTCCTGGCCTCTTAACCATTTAAGACCTGAAATCAGCATTGATGCCTTTGTTATCTCCCAAATGGCCCCACTGTCCAGGTCACTGATTTATTAATTATCAAACTCTATATTTACAGACATGTCCTCCCTTACATGTCCTTTTAGTTGGGCATGTCAAGATATGTGTATTAGAGATGAGCGAGTAGTATTCGATCGAGTAGGTATTTGATCGAATACTACGGTATTCGAAATACTCGTACTCGATCGAACACTACTAGCTGTTCGAAGTTAGGATTCGATTCAGAACCAGCGTTGATTGGCAGAATGCTATACATTGCCAATCAACGCTGGTTCTTCTCTTACCTTTAGAAGTCTTCTCCCTGCACAGCATTCCCGCGTCCTCTTTCAGCTCTGAATTCACTCTGCTTAGGCATCAGGCCTGGGCAGAGCCGATTGCGCATGCCCGCGCATGCGCAGTCGGCTCTGCCTAGGCCCGATGCCTAAGCAGAGTGAATTCAAGGCCGGAAGAGGACGCGGGGACACTGCACAGGGAGAAGAATCCAGCCCGACCCTCACTTGGTAAGTAGAATTTAATCGAATGTTGCCTACCCCTGAAACGAGCATTTCCCCCCATAGACTATAATGGGGTTCGAAACCCGTTCGAACAGTCGAACATTGTGCGGCTGTTCGAATCGGATTTTGAACCTCGAACATTTTAGTGTTCGCTCATCTCTAATGTGTATCACAGGCTTAGCAGTTTTTCTAAATACAACACGGTTTCATGACAAGTTATCACAAAATGATATCCTAACCATCTTATTTGTGTCTATATGTGACCACCTAGCATCTCTGTGTGTGTGTGAGTGTGGGGGGGGGGGAATTGCAGTCTTCAAATGATGGGACATCCCGTTTGTTATAGATACATTCTGTCTGTATAGGATTCTGCAGAGCTTCTCTCCAACCAATGCTATAATGGATGAAACCAAGTAGGACCCTATTTCTCCATGAGTCCCCAAACCACATAGGCTGCCACTATATTATCGTCCATGATCCATGAGATACGCCAGCACTTGCTCCACCTATAGTAATGATCCACTAACTGTAGTTCATGTCCCCAGCCAATATAAGATACCATGAAAATACACTCCAAGCATCTTAGGCCTCGTTCACATCTGCGTCGGTAATCCGTTCAGGGGAGTCTGCATGGGGACCTCCCTGAACGGACTACCAAATGCAATTGCAGGCGCTGTGTAGTGAAAGCACACAGACCCCATAGACTATAATGGGGGCCATGTGCTTGACGCCAGATCTCCGCAGGGTACATGCAGACAGTAAAGTACTTCGCAATCTACTTCCCTGTATGCATGATTCAAGTGGACAGTGCGCAGCAAGCACACGGACTCCATTATAGTCTATGGGGATCCGTGTGCTTTTACTGCACAGCGCTTGCAAATGCGTTCGGTAGTCCGTTCGGGGGGTCCCCATGAGAACTACCATGGAGAGAAAGGGCCCTACTGGGTTACTTATCTGGTTACTTATATTTGCAGTGCCATTGTAAACTGACTTATTCTGCTGAGACTATGAGATTCTGCTCACAGTTTTCTTTTATAACTTATCATTTCCAGTTTAACGCGCCATCGAAAATAACTAAAGGATTTCCCAGCATTGAAATAGATTGAGTTTATCTTATCCGTGATTGTGCAATATTCATAAGAAATAAAAAATTATACAAACAACTGCGATCCTACCACTCGGTTGTAAAGGCATACCCAAATGTGAAAATCCTGGATATACTTACTGGGTGTTTCTTATGCGCTGCAGTTTGCTGTATCTTTACATTAGTTTTTATTAGTGCCTTCCATTGAAGCTAGTACAAGAAAAAGTAAAGCATATGCCAAAATTATGGCAATAAACTTTGTATTCTTTATTGGACAATATTGGTTACAATTGCCTCAAGGTGGCTTTGATGTTGCTTTAACCTTCTGCTATGCCAGTTCACTCCTCAGAGAATAAGATATATTTCACAGCAATGGGAAGACAAAATCACTTACATTTGTCATTTAAACATTTGGGGCTCCCGGGATTGTGTCTATGTGAAACGCGTGGGGGAGTGAGTCTGGAGAAGTCTGCTTACTTTTCTTTTGTTTCGTTCAGAGTAAAGCTTCTTCCTTTAAACAAAGAGTGCTGAGTGTATTATAAGAGGCTAACCTGATAGGTGTCTCCAATGTGCCATTAAAGTGTTGGAGAGGACCCGGCGTTCCCGCTACCTCTACTAGATGAGACAACAATGCAATCAATTTCAGTACAGAACGTTAATTTATCACCGTGCCATCTTTTATTGCAAGATACAGAATATCTGCCTGCCACCGCGCTCTCGCTTCTTATTCATATCTCTCAATTTACAAACTGGATGTGTCATTCCGAAGGAGTTTTTTCATTCATTACTTTTGGTTACACCTTTTAACACTACGTTCTTGTTTTTTTAGAACATTCATTATCTTCTGTTTCAGTAATTGTACATAATTTCTTTGTAATAGATGCTGTTACGTTGATATTATAATCATTACTAGTAGCGCCAAAATATTGTGTAGTACTGTACAATTAGCATGAAAATCATTATAAATAATGGTAATAATAATAAGGATAATCATCATTATCATATTGTGGGTGACAGACTGGGAAACTCCTCTAGTTCTCTATTCCTCTCTCCGTATGTATCACTCATAGAATCTATAGAAGAGCTGATCTATATGTGACTGTAATGGTGGTCACATATGGGCACTGTCATTCCAGTCAATAGGTGAAATTTACTAACCCATGCATGCCAGTATTAAGGTGCAGTGGGACGTAAGTACATCTTTGGTACGCATTTCCTTTATTAATCAAAGATGTGCCACATTCTTGTTTCTGTGGCCCATTCTCCACTTTTTATAAAACTAGTCAGACATGAGAGTAGACCAATGCATGGAATGCACCACAATGAAGCTGGATCTACTTAATAATTTAGGCTAATCTCAGACCAGTGGCTGAATTAAGAATGGAATAGGAAATGCCAGTCTTAAATCCCCCCCCCCCCCCACTGTCGATGTGACTAATGGAAATGTCTAAACACTCTTATGTGTTTGTCTTCATCAGTCAAATAGACTAGTGGGGTCTATGTTTGACCCCTTATCCATCCCAACTCCTCCTCCCTCTAGTCTGCCTATGAGGAGGAATGGGGGACTTTGGACCTCCATTTTAATCATCTATGGGGGTTGCAGCAGTGTGACTTTGGTCTAAAATGTTGGTTATGGGACAATAACATTTAATGAGTATTATTAACTTTTATGAGGTGTAAACTTTTAAATGATACCACAGTATCATCTATTGGCTAAAGTTGCACAGACATACAGTAGTAAAGGTAAGTAGCAATGTCCATTGCTCTCATCCGTCCTAGAACATTGCAGAATAAAGAATAAAGAGAAGAACCAGTGTTGACTGGAAATGTATAGCATTCTGCCAATCAACGCTGGTTCTGCATCAAATCCTAACTTCGAACAGCTAGTAGTGTTCGATCGAGTACGAGTATTTTGAATACCGTAGTATTCGATCGAATACCTACTTGATCGAATACTACTCACTCATCTCTAGTGATCTCACAATGCATCATACATATCAAGTGTTCTAACTAGGGTTGAGCTGATCTTAAGATTTCAGGATTGATTTTAAAATCCAATTTCTGATCATTTTCCAGCCAATCCCGATTGCGATCGTGAAATTCGCTCGATTGACGATTGGGATCTGATCTTTCCCGATCCCGATCGCTCAACCTTAGACAATGCTTCTCTATGGGAAAAGTCACTTTTAGGGTTGAGCCGATCTTGAGATTTCAAAATCTGATTTCCCATAATTTTCAAGCCGATCCCGTGATCGTGATCGTGAAATTCGTTCGATTTCCGATCGGGATCCAATCTTTTCCAATCCCAATCGCTCAACCCTAGTTCCAACTATATATATTTTATTTCATATTATATTATTTCATATTATTTTTATGAATTTAATTATAATATTTTTGCTTATTTTATATCACCATCTTCCATTATGGTACATAGAGCACGCCTGTAAATGTTGCCATTGTTTTTTACCACTATTGAACGTTCATGTTAGCGCTGCTCTATTAGAAAGTGATATCTTTCCTCTCTTGTTTGGAAATTGCAGACATGTATCTGATCTTTCATCCCATTTGTTGCTGTGTTAGACATAGTAATTCTCTTTCAAGAGTCTTTTCTTGTCTCTTCCAGCCAGAATTAAGTAAAGTGTGAACATTTTTCAAATTTTGCCTTCTGCATTAACTCTTTTACTGCAAATGTAAGTGCAGGTGTGAAGCATCATCTTAATAAGCAGATGAATACAATTTACATTGAATGTGACATTAATCATAATATTCATGAGTTCATTAGAATTTTTCTTGGATACTTTATTTTCAGGTAAATTATATATGGCATATATATATTGTTATGCAGTGGTTTGGATTTGTTTAGCAAGGCTATTTATTAGACAAAAATAAAAATGATAACAAATATACATATATAGTGTAGCCATGACACTGTACGCAACAAATGTGCTCACATTAATTCTCAGCAACTCCCTTCTCTGTACGTTTTATTTTTCTAGAGTCAAAGAAGCCTTACACATATGTAGTGAAAAATGTGTTTACCTAATGTGGAGGTTGTTCAGGTCAGATACTAACCTATAACTGGGGTACGGCTTTTCAGTTAATGCAAGATAAATTAGGTAGTAGTTCTTTCCTACTGAAGAATAAAAGGAATGCTACCCTTTATTTGGCATAAATTTTAAGTTTTTGCATTATTTTTTCAACCATTCTGTTACAGAAGGTTAGTAGGTACATTTGGGGAATATATTATCTGATGTAGATGAATGATATTCTGGCGCCTATTTGGCACAAGGACCTTTCTTGGTGATGACTATCCAATGACTTGTTGGGTTCCTCCTCTACTGGCTGGAATCAGAGGAACCTTTTAGACACTGTCATCAATAGCAACTGATAGCAACTGTGGCATATATTAGAATTTACAAAAGGGCTGAACTCCTCATTATTCCCCTGAGCTTCACCTCAGTTAGGGGACTAACAATACAATAGAATACAATACAAACCTGCAGGTCTGTTATATATGGTAACTAGAGATGAGCGAGTAGTGAAATATTTGAGATACGATATTCGTTTCGAGTAAAGCCTCAATATTCGACTACTCAATCAAATATCGAATCCCATTATAGTCTATGGGACTAAAGGAGAGTCACCAAATCTACGAGTAGCAGGAGGAGAGTGTTTAGGAAGAGCGCTGTGCAGTTAAAGCGCACGGACCCCATAGACTATAACAGGTCCATGTGCTTGCAGCGCACTGCCCACACAAATGATTCCTGTGGGCAGTGTGCAACAAGTACATGGACCCCATTATATTCTATAGGGTCCGTGCCCTTTAACTGCACAGTGCTTGCAGTTGCACTAATATTCCATTCGGGGGGTCCTTCTGCGGAATCCTTCCAGGCGGGAGGCAAGCGCTAATGTGAACTGGCCCTTATTTCTCCTGCAGAACCAGCATTGATTGGCCGAATGCTATACACTATATAGCATTTTGCAAATCAACGCTGGTTCTGCAGCAGGCTCATCTTTGCTAGTCGGGAGAGCTGGCAGCTTGCGGTTATGCAGGAGCTGACTTTTTCTCATAGGAATGCATTGACCAGCGTTGATTGGCCGAATGCTATACAGTGTACAGCATTCGGCCAATCAACACTGGTTCTGCCGGAGGCTTGTCTGTGATGAGGCGGAGTCTAAGATCGGACCACAATGAAGACTGCTGTGGTCAGATCTTAGACTCCGCCTCGTCACAGACCAACCTCCAGCAGAACCAGTGTTGATTGGCCGAATGCTGTACACTGTATAGCATTCGGCCAATCAACGCTGGTCAATGCATTCCTGGTCATATGTTCATTAATAAAAAACGCATCATATACCCTTTCATTTTGTGTACTTACTTTCCGGACACCCTGTCTCTGCACTCAGAAGATCACCTCGTTAATTCCCATAGTAGGATTAAAAAGTCAGAAATATATTAATAAAGTGACTTGTTTAATAAAAGACTTGTAAAACATATTTTCCCTTACAAAGACCTGTTTGAGGGAGGAATAAATACATAAGAAACTACATATTCTTGGCATCTGCAACAACCCAAACTATAAATTTATCCCATTTATCCCAAAATATAATTGATGCATAAAAAAGACTAAAATAATTACAGAATTATTGTTTATGCTTATATGCCTCCCAAAAAGCAAAATAAATGTGATGAAAAAGCTCAGTGTATCCAAGAATGACACCAATGACAACTAAAAGTTGTCAGACAAGAACAAGGGCACAGTTCTTGGAAGAGGGGGTGAAAAAATTTAAAAAATAGTTGTCCGAAAAAAACAGACACACTCTTGTCATCTGTATGTTTTAACCAGAGGTGTAACTGTGGGGGGTCCAGAGGGTGTAGTTGCATCGGGCCCAGGAGCCTTAGGCGGCCCATAAGCACTAGCATCAGTATTGAGATTTCCCATAAACCAGGGATAGGGAAGGGGATAGGAGAGAAAAATAAACTCTGACGCAGCAGAGTCACAATGCAAGTATGTGTAAAATAAGTAAAGAACGAGCATCAACAAATATAAACATGTGGACATAAAGTCACAGGGCATAGATACAGTAGAGGGAAAGGTAACATTACAAAGGAACAGAGGGAAAAAAGGTTTGAAAATCGTCGGAGTAATAAAAATGGTTCCAGAGTAGCCATGTCTGCTGGTGTGCACTATCATCCAGGCAGAGTTCAGCCACCAAGCCCTCCATGGGGCACAAGTGAAGGAGCTCCTTCAACCAGGAGAGGAGCGATGGAGGCGTCTGGGACTTCCATAGTCGGAGTATCCCTGATCTAGCTGCTACTAGCATAAATCCCAGAAGCCTGCGAGTGGGCTTCCAGAATTCACGTGAGAATCTGGAGAGGAGAAGAGGGGCAGGATCATCCGCCAAATCCACTGCCATTACCTGAGTGATAACCCGCCTTACTACAGTCCAAAAGGGGCGCTGGAGGGGACATCCCCACCAGACGTGGGCCAAAATTCTGCAATTTTTTAAATTCAATTACATTTGTAAAAATTTTTAACATTTAATTTTCTAATCTTACAGGTCATGACCTTTAACAAAGGTGGCCATTATTGTTCTTCTGAAGACTGAACCAGAGGATGGAGTTACCTTAAAGAGGCCAAAACTGACCAAAATTTTACCTTGACTGGACACCTTAAGCATAAAAGCAACAGACTAAAAACAATAAACTAATGTCAATGATTCACACTAGAAAACACACTCCACTAAATATAAGTAGTCAAAATAACTGCTTTAGCTTTTTCTTTATGTGTTCTGAGTCAATAAACACCAATCTCTGTCAAAGTCGAGAACTTCTTAGTAGTTCTTCATTTTTCAGCAAAGCTCTGGTGTTTGTTTCTGCAGTCTGCACCCAGCCACATCAATAAAGCAAAGATTATTGTGCTTTGTCAGGTTTTGTTTTGTAACATTATGGGACATTTTCTACTGTTTTGGATGAGTGCATAAACTCTTATTGCTTGACAATTAACAAAGCTAGTAATAAGAGATGCAATGTAATTTACCTTAATACAAGAGATCTCCGTTAAAAAAATTAAACTATTGAACTCTTCTATTGTAATAAAATGGGAATTCTCCTAATTTACTTTTTATAACAAATTCTAATGGGACTGAATTGTGCTATGTGTGAATAGTTCTGCATGGGAAGCAGAATTAACTAAATCTACAGCATAATGCATTGGAAAAACACAGACAATTGGGGTCATAAAAAGCGTTCCAAGATCAGGGCTGTACTATAAACTGTTCTGTCCTGATGATGCACTAGTCTTATAAGGACATTCATTTCCAGTTTAAGATCTAGGCCCAATATAAAGTATTTTATACATCGTGTGTACATTTAGTGACTCTTTGTAGTTGTTGATGTGATATTTATTATTATAAAATATAAATTACAATATTTTGTATTAATTGGTCCAAAAACTTCACCACAACTTGAAGGCGTTTTGAAGGATAACAGGAAAATTCAGGGTGGGCAGGTGAAAATTAAAAAAGATACTCACTCAGCACTGGTTCCTCTTTTGGGAAGTGTATCCCCTGTTTTCTCCAGTATGGGCCCTGGCTTGGAAAGAACAGCAGAGGCTCTTCAGTGTGACAGCAAAGTCAATCATTGCTTCCACGTTGGGTACAAGAGCCATTACTGTTAATACTTTACCAGTACTCAACATGTGACTGCTGAGGCTAGTAACTGGCTGCAACAGTCACTTTAGCTTCTGCATTGAAAACCTGGCCAGTACTAACACCAGCGGAAATGGGGATGCATGGCCTGAACAAGACTGGAAATTACTGGAATTACCATGTCGGAATAGCCTTAAGAAAGGCTATTCGTCTCCTACCTTTAGACGTGGTCTCCGCCGCGCCGTTCCGTAGAAATACCGGTTTTAACCGGTATGCAAATGAGCTCTCCGCAGCAATGAGGGCGGGCCCCAGCGCTGAAAGGCCGATGAGCTCATCCCCATTGCTGCCCGAGAGCTCTTTCCTGCGCCGCCTCCTTCTTCTGCAGCAACTCCGCCTCTTCTGGCTTCTCTTGCTCTTGTAGTTCTATACAGGAGCATAGAGAGGACACCCCAAAATGGCTGCCTGCCGGCTCCTGTATGGAACTGCGAGAGCGGCTACCCAAAAATGGCCGGCGGCCAGTCTTTTATATCATTAGGTTAGCATATCCCCATACTCATCATATATTTGGTTACACCCAATTATATTGATTCTAAGTTCAAGTAATACTATGGTATTTCTTATGACACTAGTGCAGAATAATAAATACAGCTGCTAACACCTAGGGAGCCACATGCAGGTGGCTTAAGATCTACAGATGACTCCTGAACCAATGGTTTTGGTAACCTGCAGTAAATGGACTGGGAAACTTTCCTAACTATAGAATAAAGCTAGCCATATACATTAAATCTTTATTGGCTGAAAAACAGAACATTTTACTGAGTATGGTAGCATTGGAGAAGACAAGAGCCGGGTAGTTTTATAATAATTGGCCAATCCTTTTGTACTCTGGAAAATAAGCCACCACCAATGGTGTCTGGTAGCAGCTTTCTCTTCAAGAACAACATATTGAGAACTCACTGCTCGACCAAACTAACTGACCTCCCATATTTTCACCCGTTGACTCCCTTACAGGAATTTGGTCTTCACTGTGGATTGGCCACCAGGTTGCTACCTTTTAGAGTGGTCCTAGTAGTAGTAACAGCTGGCAAAGAGGCCAAGAGACATTAGTACAAGGGGTCAAGCAAGAGAATGGTCAGGAACAGACCAAGATCTAGGTAGACAGAGTTTGTGTGTATTGATTGATCTAGATTCCAGCAAAGGGTCTGGGCAGGCGGTGTATGTTCAGAGGCCAGGAAACTGGACATGGTCAAGCACAGATATAAAAGTATGGAAAGTAGGCTGAGGTAAGGTCTCATAACAAGCTGAGGTCAGAAGCACAGTAACTAGGAGTAGACAATAACACCCTGGCAGGACACTAATAAATTGGGGCCTTTTCTCTGGCACTCTTTGACCTGTGAAGGCAAATTTTAAACATACTGGCATTAAATGCTTGGCTGACACTAGGGTGAATATGTATGGGAGAATTGGTATTGGATGAGCAAGTATTTGATTGACTTCTACCTAAAGTGTATGGCTGACTTTATACATATATTACTCACATTATTACCTTCAAGTTGTAATTTGGAAGTTTCTTTATTGTCCAGATGCCTACAGATGTAGTCGAGCTGAATTAGTGATTCCAGTCTTCCATTTTATTCCTTGCAGTAACTCAACTACTCACATGAATAGGTAGACATCCTAATCTCGCAATACATTATGCTAAATGTCATATAGTCTTTACAAAAGAATGAATGCGATATTGTGCCAGTTTAATCAATGCTAAAACCTTTGCACAAGACTCAGTTCTGTCTGCATTTACATAGCAAATTTGCTCCAACCTCATTTATCTAACTGCTGTCCTCTATCACACAGGAATTGCTGGACGTATATTACAGAAGATGATTTGGGTTGCTCTTGGCACAGCTGCTGCCGTAATGAGGAAGAACGGATCATTTTCACTGGTATCAGTTCTGGAAAGTCTTTCTGCCCTTACTTTCGGTAATAAGACAGTCATTCCCCCTGCTTTTGGTTGTAATGGCCATTCAGCCCTTGATTTTCAATATAATCTCTCATTCGGAGATGATAATTTAATTACATACATTTAAAAGTGCATAGGCAATTTAAAATAACAGTTTAACAGCACTCCAAGCTTTATTAGATGGAGAAACCGCACCGCAATATATTCATTTTGCTAGAAATGTAGCATTGCTGAATTATAATAATTTCAGACTGTAAAGACACCAAATTTCAAGTGTTGGAAAGTAATTCTTAGAAAGGTCATTGTAGATTATTTGTATCTGCTGGCTTGCGTTTTGTAATATTTACCATACTCAGGTGTGCGCTCGCTGTTTAATTAGATGAGGAACACAAATGACATTTTAACATCACTTTATTGAAAACCCGATGCAGGGAGTCAATGTATATTAGGAAGCCGAAGAGAAAAGTTTATTATCAAATCCATTAGAAAAGGAAAATATCGGATCTGCATGCTGGTTTATATACCAATTCCTCCAAATGTAAGATTGCACCAATTGAAATGGTAGTCTACTATAGACTATAAGTGACAGCTATTCCGCCATACTCCGTATACTCATGCATTTGGCCTGGTGTGGGAAACAGGAGAATAAGTTGCTGCCAGACTCCACTGTCAGTGGCGTTTCTTACCTGTTTGTAAAATTATTGAATATATTGTAATTCAACATGTCCAAACCTTCTTTCCTCTGACACCTGTTAAAGGGCAGAGTCAGGAGTAGAGATGAGCGAACCCTCCAAGATTTGTTTCAGGTTAAGGTGTCTCGTGTTCCTGATTCGTTTCAGGTCAAATAAGTTTGGCTAGAACCAGAAGTGAAATTATTTTACTCTGGGGTCTATAGTATAATAGGTGAAAGACCAGGGGAGGTGTAAAAAAAAAAAAAAAAAAAAAAACATTTATACTCACCTTCCTCTCCTTGCGTTCCGGCGCTCTTTCTAGGTCTCTTTAGTGATGTCATGCACCTTCCGGTCACCACTGAGACCTGTGATTGGGCCTTAGTAGTGACATGAGTATGCCGAGCATCATAACGTCCTGAAGCTAAATGTGCCCATGTAGCTGCTGTGGCCCATTTACAGGTCTCAACAGTGACCCAATGCACATGGCATCACCAAGAGAATGATAGCACCACAAGAAGGCCGAAAAGAGGTGAGGGAAGGTGTAAATGTTTTTTCACTACCCCTGGGCATCCAGCTATTATACAGTACTATGGGGTCTTTTCAGTGTATGTATAATAATTTACTGCATTCCATGTTGTGGTGCCCATTTTAATTCATCCAAGACTAATCCCCAGTGGTTCAGTGTGACCATCTCTAGTCAGGAGTCCTTATATATCCAGTCTGATGTCACTTGTATAATAGTAGGGTTTAACCCTATATTTTATGAGCCAGTGATCTACAGTTCACAGTTCTACGGGATCACACCTGCGCCCGGTATCTGCTTTAGCCAATCCGGCAGGTTTCCATCTTCTGCCCTGAAAAACTGGATAGGGGATGGAAATCTGGCAGTCAGTTCTCAAACCCATTCACTTCAACACTTTATGTTAAGAGAGGGGTTCAACCAAATCAAGAATCATGTAAGATATGTGGAACAACATAGTCTTTGAATCACCCATCTGTGTGCATATATGTCTTCCTAAGACAAACTGAATCTACCACCACTATTTAGAAGGTAGTTCCCTATAGATCGATGCCTGATTTTATTGCTTCGAACTGATGAGATGCAATAATGTCAAAATAACCACCTGCGGATGGGACTCTATTCCTTTTAGAAGAGATATTCTGGCTGGTTTTAACATCAGATTTTACCACCACCATATCTTTTTCCAAAATCTTTAGCTGGGCATTTTATTGCATGTAACATCAGTTTAATTCATTATATATAGCATTTTAGCATCCACGTAACGGCCTAAGCACTTTGATCCCCATTTTTCCTATGAACTGTACATAGATCAGGATAGAACGTTATAGTAATTTTTAGAGATGAGCGAACAGTGTTCTATCGAACACATGTTCGATCGGATATCAGGGTGTTCGCCATGTTCGAATCGAATCGAACACCGCGTGGTAAAGTGCGCCAAAATTCGATTCCCCTCCCACCTTCCCTGGCGCCTTTTTTGCACCAATAACAGCGCAGGGGAGGTGGGACAGGAACTACGACACCGGGGGCATTGAAAAAAATTGGAAAAAGTCATTGGCTGCCGAAATCAGGTGACCTCCATTTTAGACGAATAGTGGATTTCAAATCCGGGTCATATGAGAATGTGAACTTTGTGACTATGAGACAGGGATAGCTGTACAGGCAGGGATAGCTAGGGATAACCTTTATTTAGGGGGGAATGTTATTAAAAATAACTTTTTTTGGGGGGGCGTGGCTTGCGCGTGAAGCGGTCGGCCGCATGTAGCTGGAGCTCCGGGCCGAATCATCATTAATCCTGACTCCCAGCCTGCACATCTGAAGCCCCGGGTACCTGCGATACTGGGCCGGGTCCTGGAGTGGGTCCTCTCGCAGCTGGCTCCCGCGTAGTGGCGTTTTGAAGGCGGTGAGGAGCCGAGAGTAGTTGCGGCCTACTCCTGCAGTGTGGAGCCGGCCGCCATCTTCCTGTCTGTGGAGCGGCAGCACGGCATACTCTCCCGGCCTGTGACCCCAGGTGCTGGTGGAATTGGGGCTCCGGACCTTTCCCAGTCGACCCATATACATCCTGGGTGCCTCCTTTGCTGCTGTGGGTCTGGACGCTGGTGAGTGGAGATCTGGTGTGGGCCTGGATTGCCTGGGATCCCTTCCTACCCCCCCTCTGCCTGAACAGCAGCCATTTCCTGCCTCCTCTTCTGTATGATTGAGCAGTGTCCCCAGCCTGGATGTCTGGTATCCCTCAGCTGGCTTCTTATGGTGGTCCTGTGGCGTGTGGTGAGCGCTGAACACATCCTAGTTATTCTTCTGGCAGCTTCAGCCTAGGAATTGTTATATCCTGCCTCAGCTTTCTCTCCATTATATATTTAAGGACTGTGTTGCCCTGCATATTTGTCCTCCATACCTGTGATTGCTGTGGCTGCTCCTTGTGGATTGGGCCTTCTCCATCCGCCATCATACCTACTTCTACGGCACGCAAGAAGGGCGGCGGCGGACTTTCCAAAATGAGTCGCCCGCTGTCGAGCTCCACGTCGGATCGCCTACGTAGTTTTACCAGATCCTCCACTCCCCCGCCTACCACTTCTCCTGCGGCTTCCTCATCGGCTGAGCCTATGGATACTGCTGAACCCACCTTGAAACAGGTGACTGCACAGTTGCTGGAAGCGATACAGGCTGGCACCTCTTCCTTGACTGGTAAAATTGAAGAGGTTAAAATTGATCTTGGCCTGCTTCGACAGGACTTTCAGTCTCTGCGGGATAGAGTGGGTGAAGTGGAGGATCGTGTTTCTCGGGTGGAAGATTCTGTTCAACCCATCCCTGCCAAAATTCAAGAGCTGGAACGGGCGGCAGCTTTGTGGACTCAGAGGGCGGATGATCTGGAGAATCGGCTGCGACGCAACAATTTGCGCATATTGGGCCTTCCAGAAAAAGCAGAGGGTGCTGACCCCCGATCCTTCATGGAAAAATGGCTACGTGATATTCTGCCGGATGCTCATTTTTCTCCCATATTTGCTGTTGAAAGAGCCCACAGAGTTCCTGCCAGACCTCCTCCTCCGGGGGCCCCCCCGCGTCCCTTACTGGCCCGGTTGATTAATAGTACGGATCGTGACACCGCGCTGCGGGCTGCGCGTCAAGTTGGGGAGATCAAGTTCAATGGAGCTACAGTGGCGATGTTTCCTGACTTCTCGGCTGCCCTCCAGAAAACCCGAACATCCTTTGTGGCGGTCAAGAGACGTCTCCGAGAAAAGGCTATACAGTATTCTATGATTTATCCAGCCCGACTTCGTGTCATCCATGGTGACCGTTCCCTTTTTTTCAATTCTCCCAAGGATGCGGAGGACTGGTTGTCCCTGTTGCCCCGATCTCCTCGGCGCTGACATCATATCCTGGTGGTGAGAGGTCCTGTTAGACCGGAGGCCCGGCCTTATGGCTTTTGTCGTTACAGTGTTTAATTGACCCGGTGGCCTAAGGTGTGTTCACTGCTTTGGTTCTGCACCTTCGGCTTTATTACATGAACGTACTTTGCTTATTTTGCGCAAAAATTTTTCGAGAGAGTGCCCAACAATCCATCTGTATTGGGTGCACTTTCTCCCCCGTTGATAGTAGCTACGAGACTGTACTACTCCGTATTTGGTTAATGTGTTCGTGACTGTTTGCGCCCTCCATGGGTGTGTTGTTCTATTTTGTCTGTGTTTTCACGTTTTTTTTGTTTTTGTTATGCCACATACTGAATTGTCTTTTTCTCCTGAGACCCCGCTCACTGCCCTGTGCCTCCTGCCCGTGGCTCACGCTTTACAGATATAAGAGATTGTATTGTTATGGCGTCACTTAATGTTTTTTCATGGAATGTGAGGGGTCTAGGTAGTCCGCGTAAGAGATCTACTGTCTTCTCTCAAATTAGGCGGGTCCATCCTCATATTGTTTGCCTCCAGGAGACACATATGGTGGCGGAGACTGTTAGCCGGCTTCAGAAGCCATGAGTTCAGTGGGCCGCTCATTCTATGCATACCTCCTTCTCTAGGGGGGTGTCTATCCTGGTGCATCGCAGTATTAGGTGGGAACCGGGGGTGATTGAGCGGGATCCCGAGGGGCGCTACATATTTGTCCAAGCATGGATAGACTCTACCCTGTATGTGATTTTAGGTGTATATTTACCGCCTGCCTCCGATATGTCTGTACTCCAGGGTGCGACTCAGTTTGTGGTCAGGTTTCCTGGGGCGGTGGTGTTATGCCTGGGTGATTTTAATCGGGTGATGAATGAAGCTGCAGACCGATTTCATGCTGGTGTGGATCCTCCGCTGTCTTCTCGTCCCACCTCTATGGCCAAATTGGTCCAGGAGTTGGGTTGGCAGGACTTGTGGAGGGTGGTGTTCCCTGATTCCCGAGTTTTTTCCTGTCATTCTGCTCATAGACATGCTCTGTCCCGCATTGATTATGCCTTTGGGAATGTTAAGACCTGTTCCATTCTACAATCTGTATCTTACTTGCCTAGGACGGTTTCCGATCACTCCCCTCTCTTGGTTATCTTGAATCATGGGGACACGATTAGATCGAGTTTGAGCTGCCGTATACACCCCTTTTGGCTCAAATTATTTACACCCAATGATAGGATCCCTGACCAGCTTCAAGTATTTCTGACCGTTAACTCCCCGGATACATGCCCCTCCCTCCTTTGGGAAACCACGAAGGCATACCTACGTGGGTGTATTAGGTCCTCCATTTCTTTTATTAAAAGGGAATCCTCGTTACTGGAGACTTCCCTAGCGGCCCGGTGTACCTCCCTGGAGGCTGAGTATGTTGCGAACCCCACGGATGAGTCTAGATCCCAATGGTTGCATGCAGGCAGACAGTATTTGCATGCACTCCATGAGAAGGCCCGCAGGTCTCTGTTTTTTAGCAAACAGAAATTTTATGAACTCGGGAATCAGTCTAGCAGCCTATTGGCCCACCTGGTACACCAAAACACGGCCTCTCCAGCTATTTTCCGAGTACGCTCGGAGACAGGCGATATCCTCACCAATAGTAATGATATTAGAACCTGTTTCCACCAGTATTACAGTGACTTATATAGTTCTAAATTAGGAGTTGGTGATCAGGATCTGGCTCTTTACTTAGATTCCATTCCCTTCCCCGTTCTGTCTGAGGACCAGCGTGCTTTTTTGGACTCCCCCTTTACCTTGGAGGAGTTGACGGAGGCGCTGGCGGACATGGCGAGGGGGAAATCTCCAGGTCCTGACGGTATTCCGATAGAGGTGTATGCTCAGTATGGGGATGTGCTCCTGCCAGTGCTGCTAAAATGTTATGAACGTGCCTTTCGGGACCGCAGTCTTCCGGCGTCCTTTTATGATGCCACAATTGTTGTTCTTCTCAAACCAGATAAGGATCCGCTGGACTGTGGTTCTTACAGGCCTATTTCTTTGTTGAATATCGATTATAAATTACTGACTAAAATGTTGGCAAGGAGACTTAACACTGTGGTTCTTGATCTGGTTCATTCGGATCAAGCTGGTTTTATGCCAGGCAAATCTACGTCTGATAATCTTAGACGTGTCCAGGTGGTGACCCAGATTGGCTCAGCCACTTCGGCGGACTGGGCAATAGCCTCGTTGGATGCTACAAAGGCATTCGACTCTGTCGAGTGGCCTTTTCTTTTACAATCTTTGCGTAAATATGGGTTTGGGGATGGATTTATTACTTGGATCTCCATTTTGTACTGTTCCCCTAGGGCGGCGTTGTCCATTAATGGTTCACTGTCTCCGTATTTTACTTTGGGTAGGGGCACGCGGCAGGGTTGCCCTCTCTCTCCGCTGCTATTTGCTTTAGCTATAGAACCCTTGGCCATACTCCTGAGGCACGACCCTCTCTATAAAGGTATCTCCATTGGCCCTAGCGAGGAGAGGGTTGCGCTTTATGCTGACGACCTCCTTCTATTTATGTCTGACCCCTCTATATCCTTGCCCCGAGCCATGGAAGTGGTAAATGTTTTTGGCAATTATTCGGGCCTACGCACTAACTGGTCTAAGTCCTCTTATATGCATATAGGTGGGGTGCCGGCAGCAGCGGAGGGGGAGGTAGTATGTGGATTGCCGGTGGTCTCTGCTTTTAAGTATCTTGGGATCGTCATTCCCAGAGACTATAAGAGTTATCTGGACCTTAATGTTTTCCCCCTTCTCTCGCACTTCCGCTCTAAATTCCTGACCTGGGCTGCATTGCCCCTGTCCGTAGCGGGCAGGATAAACCTGATTAAAATGATTGTATTACCCAAATGTCTATATTCTTTAAGTAATTCGGCCGTGCCTGTGCCCCTCCGATTTTTTAGACAGATGGACTCCTTGATGATATCTTTTGTGTGGGGTCATTCTAGATCCAAATTGAGATTGACTGCTCTCCAGAGGCCGAAACAGCTCGGGGGGGCGTCACTCCCTGATCTGTTTCTTTATTATCTTGCGGGTCAACTCCGCTTTATAAAGCCCTGGCTTTCCTCGGATCGGCTCCCGGGGCCGGAGAGGCATTTGGCTCACCATCTGGACCTGAATATCTTGTGGCCTGTGCTGGACCAGTCTCGGTTGTTCAGGGGTAGGCTTTTGCCCATTCATACTCTGGCGGCGCAGGTTTGGGCGCAGGCCCGGAAAGTATCTTCTTATTCGGACACCCCTGCAGAGACCCCCTTGTGGGACAATCCTGGCTTGTCTGATCTATTCGTGTTACCTGATGCTAGGTCTTGGTCACGATATGGGGTGTCTACTCTAGCGAATTTATATACACAGGGGGTGTTTGTTACTTTTGACTCTTTGACCGCATCACATGAGATCCCAAGACACCAGTTCTTTAGGTTTCTTCAGATACGTCATGCCCTTTCCTCGATATTTCCTGCCCAACCGTGTGCCATTTCCGAATACCCGCTCATTGGTGTGCTACGCTCTCAGGGCCCTGGGGGTCTTATTTCGGTTCTATATAACCATCTAATTCATGTAAAGGTATCTCTGGCTGAGTCCCCGGCTCTGACGCGTTGGCGCACCAACATCCCAGAATTGACTGATGAGCTGTTTCAGGAGGTTTTGGAATCTCCTCTTTATGTCTCTCCTTCAGCTAATAATAAATTGATCCAAATTTTTATCATACACCAATGTTATTTGACCCCTGTCCGTTTGCACAGAATGGGCCGTATGTCTAGCTCGACTTGTCTCAGGTGTCCATATCCTCGTGCAGATTTTTGGCACATGATGTGGGGTTGCCCGGTGGTTCGCACCTTTTGGAGGGGAGTGGTAGACCTTCTGGCAGATGTCCTGGGCCGCCCAGTCCCGTTTTCTCCCGAAGTCTGCCTGTTTGGCGTTTTGGAGGAGGAGTTGTGGCAGCATCATACTCGAATTTTTCTTAGAGAGTGCTTGTTTTATGCTAGGAAAGCCATCGCCTTGCGGTGGATGGCCCCTAGATCCCCATCTGTCTCCCAATGGCGGAAAATGGTTAACTCGGTTCTCCCATTTAATCAGATTATATATAAAGGGAGGGGCTGTCCCCAGAAATTTACTACGGTATGGGGTGCGTGGTGTGATTCTCCCGTGACCCAATACTCTGCTCCCATGATGCGTTTGGCCCTAGACACCTTTGCTCCATAAATAGGAGCTATTGCCAGATAGGTTTGTGACTCCTCGTGTGGGGAATATATGTGACTGTTGTAACTTTGTTGTTGTGTCATGTGATATTGTGTTCAGAACTGTGTTGTGGTCGGGGTGGTTGGGTTGGGGTCGGGATGGACCAGTGCTGTGGCTTGTTTCTGGTTAACTGTATGTTTCTTGTGCTTATACTGTACCTGTGTTTTTCTTTTGTTTTGATTGTATTACTTGCTTTGTTATGTAATCTTCAATAAAACGAGTTTAAAAAAAAAAAAATAACTTTTTGGGGCTCTATCGGGTGTGTAATTGTGATTTTTGTGAGATAAACTTTTTCCCATAGGGATGCATTGGCCAGCGCTGATTGGCCAGAGTACGGAACTCGACCAATCAGCGCTGGCTCTGCTGGAGGAGGCGGAGTCTAAGATCGCTCCACACCAGTCTCCATTCAGGTCCGACCTTAGACTCCGCCTCCTCCAGCAGAGCCAGCGCTGATTGGCCGAATTCCGTACTCTGGCCAATCAGCACTGGCTAATGCATTGTATTGGCGTGATGAAGCAGTGCTGAATGTGTGTGCTTAGCACACACATTCAGCTCTACTTCATCGGGCTAATAGAATGCATTGGCCAATCAGCGCTGGCCAATGCATTCTATTAGCTTGATGAAGCAGAGTGTGCACAAGGGTTCAAGCGCACCCTCGGCTCTGATGTAGCACTGCTTCATCACGCCAATACAATGCATTAGCCAGTGCTGATTGGCCAGAGTACGGAATTCGGCCAATCAGCGCTGGCTCTGCTGGAGGAGGCGGAGTCTAAGGTCGGACCTGAATGGAGACTGGTGTGGAGCGATCTTAGACTCCGCCTCCTCCAGCAGAGCCAGCGCTGATTGGTCGAGTTCCGTACTCTGGCCAATCAGCGCTGGCCAATGCATTCTATTAGCCCGATGAAGTAGAGCTGAATGTGTGTGCTAAGCACACACATTCAGCTCTACTTCATCGGGCTAATAGAATGCATTGGCCAATCAGCGCTGGCCAATGCATTCTATTAGCGTGAACTGAGTTTGCACAGGGGTTCTAGTGCACCCTCGGCTCTGCTACATCAGATTGCTACATCTGATGTAGCAGTGCCGAGTGTGCATCAGATGTGTAGTTGAGCAAAACTGACTCAGCACTGCTAAGTCTCTGCATTCGCATAGGAATGCATTGGCCAGCCTTCGGCCAATCAGCGCTGGCTCTGCCGGAGGAGGCGGAGTCTAAGGTCGGACCTGAATGGAGACTGGTGTGGAGCGATCTTAGACTCCGCCTCCTCCAGCAGAGCCAGCGCTGATTGGTCGAGTTCCGTACTCTGGCCAATCAGCACTGGCCAATGCATTTCTATGGGGAAAAGTTAGCTTGCGAAAATCGCAAACTGACAGGGATTTCCATGAAATAAAGTGACTTTTATGCCCCCAGACATGCTTCCCCTGCTGTCCCAGTGTCATTCCAGGGTGTTGGTATCATTTCCTGGGGTGTCACAGTGGACTTGGTGACCCTCCAGACACGAATTTGGGTTTCCCCCTTAACGAGTTTATGTTCCCCATAGACTATAATGGGGTTCGAAACCCATTCGAACACTCGAACAGTGAGCGGCTGTTCGAATCGAATTTCGAACCTCGAACATTTTAGTGTTCGCTCATCTCTAGTAATTTTGGTTCAGTTAAATTACTGGGAGTCCAAGGCTTGAGGTGGCCATAGGGCCTTATAAGAGTTGTTTGTACTGTACAATCTATAAATGTTAGAAGGTTTCATAAACTGTTTATACAGTATATAGTGTCCCTCTACTGGAACCCCCAGCAGCTGGAATTGATCGGGAAATATGGCAGTAAGAGTTCACTCTGCTGTGCCACCATACTCAAAATAAAAAATGACAGTGTTCATTAAATTGAAATGATTGCCTGTATAAGACAAACAAGACAGATCTTCTAGAGCAAGAGACGTCCTATAGTTTGGCCTAGAATTGAGGATCCTAAATAGGTCCCCATCTATAAATACAGAATTCTCTAATTGGGTCTATAAAATGTGTATTTATTAATTAAACCATCCCGATAAATAAAAAATTATATTATATCTGCCTGAAGTTGTCCCAATGGTCACAGCTTTGCCTGCTTTTTTTGCATTTTTGAGTGGTTAGTACATAACAAAAAAGTTTACTCTGTTCATGTAATAGAAGGC
This sequence comes from Leptodactylus fuscus, assembly GCF_031893055.1. Lineage (NCBI taxonomy): Eukaryota > Metazoa > Chordata > Amphibia > Anura > Leptodactylidae > Leptodactylus > Leptodactylus fuscus. The sequence goes on from NC_134269.1 coordinate 56,794,003, forward strand.
AGTGAAAATAATTTATCTGCAGTGTCCAAATGTAAATTTTTTTTGATCTGGAAACATTTCCCTGCCACCAAAAAAAAAATATATATATATATATATAAGATTCTAGAAAATAATAATAATAATAATAATAATAATAATAATAATAATAATAATAAGGCAAATGACTACAGCTCTAGAAATAAAACAAAGTGACTAATAGGTAAAAATGGAGTAACAACTGAAGAGAACAGAAAGAGAGTTAGGATTTAGGAATCATAAGAAATTCGGTATTCATAGGAATAGTTAAATTCTTTTTAATGGAAATTAGATAAAATTGTCTATTGATAGTATGCCATAAACCAGACATGCCATGGAAATAACTGGAAATACCGTTTATCCATATGTAAACCGTTTGGATTATTTTCTCCTATTGGCTTTGCAGTTTGGTTAATATTACATGGAGCTTAAAGCTCATTTTTGTTACAGTAGTAGCCCAGTAAAAAGCTGGTCACAAAATACTCCACTACCGGAATTCCCACCAAACAGCTGTAGTGAGTGAAGGAAATGAAAGCAAATATTCAACTTCCCTGGAGCGCCCCAACAAAAAGAAATAAAATCTTGCAAAGTTCCCACAGTCTTTATAGGGGATTGACATCTCTGCTAATAGGGGTGTCTACTACTATCTAGACTAGATGATAATATACCTTCTCTTGACCAAGGATAACCGTACTCTTGTAGGAACGATAGAGAAATGTGGGTTTGCTAATTACCCTTTCATCTCATCAGAGAACTAGTTATGTATGCTGGAACGCATACTCTTACATGTTCATCTATCATTCATGTCCAATGTCCCTCTGCGGCTTAAAGTTTGTTATACGGTAACTCTTCGCCACCTTTTGTTATCTTTTTCTGTATTTAGTTAAACCCCCAACAGCCTGATAAAATGATGGCAACCCCAGGACACTTCCTAATACCGTCCATGTTGTCATCATCAACTACACACACCTGAGCGTATCCGAATAGAACAGTTTGAAGATCTGCTTCTTTGAGACATCAAACGCCGTGAAGTGGTTTTGCATTCAGATTGAATTATCACATAAGCAAATCCTTCGGGCATTAAGGAAGCCGGTGTGAGAGGTAAGCATTGGACTATAGGGTAATATTGTTTTTTCTCTTCTTCACCTCTTCATGTAAAATATTCAAAGGATACAGAATGTAGGCAGGGCAAAGAAAGACCTGTGGAGGACTTCCAAAATAAAATCATCGGGAATCAAAGCTATATCAGAAGTCAAAAGTACGCTAGAGGCGACTGTTTCCTTCATTTATTTTTCTTTCATTTTCCTTCGAAGATGATTGCTTCTCCACTCAACCTCCCCCTGTGATTAAGAAGGATGATTAAAATGCATTGTACCCCTCGCCTGACCTGTTATGCTTTGTGCAGTAATTTATTAGCACCGAGAGTATTGAGTAAAGAAGTGTCTGGAAAATGTTAAACATACCAACCGCAGGAATTCACAAATCTGTGCTATTACATTTTATGTATCTGATATTAGCCGCTTGTCCCAAATTTCCAAGGTCTATGTCCTTCATTTGGATCCTATCAGCCAGAGACGAGCGAACACTGGTTATTAAGCCATTATGCTAAGCACATTTCAATGAGGGCTTTTGGTTTTAACAAGTGAGAAAAAATGCTCTCATAAGAAAGGCAATTTTCATTAAAGATTCATTATGAAAAAAATTACCTGCAGTTGAAAAGTATGAAAAATCTACTGATTCATTTAGCTAACAATAATCCTCCAGCAATTAGAAAATGAATTGCCTGAAAAAGTGTTTCTTCTTCCCAGTCAATAGGCCTCATGTGGTTTGAGATTATGAATAATGCTTTATGTTACAGTAGGGGCAGAGAAACTATGGCCTCCGAGTCCAACATGGCATGGAAACATCCCACTTTGGCATGTAATCTCATATCTATCTAAACGTGCCAGTCATCTATGGAGAATGTTGTGTGTGAAGCTTATTATAAGCCAGCCGTTCTGAAAAACAAAGTCAATGTAAGCAAGTAGATAGGGTCTACTGCATAAGTACTGACAAAATCCTTTATTATTTGGGTCTGTATGTGTTAGGCCTTGTTCATATCTGCATTGGTAATCCGCATGGAGACCCCCCCCCCCCCCCGAACAGAATACCAAATGCACTGGCAAGCGGTTTGCCAGTGAAAGCACACGGATCCCCATATACTATAATGGGGTCCGTGTGCTTGCCACAAAATCTACTTTTCTGTCTGCTTGTTCCATGCCGAGATCTCAAGGCAAGCTTTCACTGCACACCGCTTGCCAGTGCATTTGGCAGTCTGTTCGGGGGGTCCCCATGCGGACTCCCTGAATGGATTACCAAACACAGATGTGAACTAAAGCTAACACTAGTTACTGTGGGGTTTGTAGTACTAACACGCTCAGCTGGGCTATTACACTAAAGAATAGCCGAGCTGAGTGTGTTAGTAGTACTAAGGAATAGCCAAGCTGAGCTAGTCGTGTTAGTACAGGAGGAGTAGCTGAAGGGATGGTTCGGTGTAGTGCAGAGCTCTTTCACCTCCGGTGTCTGGAGTAGCCGGGTTAACCGCACGGGCTCTGCTATATCTCACTATAAGAATGCATTGACCAGCGTTGATTGGCCAGTGTACGGGCATTCGGCCAATGAACGCTGGTCAATGCATTCCTATGGGGAAAAGTCAGCTCGCGCATATCGCAAGCTGACAGGGATCCCGACAAGATAGAGCCCCAAAGAGCTAGGTGAGTGACATTCCCCCCTAAATAAAGGCTAACCCTGCCTGTAGATCTGTCCCTGTCTCACATTCATATAGTTCACAGTCCCAAATTAGTCGAATGGTAAATCCACCATTCGTCTAAATTGGAGGTCACCTGATTTCGGCGGCCAATGGGTTTTTTCAATTTTTTTAACTGCCTCCATTGTTGTAGTTCCTGTCCCACCTCCCCTGTGCAGTTATTGGTGCAAAAAACGCGCCAGGGAAGGTGGGAGGGGAATCAAATTTTTAGTGAGTTTGCCACCTGGTGTTCGATTGGAATCGAACACCTCGAACGGCCTGATATTCGATCGAATATCAATTTGATCGAACACTGTTCGCTCATCTCTATTCCTCCTACATAAGATCTTATGTATCCCTCTGTTAGGATTGTGCAGTAACTGCGTCCATGTTATGGGCGCCGCTGCCTGTTACATTGCTCAATCCAGGGTTGCAGGGGTTAATCTGCCTTGCAGCAGCCGGGCGTGGTCGACTGGGTGATCGACATAGGAGTTGACCAATAGATGCTCGGATTGGGCAGCTGGGCTATTTGCTGGTGACCGCCCCTTGCCTATATAAGGGGGCTGGTCTGGACGCCCGGCGCTCTATGATCTCATTCCAAACCTGAAATGATGTGTGTTGTGTGTGTGCTTGGGTTCCTGCCTGAAATACTATTAGAATTGCCCTAGTTAGCAAAAGACCCCTGAGCTAGCATTTCCACAGTTAGTCTGGCAGCATGCTGCCTTGTATGTGTGGTACAACTCTGTAGGGGCAGGGACTGGGACTAGGCTTGGCAGTAGTTGCCTGGGGTGTTGGGTGGAACTACCACACACAGGGTTTACTTGGTCTCTGGCTAGTCCTGGAGTTCAGGCTAGCCAGTTTGTTTATTTGTGCGGCTGCTCTGACTTCATGCCTCTGTGAATATTAACAGAGCGCACCTGGTCCTTTTGTTAGCTGCAGTGACAGTAACTGTTAGCCTTTGTTCACACCAGGTTAGTTAGTAGTCAGTGGCCCAGAGGGCTCCGTAGGGTTTTATTAATTTGTTTTTTTTTTTAATAAACCCTGCTGACCATAATACCCTCATTAATTTAGATTATCAATTTTTACTTGCTTCACTTTCCTTTACTTATTTTTGGCACTATATGGTACCTACATATTTTTCAGTACTGTACAAACATTCTCATCAGTCAATTTAGTCTCAGTCCTCAATGGAGATCCCAGTTCTATCTCAGATGAACAAAGGTCAAATTTTACATATTGCCATTTAACCTTTTAGTAGGTTTTAAGTAGCCCATTGTAGTGTTGTAGTGAGGATGCAGGTCTTCTGGAATAAGTCCACTATGAGATGGTTACTCTTGTAGATCAGAACACTTTATTCCATGCTCCATCATGGCTCCCTGTCTAACAACTCCTCCCCCTAAGCTCAGCTCCTCCTCCATTACTACCTCACTGTTGCTAGGCAGACAAAGCAGAATAAGTAAGCAGAACAGAACATACAGAACATACTTATAACAACATCACATCTCTCCCCTTCTTATAAAAAAAAAATAAAATGCAAACATTATAAATGAACAATAAATAAAAGGTCCGAACTGAAAAGAAAATTTTACTGCAGAACATAGTCTCTGAGGTGCGTTGGTGGCCTTCGACTTATCCTTGTCGGGTAGCGTTGAGACATCTCGTTATCAGAAACAGTCTGTGAATTTTCGGTATCTCTTGTTGGTGTTGCTGAACCAGTTGTACCTGGTGAAATTTCCTCATCATCTGTCTCCTTTGCACTTGCTCCTGGATTGTAGTCACGAAGCTTTTTAAAATGGGAGACATTTCGTGTCACTTGATGACCCTGGCGTTGAGCAGTAACCATGGTACCTTTGACGTGTGTGACTTGAAAGGGTTCTGGATGATAAGGGGATGATAACTTGTCACTGGGTCTCAGCCTTTTAACAAGGACCCAGTCTCCCACATCCAGCTGTTTGAAGCGACAACTTCTCTTATCTGCATATCTTTTCATCCTGCCTTTGGCAAGGGAATCATTGAGGACCAATGGAGTCTGGACGTGAACTACTGGGATGTTTGGAAGCTTAATGCGCAAAGGCCTGCCGAAAAGCGCAGTCGCTGGCGGAGTTCCTGTAGTAGAGTGCGGGGTGGCTCTGTACTGTCTAAGGAATCTGTACAATTCCTGCTGCAAATCCTTGTGTTCCATGGTAGCAATCCGAAGAGTTTTGTTGATTGATTGCATGAAGCGCTCCACTTCACCATTGGCTTGAGGCCAGTAAGGAGTTATTTTCCTGTGGTTAAAACCAAGATAAGTTGCAAAAGACTGAAAATCTGCACTATTGAAAGGTGGCCCATTGTCAGTCTTCACTGTTTCAGGTATGCCATATGCAGAAAAGATTTTGTCCAGTTTTGGTATGACAGCTCTTGCAGAGGTGGTGGAAACGGGTTCAATGACTGGAAACCTAGAAAAATCATCTATGACAACCAGTAAATAGGAATGATCTGGCAAAGTGCAGAAATCAACACTCACAGCAGTCCATGGATTGTCTGGCAGAGGTGTCATTTGTACTGGTGCTCGGCTATGGTCCACCGTAGTTGCTTGGCAAGGTATACATGTGGCAATAAGTGCTTCCACTTGTTTATCTAGTCCAGGAAACCATACTTTCTCCCTGAGTAATTGCTTTGTTTTAACTATACCTTGATGGGCCTCATGGGCCAGATCGATCACTCTACTCTGAAGTTTCTGAGGAATGACCAGGCAGTTGTCACGTAGTAGTATGTTTGAGTCAGATACAGAAAGAGAGTGTCTTGCATTAAAGAAGGCCTGCAAATATGCTGTTTGGCCCTGCGGTTGAATACGAGTCTCAGCTAGAAAAGAGTTCCAGTTCTTAGACCGAACAGTGTCAATTACCAACTGAAGTTGGGGATCAGAATCCACCGCATGTTTAATTTCTTCGAGGGTCATTGCTCTTGGCACAGAGTGAGTAACAATGAAATTTACATGCTCCTCAGCTAAGACAGTGGCAGGCAAGTCGTCTTTGGTAGACTGTGGTGAAGGGTGTCTTGAAAAATAGTCTGCAGGGTTCCCAGCTCCTGCCTCATATCTCAAGTGAAAGCGATAGTTCTGCAGGCGTAGTAGCCAGCGTTCAAGTCGTGGGGGTGGCTTTGATGAATGTTTATTGAAGATTGGAATGAGTGGTTTATGATCACTGACCACTGTGAATGGACGACCAAAGAGGTAAAGATGAAAATGAAGGCATCCCCATACAACTGCGAGAGCTTCCCTCTCAGTTTGAGAATAGCGCTGTTCCGTTTCTGTTAAAGCCTTGCTCGCATAGGAGACTGTGGAGATACTGCCAGTTTTGGACACCTGAGTTAAAATTGCACCAAGGCCTACAGGACTGGCATCCACAATGAGCTCAGTAGACTTTAGTGGGTCAAAATAGGCCATGACCGCGTCACTAGAAAGACTGGACTTAAGTGTATCAAAAGCTGATTGATGTTCAACTGTCCATGACCAAGGAGTATCCTTTTTAGTGAGTTGTCGTAGGGGTTCAGAAACAGTAGCCAGATCAGGTATGAATCGTCCACAGTATGTAACCAGACCAAGAAAACTTCGAACATCTGAGACATTTTGTGGCTGGCTAGCAGAGGTTATGGCTGCTACTTTCTCAGGGTCTGCAGAAACACCATTTTCAGAAAAAATGTAGCCAAAAAAATTCAATGACGTCTTGTTGAACTCGCATTTTGATGGATTAACAGTTAAATTGCAGGTTTGCAGTCTCTGAAAGACTTGTTCTAGGTGATTGTCATGTTCCTCTTGGGTTGTGCCAAAGATAAGGATGTCATCACTAACATTGAGGACTCCAGGTATTCCTGAAAGAACCTGCCTGATAACATTCTGAAAGATTTCTGCAGCCGATGAAATGCCAAAGTTCAGCCTCTTGAACCTTCTTAGACCGACATGAGTGCTAAAAGTTGTGATATATCTGGAGTCTGGATGCAATTCAAGCTGATGATAACCAGATTTTAGATCAATTTTTGAGAATACTTTTGCACCATTTAGATCTGTGAGAATATCATCAATGGTAGGTGTAATGTGCCTTTCTCTTTGAATGGCTCGATTGGCATGTCGCATATCCACACATAACCTGATTTTACCAGGCTGCTTAGGTTTAGGCGCAACAACAATTGGTGAGACCCAGGGAGTTGGGCCCTCGACACGTTCAATAACATCATCTGTCTCAAGGTCTTGTAGCTCTTTCTCCACTAGCTTGCGGACATGGAATGGGATGCGCCTGTGAGGTTGAACTGATGGCTGGACTGACTGGTCAATGTGTAATTTCACTTGAAAGTCTTTCAGCTTTCCTATGCCTTGAAAGAGTTGAGGATATTTCTGCATAATAGTTTGGACAGAAGAGTGTGTTACGCTGTTTGCCAGTTTCACTAGGCCCAGAGATACCGCACTATTGCAGCTGAGAAGAGTGTCTGCAGAACACTCCACTACATAGAAAGTGTCCGTGATGGATTTCCCTTCAGCCGTTAGTAATGCCTGAAATTTGCCACATAGGGGTAATGCAGTAGCTGAACCATAAGGATATATCTTCAGGTTAGTGCCTTGCAAAGCAGGTTTGTTCTTTAGCTGGCTATAAGTGGCATGACTAATAACATTGACAGACGCCCCTGTGTCTACCAGTGTCTCCACCGGATTGCCATGTATTAAGATGACTTGTTTGGGATTAGACATTGCATGCACATTGCGAGACCCCTCAGTCACTGAGAATAAGCAGGTGCTGCTGGGCTCATCCGCAGGGGACACTGACTGCACTGCCTCAACTTTCTGTGGCAAGGCTTGTTTAGCAGAGAGAGAAGATTGTGATTTTGATCTGCAGACTTTTGCAAAGTGATTTTGTTTCCCACAGTTATGACAAGTTACTCCCTTTGCTGGGCATGGTTTCTGATGAGGATAAGGACCTCCACAGTTGTAGCAGGTTGCAGCCTGTGTGTGAGGCACATGTGGCTTCTGAGTGAGCTTTGCTACAGAAGATGGCTGCTCTAGTATACAGTCTGTGTTCTCTATAAGTTTAGCTTGATTCTCTGCTGCATCATGAATACGTGCAACGTCCAGTAGCTTTGCTAAAGTCATGGTGGGATCTCTGAGTGCTTGTCTCCTTAACTTAGAGGACACACAACCTTGTATGATTTGCATCAGAATTTCCTTGTCTATATCAGAAAATTCACAGTAAGCTGCAAGTTGTCTTAAGCGGACATGATATTCATCAATGGTTTCTGTTGCTGACTGTTTTGACTGTCTAAACTTGAAAATTTCAAAAGCTGCATTTATGTATGGAGAGAAATGCTTAGTTAGTGCTGCTTTGCATAGATCATAGTCACTGTCCTCCCCTGTATTGGGCAGAGTTGTGAAGATATCATAGACTTGCTCCCCTGCATAGTGTAACAACATGGCTTTCTTTCTTGCATTGTCAGTAATGTTTATTGCTTGCAGGAATATCTCAAAGCGTTTCAGCCATTTATTCCAGCATGCTGCCAAGTTTGCTTGGGGCTGGTGCACATCAAATACAGCAAAGGAGGGTAAGCAGGCCATGGCTGGTGCTAGGATTGCAGTCTTGTACACAGTTTCCTGTAGCAGTGAAATACCTTTAGCTGATTATTCTTAATCCTCGTCGCCAATTGTAGTGTTGTAGTGAGGATGCAGGTCTTCTGGAATAAGTCCACTATGAGATGGTTACTCTTGTAGATCAGAACACTTTATTCCATGCTCCATCATGGCTCCCTGTCTAACAACTCCTCCCCCTAAGCTCAGCTCCTCCTCCATTACTACCTCACTGTTGCTAGGCAGACAAAGCAGAATAAGTAAGCAGAACAGAACATACAGAACATACTTATAACAACATCACACCCATAAACATTAGATGTATGAAAGCGGGAGATTCAGCTGATCATCTAATGTATGGGATCTTACTGATCCGGCGCATATCACCGGTGATAAGGATCGGGCAGTTGCTCAGTTCTTTTGTTCTGATTTCTCCTATACAGTACACATGTATTTGTCAACTGAGTAGGTATATGTATGGACTATGGAGCAGTCAGAGAGATAGCTTTAAAGAGGTTGTCCAGGCTTAATAATATTTTCTAATTAGGTCGGGGAGGTGAAAAAAATCCCCCAAATCATACTCAACTTCCCCCAAAGCTCCGCTGTCCTCCCAGGGTGCTGTGGTTGGCTGCCTTCTTGCTCATGAATTTCTCTCCGGCTGTGACCTTCTAGATCTCTTCTGATTGGCCTCACTGGTCATGTAATTGCTGCGGCCAATCAGCAGCCTCAGGAGAGGAATCGGAGACGTCTCAGGTAGTGATACCTGTGATTCCCTTCTTGAGGCCACTGATTGGTTTCAGCTGTCACATGGAGTGGAAATTTCCACCGGAAGAAAACAATGGAGCTTCAGGACTGGAGGCGCTGGAGCACTGGGAACAGGTGCGTATGATTTTCTTTTATTTTCACATCTCCCCTGTCCTAATTAATAAATAAAATTTTAGTCTAGACAACCCCTTTAAGTCAAACAAGCATTAGGCCAACAGCTATCTCTTATGTATGGAAGGAACACAAACACAAAAACTCCATATAAATGTTGACCCTTTGAAGCTGTGACCTTGTGCATTGTATATGTGATATATGTCGGTTTATATAAAATAGGGCCAAGCCAGTCCAATGTTGAGTTAAATGCAGCAGATTTGAATTGAAAATGATAGATTAGGGTCTATTATTTTGCCCAAATTATTTTCCAATTTTTTAAAATGCTCACATAGTAGAGAATATTGAAACAATGTAATTTACAATAACTTTCCTGTATGCAAGCGCTTCCCATTCACATCCCTCTGTCTTTTCTTAGATCCCTCACTTCCGTCCAATTGAAGTTCATCTGGTCGGGCAGACCCGCCCGAGTGAGCAAGGCTTTTCTCTTTCGTCCCAAGAGTTGCGGTGGTTTATCGCTTCCGGACCTGAAGTCCTATTACTTGGCTACCCACCTGACTCGTGTCGTGGACTGGTGTAGGCATGCTGTTTCTAAACCTTGGGTCTACATCGAACAGGCATTCTCTCCGATCCCTTTGCAGGTTGCCCCATGGCTGGACTCCTCCTCATTGTCATCTCTCTTTTCTCACCCTACCCTTGGTCCCACGCTTCGGATTTGCTCCAGGGGCCTTGTTCGCTCCACTCTCCTCCCTAAGGATTCCGCTCTTTTCCCAGTGCTGGGCAATCCTGCCTTTCCACCTGGAATGTTTGACCGAGTTTTTCGTAATTGGCGCCGTCATGGGATTTTCTGTGCCTGTCACTTCCAGGACGCTGGGGGATGGACTACACTTCTGAATTCCCAGGCCCCTCCTGAGCTGCCCCCTTTGGATGCTTGGCGGGGGATGCAACTTCGTCACTTTTTACATTCTCTCCCTGCTCCTGCAGAGTTCCGCGTCGAACCTACCCCCTTGGAGAAGATTTTTGTTGGTGCTGGCCCCCTTCGCCACTCCCTCTCGCTCACTTACCGGATCCTGGTTGAACCTCCGGAGGACTTTGTTCCGCCGTTCTTGTTGAAATGGGAATCTGACTTATCCCTTTCCCTCTCTCAGGAGCAGCGTAGGCGCATTTTTCGCCTTTCTCATACTGCTTCCATCAGCTCTCGCCACCAGGAGGCCAGCTACAAAATCTTGTCCCGATGGTATAGGGTTCCTACGAGACTCCATGCTATGTTTCCTCAGGTCTCCCCATTATGTTGGCGCTGTGGCGACGAGGAAGGCACGCTGCTACACATTTTTTGGTCCTGTCCTGCCCTTTCGTCCTTCTGGGAGGGGGTCAAGCGGATAACCCTCCAGCTTACTGAAACTTCTCACCATTTGGGCCCTGCCCTGTTCCTCCTTAATCATTGTGAGTCTTCTGTAAAGGTCTTTAAGCGTTCCCTACTTAGATTCCTGATCCTCGCTGCCCGGGCTTGTATCCCCCTTTTTTGGAAACGAGTGGATCCTCCTCCTCTCTCCCTCTGGATTTCGAAGGTCAACAAGATAATGCGCATGGAAAATCTCACGTCTTTCCTGCATGGCACGACTGAGGCGTACATCAAAACCTGGTTCTACTGGTTCAGGTTTCAACAGTCTGCAGAGTACTGGACGCTCCTGGGTTCTGACCCCTCCTCTGATTGATACTCTTGTTGTTCGTCTCAGGTATTTGACCAGTGGTTGCTCCCGAGCCCTTCCCAACTGGCTGTGGTATGGATGACCTGGCGAGCGCTCTCACTGGTTTCCTGACTACTCACACTCACCCCTACCTACCCTTTCACCCCCCACATTTAGTCCTCTCCCCCACTCATCTGTCCCACTAACCCCTCCCTCCCCCCCCTTTTTTCCTTTTTCTTTTTTTTCTATGTTGCTTTCTTTGTCTTTAATTTTTTTTTTTTTTTTTTTTTATTCTTCTGATTGTATTTTGTGTTGCACTGTGTGCTTTTTCTGTTCGCAGGGCGGGTGTTCGCCTTGTAACTTGTAATTGTTTTTTCTTTTCTTATTGTTTAAAAAAATTTTCAATAAAAATTTGAGTTATAAAAAAAAACTTTCCTGTATGCAAATGCAGCACTATTTTAATACATACTCACATTAATCCTACATCCCGAAGTTAAGCAAAAGATGACAAAACAAATAGTTGAGAACAGAAGTCTTACTGACCTGATCTCTTTCCTTCAAGGGGCAGACAATATAAACAAATCCCAAAAGAGAAGTAAAAATTCTAGTGTGATGTAGAAGATCCTGCAAAGCATGATAAAAATCTAATAAACATAGTCTAGGGAACCTTGGTAAGTCTGTGCTATCTGCCAAAGTCAGCAGACCCCCCTTCCCAAAGAAAACAAAAGGATATTGAGCCTCAAGGACATTGAACTCACAAGTCATCTGATTATGGAACACTAAAGTCACAACCTTGGATTCTGTCTCTTTGACTGGACTTCAGCAAAAAATAGTAGCTCTATCGCTATCAGTCAGCTTACGGCATATAGGACTGCAGTCAGTTGATATTGTGTTACCAAGTGAACTGTCTCTTAGAGCCATTTTGTTCTATTTGTACTGCTTGGTCCTTCACATTGTGATGTTGCCGGCATGGAGAATCCTTAGAAGACCAAACCTATGATAAAGCAAGTCTACTGCTAGACACACGCAACTGATCAAGTAAAACACGTTTTTATTATGTATGTCCATTTTAGGAAATATTTGAACTCCTGTTAAAAAAATTAAATTCTGGAGGGCCTTATCATGGCTTATATTTTGAGGATGTGAAAGCTCCTCTTGACTTGATTTGTCCAGCCTTTTGATACTGATGAACTATCCTTAGGATAGGTCATCAGTGTCAGATTGGTTGGGTCCATCACCTGGAGCCTGCACCAATTTGCTGTTAACAGCATCCACTGAAACTACAGAGTGGAGGGAGTTGGAAGCAGTTTCTGCAGCTGCTGGGAACTGGTATCAGACTCCCAATTTTTTTTTACATTGATCGCTTATCCTAAGGGTAGGTCATTAATATCAAAAGTCTGAATTACCTATTTTCAGGGTAGGTCATCACTATCAGATCAGTAGACTGGTGATTGGCCACAGTGGTCATCTAAGGGTATGTTCACATGCGGTAAAAGGTGGCGGAAACCTTTTCTGCCATTTGAACTTTCCACGCGGCTAGCCGGGATGGGATGGGAGCATCGGCATTCCGTCGTGGTATCAAGCTACTGTTTAAGCCTGAATGAATGGGCCTAAACAGGAGTGTGTTTTGAGCCGCGGACACCGTGGCTGACTCAGTGAGCGACTCCCATTGAAGTCAATGGGAGCCATTTTTGCGGATTCTGCGTCAAAAAACAAAAAACTGTATGAACATACCCTGCCTTTGTATTTCTGGCTCAGATACTCCATGCACCACAATGGATGGGATATTTTCCACCTCTCATATTTGCATTTATTCCAGAAAACCCCTCAAATGTTTACAGTTGTTTGGAATTATTTTTATACAAGTCAATAGGCCGTTGCATTAACTTGCATGAGACTAGTATATTTTAGTGCAGAAGCCATGTAAATTTGACCCTTGTCACAAGCCTTCTTGCCATCCCTCAACTCTAGTGTGTAAAACTCTGTAAATGTATAATGGGCATGAATGAAACCGTTTTGTTAAAATAAAAAATAAAAACAAAACTCAACAAAGAAATATATTTGTCTACAGCAATAACAGAAGCCATAGTAAAATGGTTACAAAGTATCTTAACTATCAACATTTGTCAGTCATGGGGCCATAATGTTCTAGTATTAAAAGGACTTGTGCACTTTCACAAAGTTTCAGACCCACACAAAGCTACTTGCAGTTTGGATCTCTTACCAATAATAACACTCCCTTCAAAGCTTTGAATAAGCCTGAGGCTTACTAATATTTTTGCTTGAAACAAGCCATTGCCCAGTCCAGCCCACAGGAGGTCTCCATCACTACAGACATATCCTCGGGGGCAAAACCAGTTCTCTTTTCCAATTCTCTTTGTCAATCTGATCATAAAATGCAGGATTTTTTTTAAACATGTAAAGTACCTACTGTTCAAAGCATTGGAATAAAATAAGAGTGTGCCTGAATCACACAGAGTCCGAGCTTGGTCTCACCATGATCTTGGTATGATTGCCAGTCCTATAAACTTCACAGATGAAAATCAAGACGATTTAGGTCAGCTTTTTTCTTGCTTTGGGAGAAGTCACCTTCATTAAAATAAAGAAATATTCTTTAACGGATTTATAATTCCCTGAAATGAACATTTTGTTGTCTTGCAAAATTTTGCCATCATCTAATAATTGCTTCGTCGTGCAATGCTTTTTTACTTTGGTAACTAAATTTTCTTAGGTAAAATCAATTTATTTGATTCCCAAGATAGCAAGCCACATAATATAAGTTATAACCAAGTTTTACCAATGTGCTGGGAATAGCGCTATCAGAAATATGGTGATATATTGTTATAAGCCCGTCTGCGTCTAGATCCTCCACTGATACGTAAATACTGGGGGAATTTCCTATTCTATCTATGCCACAAAACTGGCATTTTCCTCTTTATGCATCTCACTCACCGATTTTTATGATCACAAGGTGGGCTCGGGCCTCTGTAACTCACAACAGAAAACTGGAATAAGTTATATAGGAAACTTACACCAGGGTTTGACTGGCATAAATTTGTGTTCAGGCCCATGAAACCTCTGGTAATTTAGGCACAGGTAGCAGCAGCCAAGGACTTCATTAAGATGGGTGACTGAATGCCCCCCCACTGTGGTCTGCACTCATTCCAGTTCCAACATGGCCATCGATGGAGGAGTAGATAACTGGTGGTTTCCAATTATATTAAATAAAATACAAAACCTTTAGTGTATTTCATCCCTCACCAGAGCTCCATTGGCTAGTATTGTTATGCAGCCCTGGGATCCTGCACAGCATGAGTCCTTGCCATTAAGTCAATGTGAATTCTTACATCTGCCTTTTACAACATAAAGTACATAATCATATTAAAATGGTTGTCTGGCAGGTGACATTCTACAAAAAAAATAAAAGAATCTATAATTACTAGAGATGAGCGAACAGTAAAATGTTCGAGATTCGATATTCGTTTCGAGTAGGCCCTCAATATTCGACTACTCGAATCGAATATCGAACCCTATTATAGTCTATGGGGGGAAAATGCTCGTTTCAGGGGTAGGCAACATTCGATCAAATTATACTTACCAAGTCCATGAGTGAGGGTCGGGCTGGATTCTCCGAGAAGTCTTCTCCGTGCAGCGTCCCCGCAGCATCTTCCGGCTCTGAATTCACTCTGCCAGGCATCGGGCCTGGGCAGAGCCGACTGCACATGCCCGCACTACAAGCGGGCATGCGCAGTTGGCTCTGCCCAGGCCCGATGCCTGGCAGAGTGAATTCAGAGCCGGAAGACGCCGCAGGGAAGCTGTACGGAGAAGACTTCTAAAGGTAGGAGAAGAACCAGCGTTGATTGGCCGACTGTATAGCATTCGGCCAATCAATACTGGTTCTGCATCGAACGTTTCCATTCGAATAGCGAGTGGTACTCGATCGAGTACGAGTATTTCGAATACCATAGTATTCGATCGAATACCTACTCGATCGAATACTACTCGCTCATCTCTAATAATTACCACTTCACTGGTTTCCCGAATTTCACACTCTTATGATCCCTAGGTGTGTTTAGTTTTTACTTTCCTTCTCCACGCATAGGAAATGCTACTTTGCCAAGCACTGGAAGAGATGGGTCACCGCTGCATCCAATAACTATCGGAGAAGTAATTTCCAGTGTGTAGAGCGGGACCAAGAAGTAGAAATTGGAGGACTCAGACAGTGATGGGACAGGATTGGTCATTGGTGAGTTTGTTACAAATTTTCCAAAAATTTCAAGTTCAGCCACACCTCAGATTTTTGGGGTTCACCACTAATGAATCATTGTTATATCTTTTTTGACCCCAGAGTATAATAATCAAAGGCCAAGGGGAGGAGGAAAATAATAAACAGGTCATACTCATCTTCCCTTACCTCTGCTGGTCTTCCTCACAGACTCTGGTGTTCTTCCTCCATTGTCTTCTGGCCTCTTCATGATGTCAATGAAACCCCACATGAGATCTCAGAATATAATAATGGCATTTCTAGCTTGGACTGAACAGGTTTGGTCAAAAAATAACTGGTGAATATTTGAGCGGTGAATCTCTTCAGGTTTGACATCTATTGATGATTATTGTTTTTTTGTTTTTTTTTAACCCATACTTAGGCTTTTGTGAAAACTTTTTATGAACTGGACAACCCATTTACTTTCAACACTTTTAACCACTTCCATCAACATTCAGACTTTGGGATAAAATCTATCAAAATCTTCAACATCTGAACTATATTTGGATTTCATGAGATTACAAATTCAAGCCAAAATTTAAGTATATAAAATTTGGAGCAAAAAAAAAGATTATGGTAAAAATGGCAAAAGTTATATTTTTTTTGTTTATGCGTAACAATCTGCTAAAGAGAAGGTTCATATATTTCTTATAGAACTTTCGTCATGCTTTGTCAAGAAAATACATAGCAGGAGAAAAAAATCCCACAAACACGATGCTCAAGATATAAACTACCATAAAGCTAATGAATCATATGAACTTCTGTCCTCATGTGCTTACAATCTCATATACATCTATCCCGTAGCTACGTCAATACATGTTAAATATGCATATATCACATATATCTTTAACCATTGCCATTACATTCGTCATGCTAGTGTTCTGCTTTGTGTACATTAAAGCCGAGATCATACCTCTACCCAGTTCTATTAGAAGCACAAGCCGGCTACTGTCCACAAATCATCCCCGAGCTCAAGTTTTTGGTGGCAGAGGGAAAAAAATTAGAAAAATTTCAATTTCAGGAGCATTATTATTTTCATTAATCATTGAAGGCGCTGTCACCTCTGTCCTTATACTTTAGAGGGAGATCTATTAGACGGTCCATTTAGTCTGAGCCATATTACCTCATATGTTTTCCTGGCTGACCAAATAAGACTTAAGAGATAAAACAATTTACTGTTCATTATGATCCGTGTCACTGGAATCAATCTATTAACCTATGTTAACTGGATATGTGCCGATGCCCCTTGCACACGCTCCGTAGATCTAAAAAAAAAAGAAGAAAGAAATATATAAATAAAGGAGGGGGAAGGATAAAGCAAAGGAAAGCAGTGCCCATAAAATGCAGCAGACGTATAATTTGCCAGCCGAATACAACTTCATTTTCCAGCAGTAACGGCTGCTCCCTCCACATCTTCATGCAGCCCCTGACCTGTGAAGAATTCTAACAAATTGGCTTCTATTGTGAAGCCAAAAGGTGTCATCAATGAAGGGACGGTTCGCTGGTCCTAAAGTATGATGGGAAAGCGTTTGTGTGTGCTAGAATAAAGAGCTTTAGCTTTATGAAGTTAACTCTTCCATGGCCATACAAGCTTTTGCTGCTTTCAATAGAGCTGATAAGCGTAGTATAATATTAACTGAAGGAAAGGAATATTTTTGCTTCTAGTGCATTCCAACATATAAAAGACATCAGTCCTTTTAGGGTCGGCACTAAAACCGCCAAGAAACAATGCAACAAACCCTCAGCACCTCTATATGCTTTATATCTATGTGAAGGGGTAACGTTCTTATATATTGAATATATTGTTACCATACAAAAGAAGCGTTTGGATTAAGAAGGTATAAGCAAATGGTACAATTGTCTTTTTTTAAACAAAGAATTACATATATATATATATATATATATATATATATATATATATATATATATATATATTTATTGTATTTTTTTTTTTTTTTTTTTTTTTTTCCAACCTTTTTTTTTTTTTTTAAAAAGAATAAAAAAATTAGTTTACATGAATTATAGTGACGTACCAAAATAAATAACAATAGAGTCAGAAAAGAAAAAATAAATAAATGTGGTTACATTTCTTAAGTCTTTTGACCTAAATACAATTATTTCTATAAACTAAAAAGTATTGTCAAATGTCCCTAAATTTCAGACAGTCCAATAAAACTGGGGGCTTTTTTTCCAGGGTTCATAAAAAAATGGATGCCTCCATGAGACTAGAGACTGAGAATACCAGCGTTTTATAGGTCACAGTAAATACTGCTCAGAGGTTCTTCATTGATTTCTTATCGTTAATCATTGGATTTGCCGCTAAAAAGTCTAGGGTGGCCATGAATTTTTTGGGTTAAGTTGTCCAGAAATTAGAAACATTTGGGTTGGCGATGCTTTGTAAATGACAATACTAGCAGTATTACCTTGTAGTGCTGAGGTCCTGAGTGTTACTCTTGCCAGTGAAAACGTCTTCACGGACTCCCACACTACAAAAACATATTGATAGGTTATAGATTCCAGGGTCCGAGACAGAGAACCTGGACTGTAAGTCTCACTGAAGACAGTTCTATGTACAATGCTGTGAAATACGTTGGTGCTACAGAAAATAACTCCATTTTACAAATTAAATTATCACTTTAAAGGTGTTGTCTGGGATTTAAACAAAAATGCAAAAGAGTAGAGAATGTGATAAAAAATACAATACCTGTTCAATCGCCTTCTACTACAGCATTGCTCCCCACCACTCTCATTTCCATCCCTCCGGTAACAACTTGAGATATATATATATATATATATATATATATATATATATATATATATATATATACATATATATCCGCTGCAGCCAATCACAGATGTTTCCATGTATGTCACATGAAAGATGAGGTCAGCGATTGGACGCAGCAGTCACATGTAAGTGACTACTGGAGGGACGTAAAACAGATCGACAGGGGCCACTGGAGAAGTGGTGCCGGAGCCGAGGGGAATTGACGTTTGAGTATTGGTTTGTACATATATATATATATATATATATATATATATATATATATATATATATATGTTTCATCACATTCCCTGGCCTGTGGCCTAAAATGACATAAACTGAATATCTTTAAGGATATGGGACTAAAAAATAAAACTTAATGTACAATAGCTCAACTGCAACTCCTAACAGTGGAAAACAAGGGAACTTATCTAGAACTGGCTTTAGGTCTTCATATCCTGAATCTTTTTTTCAGGATATTATATTATATTATTATTGAATTATATACTTTTACATGCTATGTTAGACATTTATGGTTCATGAACTTTAAAAGAATAAAAATTATATACAGATATTATTGTATATTGGAAACAGATATTATATTCGTCCAATATGTTGCATGGTTTATGACAGGTGAGACAAAGTGTACAGAAGCAAAGCATCTCAAGTGAGATATTCTATTAATTTCGAGTGACATTTGTATGTATGTCACTTTAACCTTAGGGAAAATTCCTTAAAACCTAGTATCAGATTTATATGTTAGTCTGTGGCTGGTGCACAATCGGTACATTTTCTTGATTTCTAATTATAAAAAACTGTTGGCACAAGGATACTATATATACTATATATACATGTGCCACATTGTATCCAATGCAGTTTATAAGTATTTTAAAACCGTTTTAGATAGTACGTTGTAAAATTATAAGACGAAGGCAAAATCATTTGCCATACATATTTCTTCGGATACAAAATTTTGACTATTTTGTTCCAATAGCAGATAGCCATGACTGTCATATTTCATTTGTGACCAAACCCAAGTTAGAAATGATTTGTCAAAGCTCCAGTGAATATATTATGTGAGATATGCTACTTGGTTGTGTCTCTGAAACTCCGAGCTTAGTGGAACATCGCCTGATCCTTCTGGGGTTAAGGGTTAAGGAAGCATCCCCTTCTTTCCACCAAGAATAGCATCCTGGCAAGGAATATGACTTCATTCACAGGCAATGAAATGACTCCTGCTGTGCCACAGGCCACTCTGTCTCTGCTTGAGGGATCATAAGCATCCTCGGTGAGGAAACAGAATCCATAGGTGGTCTTGATGCACTCTTGCACAGCAAAATAACTTTTGAGTAAACTGTAGATGAGTTAAAATGGTCCATTCTGTACAACTCACTCACTCTGCGGCTTGTCTCTAATGGTGCATTCACAAATACATTTTCCGACAAACAGACTGAAAAGCACAGTCCAACCATAAAATAACACAATGTTTAGACAGGACAGGAAATGAAAGTACTTGGGAACATGTACACAATTCTTCTTTGTGCTTGAAGAAACCTCATTATACTTCTGCAAACAAGCATTTTACATTTCCCTAAAAGCCACCATCAAAGACAATGCTAACTTTTGTCTAAAGATTTCATATATACCTGTGGTTACTTCTGGTCAGACGGAAAAATGCTTTTGAAGTCAAGTCACTGAGTGCAAGAGTGTCACTGTGCAATGGTCACATACCAGCACCTGAGGTGGCCATTATGTGGACTGAGGATACCTTGGACATACAAGACCCTAATAACAGATGATTGGCTTAATATTTCATGGGGAATACAGAACAATGCTTTAGCTACTGAGGCAGAGATGGAGCAGCACTAGAGATCCATATGCTTCTCCAACGATGAGTACAATATTCCTCTAGTGCTTTTGGCGATCGATGAAAAATTTCATGGTGAAATGATTGAAAAAAACAACTTTAGTACAGATCTTTCCATCTATAAATTAGCTCAAATTTTGTTAAAAGACTTCAATGTCTCATTAAATCCACTCAATTCAAATAACAATATACTAACAAAATCCTTGAAAGGCTGAAGTCCACAGCACAACCACTGGATGGCCACAGAAAGGAACATATAGCAGATCACTTTGTGACACAATATCTCAAAATAATATTGTCTTGAAAAGCTGGTCATGTCATAACACACCTATCTGGAAATGTCCAGCCAAGAGGTAAAACACATCTTATGCAAATGTAGGCATTTCATGGTGTGGTACAGGCTTGGACTGGCCCACCAGGATTCCAGTGATTCCCCCGAGTGAACCCAGTGTCTTTAGGTGGCCCTATTGTACCTTCACAGCTTTTTTTAGTAAGCAGTAGACTGGTCCCTATTAACTTACCTATCCCTGCGCTTACTCACTGCAGTCTTCCTCTTCAGTCTAGAGGAGGCCCCCATGTGCCACACATTATGGTACCATGACATGATGTACCACACACAAGACCAATTGAAACCTGAAGAGGAAATAGAAGGCCTCAAGCAGGAGCATGGATCTGTAAATGATGCAGACAATTCTCCCTGGTTCTGCTATCCTGATGTTAAAAATACAACTGGTTCACAGCACCATGGAGAAGTAGCTCCCTAAGCCAGTTATGCTACTAGTAGTTGAGGCAAACTCAGGCTTCCTGATCTACCACTCCTCGACTTGTAAGCCACATTGAGCTTGTGACCTACAAGCTGCATGTGATGGAAGGTAAATATCAATATTTACTTGTCTTCTTTCCGGTCCCTCTCACTTCTTCCTGATCTGGGTGCACAAAACATTACAACAGTGCACCAGGAGGAAGAAGGAACAGACAGCTAAGTAATGATCTAATACTGCTACATGGGGGGGGAGGCACTGAAGTTGCCCATTCACTATTCCCCACTATACAGTGGTCCCTTCACTGGTCCTATCCAATATAGTTGCCACTTCATTGGTCCCTCCCATACAGTGGCACTTCACTGGATCCCCATACTGTCACACGTCCCCCCACCCCACCCCACTGATCTGCTGCTCTTCTGGCACCTCACTTTGTTACTGCATCTCAGCACTTATTGAAGTTAGTGGCAGATGAGCTGCAGTGACAGCGTTGGGCAGCTACACAGCAGACAGAGTTTTCTGCTTCTGGCCCCATATTGTTTATAGCAATAGGGCTGGTTGTCCGCCCCTACCAATTAAGTATTTATAGCCTGAGGATAGACCATAAAAAATTAAACCCCACAACTCCTTTAAGGGGTTAATATTCACATCTAATGACCTAAACAGTCTAATGTCCTCCCCACATGATGTTAGCCCCCATCACTACCCCCACACAATATAATATCCCATCACTGTTCCCCCATACTTTAAGAGCTCACTGCATGGGGGGGGGGGGGGGGCAGTGAAGTGGCCATAAAAAAAAGCAGAGACAACCCCTTTAAAGAGGTTGTTATTAAACTGTAGTGACCCCTGTGGCAGCCAGAGAGTTATAAAATTTTAAAAAAAATGCTTACTCACCTGTCCTCAGCACCCCATTGTCCCCCACCAGTGTCTGTTCAGTCTAATGGAGCTCCCTCATTTCTGGAAATTCAGTACCTAATTAATCTCAGCGGTCACATGAAGAATAGGACTCCCAGCAAGAAGGTACCAGTATAAGATGGAACAAACACTGGCAGCGGTGAATGGAGCACTGGGGACAAAAAGTATGCACCTGTGTTTTTTTAAAAGAATTTTACATTTCTCCCACCCATCACATAGGTTGCTCCAATTCCTGGGCAACCTCTTTAAATGGTTTAGCTATGTTTCTAAAATTGATAGGCCATAAATATTACACCTGTGAGGTCCAATAGCCAGGACCAGGCAGGGCCCTCTATCCCACTGTGCAAGTTGGTCATTGTTAGTATTTAGAGATGAGCGAACACTAAAATGTCCAAGGTTCAAAATCCGATTCGAACAGCCGCACACTGTTCGACTGTTTGAATGGATTTCAAACCCCATTATAGTCTATGGGGGAAATGCTCGTTTCAGGGGTATGCAAAATTCGATAAAATTATACTTACCAAGTCCACGAGTGACGGTCGGGCTGAATTCTCCTTGAAGTTTTCTCCCGGCGCAGCGTCCCCGCGTCTTCTTCCGGCTGGAATTCACTCTGCCTAGGCATGGGGGCCTAGGCAGAGCTGACTGCGCATGCGCGGTCATGCGCGGATATGCGCAGTCGGCTCTGCCTGGCCGGACGCCTGAGCAGAGCCGACTGCGCATGCGAGGGCATGCCCGCACATGCACAGTCGGCTCTGCCTAGGCCGGATGCCTAGGCAGAGTGAATTCCAGCCAGAAGACGCCGCGACGGAGAAGACTTCTAAAGGTAAGAGAAGAACCAGCGTTGATTGGCAGAATGTATAGCATTCTGCCAATCAACTCTGGTTCTGCATCGAACCTTAAACTTCGAACAGATAGTAGTGTTCGATCGAGTACGAGTATTTCAAATACCGTAGTATTCGATTGAACACCTACTCGATCGAACACTACTCGCTCATCTCTATTAGTATTATATCTACCTGTATATTTTGTGCACTGTATGTAAACCCCCAAATATAAAGCACCATAGAATTAATGGTGTTATATAAATAAACTATACTACTACTACTACTACTACTACTACTACTACTACTACTGCTACTACTACTACTACTACTACTACTACTACTAATAATAATAATAATAATAATAATAATAATAAAAAAAAGATCAGCTTTTTTTAATTGAAAATATCAACACATTTTCTTTACTTTACACATAACATCCAGGACTGTGAAGTCCATATACTCACGGACTGAGAGATCGGCCACAGAAAATTATAAAGCAGTATATGCTAACAAAAAAAGTAGAATGGAAAGAGAAAAGAGTGGAATCATCTTAGCGATAAGTTCTTGGGGTCAGCGTGGTGCTGATAGAGTCAAGAGCTATGGTAGGCTGCCAAGAGCTACAGAAGGGTAGTAAAAGGTTTACCAAGGTTACACTGGGTTCACACCAGCGCTTGATTTCTGTTTTTAGGCAGTATCAGGCCGTGAGCGCTGGTGAGCTTTTTGTGCTCTCTGTGGCGAAACCAGTTTTGTTTAACCAGACACAAAGTCTTGCATGTCCAACTTTGTGTCCAGTTAAAAGAAAAACGGTTTTGCCACAGAGAGGCAGAAGGCGCTCATGGGCGGACACTTTGCAAACCCATTCAAATGAATGGGCTTGAATATTGACTGCCGGTTTCCGCCTCCTGTGCAGTTTCTCGGGCAGAAGACAGAAACTTAAAAGCAGAGACCAGGGTGCAGGTGTGAACCCGCCCTAAGGGGTAACTTGATGTAGCTGGACAACCCCTTTCATTTGAATAGAATTGACTTCAATGAGGCGCTGTACAAAGCACAACCAATATATACTGTGCAGAGCTACGTCTGGTAAACAATGACAGGGTTGTAGATATCTAAGGATAGGTCATACATACCTAAGTCCCATAAGAAACCTATAGTTCTAGATTTAAAAAAAATAAAAAATTTAATTTACGAATGCTACCATGTCACTTCGATGAAATAAAATACGAGACTTTAGAATGACCCTTCACAACTTCAAAATTTCTTTTAGTCTGTACCATGAAACACTATGTGGGGAGACACATGCCTAGCATTATAGTTATAACTAATTCTAAGAATCTCTAACTTTCTGCAACATTCTGTCCCAAAGTGATTACAGTATGTCACAGTATTTCACAAGGAGGAAGGGACTCCTATCAGCATAAATAGGTATATTGGTAAGAGCCCGCTTCCTTGCAAAGTTTTAGTCCGGTAAATATGGAACACACATGGACTGAGTTTCATGGCCAAGAAATCCAGTTCACACAGTGCGGTTATGAATCTATTTTATATGGATCCCAGATGTGGTAGCAATCGTCTTCCATGAGCGTAAATTGTGCTCTAGTAGGTAACTGATTTTATACAGAGGCATGTGTAGTTGTTTTCTTATAGATGTATATGGAATGGGTCTTGGTCCAATTCATGTTGTATTATGGAGGTATGTTAGTAAAGAGCCATGTGGTGGCATCATATGACAGCACTTACAGGTCTGCCTATAGCAGTGATGGCGAACCTTTTAGAGACCAAGCGCCAAAACTGCAGCAAAAAACCCACTAAATTATCACAAAGTACCAACACGACAATTTAACCTTAATACTGTGCGGATCCACAGTTGTGGACTGTTACGGACGGTCTGTAATAATATCACGTGTCTGCTATAAAACAGATACTATGTGATAAAAATAGTGATGGGCCCCACACAGTACAATCTGCTCCACAGTGGCCGATACACAGTAGAATTTGCTCCACAGTGAGCCCCACACAGTGTAATGGGCTGAAAACTGGCCACACACAGTATAATCTGTTCCACAGATGGGTGCCCACAGAGAGATCTCTGAGTGCCACCTTTGGCACGCATGTAATAGGTTTGACATCATGGGCCTATAGTATAAAAAGTAGCATAAATGTCTAATTGAATATTTCTATTCTGTCTTCTGATGTTGTAAGCTTCCAGACTGACTCATTCCTGGACTATTGGAAGATGGATTGAAGGCATTGTCCTGTAGTTAGGATTGTATATCCACAAGAAGAAAACTAAACTGCAACAAAACCTTGCTATTATTTAATCATGCCTTAAATGTGTTTTTTGATGGGAGCTAAAAGTGACCTTCCACTTAAATAAATAATATACCGAGCTCCCTCTTTACTGCTGGAAATGTCTAGTCTTTGTTGACCATTCTAATACTGAAGAGGTCAGTGTTAATTTCAGCGTAAGACGCTTTATGACTTACAAATTCATTTTTGGCTCGGAAAAAGATCTTTTTCAATATTCCCCACAATGCTCATTACAGTAAAACAGCTTTGCAATAAACTATCATTGTTTGTTTCTGCTGCGGGTTTTACAATAGGACGCATTGCTCCTGAAATATAGCATGGAGCAGGGCCGGCTTGCAAGCTCTAAATTGCCTGTGTGCCTAGAGGGACGCTGTGTACAATCATTAGGCAGTAACTGCATCCATTCATTCCAAAAGCAGGTACCGCGTGTGCATGCGTGTCACCGGATCTCTATGGCCCTGCTTATACCAACAGCCATGTATTTGTGAGCTCAGTCATGGCGATCTTTTTCGTCATATTACCAACATTGATCATTTAACTCATAAGCTGCCATCATAAACCATTCCTCGGTATTTTGCTTTTATCATTATGTTATATCTTACGGGTTTTCCATTGTGCTCCATGATATAGTGTGTACCGGCCAAAACACACTTGCAATCTTCTACATCTACTTTATTTTTGTCTTCTTGCGCAGCACAATAAACGCTTGTAGGGTTGGCTCAATTCTTTCTAAATGTGCCAAAAATAAAAGACAACTCTACATGAACCATAACATCACTTTATTTAGTACTAAAATCTTATGCAAGTGTTATGAAACGTGCGGAAATGGGAGAATATTGTATAACCAGAAGGACAAGGTCATAAAAGTAATATTTAATAGACTTATTTGTCTTTTTATATTCGTTTTATTTATATAGCAGCAACACATTCTGTAGCAATGTACACATAATGTATTTCACTGATCACTGTCCCTATTGGGACTTACAATATATATAGTAGTGTCTCAAGTTTCATTGTGCTCAAAATATATTAAATATATATTTCTGGACCACTGGGTATTGAAAATGGA
This sequence comes from Leptodactylus fuscus, assembly GCF_031893055.1. Taxonomy (NCBI): domain Eukaryota; kingdom Metazoa; phylum Chordata; class Amphibia; order Anura; family Leptodactylidae; genus Leptodactylus; species Leptodactylus fuscus. Next base: position 56,819,731 of record NC_134269.1, read on the forward strand.
CTCAATATTCAATGCTTGACTCGAGATTTCAATAGATTAGTATGGTCATGTCACTGGTAAATCCCCTGTATTATTGTAGTGCATACACTGACTGACTGACTACTAACACCTCTCTACTAGAGATGAGTGAACAGTAAAATGTTCGAGGTTCGATATTCGTTTCGAGTAGCCCCTCAATAATCGACTACTTGAATCAAATATCGAACCCTATTATAGTCGATGGGGGGGAAATACTCGTTTCAGGGGTAGGCAACGTTCGATCAAATTATACTTACCAAGTCCCCGAGTGAGGGTTGGGCTGGATCCTCCGAGCAGTCTTCTCCGTGCAGCGTCCCTGCAGCGTCTTCTGGCTCTTCATTCACTCTGCCAGGCATTGGGCCTGGGCAGAGCCGACTGCGCATGTCCGCACTACAAGCGGATATGCGCAGTCGGCTCTGCCCAGGCCTGATGCCTGGCAGAGTGAATGAAGAGCCGGAAGACGCTGCAGGGAAGCTGCACGGAGAAGACTTCTAAAGGTAGGAGAAGAACCAGCGTTGATTGGCCGACTGTATAGCATTTGGCCAATCAATGCTGGTTTTGCATCGAACTTTTACATTCGAACAGCGAGTGGTACTCGATCGAGTACAAGTATTTTGAATACCGTAGTATTCGATCGAATACCTACTCGATCGAGTACTACTCACTCATCTCTACTCTCTACATTACAGTACAGTACTACATGTCCTCTATGTCCGTTAACCTGTTCCAGGATGAGCTGCTTCTTTGAACACCAGACGAGAGAACCTCCATCTCTTTGAGAAGACCACCCTCTTACCCTGATCTTATTTTCTGTAACAGATTCTTTGTTTTCCATGCTAACCATCTTCTTTGAGAAGTTAGTCATCTCAGAGAGGTTGAGCGGAATTGTTTTTTGTTCTATATTTCATTTAAATACTAGAGGGGGTTTAGGAAACCAATTCGACCTATGCATGTACCCAATGGCTACTGTGTTGTTGTTTTTTTTTATTTTTGCTTTTGTTTTTTCATTTTACATATGTGTTTTGACCTGATATTTGTGCTTTGGGTGTATTTGTAATTTAGGCCTAATAATAATCAAAATCTTGAGGGCAGACTGCATATTATTTATTGAGGTCCCAGTGTTGTTATTGGGAAGAAAAGAGCTGAAGTGCTGAGCAAACATTTAGCAGTTCCCATTCAAATGAATGAAGCATTGTACACAGTCGTGCCAGTTGCTCCATTCAAAGCTGGGATACATAACATCCCAGTTCTTGAAATCCATGGAGGTCCCAGCAGCAGGACATCCACCAATGGATAAGGGGATGAGGGCGGGTTCACATCTGCGCCCCAGTCTCTCTACCGACAGGAGACGGAAAACCCAGCAGACAGTGTCCACCTGTGAGTGCCTGTGAGTGTTTTGTGGTCACCGCAGCGAAACCGTTTTTTTTTTTAACCAGACACAAAGTTCTGCATGTCTGACTTTGTGTCCGGTTAAAAAAAAAAATGGTTTCACTGTGTAGACCACAAAGCGCTCACCAGAAGACGCTCATGAGCGCTCATGGGCAGACACTTTGCAAACCTATTCAAATGAATGGGTTTGAAGACTGACCGTCTGTTTCCGTCTCCTGTCCAGTTTCTCGGTCAGAAGACAGAAACCTAAAAACGGACACCGGGGCGTAGGTGTGAACCCGCCCTAAGGAGTAACTAGATGTAGATGGACAACCCCTTTAATGTTCAGCTCAGATAGAATGTTACATTTAAAGGAATAAAATGTCAACTTTTTGATTCATAATTTTACCATAGTGATGCTACTCTTATAAAGGAGTCAGTGCAGATGAAGCAGAGTTAATATTAGTCATTAGATTTACCAACAATCCTATACAAACCAACAGGTGACTCACTATGAGGTCACCATGTACTAAGATAAGATAATGTAGTAGATTCACCTAAAATAATATATTAACTGTGCAAATGCAACACTCAGTCCCAGTAGTTATGACAAAGTTATCTTAGCTACACCTACACACAATATTACAATATTTTAAGCTTCAACCACAGAAATATCTTTCGGGAAAAAAAAAATAAAACATCTCATTTTCACTCTGCCAGAATGTGGCTTCTCAAATATTTGTTTGCTATTCTGTCATCAAACAAATGCAATCCAACATAGAGCAGCCACCAGTATCGCTGTACAATATGTCACAGCTCTGAAATGTTACAAGACACAAAAAGCCTACACATTGCTACTACACCTGAAAATGATAGACGCCTGATACATGAAATTTGGAAGAGAGTGGGGTATAAATAACAGCGCTTTGACATTTACCTCTTTGGATTTTATGAACTCCATTTATTCTAAGTATGTTAGCTGACCGTCTCTGAGTGTTTCTGTCACAGGCTTTTAATTAAACACCTACTTGCTCGTTAAGATTCTGTCCTTGGCCAGCACTGGCAGAGGAACAAGGATGTTACAGAGCCTTGGCACATATCACTTCGCATAGAGCAAGGCAAAGCTATGAGCAGCAGCTGCCAGCAGCAGGCAGAACGGGAAATAAAGAAATTGGTTCCTTCATCAGTGCCATGTCATTCCTGGCGTGAAGAAGGCAAACACGGGAATAAAAAGGAATCACAGGGCCATCTGATCCGAGATCTGTGCTCCCCAGTGATTACGGAAGCTCATAGCACTGCTGTTGTGTGGCTTTAGAAAACATTACCTTCAAGGCAGACACTTCCCATCACACAAAAAAGCTGGTGTGCGTGGGGAAAGGGTGGGGGGGATTTTTCGGCATGATATCACTTAGAAAATGTATTGTTTGGAGTTGTTTTTGCAGAATATTTACATTAAGGGTTCTAGAAATATTAAATATTTATTGTTTATTATATTTTTTCGGCAAATAATTACAAAGTCAGAGCTAAATATAAATATTGTAAATTAAACAAAGTGTATGATACTAGAAGCGCTAGAATATCTATACAAAGTAACATCTGTGAATTTCTTATTCTTTAGGCTACTTTCCCTTATAGATCAGAACAACGGACATTTTGCGAAAAAGCAGTAGCACTGACTACACTTCACACTGTCCACGGTTGATCCGTTTTTCACATGGTTGTTTTTTTTTTTTGTCTTGTTTTTTTTTAATTCTGCCTTATTTTTAACAGTTAATGCATCTGGAATAACACAAAGATGTCAGATGTTATATGCACCAAAAAAAAGGATGTGAGAAGAAACGGATGTCTGAATAAGTACATTGAAATGAATGGATACATATGCAATCAGCAAAAAATGCAGAAAGTGCTGTCCCATGTGATGTTACTAGTCCATTCATTCAATATACCAACAAAGACGGAATTTATATTGTTCTATGCCCAATAAAAAATATCAATATGACCTGGACCATATATAAACAGTAGATATCATTCCAGACATACGCTCTAATGATATGGATGACTCTATGCATAATGTATTTCATTAGTGTCCAATACACCAGCCTACATTAATTGTATGTACAATGTATAACACATATATTGGCACGCTGCCATTTTTGAGCCGCATGACTAAATTTACAACAGGCAGAAGTATAAGACCTCATTCCACTGTTTTCCCTATACTTTTGCTACACTCCTGCCATGTGTACTTTGGAGAGCATTTATACAATGATGCCAGATTCGTGGCACTAAAAGATTTTTTAATTCCAAAGAATGTCATATTTATTAAACCTTCCATCTGCTTTTGTTACCTCTATGGCATTTCTGCACTTGTCTGTAAAACGCAGGAGCTTTTACATTATATTAGATTGTTTTTGCTACTGCCATGTCTGTTTTCTGAAATATTTTTGTTCCCCATAATATTGCGTCTCTCTTATAACTCTGTATTGTCCTGTTCCTCTGCTATTCCTACAAGAAAATTATGAATAAAGTGACAACTGGGTGTTAGCATTCCCATTGACAAAGGGGAGTGTTTGCTACATAGGCTGAAATTCTCTGCATTGATCGGACAATGTCAGTCTGTGTAGGGTCACACCTCAACTGGTAACAATGTATTTATAATCTTATAGGAGGAAAAGTTTCTAAGAAAATGCCTCAGAATTGCTATTTCATATGTAATACAATTATTTATTAACCCCTTCCTGCTTTACATGTTTCACTGAATATATAGTTAATGCTCAGCCTCATAATAGTACTGCGCTGTAATACCATGGGCACAGGATCTGTACCTGCAACAGTACTTCTGGCACTCAGCTGCATTACAAAGTCAAGGCCCAGGACTCGGAAAATTCTCGTCCTCTCTTGGATTAACCCTTCAGATCGCCACCCCCCCTCCCCCTGCTACTCCTTGGATCAGCAATGGCCTAAGTGTGACGTGCTGTAGTATATTGCACTGGGGATCGGAGAACACAGGTTTACGACCCCTTGTGAGACAGGTTAAAAATAAAGTATATAAATAAAAAATTTTAAAAACTCCTTATGCATATAAGTCTGTATTATCCAAAAATAGAGTTATTTATCCTGTATGGTGAACGCTGTAAAAAAAAAAAATATATATATATATATATATATATATATATATATATATATACTGCAATGTGCAAATTAACATATTTTGGTCATATCCCTTTACCCAAAAAATTGAACAAGTGATCAAAAGGTCATAAATACCAAAAGTTGGTATCAATAAAAACTACAACTTGTCCTGCAAATAAAGAGCCCTTACATATCTCTGTCCACAAAACAGTAAAAAAGTTATAGGCATCAGAATACGATGACACCAGGAAAATCGTTCATTTTCAAAAAGTGATATTTTATTTGTAAAACAGGTAAAACGCAACAAAACCAATATAAATATGACATTGCTGTAATCGCAATGACTCGCTGGACAAAGCTGCCGTGTCATTTTTAATGCAGAATAATCACTGTAAAAATGAAATGAAAAATTTATGGTAGAATTGTGAGTTTTTATACATGGACATCCCAAAAAGGAGGCTTACAAAATGCTAATTAAAACATTATGTGTACCCCCAAATAGCGCAAACTGGAAGTACAACTTGTCACACAAAGAATAAACCAGACAGAGCTATGCCAACAGAAAAACAAAAAAGTTCTTCATTTTGGAAATATTGAAGGAAAATATGAAACATGTCACCAAGTATAAACCTACAAACTACCCAGTGTCCTTAAAGGGTTCAAACAGACATATTGGGAATGGTCAGAGGTTCTCTGTATAAGAAATCCCTGTACTATATAGAGTCTCCTTCCTTCTTTTGTATACTTAGCACATTTTTGGTAGGAGCACTAAGAAAGGTAAATATTTGGGGCCTTTGCTATTTAACAGTCCATAAAAGATGGCTAAATAGCTTTCAATATATACAACACTAGCTGTATTTTACTGAACCGACACGTGATGCATTAATATGGCCCAAGCAGCATCATGGTCATGCACATGATGCAAGAAATCTGATGTATGCATTCACATGGCAAAATCTGGCACTGATTTTGAGGCAGATTCTGCCGTGAATCAGCCACCTATTATTTTGATCCATAAAGTGGTCCAATGCCTAAAACGTTATCTTAGTTTATAAATAGGACTAGGTTGAAATTGTGGTTGAAATTGGGGTCAATCAATTTCTTCAATTAACAACACTGTTCATCCCCAATGGACTATATTACGTTTTAGATTATTGACATTGTTTAATTGGTTCCCCTTGTCTTTAAAGAGGACCTTTCATCAGATCGGGCACATGCAGTTCTATATACTGCTGGAAAGCTGACAGTGCGCTGAATTCAGTGCACTGTCGGCTTTCCCGATCTGTGCCCCGGGTAAAGCGCTATCGGTCCCGGTACCATAGCACTTTATAGTCAGAAGGGCGTTTCTGACAGTTAGCCAGGGACGTCCTTCTGCCCAGCAGCGCCTATCGCGCTGTACTGTGGAGCGGGGAGGAACGCCCCCTCCCTCTGCTCACACAGCTCGTCCATAGACGAGTATTATCAGGAGGGGAGGGAGGCATTCCTCTCCACTCACACAGTACAGCGCGATAGGCGCTACTGGGCAGAAGGGCGTCCCTGGCTAACTGTCAGAAACGCCCTTCTGAGTGTAAAGCGCTACAGTACCAGGACCGATAGTGCTTTACCCCGGGCACAGATCGGGAAAGCCGACAGTGCGCTGAATTCAGCGCACTGTCAGCTTTCCAGCAGTATATGGAACTGCCTGTGCCCAATCTGATGAAAGGTCCTCTTTAAAACCTTTTATACTGATATAACCATCAGCTTGGCGGCCGATTGGACAATGACATTTATTGTATAATTCTATCACTTTTGTTTCAAGTTGTTTATACAACAATCTATATAGAATTTAGATTAGTTAACTATTAGTTATAGAATTTCAATGCCAAGGACAACATCTGCAAGGAGCTTGTATGTTCTCCCCATGTTTGTGTGGATTTCCTCCTATACTCCAGAGACATACTGATAGGGAAAAATGTATCTTGTGAGCCCTATATGGGCCGGACAATCTACATTTAAAGAATAATAATAGTATACAGTATATAGTGGGACACATTGTTCACAATCTAAACTCTAAAATAAATATGTAACATCAGTATTTTACTAAAACAATTTGAGATGAGATAACTTTCTAGTAAAATATTAAAAAACCAATGTAGAAAAAGTAAAAATGGAAAAAAAAAAAATAGCATCAATTTTGCCCTTCTGCGAATCATGAGCTTTTGAGCGTCGCTACGGAGAAAGTATTACAGAGCTAATTAAGGTACGCCATGGATAACGTCCAAGTCCCCTGCTTATATTCACAGTAGGTTGGATCCTCTCCATCATCTCTCCGAATTATAGCTGCTTTTTAGCAATCATATTCCGTCCCTCTAAAATAATTCTGCAGGTCACAGTAAGCAAGAAAGGGCTCAGAGGCACGCTATATTTTATAAAAGCATTATGATGCTGATGTCATGCATTGATTTACAAAAAGGCTATTCATTTTTATAGACCTCAGTAGGACTGCAAAAGAGGACCATATCCTTCAGATCATCAGAAGCCGTGAATGATATACTGAGGTTTACTATAATGACAATATAAAAAAAGGTTTTCAGGAGGTTAAGTACATCCGTCCGTTATAAAAGAAATACAGATAAATAAAGTTGGAAAAATCCAACAACAATATAGATTGTTTTCCTGTGGAGTATGGCTGCAAATAGATCATATATTTTGCACCAGATTTCAGTCCCTGCTGGTTTTACATGACATTTCAATAGCGTATAATTGTTATATGGGGAGCTAAGAGAACCTAGCTTTAGTGTAATGTACGCATCATAAAATAGCAGTATGTTTCTAGTACAAATATGACTTCACATATTTGCAGCTAATAGAAAAAGGTTAAGGCTCTCATTTATATTTTTTTTTTACTTTTGTTCCTTTAGCTCTTTATGTCTTTTTATGATGTATGAAAGAAAAATATATATATAAAAAAAATTGTATCTGTCCCAGTAATACAAAAGAATGCTGATTCTTACTATTGGAGGGTATGTACAGAAGATCAACCAGGACATATATATTTAATATACAAAGTGAGGTTTGTCTTGCCCTTAAATGACAGAAACTGGCTATACATTTTATATTTAGGTATATATATATATATATATATATATATATATATATATATATATATATATATATACTAAACATGTGTATGACTGCCAGCTGCTCCCCTGCCCTAATTGACATGGAGGCTTGGCATGGCTGTCAGTATATATCTTTTTAATGCCCATTTCATTTGTATTGGGCACTCCTGACTCCCCCAATGGAAGATGTTGGGGAGAAAAGAATCGGGGAGCCGGATTTCAATTACCCCATCTTTTAATTTATGCAAAGATAAGGGGCTACCCGTGGAGTCTGGTAGCTTTCTCACCTCTCTTAGTTACTAACCATGCACTGCTCAGTTAAGTTAGTTGTTTTATAGGGAAGCTGGGTAAGATGGCTTGAGATCTCATATGTATGGCTGCCTTAAAGGGGATGTCCAGGAAAAGGAAACTCGGGTGCAAAACAAAAATGTTAAATACTGAATTATCCTTGGTGCTCTATTCTACAGTCCAGGTCCCCATTTCCTTCCATGCCAGGACTCAATGGGCGGAAAAGCTCACTTGACTGTTGAGATGAATTAGTGGTCTCAGTGGTCATTGTTAAGGAACTGAAGGACATCACTCTTTTCTCAGTGAATCCAGTGATTCTCTGTGGTTATGTGAGTCTCCCGCTTCTAGTCCTAGCATGGGAGAGAAAGGAGACTAGGACTGTACAATGGAGTGCTGTGGATAGTTGAGTATGCCTTGTTATGGCTTATCATCCTTGTTTTGAGCATTTACAATCCAACATGCTTAACATATTAAACCTTACTGCAACATAAGAGATGAATGCTCAAAACTAAAGGTCAGTCATGACAAAAAGGCTACTAAGATCGAAGTCTTGTTTTCATTGCAGGGAACTCTGGCACCCCATTTGCTTATTAGAAAAAATCCAGTGCTTAAGATTACAGTTTACTGCCAAAGGGAGAAGGCAATAAAAACCTCGTAGACAACACAGTCCATTCATAATTTATTCATATGTCCATGTATGACACATTTACTAAGGGAGCAGCCCAACCAAAACTGTACCTCCACTAATCTTGATGTGGCCCAGGATAAAAACAAAGCATTCAAATGGGACTTCTTGTCTTGGATATAAGATGCTATAAATATCCCACTTATGGGAGTTCCTCATATGGGATCCCCACCTTAAAGAAGTGGGTAACGGGTGGTCTCTGTAGTTCCATTCCATCACATGAGGTGGCCATATTCATGATCAATGTGATCATGAGCATGGCTCTTGGAAGTCAAGTCTGTGTGAGTTATAGAAACAGCAAAAGCCAATGTGAGATTCACAGCAATCACATATTTATGGTATAGTGGATATAGTATAAATAATGTTTACGATTAGAGATGAGCGAACACTATTAGAAACGGCTATTTCGAATAGCACGCACCCATAGGAATGAATGGAAGCGGCCGGCACGCAGACTTTGCCGGAGGCTGGCTGCTTAATCCCGGCTGCATCCATTCATACCTACGGGTGCGTGCTATTCCAAACGGGAGTTTCGAATAGTGTTCGCTCATCTCTATTTACAATATGAAAAAATCTTTAGAGTTTCATCAAAAAAGCAGAATACCTGAAAAGAATAAAGGACTAGACAAAGCTCATTGACTTATGGTGGGGCTGAGTTCCTCCACATTGTCAACTTCTGACAGAATCCTCAAATAGAGGCTCTGAATAAAAATTTAAAGAAATCCTAACAGGATAAAAAAATATAATGTGTCATAGTAGTATTAAACCTGTACAAAATGTTCAACCACCAGTAAATGTAAGCAGCACTAAACCATGATGGCCAAACATCTACGGGTGGGTTAAATCTTTAGTAGTACATTTACTTTGTAACCCATCTAAACTGAATGAAAAACTGAAAATAATTCACTGCAGTTTACATCGGTTATTCTACCTGTCACTCATTGACCTCACTGATAAAGGAAGCAAGTCATGATGGATCTTATAGAAAATGGGTCATGACTGAAATGATGAAGATTGATGCAAACTGAAGCATTCTGGCATTAGTCTGGGTGCTACAGAAATGAAAAGGATCCATCGATGGATCCATCAAGATCATGTTTGGGGTATCTATCAACATACTGCAAAAGAAAGCAAAACCAGATTAATATGGCAGCATTGTCTCATTGCATTTTTTCTACCCTGAGATGAGTGCCAATTTGACCTCAACATAAAACGGATTCATCTGAATTTAACTGAACTGAAGTTCATCTGAACTGCTAGAAAAATTCTCCCCAAGAAGGAAGAAAACCTCTTTACCACCACCTGGAACCCTACCCAGAATTACCCTATAAGCCAAGGTTTTACCCATACAGAACCTCAATGTTTGGACGGTTTGTAAAATGTAATGTAAACAAGTATGCAATGATTTGGAAAATGTGTATAACTATATTTTATTCACAATATAACATAGAACGCACCTCAGTAGTTGAAAAATAGACATTTTCCATTACATTTGGAAAACTAACTAATTTAGAAATTGATGTTAACAACACATCTCACAAAAAGTGGGACAAGCCTGTGTCTACCATTGTGTAGCATTTCCTCTTCTTTTTACAGTAGTCTGTAAATGTTTTGGAAATGAGATGCCCAGTTGCTGGAGTTTTGGCAGAAGAATGTTGTCCTATTGATGTGTGATGTAGTATTGTAGCTACTCAACAGTCCTGGGTCTTTTTTGCCGGAATTTTTTTGATCATCTCCTGGACAGAAGAGTCAAGTCTACTCTTAAGAAGGCTTATTCTTCCGCGTCTGCCCAAGCATCAGTGGCCATAGCCTCTGCCGAAGCAGCTGACCGTCTAAAGGCGCGTCTTGGATCACCTTGAACGTGATATTGATTCCGGGGTGAACAGGGATGATATCCTAGCTTCCATGATTGACCTTCGATTAGCTTTGGATTTTCTCCATGAGTCGTCGAGACAGCAGCTTGAATTGGCTTCAAAATCCATGGCCCTGACCACCACTGCCAGGAGGCCTCTCTGGCTCAAGCCCTGGTGGGAGGACATTGCCTCTAAGTTTGCTCTATGCTCCCTCCCCTTCCAACCGGGGAAGGTTTTCGGCCGAGGGCTGGATGATCTTATGGAGGGGCTAGCCGAGGGGAGAGGTAGGTCTCTTCCTCAAGCCGCTAGGGGCAGGTGGGCCCCCTCCTCTAGAGGGCGGGGCTATTGCCCCCAACAGTCCCAGAGACGCCCTGGTTATCGTCCAAGAGGTGCAGGACAGGGGGTTCCAGAGAGGAACCCCAAAAAAAACCTGCTTTTTGACAGGATGCAGCTCCCTGTGACATTTTCCTCCGTAGGAGGACGACTTTCAGCATTTCTTGCGGCCTGGCGTCTAACCATCTCAGACCCCTGGGTCCTTCAAATCATCCATCAGGGCTACACTATAGAATTCTCCACACCTCCTTGCGACCGGTTCATCTGTCTAGAAAAATCAGTGGCAGAGTACATCGCAAAAGGGGCCTTGGAAAAGGTCCCTCCTTCAGAAGTAGGCAGGAGAATCTATTCACCAGTTTTTCTCATTCCAAAATCTACAGGAGGCTGGCACATGATAATAGATCTGAGGTATCTCAATCTCCACATCAAACAGAAGCCCTTCAGGATGGAATCCATAGACTCAGTCACAACATTCCTTCAGCAAGAAGAATTTATGGCTACTCTGGACCTGAAAGATGCCTATCTTCATATTCCCATCTACCCGCCACATAAAGTATCTTCGAATCTCCATATTCAAATCCAGTCTCAGGGAGCACTTACAATTCACTTCTCTCCTTTTTGTTGTTCCTTACCTCGACGACTGGCTTATAAAAGCTCAGTCTACTTCAATTCTCCATCACCACCTCCAGATAGCCATCTCCCTCTTGCAGAGGTTGGGCTGTCTCATCAATTGGGAGAAGTCAGAAACTGTGCCGTCTACCCAGAAAAGATTCCTGGGATTCATCATAGATTTGCAAAAGATGCAGATCTTCCTAACCAGCCCGAGGAGAGCAAGAATAGAAGCCACCACGTAATTCCTTTTGTGGACCCGCCGTGTGTCAATACGAACTGCTATGCAAGCCCTAGGCCTGATGTCGTCCTCGACCAAGGCAGTCCCTTGGGCTTTATGGCATTTGCGTCCCCTTCAGATGGAAGTATTGAGCACCTGGAACAAGTCTCCACGGGGATTGCACAAGAATTTCTGCCTTTCTCCCACTACCCGTCTTTCCCTCAGATGGTGGAGACACCTGAAAGACGGAAGGTCCTCGGTTCAACCTCGTTGGACCCTGTTGACAACAGATGCATCCCATACGGGGTGGGGAGCCCATCTAGACGACAGGACTATCCAAGGTCGTTGAAGGAATCCAGAGGAAGGAACATCCAATCTGAAAGAGCTAAGAATGGTTTACTTGGCGCTATGTCACTTTGCCCCCTTTCTCAAAGGGAAGGCAGTGAAGGTGCGGTCAGACAATATGACCACCATGATATACCTGAAGACCCTTGCTAGTGTCAGGGCTGAATCTACAAACCGGAGCTACCATAGGATCGGTAACATTTTTAATGCCTGGTGTCTTGAACATTAAGTGGACTCCTCCGATCCCCCAGTGAGGGTGATCCTGGACTTTCTTCAGGACGGTCTAGACAAAGGACTGGCTGCCTCTACCCTGAAGGTACATGTTGCCACTTTGTCCGCCTATCTGGGGAGGCGTTTGTCTCAGGATCCTTTGGTGAGCAACTTTATTAAAGGGGCAACTAGGCTGACACCAGCAGTTGCTGCTCCCGTCCACCAATGGGACCTTACTTCGGTCCTTTCGGCACTGTGCATTGCTCCTTTCGAACCTATGGAAGAGGTGGACCTAAAATTTTTGACTTACAAAGTTGTATTTCTCCTAGCAGTAACATCTGCAAAGAGAATGAGTGAGCTCCAGGTACTTTCTTCAGAATCACCCTACACCTCGTTCTTCGAGAACCGGGTGCAACTCCGGTTCCTCCCGGGGTTTAAGCCCGAAGTGCCTAAATCAGCTCATTTGTTTGTCTGTCTCTTACCCATCTCCCTCCTCTTCGGAAGAGGAGAAGTTTCACACCTTAGATGTGGTCAGATGCCTTCAAATTTATTTGTAGCGCACTCACCCCTTCAGAAGGTCTGAAAACCTTCTGATCAACTACCTTGGTAGCCGGAAAGGGCTCAAGGCATCAAAAGTGTCTATAGCACGCTGGGTAAGAGAAGCCATAAAAGCTTCATTTACAGCCCTAGGGTTACTGCCTCCTGACCTTCTCAGGGCTCATTCAACTAGGGCTGTAGCTACTTCCTGGGCAGAGAATAGGGCACTATCTCTGGACCAGATTTGCACAGCTGCTTCCTGGTCTTCGGAGACCATGTTCATAAGCCACTACCGTCTGAGCTCTCGCTCTACCGAATCTACTGCCTTTGGGCGAGCTGTCTTGAGCTCGATCTGCAGTCAACTCCTGCCCTGAAGGGATTACTTGGAATCTCCCCAGTTGTGCCGCTGGTAGGGACAACAGGGAACGAGTGGTTATGAAGAAAATCTTGTTTCCCTTAGTCCTTACAGCGGCACAAGACTTCCCACCCTATTAAAAAAAAAAAAAAAATGGGGGGAAAACCACAAAATGTGTTATATGCTTATGCTTGATGTTGTTATATTATCTGATATTACTCTGGTATGTATACATTTTGGGGGAGGAAGCAGTGTCCTTTTAAGGGATCCTAGCCATGTGAAATTAATACTGGCTAATTAAAAATCCGCCTGTCCTACCAGCACACAGGGGCAGAAGATACCCCAGTTGTGCCGCTGCTAGCACAAAGGGAAACAATATTATCTTCATAATCACTTGTTCTAAAACCTACTCTGCTCAACATTGATAGCCCCTTCCAAGATGTGCCATAGCCACTAATGCAACCATATACCATCAGAGATAAAGGCTTTTGAGCACTGTGCTGATAACAAAGAACAGATTTCCATTTTGCCTTAGTCCATTTTAAATAGGTTTTAGCCCAGATTAGATGATGGGGTTTCTGGATTGTGTTGATATATGGCTTCTTCTTTGCATACTACAGCTTTAACTTTCATTTGTGCATTGTATGGTAAACTGTGTTTACAGGCAATGATTTCTGGAAATATTAATGCCCATGCAGTAATCTGCATTACTGATTTAGGATTGTTTTTAATTCGGTACTGCCTGGTGACTGTAGATCATTATGATCCAATATTAAACACCAGCCTCGTCCCTTGTGTAGATGGATGTGTTCAGATTCTCTGACTCTTTTGATGATATTATGTATTGCATATGGTGAGAAATTTAAGTCTTTGCAATTTACATTGAGGAACATTTTTATGAAACTGTGCCCCAAATTTTCACCTTTTAGAGACTCTTCCTCCCTAGTATATACTTTTCACATACAGTCATGTGACTTAGTTGATCAGTCACCCTCCAACTGTCTTTCATTAGTATCATTTAATTTTCCAGCCTTTTAACCTTGTCACAACTTTTAGAGATTTCAATTTCTAAATGGATTATTTTTTTCTCAATTAAAATGGAAAAATGTCTAAATTTCAACTTCTGATATGTGTTTTATGTACTATTGTGCATAAATATGTTATTTGAGGTTTTCAAATCATTGCTGTCTTATTTACTTTACATCCCAACTTTTTGGAATTGGAGTTGTAGATCAGGCATTGACTTACAGGATTGATACCTATATATGGCGCTAGAAAGACCTTTTTTTTCTGGAGAAAACTGAGATTAATTTCACAATATTTGCTAGGTTTGAAAATATCCAGTCTCTTGGATGAAGTAAAGAGTCATGGTGGACCATTGAGGCTTGTAACTGTGCTTCAGGGGTTACATCTAGTGTGTCGACATCTTGACTCATTGACACAAGCATATTATTACATCACAGGCTGTCTCATGAGGTCTCATATTGTAATTCATATAAAAGTTTTTTGTTTTTTCAATACACTAATAAGTTATTTTGGAGTAAAGGGCCAGATAGGTAATTCAGTAGACCCCATCACCTTCTCTAGCCCAATGAACAGGCAGAGGACATCCATCAGAGTGTAGGAGTTGGGATAAGTTGACTGATGGTGTTGGCAACCAACCCGTGACTCCAAAAGAACTCATTAGCATATTGTTTCTCAGCATACAAGTTCTTTTTATATGGATTGAAGCAAAATTGAAAAATTGTCATAAAGACAGCATACAAGACCTTGTGACATAACCTGTGAGGCAATGATAGAAGTTGGAATATTGAAACAGAGTCGATAAGTTCCCTTTAAGCACCATAAATCACATGATACAAAAGAATGTATATTCATACTATATTAAGGGGCAGTAAACAATGACACAAGAGTACCGAATGCAGTAAGGTCAAGTCATTGTACCACTATATTCTTATTGCCTATAGAAGTTTACAACTTTGTACTTCCGAATCCTAGTTATCAAATGGATAAAAAATTAGCTATTGGGACGCAGTAATCTATCATATTATCATCAATTAAAAACTTTTGTCATCCATTAGAAACAAAATTAATACAAATCTAAAATATTGCTCACCTCTCGTCATAACCTCTTCCTTGTGGCTATTGGGATATTACAGCCACAATGAAACGATGGAAATGAGAATCATTATGTAGCCGTAAATCATCCGATATTTCATCAATAATGAGAATCTATGTGACAGTGACATTTCATTATTTATTGAAGCTATTGAAATCACATATCACACTTTTATCTAGAAATCATTCATTTCATGATATATATATATATATATATATATATATATATATATATATATATATATATATATTATTCTTCACCAAGCTGCAGATATTCTCAGAAATCTTATATATGTCAAGGAAATTATGAAATTCTTTCAGCCAAACTTTGGTTCACTACTTCTACATATGACAGGAAAAATACAGTCAACCAATTGATGCCATATTCTTGTGGCTTTAACCCTATGGAGAGCAACATCTGTCATTGGGGTTCTAACAGCTGGTACCCCAAGTGATAAAAAGAATGCGTGGACTCTGATACACCTTATAAGATACAGAATATCTGGATTTTACTGTAGGTATCATCTTAATATTTGCCTGGAACCACACAGCATTGCTGACACTAGGTTCATACCTGCGTTCTGGTTTACGCTCTTTGGGACCCAAAAAACGGCAACTCAATCCACTTAAAAAGTGGTTACCTGTAGAACTCGTGGACCACATAGTCTTTAATGGGATCTGCCAGGTTTCTACCTGCGTGCACCCAAAACCCAACCCCTTTAATCCAAAGAAAATATTTTACATGAAAAAATTCAAAGATTTAGGCAAAAGCCATTTTCACGTTTGTGATCCATGCTGAAAAAGTAAGAGAAATATGTTTAAAGGTGAAGGTATCTGATAAAGATTTGATGTATGAGTGGAGCAGACCTATTGGCTCGTTTTTACTTGGTATCTAAACATGTATTCAGACAACCTCCACTGCACTCCAACAATGCTGCTGTATGGTGAATAATGTCTTGTATACAATGTTATCAGAAACTCTACTCTTAAAAGCCATTGATAAATAAGACCTTACGACAAGATGATTTCAAAGAATTTCAGAAAATAATCTTGTTAGTCAGATGCTTTGTTGAATTTGTACTGATGTGTACATACAGTAAATACAAGAGAAACTACTCATCTAATGGTGGCCATACACCTTTGATAGTTGTTGGTTAGAAAGGGTACTATGTTTCCTTAGGGAGACATCACCATAAGACAATACAGGGACTTACTTATTAGATCATGCATGGACTGCTAAGAATTCTGGGTGAGGAATATGCAAATAAGACCTCCTTGATGGAAAAGGAACATGCTCTAGTGCCACCCTTTGGAAGGTAGCTCCTGCATATATGGTTCAATGCATGGATTTCCATGAAACCTAATTGCATAATCTAGGAATAATAGCCAAATCGGGATAACTCCTCCAAAAGGGAGAGGACCCCAACTGTAGAATGCCGTTTATTGTTGGTTGAACAATTATTTGGTCACGACTTATTCCATTCCATCATGAACTGACAATCAATCATTTATGTCTTATCTTAAAGGCACCCAATTACCTTAAATAGGCATCAGACAAATGCTCTTTTGGACAACTGCTATGTCTCCTGACTCCATCATACACCTACATATTCAGTTTTGCTGAGTGTGAATGTGTTTACAATGAGAGTGAGGTGAGTATATGGTCATGACCTCTTTCAATCACTTTGCATGGACCTCAGTGACGTATGTCAGTCTGGTGGTTTCAGTTCTGAGTGGTGTACAGTGGTAGTCAAATCTAGTTTTCTAACTTTGGAGTGGGGGGGCACCATTTAAAATTTCACAGGCAGCAGAAAAGCTAGAATGGCTTCTGGAAAGTCCACCATTCTGAGTACTGCTGTTCCAGGCAGGGAGTACAGGCTGCCACAATATGTTCAGACTCCAATTCATCTACATCGTCTGAACCCAATGTGGCCCCTGCCTCTTGATTCCAATGTCTTGGGAGCAGTAATTTTAATGTAGTGATGTCATTGCACCTACTGCTTCCTGAAGTCTCCAGGAGTATACACAAAAGAGAATGGGAAAAAGGTGAATATTAGTTTTTGCTTTATTTCTTTCTTTGACATATTTGGGGCATTAAACTATAAGGGCGTCCTAGAGGGGGGCATGAAACTGGATGGGAAGGGGATATGAAACAATGGGAGAAACATGGAGGATGACATGAAACTATGAATGGCAACTTGAAGGCAGACATGAAACCGGGGTGGGGGCAACCTGGAGGGGAACATTAAATAATAGGGGAAACAAGGAGGGAGACATTATACTTTAGGTTCACCAGGAGAGGGATTTTATACTGTGGGGGCATCTGGAGGGGGACATTATACTGAAAAGGAGATATTATAATGTCTGAGGGGCCACTGGGGGTACAGGATAATGCACCATGCCACTGCAGGGACATCATACTATGTGGGGGCATCCTAATTTGTGCAGGTCAGTTATATTTAGGTGGGGGGACCACTTAAGACACCTTGCCCTGCCCACACGTTCTTAATATAAACCATAAGGAACCTCATATGCCGCAATATTTGTTCAATGTATTGTATGTTTATAAATGAGCGAACAAGATTGGGGAACTTGCAAAGTGGCACTTACCTTACTTTACCGAAAACATGGCTGCACAAATGTGTTACAATAAAAACACACCATGGTAATACCTGATTATATGCTTAGGTCTAGAATAATTAAGTTCTTTGCTCAAATATACTGTAGGTTGGAAGTTTTCTTCAAATTTGAATGAACATTTTCTTAAACATTGGTATCTTTTGTATGGGCACTTCTTGTATTATGAAGAAAATTTCTACTTGTCTGGAATGGATTTTTATTTGTGTATTCCACTTTTGATTGTATCTATATCATTGTTATCACCATAGCATGCACACTGACAGATTTGATTACAAATGCAATTAATGTCTTTGAGGGACGTACCCCCACCTTCCTCTTTCTTATTGTTCTTCAAGTATCAATTAAAGTGCCGCCTCACCTTAGCCTATCTTAGCGCATAAACTTTAATGTCACTCATAGGAGTTGCCTGCAAGAGAACTAATCAGGAATATTCAAACTATAGGACGCTCTTGCCATGATAATTTATTCAGTCCGACAATGAAATCCTCATTGTCAGTGACACAAAACAGTGCAGACAGTGTGCAGACATTACATCTCTAACAGAGAACTGTCTCAATCAACCTCTACAATCTAAAATGGTTTATGCATTAACTTACCCAATTATTCTCCCAACATGAAATTACTCTGGGTAGGAAATTTATTTAATCAGAATTAAAGTGTTTGACCAATATTATAATCTTTTAGGCTCTTGCAATATGGTTTATATTTATAACAGATATGATGGCTATGGATGGATCCATATTCAAGCATAGTATATAATAATAAATAAGTACTCCAAAGATCTGGTTTGTATGCATTTACTCATATATAATAGCAAGTACTGTATGAGTGGCATGAACAAATTCAGTCCGAGGTTATGGTGGTCTATTCATACATGCTGGTATGACTATATGTGCAATACAAACAAATATACTAATAACACTTACAATTTTCAATGTAATAACATCAGAGATTTATTGCCTCTTAATTTATTAATTCATTTATTAAGTGTTTATTATTGTAATTTTAGCAATAATTTCAAATTAACATCAACAGTTCAAGGTATTTTCTTAAATGTTACCATGATGGTCATTCTCTAGCCAGCATCATCATCACATGACCACTCAAACTGCAAATGGGATTGAGCATGTAGTACCTTTTATGGCCACTACACAGAGTTTCAACAAACTGGTGCTTCAAAAGAAAGCAGCTGATCTGCAAGGTGCTGGAATCTGAGCCCATATAATCTAATATTGGCTAAAGGTTTGGTCATTGGTAGTACAGTCCTAGACAACCCCCTTTAACTATTTGAAACTTTTTGCTTCTACAGATGTATTTTTCACTAATATTCATCACCCCTCATATTGAATCACTTGCACGTTCATGTCACCTCCACCTCAAAAACATCTCCAGAATACGTCCTTTCCTTACCAGAGATACACTAAAGACACTTATTGTCTCTCTGATTCATTCTCGCCTTGACTACTGTAACTCCTTACTAATCGGTCTTCCCCTTACTAAACTCTCCCCTCTACAATCTATTCTGAATGCAGCGGCCAGGCTCATCTATCAGGCTAGATGCTACAGCGATGCCTCCGGTCTGTGCCAGTCGCTACATTGGCTGCCTATTCATTATAGAATAAAATATAAAGTTATTACTCTCATCCACAAGGCTCTCCATAATGCCGCACCTCCCTACATTTCCTCCCTCATCTCTGTCTACCGCCCAACCCGTGTTCTCCGCTCACTCAATGACCTAACACTTACATCCTCTATCATCAGAACCTTCCACGCTCGTATACAAGACTTCTCCCGAGTTGCACCACTTCTCTGGAATGCCCTACCCCGGACAATCAGATTAACTCCCAATTTCTACAGCTTCAAGCGCAAACTAAAGACACATCTCTTCAGACAAGCCTATCACAATTCCTAATTTCAACTCCTCCATACTACGATTAGAATCCCTACATTTTAACCCTCCTCTGTCCCCGCTCCCACATTACCCCACTTGATATGATGCCTTTCCAGCCTAACTTATTTATTCAATCTCCATCCACATGTTAAAGGTCACCACTAGTGACGGCTCATACAGTATTATTTGTGTAATGACAGTAACCTCTATTACAGAATTGTCTGAATACTGTATAAGCAATGCCACCCCTGCTACCTCTTGTGTCACCCCCTCTACCTCATAGATTGTAAGCTCTCTTGAGCAGGGCCCTCAGTCCCATTGTGTGAAATTAAGTTCTTTGTTATGTATCAGTCTGTATCTGAACCCTACAAATTGTACAGTAGCTGCGGAATATGTTGGCGCTATATAAATAAAATGTAGTATTATTATTATTATTATTATTATTATTATTATTATTATTATCCTCATTAAACATGTTCTATATTAGACAGTATGTGTGTTGTGAGATAAGCCAACTATCACAATATTATATCACAAAGTACTATCAAGCCTCTTTGTTTCCTATGTGCAGCCACACAGTGGTTGGATTGGGAACTGTGGCCTTTCAAAGACTTTATCAAAGTGTTGTAATATTTACTGACTTGGTTTCATGAGAAATTGCAGTCCTGAAACAAATGAAAGTTGTGGGTGGACACATCTGTATATTAACCTCCAGTTTCCCAGTGGCACTGCAGTCCAAGTTGCTACCTGCGGTCACTGTGATCTGTGATCTCACCTTCCTACCATTCGTTGCTCCAACCATCAGGACATCTCTTGCCCCTTCTCCATATTACTGTATGGTCTACAAGCACAGAAAGCTAATGTTTCTTAGACGGTCAGTCGATTATCATGAATAGTAGTTATTTAGATCAATTGCCTTACATGGACTTACTACTAAAATGAACCATAAACCCAGAGTAAGCTGTAATCCTTGTCCATTCACATGTAAAATAATCATGCTCCATTTCCTAGAAGAAGCATTTCCTCATGGATATCTTGCTGTATAACTCCAGGACATCACTTTAGTGCTAGCAGGTGGCCTCTCGGTAATAAGTGGATTACAAGCATTTCCTAGTGGTATTATATGTCTCTTGGTATGTTGTTCAGTTTTACTCCTTCTGCTAAATACACAAAGTACTAAAATGGATGATGAAATGGAAACATGGCTCTGCCCACGAAGCTTACACTCTAGTTATTAAGCTGAGTACCTGTAGTCTTCTGCACCATAACTGTCCTAAGAACCTGATTTACTTGCAACAATGTTACAAGCAAACATTTGATTATCAAATATTCCGTGAATAAAAGAGCTCTAACAAAATATCATTGTGCATTAAAGTACAGAAGACGAGGTAAAACTGTCCAAAATGATGATTGTTTCCCAGGCAGGGAAGGAACCAAAATGTGAATGGGTACTGTAGGAAAATTATAATTGCTATTTATACAAGTCCATTGAATTTTATGTTTATGTTTATTTAAGTTACCCAGAAAATGGAAAGTATTCAAAAGTAGATTAGTTTATATAAAAAGGCTATGTGTGTTTTTTTATGAAGAACAAGATAGGAAACATAAAATATAAGCCTAAAATAGCTAAATGTTGGAAACTAAATGACTAATCTTTAAAAAGGACTAAAGTCTGATGTCTTCTACCAGCAGAGAGACACTTAAAAAGATCTCGAGTCCTTAAAAACAGCAGATAAAAGTAATCTTGAAAGTGAATGAAATGCCTCTTAAAAATGGTTTTTTAGATGTAGAATATTTAATTCTCTGATAAAAGGGACCTTATTTCCTTGGCAAGAACTATACAAATAAAAATGCACATCTTAAAAGGAAAAGCAATGAGCAAAATTGACCTTTCTGGGAGCAGGTAGATGAGAAGAAGTATTTTGCTAATCCTAGCTGTCGGTGATTGGTTAGAAAGGAGCGTGTTAAAAATATTTCCATCTAGACTAATCTGCTCCCAGTTGAATGAGCTGAGCCCTTTAGAGTTAACCTGACATTTAGCAATAATTACCCTCTGCTGTAACCTTGACCCAATCTACTGCTCTCTTAGAAATATCTTTTTTTGTGCCCAAAGCAACCCCCTTGACTTGTATGTCAGATATAGCAAAAATAAAAAACGGTGATACAATAGAACATCATTTCCATCTCGGAAATGAAATTTTGAACAATATTTTATTTTATTTTTTTATTTATTTTTGGAAATGTTATCTATATATCTTATTAATTGTGTTGGCTTATTGGAGGCACTTAAAGTCACGGCGTCATGTACTGCCTATAACAAAGAGACTAGGCTGATTAAGATCATGGAACAATAGGCCAGTCAGATAGATATGAACAACTGTGTTAAACCAAGATGACAAGATGCTACAAGATCCCGCACAGCTTGGCTCTCCGAGCCCTAGACATAAGAAGCAAAATTACCTGCAAGGAAGAAAAAAAATCCAGACTCAACACCCATAACATTTAGATTAGAATCACAGGCTGAAATAATATTTATCATCTTCTGTATAAGGGTGAATAAGGAGTCGGGCTGGCCCAAATTACAAATTGCAGCGAGGACATGAAAGTGTCAGGCAATAAATACCAATAATGATAAATAATAGAAAAAAGGGCTAAATGAAAGGTGGTGTTCAATGAACTTAACACACTGGCCCTTTAACCTTTCAGTTAACAAGGTAATCTGATTGGCATTGATTTTCTCAAACCTATTACTAACAAGGTGATAGAATGATGTCCACACCGATGTAGTGAATCAAATATTAAACAAAAGCACAACATAAAATACAATTATCGCTGCCCTTTCTTTCAGCCTGCTGATTATGACATTACTGAATATGCAGTGTCCAGAGGACTTACAAATAGGAGCATTCTGCCTCTATTTGGAATCGCTTTATAAATAATTTAACAATAACTGCCTTCCTGCTTGACTTTAAAGGAGCAGTTTGCTGATATGCATTCATGGGTTCACTAATTAACTACTTTATTCTGCCGTACAGCACAGCGAAAAGAGAGGATGGCACAGACTTGGGAGATGAAAGGGATGCTAGAAAGAGGGAGGCAGCAGCAGAGGTGAGACTCAGGCCACTTCACTTGTGATTTATCCCAGGAGGTTAGGGGATAACTATGCAGGGGCTCAGGCTTCAACCAGTTTTAGAAATTTACAGGTCACTGTGGCATCTAATTTGTGGAAAACTTCTAGGGAAAAAAAAAGTATGTTCTTTTCTGTAGCTTGATAATAACCTCTTCTAGTCATGCTTCTTTTTAGGTTTTTTTTTTCTCCAAAACCTACTGATATTTTGTTTGAAAAAGACAAAAAGAGGAATAAAGGGAAAATTGAAGATAAAATAAAAAAAAGAATGAAATGTGGCATTAGAACACAATAAGCGTAAAGAACAAAAGAAGGAAAATCACAATAGGAAAGTTGGTTAATACATTCTATGGCACACACTTCTAAGATTATTATTAGAGAAAAGCAGATTTGTACAGTGAATATACTGTTGGTATAACATACGGATAGATAGATAGATAGATAGATAGATAGATAGATAGATAGATAAATAGATAGATACAAATAGAGAGATAGAGATAGATAGATAGATAGATAGATAGATAGATAGATAGATAGATAGATAGATAGATGAAGATATAAGCACAAATGCCAGCCCTCCTCCTCTATAAGAAATAAAATCTCCATACATACCTGTATAACATTTATGAAAACTGTTCTTAAACTGGTTGTAATATTGTCAGATTAGCAGTTATGTATGTGCAGCTCTTCTTTCCTCTCTCACAGCAGTAAGTCCAAGTACTATTTTAAACATGGCAATCCAGCCAATCAAAATCATGTTTATATAGTAATTTAGAGGAAATGCAAATAGCAGCCCTCTTTCCATACAAAGCATAAAATCTTCATATATATTATGCATATGGAAAGTGTCTTCCTTTCTCTCAGCGGATAGTCTTAGCACAATCTCAAGCAAAAGTTTGCATCTGAATTACATGCAGCCAATCAGACTCAAGTTTATAGATTCTTTGATAACTTGCACAGTTTTTTACTTAAAGTGTTTTCAGCATGTTTTTAAACTGTATAATCATTACCTTAATAATTGTACAATTTTATGGATGTAGTAACTGGAAAACTAACAAATGTCCATTTCTCACAATTTTATGGAAGGGCCACCAAGGAGCTCTGAGCACCAGAGTAACTCAAAGTGTCTTGTTATAGTACGTTGAACAGCATAAAATTAAAGAGAACATTTAATGTCCTCATCGTTGTGTATTATACACCACTAGAAAGCTGACAGTACGCTGAATTAAGTTCAGTGCACTGTTGGCTTTCCCGGTATGTGACTTGGTGCTGGAGACATCAGTACTGATAATTTTGGCACTTATATCTCCCCACTGTCAGAAGGGCGTGCCTTAGATCTTAGAGTCATCACTGGGCAGAAAGGATTGCCCCCTCTGATAGTACAAGGCTATGTTAGAGTACAGTCGAGGGAAGGGGGTGTTCCTCACAACCTATGGGTGCCTAGTGAAGCCTGTAACAGACGCAATTTAATAAAAAGCCTAGGAGGCTCCCTGCTGTCATAGTAGTGGATCGCAGGCCCTCCCGTGTGCTGCCAAATAAATGTTACCTGTCAGCTTTGTCCAAGGCTTTAGGTAGGTAATGCCCACAGCCAGTGTGGGTACTGAACACTGGTATTACTATGGCTATGATCACCACTAAGCTCTTGAATTGCCGCCATATTTAAATACCTAACATGTCCGGTAAGGGTTGATTGGCAAACAAGCACAAAATTAGATCCTTAAACAGCTAATAAACATTGCCTGGTCAATAGAACTAAGATTTCTTTTGCGCTCTACAGATGTGAGGGTCAAAATTCAGAACAAGAAGCCCAGGTGAGATTGGTATAAGAGGAGTAATAATAATTGGTAATCTGTTTTCTTGCTACACTCTGGGTCATACTAATATCTATGGATGATACCTATGTATGCCACAGCAAATTGGTGCAGTATAATGGGCGACTAAAAGATGAGTGTCTTAAAGAAGGTGGACATTCAGTATAAACCAAAAGAAATAGAACAGAATAGAATAGACCCAACTCTTGAACTCCATTGCATGGAACGATATGGGATGTCAATGACTTTCAGTAAAAGCTATCCCATAAAATGATATATCAGTCTGCTCATCTCCTTCTGCTTTATACCATGTTGTAGATCAGATATCATGTTCAATGTGGCTGGTTCCACCAAATTATTATTTATTATGTATTTGTTATAAAAATGGACTTTTGCAATTTAGTAATTTAGTTTGACCCCTTCTACCTACAGTAGTGAAGCTTTTCGCTACATTTTGTATGGAAATGCCTCACAAGTTAATACAATGTCTTGAGGGGGAATAAGATTTGCTGATGGTCGTTTAAATTTTTCAGTTGAAGAATTAGAAATATTTTTTAGTCAATAATTCCTGAAAATACAAAAGCTGGAGGTAATTTCTCAATAAGCCAGGCAGTGTGATAGAGCAGAACATTGGTATCAAATGGTAGCCATAAATCAACCTCTAAATATTCTACTTAATATTTATACAATCTTCTTGTTTGACTTTGATGAATTAAAGTGTTCATATCTGTGTTTTCATTCAAAACCCTGTAGGCTTTTCAGGTTCTGTCTGTCTCATTGTTTTATTAGTAAACATGGCTTCCATTTTGAGCTGCCGTCTTTTATTGGCCCATTTCTGTCATCACATTCATGGTTTTCACTAACATTTTGCTTCATCCATTGAGGGGTCTTGGTATGTGGCAAAGGAAACAGAATATCTCTTTCAAGAACAATGTTTTTCAGACATGGAAAACTACTTCTCTGCTTTAAATTAATGGCTGTATGTGTACGGCTATACCCTGGTGTCTATAGAAGAATTGACGCTTTTGGATTCTTGTCTGAAAGAATAATTTGTCGCTATTATTAAAAGGCATTTTATGCGACTATTGATACTCACGGCCCCAACTTCTGTTATGCAAAAAATTCACCGGATAGAAAAGTAGCGAGAAAATCTGAAAGACCCATATAGAGTAAGGCCTGGTTCACATCTGCGTTCGGTATTCTATTCGGAGAGTCTGCATGGGACCCCCTGAATGGAATACCGAATACATGGATAAGTGATGAGCTTATGAAAGCACATTGACCCCATAGACTATAATGGGGTTCTTGTGTTTTCCGTACGTTGTCTGCACGGAAATTTCAGAGAGAAAAGTACTTCATGACTCGTGCGGACTCCATGCAGAAAACACATGGACCCATTATAGTCTATGGGGTCTGTGTGTTTTCATAAGCTTACTGCTTGTCAGTGAATTCAGTATTTCTTTCGGGGGTCCCCATGCAGACTCCCTGAATGGTAGGATACTGAATGCAGATGTGAACCAGGCCTGAGATGACTTGATATGAGCTTATCAAACTAAAAGATCTGCAAACTTGACTATATATTGTTGATGGGAGGAGTGGGTTGCAATATATTAAAATATTAACCTTGACCCCAAAGGGGTTATCTCATCAAGACAACGTGATTGTTTAACAAACCACATTCTAATAGGGAATATACACAGGGGCGGCATACTAATGGTGCGACCTGTACAAAGCTCCAGGAAGTTAGTGGGGCCATCGTCATCTTACTGTCTCTTAGATTGCATATATTATCTTAGCTATTGACTTTCATGGCTAATAGAGATGAGCGAACAGTAAAATATTCGATACTCGATACTCATTTTGAATAGCCCCTCAATATTCGACTATTTGAGCGAATATCGAACCCCATTATAGTCTATGGGGAAAAATGCTCGTTTCAGGGGATCCCACTCTTCGACTCAGGAGGGTCACCAAGTCCACTATGACACCCCAGGAAATGATGTCAACACCCTGGAATGCAACTGGGACAGCAGGGGAAGCATTTCTGGGAGCATCTAACATGCCCAAGTCACTGTATTACGTCGGGATCCCTGTCCGCTTGAGATATGCGGGAGCTGAATTTTTCCCATAGGAATGCATTGACCAGCGTTGATTGGCCGAATGCCATACAGAGTACAGCATTTGGCCAATCAACACTGGTTCTGCCGGAGGCTCGTCTGTGAGGAGGCGGAGTCCAAGATCGGACCAGAATGGAGACTGCTGTAGACCGATCTTAGACTTCACCTCCTTCAGCAGAACCAGCGTTGATTGGCCGAATGCTGTACTCTGTATGGCATTCGGCCAATCAACGCTGGTCAATGCATTCCTATACCGAGATGTAGCAATGTTGGCCGTGCGCTCAGCTTGGCTACACTGGAGATGCAGCTGAGCTCAGCGCATGGCCAGCACTGATACACTGGAGATGAAGCAGAGCTGGCCGTGTGCTCAGCTCGACTACTCCTGAGATTCAGCTGAGCTGAGTGCACAGCCAGCACTGCTACACCAGAGATGTAGGGTTCAGCACACACTCAGCTCTGTTACATCTGAGATGCAGCAGAACTGAGTGTGCAGCAGGGCTTAGCGCACACTCAGCTCTGCCACATCTCTGAGCTGGCCGTGCACTGAGCTCAATCTCTGGTGTAATCGTATACCTCGAACGGCCTGATATTCGATCGAATATCTATTCGATCGAACAGTGTTTTCTCATCTCTAATGGCTAACAATTACTAAAAGATCATTTGTTATAATGTATCATATAATGATAAGAAATAATAAGGGACCCACATACTGTTCCTAAATTGTACAGCGCTGCGGAATATGTTGGCGCTATATAAATAAAATTTATTATTATATTATTATTCCTATTGTGGGGTCCACCACTGTCTGTGTCTGGACACTTGTCAGAGGCTTTCGTGGTGAAATAATTTCTTTTAGGACATACAATATTCTAGTTATATGCAGTAGGATCAATTTTGTAGATAGGTCCACTTTAAGTAGGCCAATCCCCATCAACTGAATTGGAAGAAGGAAGGATGGCGATGTATTTTGTTTGGATTATGTGAACTAGGTGTAAGACACTGACCTGGATTGGTGACGGCTGGGTGCAAGTCCAGGAACGTGGGCGGAAACAAATTGGGCAACTTTCCCTAAAAGAACCCCTGACTGAACCTGCCTAACGTCAGAGTAACGTTCTTACAAGGACGCCCCTCACAGGAACCTAAAATAGATTCCCTATAGTTACCCTAACAGTGGGATGAGATGTAAAAAGAAACAGAGTATTACTAGTAGCAGCAGGTAACAGAGCTGTAACAATAGCTGTACTGAGTTCAAACTAGACCAGTGGTAGCTATAGGTAAGCAATAGAATACTGAAATAAACAAGGAAACTAAACAGGCAGGGAACAGGAAGGGAAAACAAAAATTAAGAGGTAGCAAGTGAACAAGTAAAGTATACAGAACCTGGAAGTAACAAACTACATAGAACCTATAGCAGGCGAATGAAGATGGGTGAGTGGAGTTAAATAGGAACAGAGATACAACCCCACCCATCACAGATGGGAATGTCTGGCCAGACAGCTTGCCAGTCAAACTAACACCAAGGCGGCAACTTAACCTCTTAGTGTACTAAACACAGCCAGAGGAGTCACTGACACGCCTCCGGGGCATGCGCCGCATAGCAGGAAAGCCATGGCGTCCCCGAATCCTGACACTAGGACTTATTGACTTTTGAAATACTTGGGGGATAATGTGTCCTGATTTGTGTGCCATAATATTGGCTTACAAGGCATGACAAAATTTTATGCAAAAAATTGCGACTTTTAACATTTTGCACCCTTCACGCCACTTTCTTCCAAGGGGGACTGATGGTGGGTACACAGGGGACAAGAATTTTAGTACTTTCTCATTTAGTTGACAGACTCTGGAGGATATGTCTAATTTATGATGAGGTGTCCACCTTGTTATAAATTATGTACCAACTCTGGCAAGGATTATCGAGACTAGCATGAAACACAACGATCTTGATAAATCCTCTCCATGGCGTCTGCATTAAATGTAATTGGGCTTTAATATCGTCCTTACTGAAACATGTCTGGGGGAAATTTAATGATAATCTGAAAGACCTGCAAATTAACTCTTCATTAACTTCTGTTTCTCTGTAGTGACCTTTCTTTATCTAGAAATCTGTAAGAGCAGTTGTATAACTTTGTGATTTCACCAGGAGAAACAGAAGGAATGAAGCGAAGGCTGTGACTGATTAGATTCAACGGGATCTTCATTTTTCATCCCTTGAAGATGCTGCTAAAGTATCTTTTAGCGCTAACTCAATTTTGGTTCAAATTTCATGTAACTGTATGAGTCCTATACACCGCGAGGTCCCAGGGCTGCAGTACTCTCAATTAATTAAGTGTTGCAGAGGTTAGTAACGATTTTTTGGTTCCTCTATGAAATCACTTTATAAACTAGCAAATTTCTTCTTTGTTCCCTGGATGTTTATTGGGATTATAGCGGAAAAGTAGTTTTCTATTAATGTAATAGAACAACATTCTCTCTTAATTTCAAAGCTGAGTAGACTTGAGCTTAACCCTTAAGTACTATCATGGTGTCTATCATAATGATATGATGTGTATGATAGTGGTGTATGATAGACACCATGATAGTACTTAAGGGTTAATATACAGTAGACAATTCTAGACTTATTGAGTCGAGAAGAGAACAAGTGCCAGGTTCCAGGTCTTTAGACTTCTCCTTTCTTTAAAATTTGTACCTGATGTTACAAGAAAATCATAAAATCTCTCAAATGTGTGACATTTCTAATAAACCAAGCTTAGAACACTGTAGAGTTTAGTGGAATTGTGTTGCCCACGGACAGGGATTTTATCTCATCTGGCATTAAATTTATCCATATTACTTCTTGGATTTCTACTATGTTATGTTTGAATCTTGCTGGTGAGCCATATTAGAAAACTAATTTTGGATGGTTTATGTTGTAGTAGCTTGCAAGGGAACAGTATGTACACAGTGTGTGACTATAGCCAAAGAGAGTTGGTGGCAAGGGGCAACACAGTGGTTAGCACTAGGGTTGAGCAATCGGTATTGGGAAAGATCAGATCAGATCCCCATCGGCGATCAGGATCGGCTGGAAAATGATCAGAAATCAGGTTTTAAAATCGATCCTGAAATCTCAAGATTGGCTCAACCCTAGTTAGCCCTGCAACCTTGCAACGCTGGAGTCCTGGGTTCAAATCCTGCCAAGAACAAAACTTCTGCAAGGAGTTTGTACGTTCTCTCTGTGTTTGCATGGATTTCTTCCCATACTCCAAAAACATAATGATGGGGAAAAATGTATATTATGAGCCCCTATATGGGGCTCACAATCTAAAAAAGAGAGAGTTGGTGGCATTTGGGGTCTTTTTCTAGCATTTTTCATTACATGCTGCTCTATAGCCAATACAATGTTAAAAAATAAATCACTAAGATGCATAAAATCTTTTTCATTCATTTCAAAATGGTGGAATATAAGATCTTAGAGGTTCAAAAATACATGATATTAAAATATACTCTTCATTTTTGTGTTGTGTTTTAAAACACATGTAATTGAAAGCTTTTATTAATTACTTTTTATCACTTTTTTTTTAACAATTAAGCATAAAAAACTGCCTAAAAAGCAACATAGACTGGAACTTATTAATGCAATGTGTATTGTGCAAACATTTTATGCAAGTATGGAAAATATGCAACTACCACCAAGATCTGGACCCACGGCAGCTCCGCCCAGACACTTGCCCGGGGCTTCCGTGCTCACTGCGGTGGCCCTCCTACTCGTCGCAGCCTTTCCCCCGCGGGCATAACTCATTGCCGGCGACAGCTGGATATGGGCCTGATGCTCCAGGGCTAGTTGATTCGGCAGGTGAGTTGTTACAAACTTCTTAGCGGATTCCGAGTTTCATGGCCACGCTCCTGCTAGTATGGAAAATGCTTCCAAAAATTTAAAAAATCATAGTTAATAGTTTATTTTTATTAATTAACAAAAAAAAAGTGAATAAAAGAAAGAGAAATCACATCTAATTCAAGAGTCCTGGAGGTGATAATAGGGCCCTCCAACAGCCCTGATCGCAACATCATCCAGTCTAGAGTACATGAAAAGATAGAAGGATTTGAGCAAGGCTACATCTGCAGAAGATATCTGGTTAGTTCTCCAAGACGTTTGGAACATCTTCCCTGCTGAGTTCCTTCAAAAACTGTGTCCAAGAATACTGAGAAGAATTGATAGTGTTTGAAGCATTTTTTTCAATACCGGCCTAAAACTTTTGCACAGTACAATACATTTTAAAGAGGCATTTGTTCTGTGCTGGAGGCTCAATCGTCTGTCTTTAGTGCAGTGTAGGATAATATTTACAAGATCCTAAACCTTCGTAGAATTTGATACAGAAATTCTTTATTGTTAGAATAACAGCTGATGATCAGGAGGAGATACGGTATAACCAGTGCGTTACATTGATCTTTGTAGATCTTATCCACAATGGAATTTTAAACTAATTATTCAATCAGCAGAACATTTGTTGCTTCTGTTTGTGTAATTATTGCTCACATGTGGCCTGAATTTATGGCCGGCCAAGGCAGAAAACTGAAAACCTATACCGTATCAAAGAATAATGTTTTTAATGAGGGGGAAGACTCTCCCACATAAATTCCAGTGTACGCAGCGTACAGCCTCCATGTAAAATTGTGGTCATGTAAATCGTCACGTTCTGGCCAGGATATGAACCGTCTTCTTCTTAATAAGGTTTGCACTCGGGCAGAATGTTGTCACGATTAATCCCTATAATGGTGTGGTTGTAGTGCCGAGGATATACGTTACTTCTCTACTGGTAAAAGCTGATGACCAGCCATAGGGGCACAGTTTTAGTCTGGTATAGCAAGATAGAGGCAAATGGTACGGTATAAAATAACTTGAAACTGGGGTTGTTAAAGTTACTTTATATGGTACAAAGGCAGAAGGCACTGAAAATTGGACACGATTTCCAGCCAGAAAGACTGTAAATTTGAACTGGGGCCAATAAATCTCATACGATGATTAACTTGCGTTAGTCTTTGCAGGCGGAAACCAGCAGAAGAAAGCATTTTTTCTGCATGCGGAAAAATTCCGCGAGCAGAAAAAAAAGCAAGTGGAACCCATAGAACTTTATGGGGAAGCGCTTTTTCCACGTGGATTCAGCGTGAAAATCTCCACAAAAACGCACAAAATCTCCGTGTGCATTGACCCTTAGTGCTTACCCATTACTTTTGACTTTTGCTCAAAAATCTGCTGCAAAATGTGAAACAAAAAAAAGTAACTTTTCCACAATATGTAGCTTCAGCCTTAGGGCCCCTTCACATGGCGTAAGCGCGCTGCTCATTTAGACCCGTACACGCAAGAGCTTCAAAACACATCCCATTCACTTCAATGGGAGCTGGCTTTACGCGCGCTCCCATTGAAGTGAATGGGATGTATTTTGAAGCGCTCGCGTGTACGGGTCTAAATGAGCGGCGCGCTTACGCCGTGTGAAGGGGCCCTTAAAGGGATATTAAAGTCTAAACTGAAATGATCAGCTGATTTAGACTTTAAATGACTTGACAAGGTATATGCACGACTCCATTCAAGGACCAACAAGCCGCTATCCATAACGTTGCTTTCTGCTATGTATGCAAAATGTTTATTATTCTACTATTTTCTGTCTCATTTGCCAATATGTAACTCGCTTCCACTTTCAGCATGGAATGCAAACAGCTCACATTATGAGATTATTCTTTGGAGTAATACGTGAGATATATAAGATGATGGCGCAGAACATTGACTGTGTGTTTTGCAAATGTACACATGAGGAATTAAGTTGGACTAGAAGGGCTTTGGATGTTATCTTTGCAGGTCTGACCAAGCATATTAATAAGATACAGCTATCTGATCTGTGATATATGGAGGTCTGTAACTAGATAGTTAGGTAAGACAAAAAGTCAATAATGTAGCAATGTGTAGAAATGTTTTAGAAAAGCTGATTTTAGTATTCAGGATTATACTGCTGGGGGTTTTAATAGTTTAACCATTTGATAGTATTACATAAATTAAGGTTTGTTATGCATATAATACTCAAGAGAGCAATACAATCTCAGCAGTCACTTGCAGGTAGATTTACATATGGTTTGTAGACATTTACTTATGGTAGGTGCCTTTCATTGACCACCTTCACTATATGCTGCCACTATTGCTGTGTACATAGCCAGATCAGCCATTACTATACGTGTAATATATAATATACCCATACATGCGGGTTCCAAGCCTCTTGCTGCGCTTAAAATAACAAACACTATATACTCACCTCTCTGTTTGTGTGGGAATCCAGCAGAGAGTCTATGTTTGAGTCCTGGGTCTATCTAATCTTTGGCCTCCATGTGAGTATATAGTGAAAAAAATATGATCTGAAATAAAACATTATTTATATCTGACAACTATATGACAAAGTTAACTATTCTGAGCAAGCTGGATCACTTCATTATGGTCCTATTCACATCTGTGTTCGGATTTCAATTCAGGGAGTTCAATTGGGGACCTCCTGAACGGAAACCTATATGCAAAAAAAATGGTTATCTGAGGAAACCCACGGACCCCATAGACTATAATGGTGTCTGTGTGGTTTCCGCATGAAACATGTGGAGAGAATAGTGCTGCTTGCATGTTTTGTGCGGAAACCGAGCAAAAGCCACACGGACCCAATTATAATCTATGGGGTATGCAGGTTTCCTGAGGTAACCACCTTTTTATGCGCATAGGTTTCCATTCGGGGGATCCCTAAGTGGAAACCCGAACGCAGATGTGAATAGGGCCTTACTATTCTAGAAAGCTAATCACCAAAAAATGCCGCACAAAATCCATAATAAAAATGCAGATCTTTAGTTATAGATTTAGCTATATCATTAGTCATAGAATATAGAATTAGAAAGAAGTAAAATGGTGAAAGGTCACATGAGAAAAGGTGCTGAGGCTGTAATGTAACTAAACAATTGCATATTATACCAACCCAGAATATTAACTACATAAGAGTAGAGATGAGCGAACACTAAAATGTCCGAGGTTCGAAATCCGATTCGAACAGCCTCACACTGTTCGACTGTTCGAACGGATTTTGAACCCCATTATAGTCTATGGGGGGAAATGCTCGTTTCAGGGGTACGCAAAATTCGATGAAATTATACTTACCAAGTCCACGAATGACAGTCGGGCTGGATTCTCCTTGAAGTCTTCTCCCGGAGCAGTGCCCCCGCGGCCTCTTCCAGCTGGAATTCACTCTGCCTAGGCATCGGGGCCTAGGCAGAGCCGACTGCGCATGTGCAGTCGGCTCTGCCTAGGACGGATGCCTAGGCAGATTGAATTCCACCCGAAAGACGCCGTGGGGGCGCTGCACGGAGAAGACTTTTAAAGGTAAGAGAAGAGCCAGTGTTGATTGGAAGAATGTATAGCATTCTGCCAATCAACGCTGGTTCTGCATCAAACCTTAAACTTCGAACAGCTAGTAGTGTTCGATTGAGTACGAGTATTTCGAATACCGTAGTATTCGATCGAACACCTACTCGATCGAACACTACTCGCTCATCTCTACATAAGAGCTGTACAAAGCACATGTATACAATGTAAGTACAAAAATGGAATAAATGTATATCATATACTGAGACATACTGTACAGACCACAACTACCTGCCCCAGTGCATGCTTCACTCCCACACTTCTTCTGGGGAATTTATTACTTTTTTGCATCCTTGTACTTACCCCTTGTTCACATCTGCATTGGTATTCCGTTCTACCGGACTACCGAACAAATTTGCAAGCGGTGTGCAGAGAAAGCACATGGATCCCCATAGATTATAATGGGGTTCATGTGCTTGCTGTGAGATCTACGCAGTGAACATGTGGACAGGAAAGTACTTCACAATCTACTTTCCTCTCTGCATGACTCATGCGGAGATCTCGCGACAAGCACATGGACCCCATTATAGTCTATGAGGTCCATGTGCACACCACTTGCAAATGTGTTTGGTAGTCCAATCAGGGGGTCCCTATGCGGACTCCCCGATCAGACTTGTGAACCAAGGATTACATTGTATATATGTGCATTATACAGCTCTTATCTAGTTAATTTTTTGGATTGGTATAATATGCAATTGTTTAGTTCCATTACAGCCTCAGCACCTTTTCTTATGTGACCATTCACCATTTTATCACCTTTTTATTTCTATATTTTATGACTACTCTTTTATAAAGCTCTGCATTTTTAATATGGATTCTGTGTATGATATTTGGCATATTGTTTGTAGTGGGTACAAGAATCAACTCTGATGATTGTTTCGCTGTCATTCTGCAATCGGTTCTATTCCAGAAGGCGGACAGATGAGAGACGTTCCACTTTTCAGGGAATATACTCTCTTTATACCCATTTTCATCTATTACCAGTATACTCATTACTTTCTAAAATCCCATACTATCTATTTTCCCAACTTTTCAGTTCGTTGTTGCCCAAACAGCTGACTAGTTTATGAGTATCGCCATGCGGCTGGTACTTTACCCACTAGTGATTTTTATTACTGTATATGCGGTGATAATATGACTTGAAACATTTTCCTTTATCCACGTCCCACAAAACAATAGTACTCTACCTATTGCAATATGACAGCTTGGTGTCCTATTTACTGTAACATGCCAATCTCGTTATTAGTTAGCAATCTGTGACAGGGAGCAGTTAGGTGAATAAGTGGCCCTCAAGGGCCTCCTTCTGCAGTCACACTGCTACAAAAGGGGAGCCTCTGAACTTTTCCATTATCCTTCATTGAAGGGGTTAATGGGGTTTGCAACTGTATTAGCTGCTCAAGTGAGACACTACCACAGTAAAGAATAGAGAGGGGAAAAAAAATAGGAAATTCAGTTTTAGTGGGGGATGACGGCCTTACCTTTCTGCGCTTAATTGGCCGTATTGTCTCCAAAAGTTAATTGGTTACTTAGTCCAGGTAGTTAGTAAAATGTTTAGCTGCGTCAAAAAGCTCAGGCTCCCACTCTTAATGGGGCGTGAAATGGAATGTTTGATGCTGCAAATAAAATCACTGATATTCAAGGATGTTATGGTAGGTAATGCGTTGAAACTGCCATTTAATGGGTCCTGGAAGATTAGGGTAGTGTCAGCTGGAACCGCCCGGTCTTTTTTCTGACATTGTTAGTTGCTTCTTCATTTACTTAACGGCTGTCTGCACTGATTACATAGGCATAAAACTCCCCGCAAAAAAACAACAGAGACATGCTCTATTAGCGGTCCAATTAGAACTATTTGCATATTACACTTCATTTCTGTTTAAGCGAATCCCTAATACAACTTTGGAAATAGGAATTAATGGGATCTCTAAGGAAAAATAATCTCTAACGTGTGATATCACTGGGAATTTCCAAGATAACACCTCTATCTATCTATCTATCTATCTATCTATCTATCTATCTATCTATCTATCTATCTCTAAGATAATATTTACAGCCTATATAACTACATTATAATACAGTATCTATGTAGCAGAGCTGGATTCTCTATTTAACCCTTTGTTAAAAAAAATATCATACATTGTAAGGGGATTTCTTGCTGCTCCATGTGTAACACCTTGAGATGTCATAATGCGTTCCTGTATCATATGCATATCTAATATGTCTTAGATTTCACACACATGGCAAAGCTGTCTCCACAAAATCTGTACATGGCACAAAGGGTATGAAACTTTCAGCCATAAGGGCTGTGCGCTGCTGTGGTGTCTCTGCACATTACATCTTGATAAGGACACATCTATGTTTATCAGATATTCTGCAGATTTTTCTTGTAGATTCGCAGTAACAGAAAAGTAGATGGGTTCAGAGGTGTAGGTATAAGGGGTGCAGAGTTAACAGTCGCTACCTGGCCCTGGACCTTCAAGGGGGCCCTCAAAGGACCTTCTGCCACAAAAATATAACACTGTTGTTAATGGTAGGTAGGGACTCCATAACAGGTTCTGCATTGGGACTCAATACAAGTTATGGATTAAAGTTATGCTTCTGGATTTGATTTTAACAAAATTCATTCACTCACTGTGCCATCAAAAGACATAGGCATTTTCAGTGCTAGCCTTCATATCCCCTGCTCTGGCGGAGGGTGCACCTCATTTTGTCTGAGACACACACCTTATCATAAATAAGGTGCACCCTCCAGTAGGCTATGCCATGGAGTGAAATCTACACCATTATCATTTTTTTTTATGTAAATTGTGAGCCCCACATAGAGCTCACAATGTACATTTTTCCCTATCAGTATGTCTTTTTTGGAACATACAAACTCCTTGCAGATGTTTTTTTTGCCCTTGGCAGGATTTGAACACTAGGACCCAGCACTGCAAGGCTGCAGTGCTAACCACTGAGCCACCGTGTGGCCCCTTGCCATTATCATTTACACCAGTTTTCTGGAATTACTAATAATAAATCTAGAGGCCCATCCACACATTTCTTCACCACATTCATTTTCAGGAAAGTGGTATAGACAGTGCAAAAATGGCAACTGGCCTTAAACAGACCCAAACCCAAGGCTTGTGACTTTTTTTTTACACCAGAAATCTGGCATAAATTGATATTAAATCAGTCTGATAGAGTACTACAAAAATCACCCAAAGGCTATATCCACAAAACTGATAAGTCAGTTTTTAATGCCCATTTTACATCTGTTCTGTATACATTTTTGATGAGCTGTAACCATTTCTTTTTACTTTTTTTTCAAAAATACTGACGAATTTCATTGGTCTTTATTTTTGACCCAACCCTCTGATGTCATTCTTCTTTCACATCTTATAAAAATTGATCTATTAACACTTATTGGGTCTATGCGTCCATCAAACTCAACGAACATGGAACATCTGAATTTTTTACTGTCCTTTTTTTTCTGTCTGTCAAAAAAAAAAACCCAGACATGTGACTAAACTCATTCACACTAATTGGGGCAAATAAATAAATAAAATGCTCCAGAATCTGCTATCAAGGAAAAGCCGAGGGGTCCCATAAACCCTACCATAGATTATTTGCAAGCGCCACCACAATTTCTAAGTTAAAAAAACACTGGGGCAGAGAAACAAATAAATATGCACCAAAATTTTGTCATAATTTGCACACAAAAAAAACCTGGTGTACATGCTTTACACTTCTGTGTGCTTTAGACACTTTCTAAAAGATTGTGCACCTCATTTGACATGTGGGTGGGGCTTTTTGAAAAGGGGCATAGTCTAATATGCTAAACTGTGAGCCACAATTTTGGAAGTTGCACCACAATTTTAGCCACTGCACCAAATTTTTGAGCCACAATTTTTGCAGAAACTAAGTTTATTAATAAGTGGTGTAAAGTTTGATTAGACAATCTAAGACCAGGGCCCCATGTGGCGGTAACCCCGTGGTCTGGCCATTTCATTTTACAGTCAATGCAAAGTGGATGGGATTCTAGATTGCATAAAAATAAGTGGAGTGAAAATGTTGTGATTTCCAAAGCTGTTGCGTTTTTGGAAATCACAGCATGTCAATATATACCTGTGGAAACACCAGCGGTTTCCCTATATGTATAATTGAAGCAGAGGGTCCCGCTACGTGGGTCCTTAGCCTCACAGTGCACCAGATTACAAAATTTTGTTGCAGTTTAAGAATGTATAATCTAACTTTGTACCTTCTAAAAGTTAGACAGTTTTAGTTTATCTTCCCCACTGTAGCTTTTTGTGGTCTGCACTTTTTCCATAACCCCTATTTTATATTTTTGGGTGCCCAGCTCCATTATTTCTGTACCCTCAGTCACCCCTGGGTGCTGAAAGCAGACAGGTGTACTTTCCCATTTGTATAATATTTGTAATATGATGAAAAAATATAAAACACTGCAAAAATCTGAAAATATGGAAAGCGCTTATCTGAGCCGTATACGACACTCAGGGACATAGAAAAAAAGCCAAATGCCCACAAAGAGAAAGATGTTCCTGGAAGTTACAATGTTATTATTCTGCGTTATTACAAGGTCTGTGGCATTTTTTTTACATCCCTGTAGTTGAACTTTCCAGAACTTTTCCAGCCAATAGAGAAAGTGGCATCACACATTTCTTTTCATATCATCCAAGATCCCCTGTAAGTTCTGGTTCAATTAAAAATATGTCAAGTAGGATAAAACCCATGATTAACAAACACCTCTGAGGTCACCGCTCTTTAATATATAAAAAGAATAAATACATGAAAGTTCAAGTGATTTTTCAAGGCAATAAATATTAAATTCACCCAATACCGTGCAATGATTATGGTGGGATTTCTGAATAGGGGATGCCTATAAATACTATAAATATGAAAGCAGTGAAAAATACTGGTTTTATGGTTTTTATATTAAAATTTCTTGAATAGAGCATTGGATGATCATACAGCAGTACGGCAATAGAAAATATAGCAAAGAATTAAAAAGTTTCTTAGAAATATGAAAATGTGCTGTCTGGTTAGAAGAATCCCTTTTTGTAAGAAGAGCCCCATGACCATAGGCGGACACTGTTTCAACTATTCAACATTCAGCTGTAGACTAGGGTTGAGCGATTGGGATCGGAAAAGATCGGATCCCAATTGGCGATCGAGCAAATTTCACGATCGGGATCAGCTGGAAAATGATTGGAAATCGTATTTTGAAATCTCAAGATCGGCTAAACCCAAAAAGTGACTTTTCCCATAGAGAAGCATTGACTAGGGTTGAGTGATTGGGATCGGAAAAGATCGGATCTCGATCGGCGATCGAGCAAATTTCACGATCGGGATCAGCTGGAAAATGATCGGAAATCGGATTTTAAAATCAATCCTGAAATATCAAGATCGGCTCAACCCTACTGTAGACTGTTCTCCTGCAGCACCACTACTGGTGAAATTAAGCATTACATCTAGGTTATAAAAATCAATGACGTCAAGCAACAGCCAGACGGTGTGTGGGATCCTCAGTCTCTAGATCAGGGGTGAGCAACCTTCAGCACTTCAGATGCTGTGAAACTATAACTCCTAACATGCTCCATTCACTTTCATGGGAGTTCCAAGAACAGCAAAGCAAGTATGCATGATGGGAGTTGTAGTTTAACAACAGCTTTGAGGTTACCTACCCCTGCTATATATACTGTAAGTTTTCTCCCAGAGTAAGGCCTCAAGTACACAATATTTTGCTATATAGCTAAAACACTGATTCATTCACTTCTATGGCCCCATACACAAGACAGAGCCTGGGGCAAAACTCAAAAAAGGTCAATTTTTTGGCCCAGGTTCACTAAAAGAAGTAAATGGACTTGTGAAGGCACAGGTGGCACACAGAGGCCTTTCATGTGCTTCTATGCTGTTCAATGAGGGCCCAGCTTCATACACATGGTCGCGTGCATGTATCCTTAAGCCGCTTGCACACGACCGTATGCTAACCGGCAGCCATGAATGAATGGCACGAGCAGGGTGGGCGTGTAACACTTGTGCACTGGTCATGTTTCCGTGGCCCCTTTCGTCCAATGAACAACCTGCACCCTTGACCGTGTAATTCACGGCCCATAGAAATGAATGAGTCAGTATGCTATCCAAGAAAAACCCGGATAGCATACTGCCTATTCATACAGCCATGTGCAAGGGACTTTAGTCAGACATTAATGGCATATTAGCATGATATACCATAAATGTTTAAGATTTGACTATCCCTTTAAGATAAGTTGTGAAGACAGAAAAGAGTCTCTTTAATGCAGCACAATGACTCAGTACAAATATCTCTCTGCATTTTCCTAGAACATTCTCAGCACCTAAACCCACTCTTTTCATTTTTTTTGTATGCCAAGTCGACCTACTTTCACAGGTGAGATGGCGTGCATACAATCCTATACATCCTCTATTACTAAAAGGATATTATTTTTAGATGTTTCCTTTAGCAAATGAAAAATGCATAAAAAAAAAAAATAAAGACAAATTTGGAGTTGATTTATTCTTAGTTTTCCTTATTATTAAGGAACGACTCCAGTTAGGTATTATAGCGTTTAACTTTTGTACAGTTAACAATATTGAATGTGAGAAAGCTATTAACATGCATATATTCTCATTATATTCTAGTATTTTAGTGTATTAAGTGAAGTTTTCGACTGTATGTCAGTGTGACCTCTCAGCCGGTTTCCAGTTGTAAAACCAATCTTCTGTAATTTCATAGTAATACAAATACTGTGCCATGCTGATGACCATTTTCAACTTCGATTTTATCTTCTTCATTTTCTGCTACATCCTTTTACAAAGTTGTCAATGGCTTAAAGAAGACCTTTCACCACACCATCCACTCCAGTACTTTGCATCCTCTATAAGGCACAACTCCACTGGATCTGATGAATTTGGAATTTTTTCGTCAGTCACCGCCACTCCTGAGCAATCATGGTTCTTAATTTTGGTGCCTGATATGCTAATCTACTGTCAAATGGTTGGTCTCAGGGAGGAGCAGACAAAGGGGCGTGATTTTGAGCTGTCTGACACAGTCCAATTATAAAAAAGAGATGCCAAGCATATCCTCATGTATTATCACTGGGTTGATAAGCAGAAGTTAAGGGACAGACAAGTGCTGCTCACCTGGATGGGATGTGAGGGAGTCACAACAACCCAAAAAAGTCTTTAACACAAGTGGATCCTGGGCAGGACAGGGTACAGGGCAGTAGCTGAGGGTACCTCTCGAGAACATGTAATGAACCAGCAGATCATGGACCAACCCGATACGGAATCAGGCCAAAGGACAGCGCTCACCGAAGCAGTTTCACAAATCCTTCTTTATTGGAAATAAAGCATGGCACAAAGTAGTCCTTTATCAATTGCACAATCACATATTGCCCCAGTTAGAGGAAAGAAGTCCAATTAGCGGCAGACATTTCAGAGCTCAGAGTCACACCCCCTTGTCAGTTCTGGACCAAGACCTCTTACTTGACTGTAAGACAATTAGTTTATCAGGCACCAAAACTAACTGCATTGACTGCTCAGGAATGGTGGTGGCTAAGCAAAAAATTCCAATTGCATTGGAATCAGTGGAACAGCACTATCCTGGTTGCTCAACCTTGATCCTTGTCTCCAGTGTGAATTTAGCTCACTATCAAAATTCTCTATAATTCATGTCTTTCTTTCAACTGTTTCTGGTGTTCTTTGTTTTATTTTGTTACCTTCCCTACATTACTTTTTTGAAATTTCTTCTTGTTCTGATACCTTTTTCCTGACCCCGTCTCAGTGCCTAGCAGAAATTCAATATAAAGACTTGGGGCCAACAAATTTTTAGTATACAAATGGGGTACAAAGAGATGTGTTTCCTAGAACCATGGACCACAGAATTAAGGTGAAGGCCTTCTTGTATTCATGTACATTATACATTTTGAGCAAACTATAATTCTATGTATCAATATTAGAGATGAGCGAACAGTGTTCTATCGAACACATGTTCGATCGGATATCAGGGTGTTCGCCATGTTCGAATCGAATCGAACACCGCGTGGTAAAGTGCGCCAAAATTCGATTCCCCTCCCACCTTCCCTGGCGCCTTTTTTGCACCAATAACAGCGCAGGGGAGGTGGGACAGGAACTACGACACTGGGGGCATTGAAAAAAATTGGAAAAAGTCATTGGCTGCCGAAATCAGGTGACCTCCATTTTAGACGAATAGTGGATTTCAAATCCGGGTCATATGAGAATGTGAACTTTGTGACTATGAGACAGGGATAGCTGTACAGGCAGGGATAGCTAGGGATAACCTTTATTTAGGGGGGAATGTTATTAAAAATAACTTTTTGGGGCTCTATCGGGTGTGTAATTGTGATTTTTGTGAGATAAACTTTTTCCCATAGGGATGCATTGGCCAGCGCTGATTGGCCGAATTCCGTACTCTGGCCAATCAGTGCTGGCCAATGCATTCTATTAGCTTGATGAAGCAGAGTGTGCACAAGGGTTCAAGCGCACCCTCGGCTCTGATGTAGCAGAGCTGAGGCTGCACAAGGGTTCAAGCGCACCCTCGGCTCTGATGTAGGAGAGCCGAGGGTGCGCTTGAACCCTTGTGCACCCTCGGCTCTGCTACATCAGAGCCGAGGGTGCGCTTGAACCCTTGTGCACACTCTGCTTCATCAAGCTAATAGAATGCATTGGCCAGCGCTGATTGGCCAATGCATTCTATTAGCCCGATGAAGTAGAGCTGAATGTGTGTGCTTAGCACACACATTCAGCTCTACTTCATCGGGCTAATAGAATGCATTGGCCAGCGCTGATTGGCCAGAGTACGGAATTCGGCCAATCAGCGCTGGCTCTGCTGGAGGAGGCGGAGTCTAAGATCGCTCCACACCAGTCTCCATTCAGGTCCGACCTTAGACTCCGCCTCCTCCAGCAGAGCCAGCGCTGATTGGCCGAATTCCGTACTCTGGCCAATCAGCACTGGCTAATGCATTGTATTGGCGTGATGAAGCAGTGCTGAATGTGTGTGCTTAGCACACACATTCAGCTCTACTTCATCGGGCTAATAGAATGCATTGGCCAGCGCTGATTGGCCAGAGTACAGAATTCGGCCAATCAGCGCTGGCTCTGCTGGAGGAGGCGGAGTCTAAGATCTCTCCACACCAGTCTCCATTCAGGTCCGACCTTAGACTCCGCCTCCTCCAGCAGAGCCAGCGCTGATTGGCCGAATTCCGTACTCTGGCCAATCAGCACTGGCTAATGCATTGTATTGGCGTGATGAAGCAGTGCTGAATGTGTGTGCTTAGCACACACATTCAGCTCTACTTCATCGGGCTAATAGAATGCATTGGCCAGCGCTGATTGGCCAGAGTACGGAATTCGGCCAATCAGCGCTGGCTCTGCTGGAGGAGGCGGAGTCTAAGATCGCTCCACACCAGTCTCCATTCAGGTCCGACCTTAGACTCCGCCTCCTCCAGCAGAGCCAGCGCTGATTGGCCGAATTCCGTACTCTGGCCAATCAGCACTGGCTAATGCATTGTATTGGCGTGATGAAGCAGTGCTGAATGTGTGTGCTTAGCACACACATTCAGCTCTACTTCATCGGGCTAATAGAATGCATTGGCCAGCGCTGATTGGCCGAATTCCGTACTCTGGCCAATCAGCACTGGCTAATGCATTGTATTGGCGTGATGAAGCAGTGCTGAATGTGTGTGCTTAACACACACATTCAGCTCTACTTCATCGGGCTAATAGAATGCATTGGCCAATCAGCGCTGGCCAAAGCATTCTATTAGCGTGAACTGAGTTTGCACAGGGGTTCTAGTGCACCCTCGGCTCTGCTACATCAGATTGCTACATCTGATGTAGCAGTGCCGAGTGTGCATCAGATGTGTAGTTGAGCAAAACTGACTCAGCACTGCTAAGTCTCTTCATTCGCATAGGAATGCATTGGCCAGCCTTCGGCCAATCAGCGCTGGCTCTGCCGGAGGAGGCGGAGTCTAAGGTCGGACCTGAATGGAGACTGGTGTGGAGCGATCTTAGACTCCGCCTCCTCCAGCAGAGCCAGCGCTGATTGGTCGAGTTCCGTACTCTGGCCAATCAGCACTGGCCAATGCATTTCTATGGGGAAAAGTTAGCTTGCGAAAATCGCAAACTGACAGGGATTTCCATGAAATAAAGTGACTTTTATGCCCCCAGACATGCTTCCCCTGCTGTCCCAGT
Organism: Leptodactylus fuscus; assembly: GCF_031893055.1. NCBI lineage: Eukaryota > Metazoa > Chordata > Amphibia > Anura > Leptodactylidae > Leptodactylus > Leptodactylus fuscus. The sequence continues at coordinate 56,864,136 of NC_134269.1, forward strand.
GTCATTCCAGGGTGTTGGTATCATTTCCTGGGGTGTCATAGTGGACTTGGTGACCCTGCAGACACGAATTTGGGTTTCCCCCTTAACGAGTTTATGTTCCCCATAGACTATAATGGGGTTCGAAACCCATTCGAACACTCGAACAGTGAGCGGCTGTTCGAATCGACTTTCGAACCTCGAACATTTTAGTGTTCGCTCATCTCTAATCAATATTGAAGACTCGCTTGGTTCTACACAAGATTTTTCAGAATTGCAAAAATTCTACCATTTTATGATAAATTCTATTTTAGCTCCTTATAGATCACATTTAGCAATATACTATGAATGTATGTCTATATATCTATAGCTTGTTTATATATTTATATCAAATCGTACAAGCCTGAAATGGAATATATTTCATTGTGATATTCAGAGTGTACCAACAACCCTTGAACAGAAGGCCTTGAATTAGGCCAAAATAACCCCTTTCACTTTGTTGTAGTTCGGCGATAGTGAACTGATTGAGACACATACAGAGCAATTGACAGAAGCTTTCATCTAAAAGAATAGGGTGCCGCCTTTACTGTAACCTTTCAGGCTATACATGCTATCATTATGTGTACACTAGAAAGCTCTTTCACAAGCAACAGATTTTGGAGGCAAGAAATCTATTGAATTCTACAAGGGGAAAAAAACGGCAGATTCTAAATGTTATTCCATTACACTGTATAGCTGGCAATAGCATTGAATAATGTACAGGAGCACTTTACTATTTTGTGGTCCTGTATCTCATATACATAAGTTCATTCTCATCTAAGTCATATATGGAAGTATACATTTATAGAGGAAATATATGTGATCAGTATTGTTGTATAACAGTATTCAACCATATAATAATAACTCTATTAATATCCACCTACCACTTTAAACATTAGAAAATTGTGGATGTTCCATAAACTGTAGTCATGTAGATTACTGGGACCATATCATAATGCAAGATTTTGCCTGATTTCCAATATGTTAGTTGGAGATGGTTCCCATATCCTTCATAATACTGAAAAACCTGGCACCACACTATGATTACTAAAGCATCTTATACGGTACAGGAGAAGCATGGGAAATCTCATAGTCTGTAAGCCTTTGTGAGCTAGGTCCTCCTTTCTATTATTTGAGTCAATTTCTTAGTCTGTAATATTGTCTGACTTTGTCTGTACCCACTGACTTAAGGCACTGTAGTGTGGAGATGGAGCAGACTGGTGTAGACTCAAGAAGAACATTATACTGGTCATGGTGGCTTTGGAACAAAATCATCTTAGAGGCCCTAGACTTTTACAGTGATGAACGGGTTTCAATGAAGTGAGGGTGTAGAGTCCTCAGTGGTATTCTCTTCTACTTGTCTCCTATGTGATGGCATTATGGGATAGCCATGATGTTCCCTGCAAAGAAAGACACAGGAAACAAGATGGCAGTTGAAACAGGTGTAGCACATGAAGAGTGGTTATTGCTCTTTAACCCTTCCCCAGTCCTCTGACTCTTTCCATTATGGCAATCTGTGACAACCCCTGAGACCTAGTCCTCCTTTCCAACCACTATTGGGGAAAGATTCTGCACTTGTTTAACAGTGAAGATGTTCAGAAATTTGCCGATTCATGAAATCCTGGTTCTGCAAGCTTGGGGTACGGTGACATGAGACTTCCTGTTGACCCTATCTGCCACTAACTAGCCTGAAAAACTTAAGGTATACTTCCACAAGCTTGTTCCATAGTCTAATGCTAGCTGTAATCCAAGGAGAACATGAAGCCAACACTGGCCAGTAGTTGGGGGTACCCAGCATACACTGAAGCTCCTTCCATCTTCTAGGAAACACAGAAATGGCTTATTATGTCCTAAGCATCCAACATGAACTTGGAAATATTGCAAAACATTGCATATACATTATGCATACTGTGAGAAGGTGACAGGCAGAGTGTTAGAGTCATGGAATGTATCCCCCAGATTCCTGACTTGTGTGGTCCAGGGAAGATCTTGAATAAGCTGCAGCTCAGGTATGGGTCAGAGGCTCGTTACTGGGCCATAAAAGGCTGCAGAACCTACACTACAGAGCAATTCCTGGGGAAAAGTGTAGGAGCCGAGTTCTGTCCCAACACCCTGTTATCTGATAAGAGACCAGTGTGGATTATAGTCTCTATTTTGTTTTGACCATGTGGCTGGTAGTAAGTCACACATACAGTTAGAGTACCTTTGTTTAGTTAGTTGCTCAGATGAGCAGGTTTTGTTTTATTTTTGCCTGAAGTTAAGGCTGTATTTTGTTCTACTCATTTTGTGCCTGAAGTCAAGTTTTATTTATTTTCTTGTTTTTTTCTAAATAAACCAGTTGCTGCACATTTTGTGTCCCTGTCTTGACTGTTTGGGTCTGTACCACTGCTTCTACCAATCTACATTCCCCACAATACATATAACAATTCAGTCCTTCACCAGAGGTCCTTTTGGGGGATTTTGCATATCCATGAACTCTACAACTTATAAAATCCTACAGAATACGCTGGTGCCACATAAAAAAACAAAAAAAAAAAAACAAAAAAAAAAACTATTATTAATAAATCTGTAATGGCCAAAACACTGTCTACAGAAAGCGGTATTATAGGACTGGTCTATTTAAAGGGATTCTATCATTAGAATCCAGTTTTAAGCTAAACCCACATCAGAATAGCCTTAAGAAAGGCTATTCTTCCCCAACCTTTGAAGTCTTCTCTGCGCCGCCATTCCTTAGATATCCCAGTTGTTCCCGGATTTCAATGAGGTGATAGTGTAGAGTCCTCAGGGGTACTCCCTGCTATTTGTCTTCTATGTGATGGTTCTTTAGATATCCTGGTTTTGCTAAGTAGTTCTCTTGCAGCACTGGGGGAAATCCCCAGTGCTGAAACAGCAACTATCCAGCACCGCCGTCTTCTAGTTTACTTCCACTGCCTCTTCTTCCTTGTCCCATCACGTCTTCTTCAAAAACACCGACTGCGCATGTCCAGCGCCATTTTCCTGTGGTCAAATGGAAGAGGCTACAGGAAAATTACCGACGGGCGTGCGTAGAGGGCGCAGTCGGCCATTTCCCTGTGGCCAAACAGGAAAGAAGAGGCGGAGGTGGTGAACAAGAAGAACACAGTGCTGGATAGTTCTCTTGCAGCATTGGGGATGCTCCCAGTGCTGTTTGAGTGCTGGGGACTGCCCTCAGTGCTGTGAGAAAATTAATTAGCATATGAACGAAAACTGTGATATCTAAGGAATGGCGGCGCAGAGAAGACATCTTAAGGCTATTCAGACATGAGTTCAGCTTAAAACAGGATTCTAATGATAGAATCCCTTTAAATTTGGAAGAGACACCTTATGGGCCTTTTAAGCCTATGCACTGCCAAGTGTGCATGTGTAACATGTTGGAGATATCATTTTGCCTCTTACATATTTAATCTAAATTCCTTCCAAACACAATAAGCGTCATCTTCTTGTCACTGAGGAATAACGCTGTCATCCACCTTTATCTAGAATTTGCATGAAGTGTCCAATAACCGGGAACAATAGCCTGTCAACAGATACATAGGAAAGGGAATTAGAATGTCAAGCATTTTAATTTCTGTCATCCTATGCAAATGCTTACATCTAGTGTATATTTATAAGTGCTATGTAAATGGTATGAGACAGTTTCAATTTTAGGTTTAGAAGTCCTTTAACAGAAAGATTATCAGCCTGATGAATACTGTACAAGGCTGCGCATGAATTACATATTCAGAAGTAAAACATTTTTCACCATAAGGGTCCCATCTTCACCACTCAACACTGTCAGGATTAATTCTGATCCAAGATGACGTTGCAGAGTCTCAGTAAGAACATGTCGGCTCGTGTTTTAGAGATTTGATTTCACGGCAGAGAAATGTATATACTTGTTGTGGTCATCGCACAGCTCGCTCCTCGCCTTAGAACAGTTCTCTGTGCTCCTGCTGTTTGATAGTAAAATGCATTCAGTCAGTAATCAGAGATTAAGATTAGTAAAGGATTCTGCTGCTATTTATCCGCAGCGTACGGGCGCTCCAGGCTGGGCTCTAGGCCCCTTAAAAACTACACACCGCAGTGCAAAATCAATATCACTTATGGTCGCTGCGAATCCTTCCAACTATTTAGTAGCTAAAACTTCACAGTGGATTATAAAAAAAAAAGGATCTACATTGAATTTAAAGTACTTTCTATTTCCTGCAGGGGTAAAAGAGGACTGCATGTTTTAGGCCTTATTCACACTTCCAAGAAATCGATAACAATGTAGTGGCTTTTTGCTCTAGCTCGTGTAAAGGAGTACTAAGAGAGGAACCCACTCTATTATAATCATGCTCTCGAAAAATCATATAGAGAGGGGTTATCCAAATCACATACGGTATTTATCAAAAATTGCACTTAAAAAGTCTTCTTAAAGAATCATTGTAATAGAAGAGATTTTTGATACTGGAGTTTCTTTTAAAATATTCTCTTTAAAGAAATCTGTCACCAGATTTATTTTGTCATAGATGACTATAGCCATGTGTCACTTACTTTCCAATAAATCACTGTTTCTCAGGTGCAGCACCAGTTTGTATTGATGAGCAGGAAGCTACCACTGCCCTTTGCTGCTGATTGACAGCTTTCTCTCTAATGTTGTATATAGGGAGAAAACGGTCAATCATTGGCAGGTGAGCAAATTTTGTCTTAGCAAATGAACATAAGGTCCTTTGAGCATGTCATATATATATATATATATATATATATATATATATATATATATAGGAAAGTAATTAACACATTGCTATGATCTGAGGGTCGGTCACTATGTTATCCTGCCCTCAGGTAAGACAGATACCCGTTATGAAGTTATGTAAGTATGCTAACGCAGCATTCACACTAGCACCTGCTGTCCATCCAGGGGTTTCCGTCCTAATTCCCAGAGAAACTGGATAGAGGACGGTTTGTCGGCGGTCAGTTTTAAAACCCATTCATTTGAATGGGTTTTTTTAAGCAAACCGCCGGTGTCTGTATGTAGCCTCTCCACCTGGAAACCGTTTTTTTTTTTTTTTTTGGATGGACAGAAAGTCCTGCATATCCGACTTTGTGTCCGTGCCAAAAGAATGTTTTCCCCGCAGAGAGGCTGCATACAGAACCCGGAGGTTTGCTTTAAAAACCCTTTCAAATGAATGGGTTTTAAAATTGACCGCTGGCAAGCCGTCCCCTATCCAGTTTTTCCGGGGATTAGGATGGAAGCATGGCAGATGGAAAGGGGCACACGTGTGAACGTCATCTTATATATTTGCACATGTCTAACATGGAAAAAAAATATATATATATTATGTATATTATATATATTTTTTTTTTTCTTGAGTTGTAAGGAAGTGGGTACCTAACTGAACTTTTTAATACAGATGGGGCTGAGGTATTTTTATGTGTATGGACCAAACTGAGCCATTGTCATAGATAGATAGATAGATAGATAGATAGATAGATAGATAGATAGATAGATAGATACAAATACTTGAGAAAGGTTCCATAGAGTAGGATTCAAATGTTATGGTTCCGATGAATAAACTTATCAGAGTCCTGCCTCCGTTTTTTTTTGTGATTTCCTGCGTCAAGCCGGATTGGAACCTAGACCCAGGATGATTTTTTGAACCCATACATACAGCAGTGCTTCAATCTTTTAAATAGAGGGATGGATGGATGGATGGATGGATAGATAGATAGATAGATAGATAGATAGATAGATAGATAGATAGATAGATAGATAGATAGATACAGTAGATAGATGATATATAGAGTCAATAGATAAATAAATATTTATTGTGGTTCAGTACCATAGTAATCATCATTATTCACCTGATTGGTATCTAAATTTCACATTCATCTACCTTTCTATGCCTGGATAAAATATGAGAATTAATAATGTGAAATATTTAAATGTAATGTACACAGCTATGGAAGATAATATATTGCTGGTATTAAAATCACTTTTATTTACATATTTCAGCTGTGACTTCTTAATTTGCATACAAAATTTTATTGATTAAAATTTTCTAAACTTTATAATAAAAATAAATAAAGGGTAATGACTTCATTAAAATACTTGTCTTTTGAAGGCTGGTATTTCTTGATGTCATAGGTATGCAAATGCTTTTCTAATTCTTTTTAATTCAAGCAGCTGTAGGGTATAATTTATTACAAATAATGCAGCCAACATTTACAAAAAATAAACTATCAGCATATTGTCTTCTTCTTTCTTCCCTCTTACTCCTGTTCTGATGAAAGAATTAGAATGCAGGAATGGAATTTCGTTTGATGGAATATTTAAGCACAATACTGTGTTTTGCTTGGTGTGACTGCTACGTCTGGAGATCTACAACTATTTCCTTGTCTGTGCATCTGTATCATTATAGTGGTAGGTAAAGGTACTTTGGTTATAGGAGTGTTCTTGTTCTTGTTAAAGGGAGTATTCACATCTGAGCCAGTTATCCGCTACCCATAGGATAGAGCATATTTGCAGATCAGTGGCCTTTGACCACTCAGACCACCACTGATCAGTAGAACAGCAGACATTTGGTCACAGTTTTGAATGGAGCAGTGGCCAAGGACCACTCCAATAATTTCATTGGAAATGCCAGAGATTAGTGGGGGTCTTGCTTATATGGAAAATTAATATGTAATAATAACATGAAATCATGTTGTGTTATGAAGGGATAATTCATTTGTGATATACATATCTGAACACGTGAAGTGCAGAGGACAGGTAAGGGAGGACATAACAGTATAATATGTACATTGTCGAAGAATTGCCTGCTTCATTCGCTAGTATTGCTTCCACGTATGGGTTATATAACAATGTGTTGGAACAGCTGTACAATGTCGACACATATTTTGCAGAATTTGAATTTCACTATTAGTTCCACACCACCATGTGAACAGTCTCCCTCCTCTCCTTCTGTCTCTATCCCTTTTCCCTCATAGATTGTAAGCTCTTGTGGGCAGGGATCTCTATCCCACTGTGCCAGCCAGTCATTGTTAGTACCATATCTGTTTGTAATTTTTGTGTACTGTATGTGAACACTCAAATGTAAAGCACCATGGAATTATTCTTATTCTTATTCTTATGGTAGAGTTGGAAGGGACCTCAAGGGCCATCGGGTCCAACCCCCTGCGAGTGCAGGTTTTCCTAAATCATCCCAGCTATATGTTTATCCAGATTCCGCTTGAAGATTTCCATTGATGGAGCGCCCACCACCTCCCGTGGCAGCCTATTCCACTCTCTCACTACCCTCACTGTCAGAAAGTTTTTCCTAATGTCTAATCTGTATCTCTTTCCCTTTAGTTTCATCCCATTGCTTCTTGTACTTCCTTGTGCTAATGAGAATAGGGTAGATCCCTCTGCACTGTGACTACCTTTCAGATATTTGTAGACTTCTATTAACTCTCCCCTCAGCCTTCTCTTCTGCAAACTAAACAATCCCAGTTCTTTTAGCCGCTCCTCATAGGACATGGTTTGCAGACCTTCCACCATTTTGGTTGCTCTTCTCTGGACTTGCTCCAATATATCGATGTCTTTCTTGAATTGAGGCGCCCAGAACTGTACACAGTATTCCAGGTGTGGTCTGACCAGGGAAGAGTACAGCGGAATAATGACCTCTCTTGATCTAGATTCAATGCTTGTCTTAATACATCCCAGAATTTTATTCGCCTTTTTTGCAGCAGCACCGCACTGTTGGCTCATGTTGAATTTGTGATCTACTATTATGCCCAAGTCCTTTTCCCCTATGTTATCACTTAGTTCTATTCCTCCCATACTATATATGTTTTTTACATTTCTGTTACCCAGATGTAGAACTTTGCATTTGTCCCTGTTAAATACCATTTTGTTGGCCTCAGCCCATTGTTCCAGTGTGTCTAAGTCCTTTTGAATACACTCTCTCTCCTCTCTAGTGTTGGCTATTCCTCCTATCTTCATATCATCTGCAAATTTTATGAGTTCCCCAATAATTCCATCGTCCAGATCATTTATAAAGATATTAAAAAGTACTGGGCCCAGAACAGAGCCCTGCGGCACCCCGCTTTTGACTTTCTTCCAGTTCGATGTGTAGCCATTTAGTATTACTCGTTGTGCCCGATCATTAAGCCAGTTGTGAATCCACCTAACCTATGTGAATTAATATAATAATGTACAGCAACATGGAATTAATGGTGCTATATAAATAAATAATAATAATAATAATAATAATGATAATAATAATAATAATAATAAGTACTGCTGCTTCATATGTGAATGAGACAGCAGAGATAAGAAGCAACACTACATCTAGAAGAATTGGCCAATCAGAGACAGAATGCAGCCAGGAAATAATAACGTTCTTCATCCACCTTTGGTTGATCGTGACAAGATTCTCATGCCTCATATAAAGTTGTGACTTATGAAAAATTTTGTCAAGAAATTAGACAGTGACACTGATGCATTTAGGTACCTGTGAAAGAAGTTCCCAGGCTTGAGTTATGCAAAGGTAAAAGAAGGTGTATTCATAGGTCCACAAATAAAAGAAATCATGGCTGATGAACACTTTCAAGACATTCTTAAGTGCTGCTGAAAAAGATGCGTGTGTGGCATTCAAGTCAGTCGTAATCAATTTCCTTAGAAATAAGAAAAGTGCTGACTATGTGAATGTTGTACAAAAATTCATTAGTGTGTACAAACATCTTGGCTGCAATATGTCTCTGAAAATTCATTTACTCAACTTGCATCTGGACTTCTTCTCAGAAAACCTAGGCGCAGTCAGTGATGAACATGGCGAGCGCTTCCACCAGGACATTTTGGTGAGGGGGTCACACTATCAGGGTCGGTGTAGTGCAGCGATGTTGGCAGACTACTGTTGGACGCTTCAGCATGATTTTTCAACTCATCAGTATAAGCGGAAGTCTACAGCCAAGAAATTTAAACCATGAACATGTTTAATGAATTTTTGCCCATATTTTATAGATATTAGACTTCAAACTGAATTTTTTGTTTATCATACAATTATGTATGTTATATATAATTTCAGTAGCTATAGCCGCGTTCATGTTTATGTTTAAAATTCATGTAGCAATAACTTTTAAAATACAAGTTTTTGTGCAAAAATTGATTGATTGGATATTTCTAGAATGGAGGGTGATAGAGAAAAACGGTTTGGACATTCAAAATCAGCATGTTCAAATTGACTAAGATCAATTATTGTATACCAAGATATCTACGGAAAGTTTTTTTTGTTGTTTAGTGTTATCAAATGTACAATGAGACAAATAAGTACAGATGGATATGTAAATTACTTACACCAGGGGGGCAACAGTATCCTCAATTGTGTGGTCTGTTCACAAATGCAACCCCTCTATGTGCCACTAGGATTGGTAGTCTCACCAGGAAGAGAACGGCAAATAGATTTTCCATGTAGAATTAGGGTTATAGTAACTCTGGAGGAGACTGGAATTATTAATAGTAGAAGTTAGAGCACTATTATTATTATTATTATTATTATTATTATATTGAATATCAGTACTTGGATAATCTGAAAATTTAGTACTCATAATACAATACATTGATAATTGTCTGCAACTATTCCACCTGATTTATATCAGAACAATTCACGCTTATGAAACTTCTAAATAAAGGAATTAACCCTGTAAGGGTTTTAATAATGATCAACTATATTGTAATTTTTTTTATATGGTATGTTTCTAACTTCAGTGAAATGTTCTAGCCTATATGTCATAGATTTAGTGCTGAGGTGTCCAGGATCCAGTACATTGTATTAATAGCATACAGTGCGGCATTACACCTTCACAGCTAAACAGTGTTCGCATGGTATTTTATTAATAACAGCCATCAGATTGAGAAGCCTGGAATATCCTGAGCTAAAAACACGCCAGTCGTCTATAAACAGAAAACTGCAGGCGCAGCCAACTCGCCTCACATCCTGCACACCAATTATACTAATGCTGATGACATATCTAGTTTAACGCGGACAACATTAAAACAGGCCCCTTTTTCCTAGGGAAAAAAATCTAATTACGCTGAACCCAAGTACTCAATCAAAGCTGTTATTCTGTGGCTAAACAGCCTGGTGTTAATACAATTTGTGGAGATCTAGGCCGTGACTGTGAACGTCATGTATTAACAATATCTAATGGGAGCTCCCGTAGGTAAATGAATATGCTAACAAGTGAGGTCGCTGCTAAATATTATATCGTTAAGCTGTTTAATTCCAAACAGTCCCTTAATAAATCAATTGACCGAGAGAGCTGATGCCCCTATCAATTATTCAACAGGGCAAATAAATATTTCAGATGATTTGATAGGAAGTCTTGCACCGGTCTTATGGAAAGCTTTGCATTTCATTAGCCTCTTGCTAAAACTTTTATAATGTGATGTACACATATGGCTTTAGCGCTGCTCGGATCAGGAAGTGTCAAGAGGCGGAAATAAGATGGATAAGGCGTTGAGTTGCTGGGATGTAGATGACACGGAACAATCATGAAATGTTGTGGATTGCATAAATGGACCGGTCCGACGCGGCACAGACCAATCGGGAAAATTGAACTTTTACAACCTCATATGTTTTTTGATGACTTTTCATTCGCATCTCTAGTATTGTTGTGGAGTTTGGAATCAGGACTGAAAGAGTTAAAATAACATCAATCTAATTAGCGTGACACCTTATACGTGGTATGCTATTAGTAATTTAAAGGGGCTGTCCAGATCATATTTTTATTACTTATTAGAGCTATTGTCAGGGCCATAAATATAACAAAACAGTACTCACCTCTCCCTGGCCTGCATGTTTATCAGCTACAAGTCTGTTCCTCTGTATACCGGTCTCCAGGTTGCTTGTGTTACATACATACTGTAGTCGATCACAGGTCTCAGTGATCTTTCTTCATTATTGGTGCTGTAACATTACCATATTATTCTTGATTTAGCATATTATAATGCCTGCATGTGACATCATTATGCTTTTATCACCATGCTGTGATGTCACAGTGTACATGGTATATGGTGTGCATTTTCCCTGTGCTATTATGTAATGTTGTGTATTATCCCTGTGACATCACTATTTTAACAATCTCAGCATGAAAGGCATTTTGCCCTTCTCGCTTCCTGTATTTCTGCAAGCTAGAGGGAGGTGGCTTTGACTGTTTGATGAACAGGACACTGTGAAGTATCACAATATTGACTTTTCCTTTACTATGAGAGATTATGTATTATGAATTGTAGAAATCTAATATAAATGTAGATCAAATAAATGCACAGTAAATGTATATTACAGTACACAGGTTTGCATAGAACACTTACCATGTTTCTATAGAGAATGTTATGTTTGTGTGTACATAGAGAGATAACAGACAAGGCTCTGGAGCCTTTATCAGCAAACTGCAATTGGCTGACCTGATTGTCCTGTAGGCAGAAGCTGTATACTGTATAACCGTGAAAGCACTCACACGCCCCAGAGAGCTGTGGCTCTTGTCATCCATCCCATCTCATCACAAAGGCTATGTTCTATGGAAACAATGTGTAAACAATAGGAGGGATAATTTCACATAGCAGGCAAACAAAGCAGCATTACTAAGGCAATGTATATAAAAAAAACTCTTGAACTTACATAAGCTAGCAGTATAGATAGGATCCTTGAGATGGGAATACTATTGGAATGTATCTTTTGTTTTACCTATCATCTGTCAATGTGATCATTAATGGTTTATAATAGTCTATGTAGCTGCCATAAAAGAGTTTCAAACATGTCAATAGATTGCAGTGTTGGAGGTTTTGAAACTTCACCAGTGGCCTAAATGAATTAATCTGGGCCCCCCGTCTAGAATGTAGGCACATCGTACATAACGCTAAGGAAACCAACAAATTCATGGACTTAGTAAAATAGAACTGTGGTGATGGTCCGAGCTATTGTACATATAAAAAGTGACCTATCATGTCAATCAGATGGTGTTGTCAGTGGAAAAAAGATTTATTATCTTTAGAGTTTTTAGTAGTTTTTTGCTAACTTTCTAAATATGTCTCATACATCGAATTATAGATGTTCCTTTGTAATTCTTTGTTATCTATTTAACATAGTCTTAATATAAAGAATATATTCCCTACAGCTCATTAATAGATGCCTATAGCTTAGCTGGTGTTTTATAAACCTACATAAAATCTTGTTCCAGTTCGTTCTTGTGGATATTTTACAGGTATCTTTACGTGCAGTTATTAAACCAGCCAGTTTCTATTTCTTCCTTTTTGAGATATATTTATATGATCCTGATGTCATCTTCAATAACTTGGAAAAAAATGAAATAAAATATTTCTGACCTCAGGTTTCCTTTCCCAGTAACTGGCTTCTTTCTGTGGATAGTCAGATTGATTTCTATCAGTCATTCACTGAAATTTTATATGTCTAAAAAATCTCCCATATTATTAATATTTTTATAGCCTTAATCTTTTTTACTTTTTAGAGAATATTAACCTATTCAGGTTTAAGTGCATACATTAAAATGAAGATGTAGTAGTGGAGCAATGAGCTAAATTCAATGGCAAATTAATATATAAAATATATATTTTAATATATATTCCCTACCTTCCGATGGTTCCCACTACTTTGCTCCACTCCTAAGCTTATGTATGGGGTTGACAACAGCCCCTGATCACACAGAATGTTCTATTATGGATAGAGATGAGGGAACACTGTTCGGATCAGCCGATCCGAACAGCACGCACCCATAGAAATGAATGGAAGCAACTGTGACGCTGACTTTGCCGGCGGCCGGCCGGCGTCACAGGTGCTTCCATTCATTTCTATGGGTGCGTACTGTTCGGATCGGCTGATCTGAACAGTGTTCACTCATCTCTAATTATGGATATAGACGTGTCAGAGGGTTGAGTGGCACTTTTATAGACACAGACTATCCATGCTATCCAGACTATCCATAATCAGCCATTCATTTGATTGGATGTCACGTAATGTTGTGTATCATACATGGCCAAAAGTGGCCTTCCCTGGGGATAACAGCTGGCTACAAGGAGTTACAGATGCCAAATCTCCCCCTATTAGCCATAACAGAGAGTTGCTATTAAAACTCTTATCCATGCAACTTCTGAATACTTGGCATCCAATGCTACAAATACATGGCCATCCACATCATCACCAGTAGTATTAGTTTATCAGGGGTTATGGGGGCTGTACCCACAGTCATCAGCTCTTATCCTAGAGATGACTTCAGCGCACTGTCGGCTTTCCCGATCTGCGCCCCAGGTGAAGACTAGAGATGAGCGAACAGTGTTCTATCGAACACATGTTCGATCGGATATCAGGGTGTTCGCCATGTTCGAATCGAATCGAACACCACGTGGTAAAGTGCGCCAAAATTTGATTCCCCTCCCACCTTCCCTGGCGCCTTTTTTGCACCAATAACAGCGCAGGGGAGGTGGGACAGGAACTACGACACCGGGGGCATTGAAAAAAATTGGAAAAAGTCATTGGCTGCCGAAATCAGGTGACCTCCATTTTAGACGAATAGTGGATTTCAAATCCGGGTCATATGAGAATGTGAACTTTGTGACTATGAGACAGGGATAGCTGTACAGGCAGGGATAGCTAGGGATAACCTTTATTTAGGGGGGAATGTTATTAAAAATAACTTTTTGGGGCTCTATCGGGTGTGTAATTGTGATTTTTGTGAGATAAACTTTTTCCCATAGGGATGCATTGGCCAGCGCTGATTGGCCAGAGTACGGAACTCGACCAATCAGCGCTGGCTCTGCTGGAGGAGGCGGAGTCTAAGATCGCTCCACACCAGTCTCCATTCAGGTCCGACCTTAGACTCCGCCTCCTCCAGCAGAGCCAGCGCTGATTGGCCGAATTCCGTACTCTGGCCAATCAGCACTGGCTAATGCATTGTATTGGCGTGATGAAGCAGTGCTGAATGTGTGTGCTTAGCACACACATTCAGCTCTACTTCATCGGGCTAATAGAATGCATTGGCCAATCAGCGCTGGCCAATGCATTCTATTAGCGTGAACTGAGTTTGCACAGGGGTTCTAGTGCACCCTCGGCTCTGCTACATCAGATTGCTACATCTGATGTAGCAGTGCCGAGTGTGCATCAGATGTGTAGTTGAGCAAAACTGACTCAGCACTGCTAAGTCTCTGCATTCGCATAGGAATGCATTGGCCAGCCTTCGGCCAATCAGCGCTGGCTCTGCCGGAGGAGGCGGAGTCTAAGGTCGGACCTGAATGGAGACTGGTGTGGAGCGATCTTAGACTCCGCCTCCTCCAGCAGAGCCAGCGCTGATTGGTCGAGTTCCGTACTCTGGCCAATCAGCACTGGCCAATGCATTTCTATGGGGAAAAGTTAGCTTGCGAAAATCGCAAACTGACAGGGATTTCCATGAAATAAAGTGACTTTTATGCCCCCAGACATGCTTCCCCTGCTGTCCCAGTGTCATTCCAGGGTGTTGGTATCATTTCCTGGGGTGTCATAGTGGACTTGGTGACCCTCCAGACACGAATTTGGGTTTCCCCCTTAACGAGTTTATGTTCCCCATAGACTATAATGGGGTTCGAAACCCATTCGAACACTCGAACAGTGAGCGGCTGTTCGAATCGAATTTCGAACCTCGAACATTTTAATGTTCGCTCATCTCTAGTGAAGACCTATCAGTACCGGTAACGTAGCTCTTCACAGTCAGAAGGGCGTTCCTTCCACTTTGCTTTGAGGGTATGTTTATACAGTGATTTTTGAGACAAAAAATTCCACTTTGAAACTCCTCTAGTCAATCTAGAAGCATATCCACTGGCATATCTGGGATCTCCAGATTTCCCCCTAACAGTAGATGTTGGTATGGAGAAGGATCTGGTTGTTGGATTGCCATGTCTATATTGTTCTCAGGGAAGATGAGCTGCTTCCATTGCCATTGGCTTTTTCTTGTCTCCATTCAAAACATATGGACAACTGGCCTAGCATGTGTATGGGGAGTCGAGAGAGATAACTGTCTGTCCTGTTAAGCGTTCTCTAAGGTCTATGTCTGGCCAATGAGTGCTAATAGTTAGCCAGTCCAGGACATTATTGTTGCACAAATAGCTTTTTCAGTTCTTTCCTATAATGCTCTATATGTGACCTCAAGTCTATCTCATTCAAGGTATAGATTGAAGGAGTGAATGCATTTTGTACAGCTCGATATAATGTCAGAACCATATCAGTAATAAAAATGCAAAAGATAAAATCATTGAGCCCTATATACAGCAGACAAAACCGAGACAGTCTGACTTTACACTGGGATGATTTGTAAGGTAAGAGTTCGTTTCTAAAGTGAGTTGTCATTGTCTGCAATCTGAAAATCATTCATGAATATTTTATGAATATTTTCCGTAACCAGGGCAATAGTATTTTGGAACGACTTTTTATCGTCATCTTGTATCTCATTATATTATTATTATCAATCAATGACATTGTAATTATTACTGCTTTCTATTGCCTCGTATTTTCGGTTACAAGTCAATGATTTCTAGACACCAGTCACCTTTTGACTCGCGATTAGCCTGGTTCACTTAAGGTTCAGTCCCTCTATGAATTAGCCATTTGTTTTATGGTGAATTAGCTCTTTATTGCTTTCATCACTTGAAAGAACCCCCTGCAAATTAGATAACTACCTGGGATCCATCTTAAAAGAGCCATTTGTCTCCAACCTGGAATTAACATGAATGGTACCAGTAAACATAGTGAAATTGTACAGAAATTATTAGAATTTTAACTCCCAAAATGCGCCCGGGGTAGATCACATATTTACCTACAGAGGAACTTTATCTTTTGTGTCCCCCAGTATTGCATATGACAGCGACCGAAAAAGAGGAGGAATGGTGGGGGGAAGGAGAGTGACAACTGACTTGAGCACATTTATGGCTCCGAAACATAGTCAAATCAAATTCTAATATGAAAGCATTAGACTAAGGTCCCATGTGTCGGGTCTTTTGTTGGATGTCAGTCATAGACATCCCACCATGGACCTGCTCAGAGCAAAAACCTACTGAAAATTGCTAGTTTTTCACTATGACTTTCAACTGCAATTCCTGGGTGGCTGGTTCCAGTTTGCAACCTTGGCATTAAAAAGGTTAAAAAACACAGGCAAATACACACAGGAATAATTGATACCCACAACGCAGGACACCTTGCCTTGTAGGTGTGTTTCTGCAGTGTGTGCATGGGATTTCTTTAGATCTTTAAAACTGTGCTTTGCAGTGGATTAGCCTCTGGCAATTTTGCAGTGGTTAACCTGCTGCAGATATGCAACGTGGGACTTAGCCTTAAAGGACAAAAATAGAAAGGACAGCACTGAGTGGATCCTCGTGTATTACCACTTGATTAGGCAGGAAATGAAAGGACATGAAAACGTCACAACAACCCTTAGTGCATGTAACTAGAGATGAGCGAATAGTGAAATAATCGAGATTCAGTATTCGTTTAGAGTAGAGCCCCAATATTCGACTACTCGATCAAATATCGAATCCCATTATAGTCTATGGGAAAAAATGCTTGTTTCAGGGGAAACCACTATTCGACTAAAGGAGAGTCACCAAGTCCACGAGTAGCAGGAGGAGAGTGTTTATGAGGAGTGAAGTGCAGTTGAGGAGTGTTGAGGAGGAGTGATGTGCAGTTAAACGCATGAACCCATAGACTATAACGGGGTCCGTGTGTGTGCCGTGCACTGCCCGCATGAATGATTCATGCGGGCAGTGCGTGCCAAGCACACGGACCCCATTATAATCTATGGGGTCCGTGCACTTTAACTGTACAGCGCTTGCAGTTGCGCTGATTTTCCATTTGGGGGGGTTCTCCTGCAGACTCCTTCCGGACGGGAGGCAAAGGCTAATGTGAACTGACCCTTACTCATCCTGCAGAACCAGCATTGATTGGCCGAATGCTATATACTGTATAGCATTCGGCCAATCAACGCTGGTTCTGCAGCAGGCTTGTCTTTGCTAGTTGGGAGAGCTGGCAGCTTGCAGTTATGCGGGAGCTGACATTTTCTCATAGGAATGCATTGACCAGCATTGATTGGCCAAATGCTATACACTTTATAGCATTCGGCTAATCAACGCTGGCTCTGAATCGTATCTTTACTGCGAATAGGAGTAGTATTTTTCGATCGAGTACGAGTATTTCAAATACCAACTCGATCGAATACTACTCACTCATCTCTACATGTAACACCCAACTGGATGGTTAGAGGTGATTGCAGCCACTGGAATACGCCATGAAGACGTCATGACAATGGAAAAATATGGACCAGCCTCCTCAGATTTGTTCCTTTACCAAATGTTCCGAGGATGCTAGTCTATATTTTTCCATTACCCTTAAAGGGGGACTATATGATGATGATGATGATGATGATGATGATGATGAACTTGTTGAGAAGCTGCCTATCAACATACACATTCAGACATGCTCTTGCAAAAGACCCTCTTACATGTGTGCTATATTGTAAAGATCAACTAGGTAAAACATATGTGGAGGAATATATTAGGAAGCGACTGCAGTGTTAATGTAAATGTCTGACATGTCATAGGTGATCAATGAAACTGTAATACTGAGACTGCTACACATTTCTAGAACCAAAGGACTGTGGTGCTAGTGATCACCATTCCTCTTTGGTTTCTGCTACACCAAGGTATGGATACTTGTGTTCATGTGTTTGTCAATATAAATATAAAATTGTAAAAATGTTGATATTTATGTTTTTTTTTTTTCACAATCCCTCCCCTGCGGTACTATGAGAAACTACGTTTCAAGATCCATATGTACACTATAACCAGTCTTAACTAAGCTATTCCCTTCTCTACCATTCCCTATCAGTGTTTAAGTCCCCAGCCCCAATTCCTACTGTAGTGGCACTCCTGTACAGCGGTCAGCATCGTCTATAATACTCAGGCTGAACCTTGTATTTTGGGAAACGTAATTCTTCTTGAAATATTATGGAATTCTGTCCTCTGGTTAACAACTATGCCTTGGTGTCCATGTTGTTGTGAAAGAGTTAATTGCAGGGGTCTGTGTCCACAGGAGCTATCCAAGTGTCAGACATCAGTGTATTTGAAAGCATCTAGTGCCGTTTTATGATATTATTAATCTTTGTTGCAGAAAGCCCAGCAGGTGAAAAAATGAAGACAATTTAGTAAATAATGGACGCCAAGATGACTTATTGTTTTCCTGCAATGAGGAATAAGTGCAGTTTATTTTCTGACCTTTTTCCAGCGGCTGCCAAGAAATCAGAGGTAATAAACTTTGCTGGCTCTTGCTTTGAGATGAAGAGCTGATTTATTTAAACAGCTTATTTTTTGCTTTAGTTTTTTACAACCTTATTCGATGCTTACCACTGTTAGGCATGTGTTTACCCTGTCATTTTATCCTTTCTCTAAACCATTCAAATAAACAATCAGAAATTGGAAGCCATTACAAGTATATGGGGAGATGGGAACATAATGAGATTATCTAGGTCAGGTGACAGCTACTGAATAAGTCATAACAGGGAAATTTATAGGGGTGAAATTGATCCACTCACAACTGTGGGTAAAAATACCATAACCCCTGCTGACTATCAATATATGTACGTTTATTACAATGCTATATATGAATTAAATAAAAACACGTTTATATCTAATGTCAGGGTCTGGGGTTGGTAGGTGAGGTGGCATAGACACAAAAGTCCAGATTCTTTAGTCCAAAACAAAAGTTGAGTTTATTTTCACTCAAAAAAGTAGTGCAGCAACAAAAGGAAACAATACAAAAATAAATACCTGCCCGGCTAGGTTTTAGCTAAACATAGAATAGGTTACCTCATCTATAATAACAGAAATCAAAAGCCAGGAGAATCATTCAGGACACAGTTCCAAAAATATGACCTCTCTGTTGGCTCTCCAGCCAAGAGATGCCCAAAGTCTTCTGCTGGAGCTGGCTTCTTAAGCTCCCTTGATGAGCAGACTCTCTGCAGCTGATTCGCTACTGGAACATTCCCAAAGTGTGGACTGCAGGGGGTGGAATGACAGGCCCACTACCAACCTACCTGCCATTCCTAAAAATCCAGCCCAATACTGAGCATTTACTAAAATGCTCAGCAGATGAAAGTTGTCTGCTGAGAACAAACATTCCTTCTGGAGTTTTCTCATCTCCCCCACTTTAGTAGTCTGGGTGAGATGTACACCCCCTCCATTACCTGGCCAGCCATCGGCTTACACTAACTATAATCTTAGTCTATAGGCTATGAGGCTAATCATAAACACAGCACATTGACATAGTACAGAGATATTCTCCCCTAGAAGCATTACTTGTAATAGAGAAGACCTCAGAATGGCATGGCATGCAAAAACACCTAAAACACCTTATGAAAGCTCACAAAAATGAAATAGAATATAGAAATAATATCCTCACATTTCTTTAGAACTGTAAGGTGGGTGACTGAAGATGACCACATACAGTGCCCCTACTTGAGATGGGAGAACCTCACAAGATTTCTTCCAAATTATAATTTGCTCCAATTAATATTTTTGAGGTTCATTCCTCTTCAGACCCCAGAGGATAACAAGTAAAGGCCCTGAGAGGAGCAACACGGTGGCTCAGTGGTTAGTACTGCAGCTTTGCAGAGCTGGAATCTTTGCAGAGCTGAATTCGAATCCTGCCAAGAACAACACCTGCAAGGAGTTTGTATGTTCTCCCCGTGCTTGTGTGGATTTCCTCCCATGCTACAAAGACATGCTGATAGGAATAAAGAAATGTAAATTAAAGAATAAAAAAAGAAAAGGCACAGGGGAGATGAGTTTACATCAAAAACAATAAAACTCACCTTGTTCACCTCTCCTCGCAGCATTAGTGTTCCCAATTTGGCATCTTCCAGCATCATGATGTCTGCACACCCCATGGGACCGCTTAGGCCCAATCACAGGCCTCATTCTTGAACCTGAAGTGCATGACACCAGCCACAGGTGAGGAGAATACACCGGGGTTCCATAAATCGCCATGAGGATGCCCAGGAAAGCTGATTCTAACAGTTTTTTTTATTTTTATTAACCTCTCCTGGGTCTCCAGTTTTTATACTCTGGGATCTGAAGAGCCACCATATTATAATAATGTTTTGTGGGTGACAAACCACAAAATTTTTGGTTCAGGTCGTGCCCCAAATTTTTGTAAAATTCAGGTCAAATCAGTCTGAATTGGTTAGCTCATGTGATGCACTATAGGTGATGCAAAGTCTATAGTGTTCTGTTTCCTTTGTTGAATGTTGGTTGTACTAGGTGTTGTAGCAAGGGACGAGTTGTTGGGCATATCCCATGGTATGATCATGCTCTCACTGCAGTGACATTTAGGGATGCCATGTAGAGGTCTTGTTATAAATAAATGAGATTTATGCCTTTTCAGCAAATATTATTGGGCAAGTCCGTTTAGTTAACTGGTCTAGTCCCATCCATGAAAGCAGCTACTCTGTCATAAGGAACGGAAGTCCTAGTCAGTGAATGCAATGAGGAGTACTGCCTGACTCATGCTTGAGCTCTAGGTGACTAAAGTTACTTGTTAAAGAGTGCTTTACCCTGTTTGTTGATCACCTGTCTTGTGTGCCTACAATCAAGATTATACAAAGCAAGGGCCAATCCCAAATTGCGCTTCCACAAATGTAATGAAGAAGTGACGGTTTCATTGACAATATTCACACTGTGTGAATATTGTCAATAAATTTGTCACTTTTTCATTACATTTGTGGAAGCACGATTTATTCTCTCCCCACCTCCCAAGTAAAGGCTCGGGATTGGTCCTTGCTTTGTGTATACTTACACCCTTGGGTGTTAGGAATCAGCTGGTTAATCGGTTCCAACGCAGTTAAAGGTGTTGTGGTCGGTCCACAACTCCACCTGGTGAGGTTCTTCCATCTTCTCTACCTATCTTTGTCATTATTAATTGAATTACGCAATGGGGCACTCAGTGTTCTCTCTCTTTCTTTTTTGAGCTACAATAAAGATTAGTAAACTTTCATCTCAAGAGTATCTGGATGTTTCCATCTGACACAACTACACTACACCACCAGACCTGAGCAGGGGTACAAGGAGCAGCGGAGTGGGATATTACAGAACTATAGAAAGGATCCTCATTGTATGTATGCTTCCTGTGTATTTGTGATAGAATGGAAGAGGTAAGCACATTATACTGAGCTTTGAAAAAAGTTTGTACATTGAACTGACTCCATGTTTGTGGGGGTTGCGATCCTTCGGAAGGGCACAAAGGCATCTCCATTGCAAAGCCTATCATTTACAATTCCATACCTCTGCACAATGTAAATTCAAAGCAATCCAGGGCTAGGCATTATTGCAGGGTTACGCTGCTTATTGCTTTATGACACTGGCAGATTAAAGGTGTAGCTAGGCTTATTTTCATTTTGTTCTTGTTTGACTAGAAATGTCTCCCAAAGCTGGAGGAGCGCAAGGTGAGCTCGCTTCATTGTAGGGCTCATGTCAGTCATTTAGAAATGACAAGCTGCCCCGCTGCTGAATAAACATACCCTATATCTTATTAAACCTTAATCACACTGTGGTCATTTAAGGAAATAACTCATCTTTAATAGAAATGTCGGCATGGAGACAGAAAAATTTGAACAGTGCAACGACTTTTTAGAATTTTTTTTTGTTCAATACAAAAACTTGATTTCTGAATATTGCTTTATTATCATATCTCCCATTATTTGTATGTGTTATCCTTCTATTCTTATGTTTAACCTGACAGCTTGCAATACACTAGTGGGATATTTAAACAGGAGGCGATATCTCCAAATCTCCTGTTTGTTGTGTCTCTACCAGTTCAAGCCTTACTGCCACCAATTTCCCTGATAATAACTTCTTTTCATTTTTAGTTTTCAATATGTGAGAATGTGATGGAGTGTTGGATGCTATGTTCTTATCCATCTATACAGCAGCACTAGGTAAAAAAGTAATCATAATTTCCTAAGACCTCATGTACATGACAGAACTGTATACATGAAGCCTGTATGGAAGCACACAAGGTTTTATGGTGGAGTCATAACGTGGTTGTAATATGGTGTCTATTATAGTTTACTTAAAGTAGTCTATTACACTTTAATGTACAAATGTGGCCTTTTGTTAGAAATGTACATGAGCAGATAAGAACATATACACATCATGAGTATTTCCATAGAGGCATAACTTGTGACTCAGATTGTAAGCCCTCGCGGGCAGGGCCCTCTACCCCACTGTGCCAGTCGGTCACTGTTAGTTTTATATCTACCTGTATATTCTGTGTACTGTATGTAATCCCCAAATGTAAAACACCATGGAATTAATGGTGCTATATAAATAAATAAATAATAATAATAATACTTAAAGCTCTTGGGCCCCAATGCAAAATCTTTAATGGGGCCTCTACCTCCCATGACCCATTTAGAATGGTGGTATATTTTAGGTGACAAAGAGACCTGTGTGTCCCCTCAAGGTCCAGTACCCAAAGGGGACTCCAAACCACTACACCCTCTATAGCTACAACCTGCTAGAAACCCATTTCTGCAATACAGCAACCTTTAAGCCATCCCAATGGTGGTCAATTGCAATATGTATTCTCATTGACAGTTATTATGACAACCATATGTAATGCACTTTTCTCCATATAACATATGAAATGCAAAAACTCCATGCAGATGTCGTCCTTAGTTGAATCTGAAACAAGGACCCCAGTACGAAAAGGAAACAGTGCTACCATTGAGCCACCGAGCTGCAATTACTATGTATGCTAAATTATAAAACATTATGTTGCAGATGATCAACATATATAGGATTGGGAATTCTTACATTTTCATTAGTAGTTTGACAGACGGAAGTAAGAATCCCTTTCTGGACTTAAGTTCCCTTAAAATAGGCTGGTAATGACTGTAAATCTACAACCAACTACAGGGAAGGTGCTGGACATAGCTTTGGCTAATTGAGACAGGTTCATCCATCAGTTTAACAACTCTTAATAGGACCTTTAAGGAAGTGTTGCCTAAATCAGACAGAAAAGAGCTTGAAAAGGGGGCATCACGGTGACTCTGTGGTTAGCACTGCAGCCTTGCAACGCTGGAGTCCTGGGTTTGAATTCCGCCAGGAACAACATCTGCAAGGAGTTTGTATGTTCTCCCTGTGTTTGCACGGATTTCCTCCCGTTCTACAAAAGACATACTGATAGGAAAAAGATGTACATTGTGATTCCTGTATGGGGCTCACAATCTACATGAAAAAAAAAGAGCTTGAAAAGGAACTGATCCTTAAAACGGTTACATGAGATCATAAAAAATAGTTGTTTTCTGGAAACAGTACTACCTATGACAACGGAAAGTGTCCGGTAGAACATTCTACTCTAGTGCTCAGGTAAATTAGAAGAGCTGCTATGCCAACCAAAAACAATGAATACGAGTGATTCTTCTTCATTAACACGTCTCTGATTGTTTCATTGTATACTTGTTTTATTTTAATTTTAGACAATATTTTTATAGTGATTTGCACTGCACCATCTGAGATCATATTATGGTAGAGGGAGAGAAGCTGAGCCTGTAGATATATAGGTTTATATGATTTTGTGAGTTTAAAGCAGAGTAAACCCTGACAGGACTCCTACAGGAGACAGTAAGAGTCCTGCTTATTCTGCCCACAGAGAGTGATTGACAGCTCTCCCTGTATCAATGTATACACAGAAGGCGGTCAGTCTCTGTGTATGTTGTTGGGATAACCCAGACTCTCTCTGTCTCTTTTAGGAAGTGCTCATCTCTTTACTCACAGACCCTGCCCCAGATGTTAATAATGTAAATATCACACATCTCAGCTTCCCTTCCTCTATCATATCCGGCTCTCGTATAGGGCATCAGAAATCACTTTAAATATTAACAATGACATCAGTTATGATATGAAAATGTAAATATCCTGTCTTTCTATTACGGGTTTGATTATAAAACGCACAAAGGATATAAAGTCACGTCAGGCCAAACATTGTTTCTCCAAAGCTGCCCACCTAAACCAGGGCAACAAATATGACCAATTAGATCCTGTCTTTTGACTCCCCATTGACATTTTGTTATGCTTGATCAAAGTGAAATAAAAGTCACACAACGGGTAAAATGTAGCATTATTATTATCAAAAATATGAAATTGTATCTGCTGTGTATTATTGTCAGAGTGTCCCTCACACTGTTCACTGCCCTCAATGTTCTTTCTTTTTCCTTCTCGGCACATAAAACCATAACAAACTGAGATATGTGACAGCAAAACCATTGCAATTTATAGTAAGGAGATTATCTCCTGAGTTCTTGTACAGATACAAGGGAGGAATGTAATTAATTCTTTCCACTCTACAATAAACTCTGCAACACAACCTCTTCATACCGAGAGCAGTTATTATCGAGGATGTTTAAAGGAAGGAGTTAAGGAAAGATGTTTAAGCTTCTGCCTCTAATGTGCACAACCTTGTACCTTTTATTACAAGTTGATGTGAGGTGAGAACTGATAATATCTAGTCTGCTCATATACTGTCGGATTTTCATGTATTGGTTGTCTATCTCCTATCTATCTATCTATCTATCTATCTATCTATCTATCTATCTATCTATCTATCTATCCATCCATCCATCCATCTACCTGTCTATCTATCTTTTATTGTGCATAGTAAAATTACATTATACAAACATATTGCATATAGTATGTTTTTATTCCTCAATATTTGACATATCAATATATTTATTGGAATAAAATGGGGTACAGTAAAGATATATACAAATATGTCCATGCTTACCCCCAAATTGAATTTTATTAGGGATTCCAATTTCCCATTAGATCAATTTCTAAACATCACAATGAGCTAGAAAAAAACACTAACAGACTGCAATTTACCATTCAGCCACTTGGTGGCCACACATAGACATAAGCTGTATAGTATAAGCATCTAGTGACAGAATATTGCAAAATAATGTTGTTTTAAAAAGCTAGTCATCGTTTGACATAATTTCTGGCCAAAAGAAAAGGTAATGAAGGACATATTCGTAAAATCTCAAGGACAAGTTGTAACTTTCATGTAAATTGTAATTTTCCTGGTTATATTTAAATCTGAGAATAGACAGTGAGCTGCTATAATGCCCTAATAGTACTAATGTTATTTTATTTTTTGTAATATAACATGTTAAGACCATATATGGTTCCAGTCCAAATATTTGTGATGTAAAATAACCATGATGTGATCAATTCACTTAATTGAAGTTGAGCTCCAATACTACAGATGATGGTTGCACCTGTATATGGTAACAATCATTTACTGAGACTTCTTTGTCCTTTGACCATGACTATCAAGATGTGGAGGTCAGTTTGTGTATGCAGTCAGAATAATAGATAGGAGGAGATAAAAAAAAATATCATAATGTATGTATAGTGTTGGATGAGGTTTCTGGGCCTAGTAATGATTCTTGGGCCCCCTCCTCCAACAACTCGTAGAAAATAGACCATATTAACCTTCAAATTTTTAGACAGATAGATAGATAGATGATAGATAGATAGATAGATAGATAGATAGATAGATAGGCAGATACACATGCATAATATACTATGAAGAAACATGAGGAAGAGGGTCCGATCTCCTGTCCTGGGATGGTGATCAACCTGCAAATCACGCAATTCTTTGTTATCATGAAAATGAAAGAAATGAACAACTACAGCCAATTGGATCTCAACATGCTCCTGCAAGGAAGTGTCTGGCACAAGCTTACTAACCTCTATTACTAACCCCTACTTGAATTTCGCTATAACAGCTTCTTCCAGGGCTAGACACCAACTAAACCAGCAAGTCTGGTTGATGTGACCTTTGTGAATAAAAGAAGGTTGCAAAAAGAATGAACCTCAATCCCCTCACCATACAATATCTCATGAGACCTCCAGGACATGTACCGTAAAGAGGTTAAAGATATCTACTCATTTTTCTTGGTCCTCTGTTGAAGTCCAAGTTGACCACTGCTTGGAAGATGAAGCTGCCCTGGGATTGTGGACATTCCATACTTGAAATTCCTTTCTAAGCTTTCTAAACCCACTGCGCATGGAGGCGCATGTGGCCTGTGCACTATACAGTGCATGGAGCCAGAAGCAGATAGCTTGTGCTCTGTACAGTGGTGAGGTTCTAGTACTGAAGCTCAGCTCCAATAAAGCCAAGGGTAGACGAGCTGTAGTACTGGCCGTAACAGCTGAGAGGCGGCTGTCAGTTCCCCACTGATCAGATATTTATGTCCTATCTTAAGGATGGACCATAAATTAATAAAAATATATCCTGGACAACCCTTTTCAGGAAAACAACACAGCAGAATAGTCCTGACAATAATCCCTGTGTCTATGCTCATAACTGTGACTGACAAACAGCTGTCTGTATGGCACATTCCATCCATCTGTATACATTTAGGGATTGACTGACTACAAAACCATTGACGTTTTAATGGGGAATTATTTCATTCTCATAGCGGATAACTAGATACCAGTACCCATGATATAATGGAAATATCCCACGTGCATACTAAAACAAATGTGACATTTAATTCCCACAGCTCAGTTATCCTTTAAAACTATATTTAGTTTCAGTGGAAAATTATAATTTCCTCAAGGATTTCAGTGTTTTCTTTGCTCTCTTCTGAAATGGGAGGATAACGCAGAAGCTGTGAAGCAATAAGTGTCAAGTCATGTGAAGTTCAGTGAACTTTCCAGATGGAGATGCACTATGAGAATCTCACATATTACACGGGGCAGTGAGGTTAGCATATTCCATGCGATGACCTGTGATCATTAATAATGTCATGACTAAATATCCACAAATAGTAGATATGCTATTATAAGGCTGCACCAGGGAACTAGAAGCCCTTTACATGGACCTACAAGGTGTGCAAGGATCAGGTGCAGGAGCTTACCCCCGGAGTGTTCATTCTCGAGCATTGCCCACACACTTTTGGTTCATTGAACAAATTGTTTCTTACCATACAGTTTGCATTTCTTGACAGCATGTCTCCCTACTCACATAGGACAGTGTTCTTCCAAAAATCTAGCATTTTTTTATGTTGTATAAAAGATGTATCACGCAGTAATTCAATGTTATCGGGAGACAACCGTCAACAGAGACAACAGTTCTACTAAAACTGTAGTAACAGTTGTAGTCTCTGATGCCTGGCCAAATAATAATATCAAGTCAAATGGACATTCAGGCCCTTAGGGTAAGTTCACACGGAGTTTTTTGGACTGGAACCTGAAGCGGAGGCGACCTCAGGTTCAAGTCCAAAAGACGGGTCGGTGCGACTGAAAGCTGATGCGATGCGACTCAGGCCTGAAGAATGAACATCTCACGTCTTTTTTCTAGGAGTCGGAAGAAGCAGCTCCCGGCAAAAGCTCATGAGTGGCTCCCATTGATCTCAATGGGAGCCATCTTTTTGGTCAGGGTTTTGACGTGACTACGGCCTCAAAACCCTGACTAAAAACTCAGTGTGAACTTACCCATATGAGACTGAATACTGATTGCTTTTTTTGTGTGTGTTTTATAGCTAAGAACCACGAAAGCACATGACAACAATATTATTCAGCTTTGATATGACAGAAAATATATCAGCTAACCTCTCTAAATTAAGGAAGGGTTTAGCCAATAAAATGTATTCTTTGTGTAATAAAATGTCTATACACATTTCTGATATAATTACTTTAGAGTTAGTTTTTGGATTTTGTTGTCGATTTTCAGCAGATACAGTATTACTTTGTACAGAAAAGGGTTAATCTGCAGTATAAAATACACAATTAAAAAACTATTGAAAAAGCTGCGGGCATGTTCTGTTGTGACATGCCCATTCATCTAAGTAAGGGGGCATTCACACTACCGTCAGTGTCCGACAGGTAGTGTCCGCTCCTAGTGTCCGTTCAAAATCTTGCACAGAAATTAGGAGCGGACACTAGCTGTGTCCGTGACACTTTTCATTCATTTAAATGGTGATCGGGTGCGTTCTTTTGCACTCCGTGCCTGTCCTTCACTGTACGCTTGTAAAGATGTCCAACTTTTCAAGCGGACAGAAAAAACCTACATGTCGGGTTTTTCTGTCCGCTTGAAAAGTCGGACATCTTTACATGTGGACAGTGAAGGAAGGGCACGGAGTGCAAAAGAATCACCATTTAAATGAATGACAAGTTTCACGGACACAGCTAGTGTCCGCTCCTAATGTCCGTGCGAGATTTTGAACAGACACTAGGAGCGGACACTACCTGTCGGACACTGACGGTAGTGTGAACGCCCCAAGCATCACATGATTAAAAAGGCCAGTTCTGTCCTGGGGAGCCCCCTGGGCCCAGTACAGGTAGTGGATGACAGAAGGATGTTGTCCGTGGTGAGCTCCATGCTGGAGAACAACTCCCATCCCATGTATGAGACCATGATAGCACTGGGCAGTACTGTCAGTAACCGACTGCTTCATCCCAAGTGTGAGAAGGAGCGCTATCACAAGTCCTTCCTCCCAACCGCGGTCAGGCTGTATAATCAACATCAGGCTAAGCGAAGATCACTCCGCACAGAGAACAAAATGATCCTGAAATCTTTCTTTTTCTTTTTAGTTGCCATGACTCTTTTCTATCTGCAATAAGCTTGTATGTGTTCTTTCTTGTAATATATTACTGTATTATCCATGCTGCTGTAACACACTGAATTTCCCCATGGTTGGACTATTGAATGATTATTTTACCTTATCTTATCAATTACTTTATTTGCATATAAATTAGACAGAGTAGGTGACTGGGGTTCTTGCAGACCCCGCAGATTATGGAATCCAATGGTAACTTTGACCCTTGAATTTACATCACCTAACCTATCAATTGTAATTGTATAACTATACTATATGATGGTGCCATGATACACCTTTAACACAGCAGTCAAAAAAATCAGAGAACGATATTTGCAGATGCAAATGTGAGTGCTGGATCCTCTGTCTTTTTCGTGATACCCCTTTAAGCTGTTGATTTGCAGTGTATACATAAAGAATAGCTTCAGAAACACAGCCCTGCATTAACCTAAATTGCTTATTTCTACAGCCCTTCAAATAATTCTAATAGCTATAACTGTATCGCTCAGCAATAACTGCCGTCTCTTCAACAAAGTAAGAGACTCTCCATCAGCATGGTTTTACTCAATTGCAAAACTAATTTTGGAAATGGCAGAACATACTCTTCTATTAAATCAATAACACCCATGAGATGTCTTGCCTCGTACATTCCTTCCCTTACACTTACTTACTCTGTCGCCATCACAGTTTTTCACCCCCTTTATTCGTTTTCAGCCACCCACCTATCTCCTTCCTTAGCACTCAATTAACCATATGAAAGTGTGACCCTTCTTTTTAGAAAGAAGCTTTTAGATTAATCATATTATCTTAGGTTTCCAAATCTCGGAGCCTCTACGACCTTTTTTTCCTCTTAGAATCCATTATCTTAAACTAGCACAATAATCCTGGCTTTAGGGAGGGAGAGAGGGAAGCAGAATTCAGACCTAATAGATGGCAAATAAGATTAATCTATGATCTAAGTGCCGATTACACTTGGCCCTGCCCTTGAACGTCCAGCTGTAACCTTGAGAATCTACGGGGTTGGATTCTGGGGTTCTAGAAGCATACAGAGATGATTCTACTAATGTGCTGTTATCCTCATGAGCATGCTAAGACAAATGACTGTATTTCTTTTCTAGATGTGAAGCCTTTATTTAAGAGTAAAGATGTATCTAATGTAGAACTTGTAAACTGTTACATCCTACAAGGAACTTTAAAAATTTCTTAAACTAGTCATTAAGGAGAAAAGGATAAGATTATTTTCTATGTAAATTTCATGTAAAATTACAATAGAGGGATTTATTTTATGGCCCTAAAGTTAGAATAAAACCAGACCAGGCAGAATATGTGCTAAATTCATCATAGAGGTACCCACTGTGGGATAAATTTGGCACAATTTGCAATACGTTGCAAAAAAGTTTCTCCCCTGTACACTACATCTTAGATGGCATACCTCATGGAAAACTTCTGGCGTAGTTTTCTAACCTCTCTATATATCCACATTTATATATAATCTATAGATCTTACTCACTTTTTTAACAGAAAATTTGAATCTCATTGAACCTGTAAAAAAGCAAAACTGTCTAGCTACCTGGTGGGAATTGCTGAAGTAGTAATAAAGCTGACTGACAACTTTAGCCTTAGCCATTTTAGGGCCTATGGAGATAGTAGCAGAAGCATCAGTAGCAGCAGACATCCATGGCTTATGCCCAAGAGTTATGGCCCTCAACTCCAAATTCCAGGGCAACCATCACATTCTGTTTTATCCACCTCCTAAGGACATCAATATGGTAGAATACTATGGTGGAGAAGGGAGGTAGCAGATCAATGCCTGATCATTTACATGAGAAGACCACAGAACAGTTTAGATTTGCAGCCATCTTGACTCCAGGGCTGCGTAAAGGACATTGCAGACTTCCTAAAGGTGCACAATGCAACGACCTTATTGCTCTCTCCACAAGACAAGGATGACTGCATAGTACTAAAGGGATTCTATCATTAGAATCCCATATTCTACAAACACCATGTCGGAAGAGCCTTTAGAAAGGCTATTCTTCTCCTACCTTTAGAATTCTTCTCTGCGCTGCCATTCGGTACCATTTTCTTCATAATGCTAATGATTTCTCTCACAGCAATCGGGGTGTTCCCCTGCACCAAAACAGCACTAGGGGCCTCCTCTGTGCTGCTTGAAAACCCTCCAGCACCACCTCCATCTTCTACTGGAATGCTTCTTCACCGCGGCCTCTGCGATGTCTTCTTCCGATGCTGGTGTCTTTAGGATCTAAATCCAAGGCATGTGCAGTCGGCTCTGCCCTGTGTGCATGCCTGTGCGGCCATTTTCTTTTGGCTGCTTACACGAGCATGCTGCATGCACACAGTGGGAAAGTATTGGTGGGGACACGAAGTAAGTATCATTAATTACTGTTTGGGAGCACAATGTAGGGCACTATTACCATGGTGCATAAAGAGGGCATTTTCACTTTGTAATATGCACATGGTGAGTTTATTACAATATATGCTATTATTTTCTTTGCTATAAAAGAAGGCACTAGTACCATATGAGGGAATGAAGACAAACAAATATGTTCATTTTTGTGCTCCTTATCTTTAAATACCATAGCAAGGCTCCTGTACCATAAGCTGGAGCCTCTTGCTCTGACCTCTCTCTACTGGCTAGGGCACAGAACATCGTATTTGGAATAGCCCTCACACTGGCAGACTGGCACTCTCCACATTGGCAAGTCATTTCAATGGGCAGCGTGCAATGATGCAGTTCCAGTGAAACAGCAATTCTAAAAAAAGAGTGTTTCATTTATACTTTTTTCTCCTTTTAGCATTCACTGTGTGCAATCAGGGGCGGATCCAGGGCTGGGAGAGCCGGGCAACCGCCTGTGGCCTGGCACCCAGCGGGGCCCCGCCGTGCGGCCCGGACCTAACAAAACGCAGATCAGGTCAGTTTGTTAGAAGCGCAAGGCCCTTAAAGGGGCTCTATCAGCAAATTCATGCTGATAGAGCCCCACATAAAAAATGGCACGGGCGCATGCGCAGTAGCAGTAGTAGCAGCAGCATGGTACTGCGCATGCACTCACGCCATTTTTTATCAATGTCAGTTCACTAGAAGAGGAGGCTGGAAGAGGAGGCGTGGCTGAAGATGACGTCGGACCCTAAATGCCCACCCCCCGTGCACGTTCGGTAAGTTGAACATATTCTGCCAAAGTCAATTGCCCAGGGCCCCGCAAAGCCTGGATCCTCCACTGTGTGCAATGGATAAAATAAAACACAAAAAATGTACTTTAGCTGGATTTTCACTAGAAAAAGTTTTAATAATTCAAGTCCACAACAATGACAAGGGTCTCTTTTCCCTTCCCATAACTGTATATAGACATATTGGAGCAGATTTATCAATTTTGTTCTATGGAAGATGTAAAACTTTCATTCATTTAAGTGATGTCTGAGACATATTTATTAAAATGTCACAGGGCTCGTGATAAATGTCTCTAATACTACTAACAGTTCTAAAACAGGCACAAGCTCTGTGCTACGTCTGATGTGTCTTAACTGAGCTCCAGTTTTGTAAGTCAAAATTGTATCGTAAAACTGCCCATACTTATTAGATTAATAAATATAAGGGTCTTCAGACAGTTCTTCCCTGAAGGTAAAACAAAGGATGCTGAATTGATATACACATTTATATAAAGGCCTTCTCATCTGAGCAGATCATTTGTGGTGGGATTGAGGAAGATAGCATTTAGCTGAATGAGCCAACAGATCATCTATTGTATGTATAGCAAGTTTTAGAACCTAGGGGGCGACACAGGCAAACGTACAAGCCATGGAAGAACAGACTGTGCCAGCACTGTGACCAGGGGGCCCTAGAAGATGAGACCCACTTCCTGCTACACTGCACCAAATACTCAGCTGTGAGGGCCATCTACTTCCAAAGACTCTCTGCCCACATCCCAGACTTCATATCTGCAGACGAGAAGAGGAAACTCTACATCCTACTGGGAGAAGAGGAGTCCACTGTGGAGATCGCTGCCCAATACGTGTCCAGCTGTCACCAAACAAGAGGAAGATGAGACCCCACTGACTGTTATACCCCAAACCATACACCCCACCCCACCTCCCCATATAGCGGCCACCAACTAAGAGGAAGATGAGACTCCACAGACTGCTATACCCCAAATCAATTTTCTTTTATTTTCTTTGGCATAAATACATTTCTCTTGTGTCAAACTTGTTGACCTAGAGTTTCAAAAAGTTTGCTAACAAATGCAAAATAATAATAATAATAATAATAATAATAATAATAATAATAATAATAAAAAACAACCATAAGGCTAAGGAACAGAACACAGCTATTTTGCCTGCTGTAGTAACACAGTGGGAAAAAATGCTGCATTTTACAGTACCAGCAAAATGAAGGAGGTTCTGGTTAACCTCATCCACACACTGGACACTGTTCAGTATTGTGACACCGAAGAACATCTAAACCATGCCTGAAAATTAAAGAAAATAAAACATTTTCCTCAGCAAAGTAAAAAAAAAAAATTTTTACACATGGATTTCACATAGAGTGCCAACTTTACCAATTACTTTTTAGCAATTAGGTTTTCCAAATGGTTTAGTTCCATGCAAATTTGAGCAAAACACACTAGAAATATATATTTTATTTGGAATGATTTTATTAAATTGACACCCCCTGGTAGCTAGACAAAAATTGTGTAAGGACTTTAGTCTAACTGACTGGTGCTTGTTCAAGTTCTAAAATTTGGAATTGTGTATAAAGTAACAGATGTTTGTTGTAATGAAACTACGGACTTATTTTTTTTTATTTTTTTTTAACCTTTTTTTATTAAAGGTTTTTGCAACACAACCATAGTTGTATCTCATCTTATTTTCCAAAAATAACAAATTATTACAACTCAGCAGAGTAAATTTTCTGCAGGATCAAGTATATAGAAGACCTGAGTTGAATCTCATTTAAGAAATAGAGTCCATGACCAATGGAGAGAAATGGATATTATGAGTGGTCAACTTTTTGATCCCAAAGTCCATGTTATTCTGGTATAAGCATATATAAAACTGAAAGGTTAAAAGAGAAGCACATGAATCATTCACCATCATGGAATGGGATGAAATGTTCCATCTAAAGAGTCAAGTGTTATACTGATATGTCAGACAACTATATTATTGGGAGGTTCTGCTCATAATTGACATTCTGGATACCAGGTGGTATACTGAAAGTAGTTGTGATTTTTTTTTTTAATTGGATTCTGAGCAGCACAGTGTTTGCTAATGGTCTCCATACTGTGAAAAAAGTTATGCAGGGTATCTTCCACCAAGACTGAGCAAAATAATTGTGGTAGTTTAGCTATAAAGAATCCTATTGAGTGGGGGTGGATATAGATGAGGTCCATTCTAGAAGAATGAACTTATGAGCAGCAACAAAACTGTGATATAGTTTATTGTCCATGTTTGCTCTATTGGGGGTGATAGGTAAATGTCCAAATATGGCCCATTTAGGTGTTCATTGGCCTGAGGAAGCAAAATGCAAAAATTTTCTATGTATATGCAGGACCAAAATTAGTGAGATAATTCTGGTTCTATCTACATTTACGGCATGGAAAGGAACGGATCTGTCCTAGCTAATAACTGTGTGAGGGAGAAGAGTATGCTTCATGTAAGATCTTCATTAGAGATGAGCGAGTAGTGTTCGATCGAGTAGGTGTTCGATTGAATACTACGGTATTTGAAATACTCGTACTCAATCGAACACTACTAGCTGTTCGAAGTTTAAGGTTCGATGCAGAACCAGCGTTGATTGGCAGAATGCTATACATTCTGCCAATCAACGCTGGTTCTTCTCTTACCTTTAGAAGTCTTCTCTGCGCTGCGTCCCCGCGTCTTCTTCCGGGTGGAATTAACCCTGCCTAGGCTTTCGGCCTAGGCAGAGCCGACTGCACATGTGCGGGCATGCCCTCGCATGCGCAGTCGGCTCTGCTCAGGCGTCAGGCCGGGCAGAGCCAACCGCGCATGCCCAGTCGGCTCCGCCTAGGCCCCGATGCCTAGGCAGAGTGAATTCCAGCCGGAAGAAGACGCGAGGACACTGCGCAGGGAAAAGAATCCAGCCCGACCGTCACTCATGGACTTGGTAAGTATAATTTTATCGAATCTTACCTACCCCTGAAACGAGCATTTCCCCCCATAGATTATAATGGGGTTCGAAATCCATTCGAATAGTCGAACAGTGTGCGGCTGTTCGAATCGGATTTCGAACCCCGGACATTTTAGTGTTCGCTCAACTCTAATCTTCATGGCCATGTCATCTCAAAGATGAAGGTATCTATTTAAAAAAAAGTGGAGCTTAGAGTGATCATATCTTTTACAGTTAGGTGGTCCAGTGTCATTATAATGACCTCATTCACTTTCCAGGCCAAAGATTTCATATGTTCTGTTCACTGCTTTCAATATGTGTTCCATTAGCTGTTCACATTTCATATGCCATGTATTTTTTTCGTTCTACCTACAATGTACATATGACTTTTTCAACTGAACAAAAAGTTAAAGAAATAAAAAAAATCAGACCTAATACCAGAAATAATAATAATAATAATAATAATAATAATAATGATAATAATAATAATAATACAGCACTAAGAATAAAGTAAATGTACCTGTACTTAAGTCAATGAAGTTTGTCAGCAGTTACAGCTGTTTAAGTGTACCAAGTGCTCCATCCAGCTTACATGAGAGTGACAAAATTCACACTGTAACATAAAAGGCATTAAAAAGGTCATTTCAGCAGCTGAAGGTGATGACTTAAATTGATTTAGATTCCTAACTCCATAATTGCATTCACCTAATGGAATCTATGAGCACTGTGTTTCCATATATAATAGGATCATGGAGGCACCAAGCAAATGGGAAAAAAAAAGAAAGAAAAAAGAAATAGTACTCACCATGCAAAAAAGAAAGTTCTATTATTTAAAGAAACATATAACAACATTTTACTTAACTTTGCAGTATTTATTACAGATTAAATAGTCATACCATATACATGAATAGACATATTTTTACTAGAGATCAGCGAACAGTAAAATGTCCGAGGTTCGATATTCGTTTCAAGTAGCCCCTCAATATTCGACTACTCGAATCAAATATCGAACCCTATTATAGTCTATGGGGGGAAAATGCTCGTTTCAGGGGTAGGCAACGTTCGATCAAATTATACTTACCAAGTCCATGAGTGAGGGTCGGGCTGGATCCTCCGTGCAGTCTTCTCCTTGCTGCGTCCCCGCGGCGTCTTCCGGCTGTTCATTCACTCTGCCAGGCATCGGGCCTGGGCAGAGCCGACTACGCATGCCCGCACTAGAAGCGGACATGCGCAGTCGGCTCTGCCCAGGATCAATATCACAGATCTCAAAGATGAGCCAGGAGACTAAATATATACAGAGGTCTAATCATTGATCTTCATAATTTTGTCTACGGTCAGTGGTCAAATTGTAAAATAATACATTATTCTTTCCAAAATTTAAGGCCCAGTGTTTTTTAAGTTACTTTTTTTTATACTTATGGTCATTTCTGATGGGTACGATATTTTAGCTAACCTATCATTAGAATACGCCATTACTATTTGATAGTAAGACTTCAGATCACTGTAGCCGCATACAGTCCCTAAATAAAATAGATTTTTCAATAAAGCTACATTTGCAGTTATACAGCAGCAGTTCTCGCTGTTAGGAATCTCAGTGTATATTCTCTTCACTGCAGTACTGCTCGCTGCTAACTTAAGTTTTCAATGCGGACATGTGAAGCTTACTGCAGCTATCAGGGATCTGAGATGCTGAGCCAATCATCAGCTGAGGAGGGATATTTAAAGTCTGTTTTTATCTCTTCATGTGCCTGCTATTAGTTAATTGTGACTAGTTAGGTTCCTGTGCTCCGATCATATCTGTTGATTTGCTATATTCCTGACCTTGGTTTGTTTACTGGATATTTGCTTGATTTCTGCTTTTGGCTTTAACTGTTAACTCTTGGATTGACCTTGTCTTGGACATGATTATTTCTTTGATTCCGCTCTACTGGTTTGACTTGCCTTGTGAATTTACTGTGGGTGCTGGTTTGATTTCAGTTTGTAGTGTTTCTATTTCTTATACTATGCTTCTGGAGAGATAACCTGGAGAGATTACGACATTTGTGGCCTTGGTCTTAAGGGGTTTTCCCACAGTGCAATTTTATTGTTTTATAGACAATTAAAAGTTGAATATTTTTAGTAACATAAGTAAATAAATATTTTGCAGAGTTTGCACGATTTTCTCTAATCATTTTAGTGGTGACATCTGTTGTCTTGATCCATTGCCAATGGATAAGAACATGAATGCAGGAACTTTATATGGGCTGGCACTTGTGAAATACCCAGCCATGATTACCTTATTGTAGCTGGGTTTTCTTCTCGTGCATGTTGTGTCCCTGCTTAACAACCTGTCCATATTAAGGACACACTGGATAAAATCTCCTGACTTGTATTGTGGGTTCTTAACCTGCCAACATGTTATTTATTGCTGTAGGTATTACCCACAGATTTCAACCTTTATACCTGCAAACATACAGCAGCGTTTTCCCTTTGTGTGCCAGTATGCCATTAACCATAGATTTTTATTTTTTTTTTCTTTGTGTGTGTGTATGTTTGTGTTCACCAGTTCACATGGACACTGCCAATTTTATGGTACTCATTAAAATCTTATAATAATATGCAATTCAAATACTGTATTACATTTCTTAAAATAACTAGAGATTGTAAAGGGGTTAAACAAGTTCCAGAAAGTGCATGAATGTTGCTGTCTAATCTACAAGTACAAAATTTTATAATATTGTATACTTTAAAATTTAGTCACCGAACGCTGTTGCTTTGGTTCCTGCGTTACATCCCTTTTCTATTAGCTTATAACCTTCACCAAGATCAGCATTACTGCAAAGGCAGGAGGAGACGCTGAGGCCAAATCCCTTTTATTGCAAAATACAAAAAATCATTTTGTTGGAAAAATTCAGTTCAACAATGAGGCTTCATATTTATACATATCTGCTGTTATCATATCAATGTATATAAAATACAGTATAATGTACCATGTCGATTCATCCCTATACAGGTGTATTAAAGATGCTGTTGTAAAGTGTATAACAAGTATATGACTTACTTTACTATTTATGTAATTATTCTATATATTTAATATTTGTACATAATTTTAAAATTTTGCATTTTCCCTTGGCAGGTGTCATTTATACTCCCAAAATTCTCTTAGGAGATATCAGTAAAGAGTTAACCGGCGTTAGACCAGACAATCTGTTGCCATTAAGCCAGGGAGAGTAATGAAATTTCATTTAATTTGTCAGGAGGAAAGTGCTAATGTTAAAAGACATTTAATAAAAAGGGGGGATTTTTTGAAAGGAAGCCTTTAAGTAATTACTTCAAGTGTCTTTGGTCCGCTCCCTGGAATATTTACATTACTGTCGTGCCGTGCCAAACGGTAATTAAATTAGCACCACATTTACATTCCATCGCTCCTTAAAAGTGAGATTTTATTAACAATTACTGTAAATTTTTGATGCATCTAATTGTGTGTTTGGTGCTTTTTAAATGCTCCCTGTAAATTCCACCAAACTTCAGCTCAAAGTTGCCGATGCAGCAGATATCAGGATGTATTGAAAAGCTGCCATCTACTATATACTGCAGTGCTAGACACAAAGCCCTGGCCAATAGCTCTGGACTGCCAAACTGTCCCATAAGACTTTCTGGCTATGTCTGCTTCACTACCATATAGGAAAGGAGAAGAGGGCATAATGAAAAAAATTGATCATGCAGCTGCCTGAAATCCCTCATCACTTTATGCCACTTCCAATAAAATTAGCGAATGTTCAGAATGGCAAAAATCAGATGAGTCAGTAAAACCAATTGGGTTGGATCTAGTCATTTAGCATCAATACGTATTCATTAAAATTAGCTACACTTGATAAGATGATTGAATAGCGGTAGATAATAACTCTAACTTTTATATACATTATTTGTATGTAGCTTTTCTAGAGCTGCTAATAAAGGAGTTGTCCACATTAAGGATTCCTTGACAATACAGTGATCACAAAGTCATGCTTTGCCTGTATAACCAATGTTGAGCTGTAACCTATGGTGAAACTTTCTATTTTCCTACAGTGCCACCAAAGGGGCTTAAAAATTGTTAACCTATTCTTAGGATAGGTCATCAATTGAAGATGAGTGGGGGTCCTGGTTGTTAGCTGCTAGAAGAGGCTGCAGCATTCATAAGAGTGCTGCAGCCTCTTGGCAGAAGACCAAACACAGAGATCTACATTTGTATAACAGCTGTTGCTTGGTATCACAGCTTAGTCCATTCACTTGAATGGGACTTAACTACCAACAGGCCATGTGATTATTATTATTATTATTATTATTATTATTATTATTATTATTATTACTATTTATATAGCACCATTAATTCCATGGTGCTTTATGTTTTAGGGTTTATATAAGGTACACAAATTATACAAACAAATATAATACTAACAGTGACCGACTGGCACAGTGGGGTAGAGAACCCTGCCCATAAGGACTTACAATCTATGAGGGAAGAGGGATAGAGACAGAAGGTGAGGGTAGAGGCTGTTCAGACGGTGGTGTGGAGAAAGTAGTGTTATGGGAGGTTGTAGGCCTTCCTGAATAGATAAGGGCCTTCTAGAAGCTTGTGATTGTGGGGGTCAGTCTTATGGGTCTTGGTAAGGAGTTCCAGACTATGGGGGATGCATAAGAGAAATCTTTGAGATTGACACTGTTGTGTGAAAAGCAGATAAGAGCAGAGCGGAGTAGGAGGACTTTGGAGGATCTGAGGTTACGTGTGGGCAGATAGTGGGAGATTAGGTCAGAGATATATGTAGGGGAAAGGTTGTGGATGCTTTGTATGTCAGCGTTAGAGATGAGCGAACAGTAAAATGTTCGAGATTCGAGATTCGTTTCGAGTAGCCCCTCAATATTTGACTACTTGAATCGAATATCAAATCCTATTATAGTCTATGGGGGGAAAATGCTCGTTTCAGGGGTAGGCAACATTCGATCAAATTACACTTACCAAGTCCACGAGTGAGGGTCGGGCTGGATCCTCCGAGAAGTCTTCTCCGTGCAGCGTCCCCGCGGCGTCTTCCGGCTCTTCATTCACTCTGTTAGGCATCGGGCCTGGGCAGAGCCGACTGCGCATGCCTGCACTACAAGCGGACATGCGCAGTCGGCTCTGCCCAGGCCCGATGCCTGGCAGAGTGAATTCAGAGCTAGAAGACGCCGCAGGGAAGCTGCACGGAGAAGACTTCTAAAGGTAGGAGAAGAACCAGCGTTGATTGGCTGACTGTATAGCATTCGGCCAATCAATGCTGGTTCTACATCAAATTTTTCCATTCGAATAGCGAGTGGTACTCGATCGAGTACGAGTATTTTGAATACCGTAGTATTTGATCGAATACCTACTCGATCAAATACTACTCACTCATCTCTAGTCAGCGTTAATAACTTGAACTCTATCTGCTGGGAAATGGGTATTCTGTGAAGGAATTGACAGAGGGGAGCAGCTGATGATGAATGGGGGGAGAGGTGTATTAAGCAAGCAGCATAGTTTAAGTTGCATTGGAGGAGGGCGAGAGTATTCACTGGGAGTCCATGGAGAAGGGTGTTACAGTAATCTAAGCAGGAGATTATGAGGGCATGGATTAGCATCTTTGCATTTTCTAGGGTGAGGAAGGAGCAGATTCACTGGATGTTCTTGAGGTGGCAGGAGGTGTTGAAGGTTTGAACATATGACTTGAAGGATAGGTCAGAATCCAAGGTTATCCCAAAAACAATGGACCCATGGAACAGGGGTAAGTGTGGTTCCATTAACCTTGATAGTTGGGTCTGATATAGGGGTCATAGGAGGTCATATGAGGTGGGGAGATGTATGTGATGAATGTGACGTCACATGACCTATGAACTGGAAGTGAGCAGCTGATCCAAAGTGCCATACTCTTGCTGATCTTCAACTGATGACCTATATTAACCCCTTCCCGACATGCGCCGTAATAGTACGGCGTGTGTCGGGTCTGTAACTATGGCGACCGCCCGGGAGCCGGGCGGCCGTCATAGCCGCCGGGTGTCTACTGCTTCAAGCAGTAGACAACCGGCTCTAATGCCTCCGATCGGTCCCCGGACCGATCGGAGGCATTAACCCCTCCGGCGCTGCTGTCAAAGGCGCCGGAGGCGATCCCGCCATTTTGGCAGGGATCGCCGGCTCCTGGAGCATGATCCAGGGCCGACCCCCCCGTTGCCATGACAGCCGGGAGCCTTGTTAAAGGCTCCCAGCCGGTCTGCAAATGCTCTCTTTTGCAGGCTGGTGTATACAGCCTGCAAAAGAGATGATGCTTTTTTGCAATGCATTGCAATGCATTAGCATTGTAATGCATTGCATTAGTGATCAGACCCCCTGGGGTTCAACACCCCTAGGAGGTCTAATAAATGCAAAAAAAAATTTTAAAAAAAAGTAAAAAAAATATAAAAAAATATAAAAAGTATTAAAAGTTCAAATCACCCCCCTTTCCCTAGAACAGATATAAAAGTAGTTAAAAACTGTGAAACATATACATGTTAGGTATCCCCGCGTCCGAAATCGCCCGCTCTACAAATCTATAAAAATATTTTTCCTGTTCGGTAAACGCCGTAGCAGGAAAAATAGTCAAAAGTGCCAAACCGCCGTTTTTTCACTGTTTTAATTCTGATAAAAATTTGAATAAAAAGTGATCAAAGCAATAACATTTCCCGAAAATGGTAGAACTAAAAAGTACACCCGGCCCCGCAAAAAAAGACGCCCTATGCATCCCCGTACACCTATGTATAAAAAAGTTACGGCCGTCGGAATATGGCGACTTTTAGAAAAAAAAAATTTTA
This sequence comes from Leptodactylus fuscus, assembly GCF_031893055.1. Taxonomy (NCBI): domain Eukaryota; kingdom Metazoa; phylum Chordata; class Amphibia; order Anura; family Leptodactylidae; genus Leptodactylus; species Leptodactylus fuscus. The sequence goes on from NC_134269.1 coordinate 56,905,756, forward strand.
ACACCGTTTTGGAATTTTTTTTAGGGGTCAAAATGTAAATAAAACCATATAAATTTGGTATCCCTGGAACCGTACCGAAACACAGAATATAGGGGACATGTCATTTTGGCTGCACAGTGAACTCCGTAAAACCAAAGCCCGTAAGAAAGTCGCAGAACTGCATTTTTTCTTCAAATCCACCCCATTCTGATTTTTTTTCCTGCTTCCCAGTACATTATATAGAATAATTAATGGTGGCATCATGAAGAAAAAATTGTCCCACAAAAATTAAGACCTCATATGACTCTTGGAGCGGAGAAATAAAAAAGTTATGGGGTTTAGAAGGAGGGGAGTCAAAAACGAAAAACGAAAATCAAAAAATGCCATCGGCGGGAAGGGGTTAATAACACATGCAGTTTTGGGCTATTCTCAAGGGTATCATCCTGTGCTCATTAAACTGGTACAAGATTCTGATCTTCACTGTTGGGTGACTACTAGGTCCCTAGGGTAGTACTAGGTACTAGGTCCCTAGGTGCTAGGGTGGTCCCTGTGTAGGTGGCACCTGGCCAAAGGTCAGAGAGACGTCAGTGCACAGCACCAAAGAGACATGCAAAGAATTGTTGAGACTGGGCTGTAAGTCTGTAGCAGGCAACAGGAGATCAATATTATAAACTAGTCAAAGGGTCAGAATAGACACCTCAGGTTCACAAGTTGAGAACAGGCAGAAGTCATACATAGGAAGACAGTAGAACAGGATCAATAACAGATTAAAAGAAAAGGTCAATGTAAATAATAAGAATCAAACAATAACAAAGTGACAAAAGCCCTCACAGAAATCTAGAACAGCAGATCCAAGATTTCTTGGCGACTTGAACTTCCTGGGATTGGCTGGAAAAACCCATAGATGGCCATCATTTACCAAGTCCTGAAAAAAACAAAAAACACTTAAGCATTACACAGAGTCCAAATTGTATGTAATGCAAGACTAGACAGTTCATCTAGTGCAAGATATATGGTATATGGTTTCATGGTAATGAACTTTATAAGCCAGCAAGGTTAAAAGTCAACAAATGTGCTGGGTAATGCCCAGGGTACAATTGGCATTTTTTACCTGCATTTTGCTATATGGGCCCTAAACCTTTGGGTTTCTCCTGCTCTCATGCCCCCCCCTCCCCACTTCCTGGTTTCATTAATAAGTAGGTAGACAAGCTTAGTCTGTGTGATGTACAGATTAGGCCAGCAACATGCTCCCAAGGCTAATCTGTATGTTATCACTGTATTTACACATAGAGATAACAGATGTACTGATCAAACACTGTTCTAGTCCTTAACAGTGTTCAGCAACTAAATGCACTTTGCAGAGCTGGCTGAAGGCTCCATTAGCCAGCAATCACAGAGAAGAGAATATAGGTGGTTGGGAAGAGGGACTGGAGTTATAGCAAGGTGCTTTGAAAACTAGGCAATCATGCTGTAAATACTGAGGAGATTGTTCTAGCTCTTATCAGGGCTCCGCAGCTCAGTGCTAAAATTGACTGAAGGCTCCATTAGCAGTCAATCACAGTGAACAGAAGAGGAAAGAAGTGGTAGATCCTCACCACCCTGACCACGGCCACTAAATGGTAGAGGTGGTCGGAAGCAAAAGCAATGTGCTGTACACATGGATGTAATGAGCAATATAGGTGGGAGAGACACTAGTTAGCTTAAGCTACACCTTGGAGATGGGAATTACCTGGTAAGACAAAGGCCTCTTGGACAGATTTTGTGATATTACTGGTTAATTGTAACTATTGAGTGACAGTCCACAAGATTGTATACAACTGAATGTACGGCTTGGGACTGCAGCTAAAACTAGATATTGAAATCAATCATTAATGCTACTGTGTATTGCTAGGCTGCTAATATCAATACTAAATTAAGATAACCCGCCACAGCCGTATTATATCCAGCACAATATTGATGTATTGGCTCAGTGATGATAGCGAGTTCTAAGTTCGCATATTGTTAAATGATCTATAAGGAACTATGCAGTTTCAGTGCCTCGAAGCATATATAAGCCACATAGGCATGAATGCACAATAAGATTGCTTTTGATTTGCTGCCAAAGATGGAAAGTAAAAAAAAAAAAAAAAAGAAAACGTGAACTTTTGGTCACATTTCACCTCCAGGCTGTCTGCTAAATTAGAGGGTGAACTATGTATTCAGTCAGCGCTGTAGGATTTGCCAGCAAAGCTACCTGGGAAAATCAGATCTGTGTCTATTGTGACAAGATGCAAACGTGAATCTGCAAAGCTAAGTGTACGGCAGAGCATTGCAGGCGCGCTCCTCCGACCAGGTGCATCTTGTTTTACAACTGGCAGTACGCAGGCAACATGAAAGGTTATCTGTGACAAGCTTTTCTAGCTATTATTTTCTCTCAGTGAAATGCTATTTCTCCAGAAAAAAGGTCTTTGGAACAAAATAACAGTAAATCCTGATTGAGATACATAAACCTGCCATTGATATCACATAATATCAGTGTTCTTTCTCATTCGATACAGGCGGTTTAAAGATAAATGGTAAAAAAAAAACTGGAAATCCATCTGGCTGGCTGCCTACTCTAATGAATAACCCCACTTTGGCTCCTGCGATGTAAGCAGAAAGTTCTCTCCCGGCCGCTTTCGTCTGTCATGAATCTACAAGACAGCCGGCATAGTATGAGGGCGACAACAGCGTGCTAACAGTGCACGCACTTCCATTTTCTTTGCTTTCTATTGATTTTCACTTAATAACTGGCGAAATACTAAACGCCAGTCCTGAGTACCTTATAAATCCTGCCTGAGCTTTTTATTGAAGAGAATTTAATAAAAACAACCGTTGAAGCCGAGGGATTTTTTTTTTTCCTTTGGACAAAACAGAAAAGGTGCATTGGGAAGGAGTCAGTAGAATTTTTCAATTGAATTATCCCATGATGCTGATTATCAAGGTCAAAAAGAATTAAAAAAAAAAAAAAAAAAAAGCTTGTCTTTCCAATACCCTGCAGATATATGGATCTCCGAAACTGAATAGATTTCCACTTAATGTGGATATATTGCTGATGACTTAATTGCATTTAAATAATATGCAGTTTTACTGAGCGGCGATCCATCCGCACCGCCGAGGAGTCGGAGCTGCTGCTGTCTATAGAGCTCAGCTGGTCTACCTGACACAAATGGTATGAAATGGCACATGAAAGCATAAAACAAAAAGAGACCATATTGTAACATGTCACCACTGCCAGAGGTAATCACACAATATATTAACACAGGCAGCATATTATCATGATGGCTTTTGATGTTGCACGGGGGTCTTGCTTTATGACCCTAGGTAGAGGAAATTTACATGGATTATTGATATTTTTTTGGATAACAGTTACTCTTCAGGCAGCTGTAGATGGATCAGTGCAAATAGTGTATCTAACTTGTGCAATTAGATTTTTTTTATTCTTTTTTTTTTTTTTTTTTTTTTTGCATAGCTCCAATGCAGTGCATTTTGAATAGACAGTGTCATTATGGTGTGCTATTTTGCTACGTTTGCTATTAGTTTTATGTAGTTTATTGCTGTCATCTGCTATGGTAAGATCTATTCACAATGCACAAATACATGAAGGGACAGTATAAGGACCTTTCTAATGATTTTTTTTTACTACTAGGCCTGTAACATTGATAAGTGGACATCCTCTATGTCAGACCTGGGCAATGTATGGCCACATCTGGCCCTCTGACTGTTTCTGTTTGGCCCACATAGCTTGTGGGATAAAAGTAGATGCTGAATTGGAAGTTCATTCAAGGACCTGGGATGACATCATCACAGGTCCTTAAGCTCACCAGGATAAGCTAAGACTCATTAGTGGGCGGAGCCACACAGGACGGTGTGTTTGCTTTTTCACAGAAACAGCAAGCTGTTGGCAATGGAGGCTGCTGGAAGATAAAGAGGAGAGAAGAGACAGCATGTGTGAGCAAGAGGGGGGAACTAGGGACAGATGTAGGGGGGCAGTTAAACTGTAGGCAGATGGAGGGGGGACATTAAACTAGGGGGCAGATGGAGGGTGACATTAAACTTGGGTCAACTGGATGAGGATATTAAACCATGGGGGGTAGCTGGAGGGGGACATGTCTGCCTCTAGTTGCCCCCAATTTAATGTCCCCCTCCAACTATCCCCACTATTTAATGTCTCCCTCCAGCTGCCCCAGTTTAATGTCTCCCTCTAGTTTCTGCTAGTTTAAAATGGGGCACTAGGAGAGGGACTTAATACTGTAGGTTTCCAAGCCTTGACAGTACAACCTATATTAGCCTGAGGAAGATGCCAGGTCGGCATCGAAAAGCTACTCCTGTGCCATTCCTGTCTGTCTTTGTCCATTAAATGAATAGTTTATTTATTTTTGGTCTCCTTGGACTTTGTTCATTGGCGCTCTCTACACATCCTGTTTTTTTTTTTTTCTTTTTTTCACATTTCACCAGCAAAATAGATGAAGACACCAAAAAGCATCAAGGGCAGGGCTGCTCTCTATGTAATGCTGGCTGGTACTCCTCCCTAGGTGGAAGGACGTTCCATAAAACCTCCAGAGTCATCTGGTACTTGTAGTAGAGTGAGATGTACAAGCCTCACCTTCATCTGCCAAATGTGCATGCACAAAAAGCGGCTGCAGGTAATGTGAATTCATACCTAGTCAATGGGGCACCAGTCACACCAGTAGGGGACTAATTGGCCTGACTTTTATGAAAAGCAGCTCCACACTTGTGACTCTTTACATAACCTTGAGCACAACATTTAGGTAAAACCCGCACCATTTTACAATTCCTGCAAAGTGGATGGGATTCACTAGAATCCCATCCAGACACTACGGAAAAATTAATGCAACGGTGATGCATTAATTTCCAAAACCAATGTGTTTTTGTAAATTGCAGCATGTCAATTATAGATATGGAAATGGTGGGGTTTCCCTTTGGTAAAATTGAAAGAGAAAGTCTCCAGAGAAAAAACTCTGCAGACTTTCTTTGAAAAGTGCTGCGGGAAAAGCTGCAATGTGTTTCCGCCATGGTTTTTTCCGCAGTACTTTTTCACTGCGGCCCGCTACGGGGGGCCTTAAGCCCAAAGATATTTTTCTCTGGTACGCTGAATTTATAAAAAATAATAAAACCAGCAACCTGGATAACAGGTCAATGCCACTTATATGTACAGTATAGAGAAATCCTTGTAGTCTGGCACCCAGTAATCTTTTGCAGATATTCTTGCTCAGGGATATAACTGGCTCTTTTTATATGCAATACAAACAAATTTACAAAATATATCCAAGAAGAAAAAGACATGGACCGCACATTCTAATAAATTTACAATATGTCACTGCATTGTATTGTTTGAAAATAAAATTTACAATTTGTCAGTGTATTGTATTACATTAATAGAAAACAATTCCACTTGACTTATTTTTGGTCACTATTCCCCTTTAATACACATTTATAATGGTAGCAATTCATTCTTCAACAAGATTAATTGAGAAGCAGAGACCATCCTTAAGAATAAAATCTAGCTAATGAACCAGTTTATATAAATGCAAAGCAAGCAGCGCACAATCCCTAAAAAAAATTAGCAATTTGTTTCAGCCGCCCCATAACTCATAATAAATTTCACGCTATTTTTTTTTCTCCTGCAGATTCTACATGTGTGTTGTCCTTTAATTGGTCAACATAAAGGTGTATTGCTATGTAGTTAATTCATTCTGTTGCATTACAAAAGGTTGTGGTATCTGGCTCTGATTGTGACAAATGGTTTACTATTAGGAACATTCTGTAATTATTGTTTGGTGGTACCACAGACCAATACATCATTAACATGATAGAAGACCTTTAAGATCAGCAAAAATAACTAAATTAATAAAAATGGCTTCATTCCAAACCCTGTCAGAAAGCCAATATTCAGAACAATTGCATATCATTGATACTTCAGATGGGGAGCATAGACCATGAGTGCGCGCTCTCTCGCATGGAGCCTCATGATATACAAATTCTTATTCTATGCTATAAGACATACACAGAATCAGTCATTGTATGAGAGATGTAGACTAGGGCTAGATTTACACGACCATGTCCATTTTTCAGCCTTTTAACGTCTATATGATGATGGCCGAGCGTAATACATTTTGCATCCATTTTTAACAGACTGTTAGAAAAGGGGATGAATTTCATTGGCTTTTTTATTTTTTACCCAACCCATTGATCCATTTTTAACAGGTATAACTCAGACATCAATCTGTTTTTACATCTGTTTTAAAATGACCCATTGATTTCTATTGGGTCCATGAGTCCATCAAAATGGAAAAATATGGAACAAATTGGTCTCTTAACTGACCAGTTTTCAGTCCATTACGAAATAAAGTGAGTATATTCATTCACAGTCATTGTTTTCAAAATGGTCATCACATGGCTGTTTTCATGGGTGACTAAGGCCTAAGATATTACCCTCACTTTTAGGACATTGTCATCTGCCTATTCTACACTGTACACTGCTGACTTTAGGCACAACTCCTCCAGCTGTTACTTACAGAAGTACTCCGATGACTCTGCTATAGTAGGCCTTATCACTGATGGCGACGATAGGGAATACAGAGACTTAAACCGGGACTTTGTTGAATGGTGCCAGCAGAACCATCTCAGGATTAATGCTGGGAAGACCAAGGAGATGGTGGTGGACTTTGGGAAACGGAGGAGTGCTCCGACCCCGGTGGAGATCCAAGGAACATGTATTGAGATAGTCAGGACCTATAAGTATCTGGGTGTGCTCCTCAATAATAAACTAGACTGGGCTGACCACTTGGAGGCGTTGCACAGAAAGGGCCACAGCAGACTCTACCTGCTCAGGAGGCTGAGGGCCTTCGGAGTCCAGGGGACACTTCTTAGGGCCTTCTTCAACTCTGTGGTTGCCTCAGCCATCTTTTTCGGTGTGGCCTGCTGGGGGAGCAGTATATCAACCAGGGACAGAAATAGACTTGACAGGCTGATCAGGAGGGCCAGCTCTGTCCTGGGGAGCCCCTTGGACCCAGTACAGGTGGTGGGTGACAGAAGGATACTGTCCGTGGTGACCTCCATGCGGGAGAACAAATCCCACCCCATGTATGGGACCCTGATGGGACTTGGCAGCACTGTAAGTGACCGTCTGCTTCACCCCAAGTGTGAGAAGGAGCGCTATCGCAAGTCCTTCCTTCCAACCGCGACCAGGCTGTATAATCTACATCAGACCAAGCGAAGATCACTCCGCACAGAGAACTAATGATTATGAATGTCCTCCTTCTTTCTTCTCTGTTCCTTAGCTGCTCTGTTCCTTAGGACTCCTAGTATATCTTTCTCAGCATATGTGTGTCTACTACTTCTGCAATATTTACTGTGTATTATCATGTATCTGTATTACTATGCAGCTGAAACATACTGAAATTTCCCCCACTGTGGGACTATTAAAGGATTATCTTATCTTATCTTATCTTATTCCAATGTCTAGATCAGGGGTAGGGAACATACGGCTCTCCAGTTGTTGCAAAATTACAACTCCCAGCATGCATACGTGCTCTGCTGTTCTTGGAATACCCATGGAAGTGAATGGAGCATGTTGGGAGTTGTAGTTTCACAGCAGCTGGAGAACCGAAGGTTCCCTACCGTGGGTCTAGATATTGGTGTAGACCAGGGGTAGGGAACATACGGCACTCCAGCTGTTGCAAAGCTACAACTCCCAGCATGCATACTTGCTCTGTTGTGTTTAGGACTCCCATGGAAGAGAATGGAGCATGTTGGGCGTTGTAGTTTCACAGCAGCTGGAGAGCCAAAGGTTCCCTACCCCTGGTGTAGGCTATGGCGAAGAAACGCAGCTTTTTTTCAGATTTTATTGTGTTTTTTTGATCCAAAGCCAAGAATGGCCACAAAAGGAATAGGAATTATATAGGAAGTTCTTATATTTCTACTAGAGATGAGCGAACACTAAAATGTTCGAGGTTCGAAATTCGATTCGAACAGCCGCTCAATGTTCGTGTGTTCGAACGGGTTTCGAACCCCATTATAGTCTATGGGGAACAGATACTCGTTAAGGGGGAAACCCAAATCCGTGTCTGGAGGGTCACCAAGTCCACTATGACACCCCAGGAAATGATGCCAACACCTCTGGAATGACACTGGGACAGCAGGGGAAGCATGTCTGGGGGCATCTAACACACCAAAGACCCTCTATTACCCCAACATCACAGCCTAACAACTACACACTTTACACACTCAATACCACCTCTCTGACAGTAGGAAAACACCTTGAAACATGTGTATTTGGCACTTGCAGTGAAGAGAGCTTGTCACCAGCAGTGAATTTGGCCCTTGTAGTAAGTTGAGGTTGGCACCAACATTTGTTTTGAAAATCAGGGTGGATTGAGCCTCTAACCAGCAGAGTTTGGGCAAATTCATGGTGGAGGGAGCCTCTAAAAACCCCAGTTTGGACCAATTCATGGTGGAGGGAGCCTCTAAAAACCCCAGTTTGGACCAATTCATGGTGGAGGGAGACTCTAAAAACCCCAGTTTGGACCAATTCATGGTGGAGGGAGCCTCTAAACAGCCCAGTTTGGACCAATTCATGGTGGAGGGAGCCTCTAAAAACCCCAGTTTGGACCAATTCATGGTGGAGGGAGCCTCTAAACAGCCCAGTTTGGACCAATTCATGGTGGAGGGAGCCTCTAAAAACCCCAGTTTGGACCAATTCATGGTGGAGGGAGCCTCTAAACAGCCCAGTTTGGGCAAATTCATGGTGGAGGGAGCCTCTAAACAGCCCAGTTTGGGCAAATTCATGGTGGAGGGAGCCTCTAAAAACCTCAGTTTGGACCAATTCATGGTGGAGGGAGCCTCTAACTAGCCCAGTTTGGGCAAATTCATGGTGGAGGGAGCCTCTAAAAACCCCAGTTTGGACCAATTCATGGTGGAGGGAGCCTCTAAACAGCCCAGTTTGGGCAAATTCATGGTGGAGGGAGCCTCTAAACAGCCCAGTTTGGGCAAATTCATGGTGGAGGGAGCCTCTAAAAACCCCAGTTTGGACCAATTCATGGTGGAGGGAGCCTCTAAAAACCCCAGTTTGGACCAATTCATGGTGGAGGGAGCCTCTAAAAACCCCAGTTTGGACCAATTCATGGTGGAGGGAGCCTCTAAAAAACCCAGTTTGGACCAATTCATGGTGGAGGGAGCCTCTAAACAGCCCAGTTTGGACCAATTCATGGTGGAGGGAGCCTCTAAAAACCCCAGTTTGGACCAATTCATGGTGGAGGGAGCCTCTAAAAACCCCAGTTTGGACCAATTCATGGTGGAGGGAGCCTCTAAAAACCCCAGTTTGGACCAATTCATGGTGGAGGGAGCCTCTAAAAACCCCAGTTTGGACCAATTCATGGTGGAGGGAGCCTCTAAACAGCCCAGTTTGGGCAAATTCATGGTGGAGGGAGCCTCTAAAAACCCCAGTTTGGACCAATTCATGGTGGAGGGAGCCTCTAAAAACCCCAGTTTGGACCAATTCATGGTGGAGGGAGCCTCTAAAAACCCCAGTTTGGACCAATTCATGGTGGAGGGAGCCTCTAAAAACCCCAGTTTGGACCAATTCATGGTGGAGGGAGCCTCTAAAAACCCCAGTTTGGACCAATTCATGGTGGAGGGAGCCTCTAAACAGCCCAGTTTGGACCAATTCATGGTGGAGGGAGCCTCTAAAAACCCCAGTTTGGACCAATTCATGGTGGAGGGAGCCTCTAAACAGCCCAGTTTGGGCAAATTCATGGTGGAGGGAGCCTCTAAACAGCCCAGTTTGGGCAAATTCATGGTGGAGGGAGCCTCTAAAAACCCCAGTTTGGACCAATTCATGGTGGAGGGAGCCTCTAAAAACCCCAGTTTGGACCAATTCATGGTGGAGGGAGCCTCTAACTAGCCCAGTTTGGGCAAATTCATGGTGGAGGGAGCCTCTAAAAACCCCAGTTTGGACCAATTCATGGTGGAGGGAGCCTCTAAACAGCCCAGTTTGGGCAAATTCATGGTGGAGGGAGCCTCTAAACAGCCCAGTTTGGGCAAATTCATGGTGGAGGGAGCCTCTAAAAACCCCAGTTTGGACCAATTCATGGTGGAGGGAGCCTCTAAAAACCCCAGTTTGGACCAATTCATGGTGGAGGGAGCCTCTAAAAACCCCAGTTTGGACCAATTCATGGTGGAGGGAGCCTCTAAAAACCCCAGTTTGGACCAATTCATGGTGGAGGGAGCCTCTAAACAGCCCAGTTTGGGCAAATTCATGGTGGAGGGAGCCTCTAAAAACCCCAGTTTGGACCAATTCATGGTGGAGGGAGCCTCTAAAAACCCCAGTTTGGACCAATTCATAGTGGAGGGAGCCTCTAAAAACCCCAGTTTGGACCAATTCATGGTGGAGGGAGCCTCTAAACAGCCCAGTTTGGGCAAATTCATGGTGGAGGGAGCCTCTAAAAACCCCAGTTTGGACCAATTCATGGTGGAGGGAGCCTCTAAAAACCCCAGTTTGGACCAATTCATGGTGGAGGGAGCCTCTAAAAACCCCAGTTTGGACCAATTCATGGTGGAGGGAGCCTCTAAACAGCCCAGTTTGGACCAATTCATGGTGGAGGGAGCCTCTAAAAACCCCAGTTTGGACCAATTCATGGTGGAGGGAGCCTCTAAAAACCCCAGTTTGGACCAATTCATGGTGGAGGGAGCCTCTAAAAACCCCCAGTTTGGACCAATTCATGGTGGAGGGAGCCTCTAAAAACCCCAGTTTGGACCAATTCATGGTGGAGGGAGCCTCTAAACAGCCCAGTTTGGGCAAATTCATGGTGGAGGGAGCCTCTAAACAGCCCAGTTTGGGCAAATTCATGGTGGAGGGAGCCTCTAAAAACCCCAGTTTGGACCAATTCATGGTGGAGGGATCCTCTAAAAACCCCAGTTTGGACCAATTCATGGTGGAGGGAGCCTCTAAAAACCCCAGTTTGGACCAATTCATGGTGGAGGGAGCCTCTAAAAACCCCAGTTTGGACCAATTCATGGTGGAGGGAGCCTCTAAACAGCCCAGTTTGGACCAATTCATGGTGGAGGGAGCCTCTAAAAACCCCAGTTTGGACCAATTCATGGTGGAGGGAGCCTCTAAACAGCCCAGTTTGGACCAATTCATGGTGGAGGGAGCCTCTAAAAACCCCAGTTTGGACCAATTCATGGTGGAGGGAGCCTCTAAACAGCCCAGTTTGGGCAAATTCATGGTGGAGGGAGCCTCTAAACAGCCCAGTTTGGGCAAATTCATGGTGGAGGGAGCCTCTAAAAACCCCAGTTTGGACCAATTCATGGTGGAGGGAGCCTCTAAAAACCCCAGTTTGGACCAATTCATGGTGGAGGGAACCTCTAACTAGCCCAGTTTGGGCAAATTCATGGTGGAGGGAGCCTCTAAAAACCCCAGTTTGGACCAATTCATGGTGGAGGGAGCCTCTAAACAGCCCAGTTTGGGCAAATTCATGGTGGAGGGAGCCTCTAAACAGCCCAGTTTGGGCAAATTCATGGTGGAGGGAGCCTCTAAAAACCCCAGTTTGGACCAATTCATGGTGGAGGGAGCCTCTAAAAACCCCAGTTTGGACCAATTCATGGTGGAGGGAGCCTCTAAAAACCCCAGTTTGGACCAATTCATGGTGGAGGGAGCCTCTAAAAACCCCAGTTTGGACCAATTCATGGTGGAGGGAGCCTCTAAAAACCCCAGTTTGGACCAATTCATGGTGGAGGGAGCCTCTAAAAACCCCAGTTTGGACCAATTCATGGTGGAGGGAGCCTCTAAACAGCCCGGTTTGGACCAATTCATGGTGGAGGGAGCCTCTAAAAACCCCAGTTTGGACCAATTCATGGTGGAGGGAGCCTCTAAACAGCCCAGTTTGGACCAATTCATGGTGGAGGGAGCCTCTAAAAACCCCAGTTTGGACCAATTCATGGTGGAGGGAGCCTCTAAACAGCCCAGTTTGGGCAAATTCATGGTGGAGGGAGCCTCTAAACAGCCCAGTTTGGGCAAATTCATGGTGGAGGGAGCCTCTAAACAGCCCAGTTTGGGCAAATTCATGGTGGAGGGAGCCTCTAAAAACCCCAGTTTGGACCAATTCATGGTGGAGGGAGCCTCTAAAAACCCCAGTTTGGACCAATTCATGGTGGAGGGAGCCTCTAAAAACCCCAGTTTGGACCAATTCATGGTGGAGGGAGCCTCTAAAAACCCCAGTTTGGACCAATTCATGGTGGAGGGAGCCTCTAAAAACCCCAGTTTGGACCAATTCATGGTGGAGGGAGCCTCTAAACAGCCCAGTTTGGGCAAATTCATGGTGGAGGGAGCCTCTAAAAACCCCAGTTTGGACCAATTCATGGTGGAGGGAGCCTCTAAACAGCCCAGTTTGGACCAATTCATGGTGGAGGGAGCCTCTAAACAGCCCAGTTTGGACCAATTCATGGTGGAGGGAGCCTCTAAAAACCCCAGTTTGGACCAATTCATGGTGGAGGGAGCCTCTAAACAGCCCAGTTTGGACCAATTCATGGTGGAGGGAGCCTCTAAAAACCCCAGTTTGGACCAATTCATGGTGGAGGGAGCCTCTAAAAACCCCAGTTTGGACCAATTCATGGTGGAGGGAGCCTCTAAAAACCCCAGTTTGGACCAATTCATGGTGGAGGGAGCCTCTAAACAGCCCAGTTTGGGCAAATTCATGGTGGAGGAGCCTCTAAAAACCCCAGTTTGGACCAATTCATGGTGGAGGGAGCCTCTAAAAACCCCAGTTTGGACCAATTCATGGTGGAGGGAGCCTCTAAACAGCCCAGTTTGGACCAATTCATGGTGGAGGGAGCCTCTAACCAGCAGAGTTGGTGGAAATCAGGGTGGAGGGAGCCTCTAACCAGCAGAGTTGTGGGAAAGCAGGGTGGAGGGAGCCTCTAACCAGCAGAGTTGGTGGAAATCAGGGTGGAGGGAGCCTCTAACCAGCAGAGTTGTGGGAAAGCAGGGTGGAGGGAGCCTTTAACCAGCAGAGTTGTGGGAAAGCAGGGTGGAGGGAGCCTCTAACCAGCAGAGTTGTGGGAAAGCAGGGTGGAGGGAGCCTCTAACCAGCAGAGTTGGTGGAAATCAGGGTGGAGGGAGCCTCTAACCAGCAGAGTTGGGGGAAATCAGGGTGGAGGGAGCCTAGTATTAGCAGAATTGTGCAACGCTTATGGTGGATGAGTATGAGGATGCGGAGGAATTGGAGAGGTTGAGTACAGACATGGAGTTTCATGTTGGGGTGCTTTACACAGGTGGGCACAAAAATGAAGGCTCTATCCAGTGGTGGTTCATTTTTATCAAAGTGAGCCGGTCGGCACTCTCAGCTGACAGACGGGTGCGCTTGTCAGTGATGATGCCACCGGCTGCACTGAACACCCTCTCAGATAGGACGCTGGCGGCAGGACAGGACAGCACCTCCAAGGCATATAGGGCAAGTTCAAGCCACAGGTCCAACTTTGACACTCAATACGTGTAGGGCGCAGAGGGGTCGGAGAGGACAGGGCTGTGGTCGGAAAGGTATTCCCGCAACATGCGCCTATACTTCTCACGCCTGGTGACACTAGGACCCTCCGTGGCGGCACTTTGGCGAGGGGGTGCCATCAAGGTGTCCCAGACCTTAGACAGTGTGCCCCTCGTTTGTGTGGACCGGTGAGAACTTGGTTGCCTACTGGAGGAACTGCCCTCCCTGCCGCCAATGTCACATGCTGGAAACATCTCCATCATATTCTGCACCAATTGCCTGTGGCAAGCATTGATGCGATTGGCCCTCCCCTCTACCGGAATAAAAGACGAGATGTTGTTTTTATACCGGGGGTCAAGGATAGCAAAGATCCAGTACTGGTTGTCCTCCATGATTTTGACAATACGCTTGTCGGTTGTAAAGCACCCCAACATGAACTCAGCCATGTCTGCCACAGTGTTAGTTGGCATGACTCCTCTGGCCCCACCGGAAAGTTCAATCTCCATTTCCTCCTCATCCTCCATGTCTACCCATCCGCGCTGCAACAATGGGACGATTCGAAGTTGCCCGGAAGCCTCCTGTATCACCATCACATCATCGGACAACTCTTCTTCCTCCTCCTCCTCCTCCTCCTCCTCCATTAAACGCAGTGAAGCGGACAGATGTGTGGACCTACTCTCCAGCTGTGACGGATCGGATGCTATCCCTAACTCCTCTGTGTGATCTGAGTTATCCCTGATGTCAATCAGGGATTCTCTCAGAACACACAAGAGCGGGATTGTAAGGCTCACCATCGCATCCTCAGAGCTCACCCTCCTTGTGGACTCCTCAAAGACCCATAGGATGTCACAAAGGTCTCTCATCCATGGCCACTCATGGATGTGAAACTGAGGCAGCTGACTTTGTGGCACCCTAGGGTTTTGTAGCTGGTATTCCATCAAAGGTCTCTGCTGCTCAACCACTCTATTCAACATCTGAAACGTTGAGTTCCAGCGTGTGGGGACGTCGCACAAAAGCCGGTGTTGTGGCACATGCAGGCGTTGCTGGAGAGATTTTAAGCTAGCAGCGGCTACTGTCGACTTGCGAAAGTGGGCGCACATGCGCCGCACTTTCACCAGTAGCTCTGGAACATTGGGGTAGCTCTTTAGGAAACGTTGCACCACTAGGTTGAAGACGTGGGCCAGGCATGGAACATGTTGTAGTCCGGCAAGCTCCAGAGCTGCTACCAGGTTCCGGCCGTTATCACAAACGACCATGCCTGGGCCCAGGTGCAGCGGCTCAAACCATATTGCCGTCTCATCGAGGAGGGCATCCCTCACCTCGGAGGCAGTGTGCTGTCTGTCCCCCAAGCTGATCAGCTTCAGCACAGCCTGCTGACGTCTACCAACGCCAGTGCTGCAACGTTTCCAACTCGTAGCTGGGGTCAATCTAACAGCGGAGGAGGAGGCGGTGGCGGAGGAGGAGGCGGTGGCGGAGGAGGAGGCGGTAGAGGAGGAGGAGGAGGGGGGTGTTCTTCTCGTGTCCCTGCCAGGAATGTTAGGCGGGGAGACGAGGTACACCGGGCCAGTTTGGGAAGCAGTCCCAGCCTCAACTACATTCACCCAGTGTGCCATCAGTGAAATGTAGCGTCCCTGTCCGCATGCACTTGTCCACGCGTCGGTGGTCAAGTGGACCTTTGTGCAAAACGCGGAACTAAGGGCCCGCCTGATGTTGAGTGACACGTGCTGGTGCAAGGCGGGGACGGCACACCGGGAGAAGTAGTGACGGCTAGGGACGGCATAGCGAGGTGCCGCAGTTGCCATCAGGTCCAGGAAGGTGGGAGTTTCAACAAGCCGGAACGCCAACATCTCCTGGGCCAGCAGTTTAGTGATGTTGGCGTTCAAGGCTTGCGCGTGTGGGTGGTTAGCAGTGTATTTCTGCCACCGCTCCAATGTCTGAGAGATGGTGGGTTGTTGTAAAGAAGCGCCTGATGGTGCCTTTGATGGTGCAGGAGAAGGAGATAAGACAGGAACAGGGGAGGATGAGGGAGAAGTCAACAAAGTGGCGGAGGCAGATGAAGTGGTGTCCTGGCTCGTCCTCTGGAGTGCATCGCCAGCACAGTCAGCAGTGGTAGTGGCAGAGGCAGAGGCAGTGGCAGAGGCAGTGGCAGTGGCGTGAACGGCAGGCGGCCTTTGTCCTGCCGTTGCTGCCTGCCACTGATTCCAGTGCTTGGATTCCAAATGACGGCGCATTGAAGTGGTGGACAGGTTGCTCTTCTCAGAGCCCCTAATCAATTTCGAGAGGCAAATTGTGCAGACAACACTATATCTGTCCTCGGCGCATTCCTTGAAAAAACTCCACACCTTCGAGTAACGTGCCCTCGAGGTGGGAGTTTTTCGGGGCTGGGTACGAACTGGAACATCTTGGGAGATTCCGGGTGTGGCCTGGCTTCGCCTAAGCTGCTGACCTCTGCCTCTGCCTCTAGCTACCCTTTTTGGTGCTGCACCTGCCTCAACATCCACACTACTTTCCCCGCTTGACATCCCCCCTGTCCAGGTCGGGTCAGTGTCCTCATCATCCACCACTTCCTCTTCCAACTCCTGTCTCATCTCCTCCTCCCGCACAATGCGCCGGTCAACTGGATGCCCTGACGGCAACTGCGTCACATCATCGTCGATGAGGGTGGGTTGCTGGTCATCCACCACCAAATCGAACGGAGATGGAGGAGACTCTAGTGTTTGAGCATCTGGACACAGATGCTCCTCTGTTAGGTTCGTGGAATCGTGACGTGGAGAGGCAGGTTGAGGGACAATGAAAGGAGCGGAGAACAGCTCTGGGGAGCAGGGACAGTTGGGGTTATTGTTCTGTGAAGCTTGGGAATTTTGGGAGGAAGGAGGACAAGACTGTTGGGTAATAGGAGGAGAGGAGGCAGAGTCTGACTGGCTGCTGGACAATGTGCTGTAAGCGTTCTCTGACAGCCATTGCAAGACCTGTTCCTGGCTCTCGGGCCTACTAAGGTTTGTACCCTGCAGTTTAGTTAATGTGGCAAGCAACCCTGGCACTGTGGAGTGGCGCAATGCTTGCTGCCCCACAGGAGTAGGCACGGGACGCCCTGTGGCTTCACTGCTACCTTGCTCCCCAGAACCATTCCCCCGACCTCGCCCACGGCCTCGTCCACGTCCCTTTCCGGGAGCCTTGCGCATTTTGAATTCCCAGTTAGAAATTGGCACTATATACCAGTAGCAAAAATTGTGGGTGCACGTAACCCCAATATATTCTTTGAATTACCAGTCAGAAACTGGCACTATATGGCAGTAGCAAGAAATGAGGGTATTTGTAACCCCAATATATTCTTTGAATTCCCAGTCAGACAATGGCACTATATACCAGTAGCAAAAATTGTGGGTGCACGTAACCCCAATATATTCTTTGAATTACCAGTCAGAAACTGGCACTATATGGCAGTAGCAAGAAATGAGGGTATTTGTAACCCCAATATATTCTTTGAATTCCCAGTCAGACAATGGCACTATATACCAGTAGCAAAAATTGTGGGTGCACGTAACCCCAATATATTCTTTGAATTACCAGTCAGAAACTGGCACTATATGGCAGTAGCAAGAAATGAGGGTATTTGTAACCCCAATATATTCTTTGAATTCCCAGTCAGACAATGGCACTATATACCAGTAGCAAAAATTGTGGGTGCACGTAACCCCAATATATTCTTTGAATTACCAGTCAGAAACTGGCACTATATGGCAGTAGCAAGAAATGAGGGTATTTGTAACCCCAATATATTCTTTGAATTCCCAGTCAGACAATGGCACTATATACCAGTAGCAAGAAATGAGGGTATTTGTAATCCCAATATATTCTTTGAATTCCCAGTCAGACAATGGCACTATATGGCGGTAGCAAGAAATGAGGGTATTTGTAACCCCAATATATTCTTTGAATTCCCAGTCAGACAATGGCACTATATACCAGTAGCAAAAATTGTGGGTGCACGTAACCCCAATATATTCTTTGAATTACCAGTCAGAAACTGGCACTATATGGCAGTAGCAAGAAATGAGGGTATTTGTAACCCCAATATATTCTTTGAATTCCCAGTCAGACAATGGCACTATATGGCAGTAGCAAGAAATGAGGGTATTTGTAACCCCAATATATTCTTTGAATTCCCAGTCAGACAATGGCACTATATACCAGTAGCAAGAAATGAGGGTATTTGTAACCCCAATATATTCTTTGAATTCCCAGTCAGACAATGGCACTATATACCAGTAGCAAAAATTGTGGGTGCACGTAACCCCAATATATTCTTTGAATTACCAGTCAGAAACTGGCACTATATGGCAGTAGCAAGAAGTGAGGGTATTTGTAACCCCAATATATTCTTTGAATTCCCAGTCAGACAATGGCACTATATACCAGTAGCAAAAATTGTGGGTGCACGTAACCCCAATATATTCTTTGAATTCCCAGTGAGACAATGGCACTATATACCAGTAGCAAAAATTGTGGGTGCACGTAACCCCAATATATTCTTTGAATTCCCAGTCAGACAATGGCACTATATACCAGTAGCAAAAATAGTGGGTGTATATAGCCCCAATTCTATTGCTAGGGGACTTGCAGGGTATTTCTGAGGTGAAGGTGGGGGGGCACACCGTTGGAACGGGGATTTGGGGTGTATATATAGGGTATACGGGAATACACTGTCAGTGTGTTCCATTCAGGATCCTGGGAAAGCTGGGTTGCGGCGATTGAGCCCGTCAGTGCCACGTTACACTGACAAGCTTCTCCCTGGAATTTAGCTCTTATAAGAGCTGTTGGTTGTCTTCTCCTTCCTATCCTAGCCTGTCCCTGCCTACCCAGAATCTAAGCCCTAGCTAACTGGACGGAAACCTCCGTCCCCGGTGAATTGCAAGCTCAGAATGACGCGAAGCTGGGCGTCGCTGTTCTTTTAAATTAGAGGTCACATGTTTTCGGCAGCCAATGGGTTTTGCCTACTTTTTTCAACGTCACTGGTGTCGTAGTTCCTGTCCCACCTACCCTGCACTGTTATTGGAGCAAAAAAGGCGCCAGGGAAGGTGGGAGGGGAATCGAGTAATGGCGCACTTTACCACGCGGTGTTCGATTCAATTCGAACATGCCGAACAGCCTAATATCCGATCGAACATGAGTTCGATAGAACACTGTTCGCTCATCTCTAATTTCTACCTTTTGTTTAATCTAAATCTGCAACAAAAAAGGCTTTATTTCTGGCTTTGGTTCAAAAAACAGCAGCAAAATCTGCAAAAAAAAAAAAAAAAAAAGCTGCGTTTTCATGGGGCCTAAGCCGAAAGGGTTGTTCTTATGAATATTACCATATTTAATATTGTATACAATGAAAAAGTTAAACATTTTTGCAAATACATGTTACTACCGTATATACTCGAGTATAAGCCGACCCGAATATAAGCCGATGCCCCTAATTTTACCACAAAAAACCGGGAAAACTTATTGACTCGAGTATAAGCCGAGGGGGGAAATGCAGCAGCTACTGGAAAATTTCAAAAATTTAAATGGTCAGAGTTTTTGATAGATTTTAATTTTTTATGATGCTGGAATTTTTTGCCATTTTAATCATATTTTTACACTTAGACTGGGGACGTTGACAAGGGGACATACTCTACATCTAGTGGGGAGAAGATTTACCAGCAACATAGACAGATTCTTTACTGTAAGAGCAGCGAGACTATGGAACTCACTGCCATAAGATGTGGTGATGGTGGATTCATCGAGCAAGTTCAAACAGGGCCTTTCTCAAATGGAAAAATTATTATGGGTTAGGGGTTTAATACTCGATGAATCATATAGTATATATGATTGCCAGATTGGAGTTCGGAAGGATTTTTTTCCGCTGACTTGGGGTAAATCAGCTTTTTGAGGTTTTTTTTGCCTTCCTCATATCAACAATATAGGATTATAGGTTGGACTTAATGGACACACATCGTCATCCAGTCTCATCTACTATGTTACTATGTAATTCATGGATGAGGAGAGATTTAGGGTTGGATTACTGATGCAGATCACTTATCTGCGCCAGACTGCCACATTTTTGCAGAATATTTAAACTTTTTATCACAAGTAACTGGGATTAAAGACTTTTTCCCCAGCCCTGTATTGGTGTTTTGTAGTTATTGCGTTAGACTGTTCTATTCCCTTGTCTCTGTCTGAACAAAAAGAGATGCCCTGGGAGTAGAAATTGTGAGTCAGTGACTTGGAAGAATGGCAGGATGCTCTCTGCCTTAAGATGTGCCTCCTCTTAGACCAGTTCATGTTTCCTCTCTCCATATCTGAACAAGACATTTTAAAGTCTGTCATTAATTCCCTGAAGGCTTTTTTTTTGTAAGAATATCAAACATAGGAAGTAGCCTCTGCAAGGGTAATTTAACACAATGCAATATGAAAGCAAGGATTCTTTTCTGAGGCGGAATTACAATTCTCTTCCGCATGGTACTGCATGATCTTTCACTTGCTGAAACTTAAAGCAATTTCATCTACATTCAGTAGGAATACTGAACTGTACATAAAATTATATCAGCGAGGTTTATTTCACTAGAAACGTGTTCTGAGAACATTGACAATGTGAATACAGGAGTAAATGACAGGTGGACACACATCATATCAAGATACAATACACACTTGGCCTTGTTACCAGTAACAACACCTCTTGTATTTGTATAAAAGACAGACACAATTGTTACAGTTTATTTAGGGATATGTATTGCTGGATATGAATGGTATGCAACATTTTTCTGTCATTTACACCATAACACTATAAGGTGGAAACTTACTGTATTGTCAGTCCCCATGTGAAAGGGAAAGAGTGTCCATCCTGTACTTAAATATGGGAACATAGGCAATTACATAGAGTAGCCAGTAGAGTACCATACTTGTAATACCTAGAGATGAGCGAACACTGTTCAATCGTATAGGTATTCGATCGAATATCAGGCCGTTTGAGGTATTTGTTCCCAATCGAATACCACGCGGCATACGCAGTAAAAATTTGTATCCCCTCGCACCTTCACTGGCGCTTTTTTGCATCAATAACTGTGCAGGGGAGGTGGGACAGAAACTACGACAACAGAGGCAGTGAAAAAAATTGAAAAAAACCATTGGCTGCCGAAAACATGTGACCTCCCATTTATAAGAACTGCCTCCGCCATATTCGCCAGATTTGCGGTCAGAGATAGGGAGAGAAACATATCTGCTGAGGGCTAGATAGGCATTAGCTTCAGATAGGCAGGGAAAAACCGAAGAGCAACAACAACTCTTCTCAGAGCTATATACTGCAGGGACAGGAGTCCAGCTTTCCACGGACGGTGGAAAACAGAGATTGCTATATACGTGCACTCCAGCTTTTGCTAGGGGTGTCCCCCACAAAATAGCAGGAATTCACAGCAGTTACTTCTTGCTATATACGTGACAAACAACTTTTCTCAGGGGTGTCCCCCACAAAACAGCAAGAATCCACAGCAGTTACTTCTTGCTATATACGTGACAAACAGCTTTTCTCGGGGGTGTCCCCCCACAAAATAGCAGGAATCCACTGCAGTTACTTCTTGCTATATACACGACAAACAGCTTTTCTCGGGGTGTCCCCACACAAAATAGCAGGAATCCACAGCAGTTACTTCTTGCTATATACGTTACAAACAGCTTTTTTTAGGGGTGTCCCCACACAAAATAGCAGGAATCCACAGCAGTTACTTCTTGCTATATACGTGACAAACTGCTTTTTTTAGGGGTGTCCCCACACAAAATAGCAGGAATCCACAGCAGTTACTTCTTGCTATATACGTGACAAACGGCTTTTCTTGGGGTGTCCCCACACAAAATAGCAGGAATCCACAGCAGTTACTTCTTGCTATATACGTGACAAACGGCTTTTTTTAGGGGTGTCCCCACACAAAATAGCAGGAATCCACAGCAGTTACTTCTTGCTATATACGTGACAAACGGCTTTTCTTGGGGTGTCCCCACACAAAATAGCAGGAATACACAGCAGTTACTTCTTGCTATATACGTAACAAACAGCTTTTATCAGGGGTGTCCCCCACAAAATAGCAGGAATCCACAGCTACCACTACCCACTACCTGACATGAAGAAGGAAATTGTAGTAACAGTACAGTGGCCCCACAGTTTGCTACGTCTTCGTGTTACAATAGTTTAGACTTACAAATCCTTTCCCTAGGCCATTACATTCTCCTCTCCGCACTGCAAGCAGTGCTTTTCTCTCTGCATTTTTTGTGTGGAAATTGAATGGAAACCACACAGACATCATTATAGTGTATGGGGTCTGTGGGTTTTTAAGGTAACCACTTTTTGGATGTGGATTAGGTTTCCATTTGAGGGGTCCCCAACCAGACTCCCCGAACTGAAACCCATGCGCAATGGGAACCAGGCCTTAAAGATGTGTTAAATGTATCAAATATTGTGCAACAAATTACGGCAATACCAACTACAACAAAACTGACTTTAAAAACTCCTCTCATGGTAAATCTCCCACAGTCAATGCAGTACTATTGTCAGGAAGGTCCACAGGCTGCTTTACACTGCTCACTACATGTACATCATGTATTGTGATGATCCCTATCTGTACTAAATGTACTGTGCTTCTGTCTACCCATTTCATGTACTGGATTGTTATCTATTGTGTCTGTACTACCTGTACTGTACAGGTCTCTCCAGTGCTGTAAGTGCTACATTACATAGCACTGAAAAGGTCATACTTTCATGATACAAGGTATAAATACTAATTTATTACAGGAAGCAGACAAGGCTACATACTATCTTCTGTGCAATTGTATATGTCCTATACTGCTCTCTACCTGTTTATTTTATTTATTTTACTTACTTATATAGCACTATCATATTCGGCAGTACTTTACAGGCATTGTCAGTCACTGTCCCATATTGAGCTCCCAATCTACATTCCCTATCAGAATGTCTTTGGAGTATGGGAGGGAACTGGAATACCCAGTGGAAACCCCAGTGTTGTACATGTACCGTATTGCTATGGTATAGTCCTGTGCTACAGACACTGCTCTCTACCGCTTCTACTTATACTGTACTGCCACAATATCTACCTCTACTACAGGCACTGTTCTGCTCTCTACCAGTTCTTTTTGTACTGTACTGCCACTCTGTTTACCTGTGCTATAAGTACTGTACTGTTCTCTACCTGTACTACCTGTACTGACTGCCACAGTATCTACCCATGCAGTAGACACTGTGCTGCTTTCTACATGCGCTGTAGACACTGCATTGCTCTATACATATGCTGTAGACCTAGTGCTGCTTTATAGATGTGCTGTAGACCCTGTGCTGCTCTATACATGTGCCGTAGACACTCTACTACTCTCTACATGTGCTGTAGACCCTGTGCTGCTATATACATATGCTGTAGACTGTGCTGCTCTATACATGTGCTTTAGACACTGTGCTACTCTGTACATGTGCTGTAGACCCTGTGCTGCTCTATACATGTGCTGTAGAACCAGTGCTGCTCTATACATAATGCTGTAGACCCTGTGCTGCTCTATACATGTGCTGCAGACTCTGTTCTCTATACATATGATGTAGACACTGTGCTGCTGTATACATAGGCTGTAGACACTGTGCTGCTCTGTACATATGCTGTAGACCCTCTTCTACTATCTACATGTGCTGTAGACCCTGTGCTGCTCTATACATAGGCTGTAGACACTCTGCTGTTCTGTACATGTGCTGTAGACACTGTGCTTTATACAGTAGATATGCTGTAGACACTGTGCTCTATACATGTGCTGTAGACCCTGTTCTGCTCTATACATAAGTTGTAGGCACTGTGCTGCTCTATACATGTGCTGTAGGCACTTTACTGCTCTATACATGTGCTGTAGGCACTGTGCTGCTCTATACATGTGCTGTAGGCACTGTGCTGCTCTATACGTGTTCTGTAGACCCTGTGCTGCTCTATACATGTGCTGTAGACCCTGTGCTGCTCTAATCATGTGCTATAGACGCTGTGCTACTTTATAGATGTGCTGCTCTATTCATGTGCCACATGCACTGTAAGCAAAAAAAAATGTATTTTTAACACAATTACCAGTATAAGTTTTGATTTGGTAAGACATGGCAATTTTATGTTGGAAAACTTGGGTGGAAATGCTCTTTTAAGCCATTACATTGGACCTCCGGTTACGGTTGCTGTGACATGGAGGTTATCTATCTTCTGCACTTGATTTCTTAGCAGTAGATGCTGGTCCATATTGTAGATGTGTGGTTTAATACAATAGACATTTCCTGGAAAGTACTGATACTTTATGCATGATAAGAGCAAAATCAGAATCAGTGTCCAATTTTATCTTTTCAGTGTTTCAGTCCATGAAACCTCTTGTCACACTGAAGCCTGCATTCTGTATCTTAATCCATTCGGCACACCAGTAACAAAAGAGTATGTATCTCATTTTTTCATCGCCAGATGTCACCAAACAGTTAAGTCATATTGCTATTCCATCTCTGTAGCATGATGTAGAAAGAATACCTAAGGTCCACTCATATATCTTGTGCTGTCTGACACATCTCAATACATGAGATGCGTTGCTCTTTGAAATCTTGTGACCCAGCAAGGAGTCCTTTAAAACCATGTTATAACAGAGAACCTTTCTAGATGATAGGCAATCCCCAGTTTACACAAATAATTGAGCTGCCACACACTGATAACAGAGAAATATGTTCTGTATTATCTGAAGAATTGCACAGAGAAATTCTGACATGGATGACCTTTTTAGGGCAAAAAAAAGACCCAGCAGTCCCATTGAGCAATCAGGTAGGGGAGTAAAGTGACTAGATTCAATGCTGAAACACAAAGGTGACAGGAGTCAGGAAGGAGAGAATTTGAGATTTTCAAGGAGAGCTTCTGTGTCATCTTCTGTGAAATATTGCTAGACGTGACTGGGTAAACGGCAACAAAACGGAGATGTTTGTGATGACTAAATCTGAAAGACAAATTAAAATCTGGCCTTGGCAGTCCGGATACTAACTTAATAAGTGGAGGATTTGCACTGGTTAAAGATAAACTCTAGACATAAGGTGATCGACTTAGCACAGGTTTAGCTTTCTTACAGACATTCTGCTAAGTTAGTATCTGGGATATTACAGCTATAGCAGTATTGTTCTACACTTTTTATTAATGAGGTTTCCTTACAGATGACAACCATATAAATAGGGTAGGAGCAGATTCGAGTTTTCTAAAATGTAACTTTTAATAGTCACTGGGAATAAATGTGCAAAAAAAGTCACCCTAACTAAAAAAAAGTGAGTCCATGGGAGGCCAGAGTAGGATATATGGTGCTTAATCACATGTGATGGTTCAGTGTATTGAAGCAATAGGGGATGTGCCACACTCACCAGAAGTTCTAAAATGGTCCCCACTATCGGGATAACATAATCCTGAGCTGGCTACAAATTGTATTCCAACTGCTCCTCACCAATGATAAGAGGAGTATAGACTACCCTGAAAAGAGTGACTTCTTTTTGACTATATGGAGGAACCTACACACTCCCCTGACTGTAAATCCCCAGTGGTATACTACTGTCTCTTCTCTAGTAGATGCTAAGGTCATTATAATCTAAGTAAGCTTGGCCATGTGCAGCTGTACTGCACCAATACACAGGGATCCACCAGGACTGACTAAGCACCATACACCCTATTCTGCCCTGTTCTCAGCAGTCATACGTATATCTTTAGGGTGAATTTTTTTTTACTTGTGTTTTATCCTGTGACTAGGGTTGAGCCGATCTTGACTTTCCAGGATCGATTTTAAAATCCGATTTCCAATCATTTTTCATTCGAACCCGATCTCGATCCCAATTCCGATCCCAATGCAAGTCAATGGGATCTTTTTATTAATCAGAGATCAGATTTTAAAAGCAATCCTATTCACTATACAGCATGGAATCTAATAATTGTTAGAATCCACGCTGTGTAGTGAATCACTAAAGTAGCCAGAGGATTTTTTTTTAATCCTCTGGCTACTTAGTCCCCCCTGGTGTCCACTTACCTGCAGAGATGGCTGGTCCAGTGCCCGGTGCCTTCCTTCTTCTTTGCCTCGCTGCAGCTCCACTCTTCTCTTCTCCCTTCGCTGCCCCCTCCCTGCCAGGTTAGGAGAGTGTGGGCAGGTTAGGAGAGTGTGGGCGGGTACTGGGAGGGAAGACGTCACGTCTCCCCGCCCTGTACCCACCCACACTCTCCTAAGCCACAAGCCCCGCCTACCTAGCACTTTAAACACTAACCTGGGAGGCAGGGCAGCGAGGCAAGAAGAAGGAGGGCACCAGAGCAGCCATCTCTAGAGGTAAGTAGCTGCTAGAGATGTTAGTTTAGACTCCCATTCGAATGAATGGAGACAGCTGGCACACAAGGGGTTAAGGCTGTGTGTCAGCTGCTTCCATTCATTCCTATGGAACTGCAGTGGAGCCTTCACACTGAGTATACAGCGTATACTCAGTGTGAAGGCTAAGCAAAGCATTGTGGGAAAAATCACCGATCTCGATCCCACATAAAAAGATCGTGTTCGGAATTCTGATGGCGATCGTGAAATTTTCTCGATCGCCAATCGGAATCCGATCTTTTCCGAACACGATCGCTCAACCCTACCTGTGACTAATAAAAGTTACTTTTAAACTTGACTCTGCTTCTACCCAAGAGGTTTGATTAGAAAGAGAGGAATCCAGATCTCCCTACCTGTGTGAATAGGACATTGGTTAATTATATGGAGACATGGGCAGTGAATCAATGTGAAATGCTCATTTTAAAATATTTTAAACGTATAAAAGAAGGGATCAATATTACTAGGCGTGGGTTCTAAAATCAGGTGCATGATTCCAGGCTGGTGGTTTAGCACCTCATAACACAGGCATTGTAGATATTGGTTGATTATTATTACCCCTCCCCCACACTTTTGGGTAACCAGGCTTCTAGCAGCCGAGATTCTAACACCACTACCCTCTACTTCCATTATACCCTGGAATGGCTACAGATACAGATGGGTTAACACACCAAACCACTCCACAAGACACCACACAATATAAGCCAAAACAACCAGATCAACCAAATAAGTGCTAGTAATTTCGGCAAACTAACAAAAGCTCCTCAGCAACTCCAAGGACACCTAACCTGCCAGAGCTTCCATGACTGATGAATGACATCTCTTCTAACCCCAACTCTATAATAACAAGGGAGGATGGGCATGACTAATTAACCCTTTGCGCACCATGACCATGGGGGATGATGGTCCATCATCCTACTAATAAGCCTTCCTATGGCAACTCCCACCCATGCTTCTCCCTTAACAACTTTCCCCTTCCTCCAAGCCATGTCATACTGGCCTACCTTGATGCTATGCCTTGGACCGGCTTATCCTTATTTTTATTAGTCACTGGATAAAACACAAGTGCAAAAAAGTCACCCTACATATATAAGTGTGAATGGTTCCTACAAACCTTAACTCAGTTAACATTTCTTTCAACATCATCGTATGGCTGCACCCGTCATGATATGTGTGCAGTACTTGTATATCCCTCCCATCTCCAAACATGGACTGTTATAAGATAGGCTTGAAATTGTAAATTAATTAACCTTAGAATATTCCTGCCAATCCAATTCTACATTCACTCATTGCAAAGCAGCCACTGGATGAGTAGTCACTGAGTCTGGCAATAGTTACCCTCAATGTCCTGTAGATTGTCATGACACAAAGAAACTATTTATAGTCAAAGAAATGTCTGCAATGCATCAAGCAAGGGGAGAAAAGTCACCAGCATCACACAGGAGAAGAGGGTCCATGTCATGTCAAGTAAATCTGCATCTGAACTGCTAAGCATGCCAATAGTCCCAATTTTGCCAGGACAATCTTAGGAAATGGCCCACAAAAGGGATTGGATTTATATATACCCTACAAAATATGGCTAGAATTGGGATGTTCTCATGTGAGGTTTAAAGTTCAGATTTTGGACTATGGAACGTCAGCAAGTATTGTGAAGATTAGCAGTGAGAGAGAAATGGAAAGGAGAGCCATGTTGGAGTGTAAGAATAATAGGGGAGCCATGCTAAGAGCCAGGAATAAGAGCAGTAGCCATGCTTGTGTCCAGGAGATGACCATTCTGAGATGAAAGATTTAAAAGGATATTGTGTGGAGACTAGTAGAGATGAGCGAACAGTAAAATGTTCGAGATTCGATATTCGTTTCGAGTAGCCCCTCAATATTCGACTACTCGAATCGAATATCGAACCCTATCATACTCTATGGGGGGAAAATGCTCGTTTCAGGGGTAGGCAACATTCGATCAAATTATACTTACCAAGTCCACGAGTGAGGGTCGGGCTGGATCCTCCAAGAAGTCTTCTCCTTGCAGCATCCCCGTGGCATCTTCCGACAAGCGGGCATGCACAGTCGGCTCTGCCCAGGCCCGATGCCTGGCAGAGTGAATTCAGAGCCGGAAGACGCCGCGGGAAGCTGCACAGAGAAGACTTCTAAAGGTAAGAGAAGAACCAGCGTTGATTGGCCGACTGTATAGCATTCGGCCAATCAATGCTGGTTCTGCATCAAAATTTTCCATTCGAATAACGAGTGGTACGCGATTGAGTATGAGTATTTCAAATACCATAGTATTTGATCGAATACCTACTCAATCGAATACTATTCGCTCATCTCTAGAGACTAGGAATGAGAAGGGCACCATGCTGAGGACTGTAATTTAAAGGGATACCATGCTGGGGACTAAGAATTATAGGGAAGTGATGTTGAGGGAAACAATTTAATGTAATACCATGTTGGGAACCAGGAATATGAGGTAAACCATGCTATGGATCATGACTTAAAGGGATAACATGCTGGGGACCAGGAATGAGAGGCGAGCCATCAGAGGTAAAACATGAAGCTGCTTGGCCCCAATGCAAAATATGTAGCAGGCCCTTCAACTATATAGTATTGTTTCTAGTACTAGTCTCCTCATAGTGGGAGGAGACATCTTAGAAGACCCTTAAGGCTACTGGGCCTGGCTTTATTCATGTCCTTGGCAACATGCTGTAGATTTAAAGGGATTCCATCCTGGAGACCAGGAGTGCAAGGGGACCATACTAAATGTTACAATTAAAAGGGATACCATACTAGAGATTAGGAATGAGAGGGAAACCATGCTATGGGTCATGATTTCAAGGACCGGGAGTGAGAGGCAGCACCATACCGGTGACTTGGAATGATGGGGCTATCATGAACCAGGAAATGTGCAGGTCATCCGAAGAGTAAGAAAGAATTGGGGACCCCTATGGTCATGCGTGTGGGTTGAAGTGAGTTATTTTAGTACTAGGCCCTGTCTAGGCCTAGTTCTGTGTAATATGCTGTTGTGATATTTTGTCCTGTGTAATATTCTGCAACATAAAGTACATGATTTTAGGCTTTTCTATCATTATTTGGGGGTTTATAGGGACTGTATGTGCCAGATGACTCTATTAGACACTTTAGCATGCATTCTGTATAGTTTTGTCTTTGAGAGGACCACTCCTACAAAACACCATTTATCTGTGCAAATTTGGGTGGTCATCCCAAGGACTTTTCACTGTATATCATATTATCTTATAGTTATAACGACGTAACACATAATTAATAGTATAAACGAATAAATATAAGATGCTGTGAATATCTCCTTCATTAAATCTTTGAATCCTGAAATCACTATTATATTATTTCACATTATATTATCACATATTCTATTCTATTCTATTCTGTTATATTTTCAGATCTATAGAGTGCTTGCCTTCCTTACTTCTCAGAAAAAAATCTTAATATCCTACATTAGCAACTTAAAACTAGTAGAAGAAATGAGAAATATGGAATTAAAAATCCGGCATCATCGATATGGATTTCCGCGACGTCTTAATCCAGAGAATTTCAGGAGGAATGGATTGCAGTGTGTTGTATGTTACAGATAACATCTCCCAAAGGCGGGTGATTTGCCGGCTGCTACAGCACAATCAAAGGACACTACATCTCTAAGTAGAATTGAATGTTCTGTGTCTTTAAGTGAAAGCTGCACTGTTGTTGGGCAAATAAATTTAAACCACTTAACATGGCAGAGAAGGTCAGGCAAGCTTATTAAAGTGATCATAGCGTTACGGCTATTGCGATTGACCGCTGCTCTTTGGAATCACCAATAATCAGGTGCCGGGAGCTGTGTTTGCTGAGAAAGGTCATCATTCATTTTTCCGAAGCATTAATATCTTTTGTTTGTTTGGCTCAACATGAAACAGGGATCAATAGAGGTAATTCACAGAGCAATTAGCCCCTCATCTGTCAAACCACATCTGGGTGTGTTTAACAGAAAAGGCCTTTGGAAAGGTTTAGCAAGAGGAAAGTGTCTTGGCCCAGTCAACAATTTATATGCATGCATGACACATCCTATGTATATCTGAGGGGGATGAAGCCTGCTATACCCTTTGGGACAAATATATTGTAAGCTCCAGACATCATGCAGTGACAGAATGTGGTCTCACTGCACACTGACCTGGACAGATTGCTCTCACCCCGGAATCCTTTCTGTGTTAAAGAGCATTAAAACAGCTCTGTCCATTTAGACACATAAAACCCCTCTGCTCTGACACGGAAATTCCTTATGCTACACTGATCAGACTTTGCCATTAATGCAGAGCATTTATGAAAAATTCATTCTGCAGGGCAGTGTCGTACACAGTGTATAACAGCAACCTGCAACATGAATACAGTAGCAGCTTAGCCATGGCTTACCCACCATAGAATTGTGCTATCCCAATAAACTGATCCACTATGGGTTAATCCGGCAAAACACTAATTTTCCAACCTTATAAAAGCTACAATGGACATAGTACAATACTACAGGTCATGACCAGGTTTTCCGCTTGTATATTTTGATGGTTCATTTCATACAATGGGCTCATTTGACTCACTCAATTGATTCGATCCTAAACTTTAGTGGATAAGGGACAGAGGATTATATCACTGGACCCAACGCAAAATCTATAGCACACCCCATAATTCTAAAAAGTATTTATAGTACAAGTCACCTCATTTACCACTCTGGATGTCTTTTTGGTCCAACCTTTCACTGTCATGCAGAGATGGTTCTTCTCAGTTTTGCTTCATTCACACTTGCGCCCCTGTCTAGCGTTTACCATTTTTGCCAGGTTTCCGTCCTCAGCCCCGGCGAAACTGGAAAGGGGGCCGAAATCTGGTGGTCAGTTGTAAAACCCATTCGTCCTGCATTTATGACTTTGTATCCAGCTAAAAAAAAAAAACTGTTGCCCCGTGGACAGGCCGCAGGCGGACACTGGTGGTCACTTTACAAACCCATTCAAGTGAATGGGTTTTAAAGCTGACCGCCAGGTTTCTGTCCCCTGTTCAGTTTCGCCGGGGCTGAGGATGAAAACCCGCCAGAATGCATACAGCAGACACAGGGCGCAAGTGTGAATGCCCCCTTAACTACTGCCAAATGTGTGACTTCTCAAAGAGGATACAACTGAAAGAACGAGAGCAGTTTGGGGCAGATTTATTAAGCCTTGCATTTTAAATGTAATTTTATTAGAGGCCCCGGCTGGAACAAGGCAAACTTGAATTATCAAGTGGCTCCAGTATCTTAACACATCTTGCACACAAATCATGCCACACAAGAACTGGTGTAGAATTCCTATATAGGGCTAAGGTCCTACGTAGCGTCTCGCAGCAAAAAAGCGCGGTGGGGAAAACCATGACGTCAATGTATTGCATTTTTTCCTGCATCACTTTTCACAGAAAATTTGCAGAGGTTTCCAAAAAACATGGGATTTGGAGCATCTTTGGTACAAGTAAAGGGCTTTGTGCCAAAGATGGCCTCACTATTACACATCTATTGCAGAAAACTGGCATAGATGAGTTTATAAATTCCCCCATTGTGTCCTGGCGAGCCGAAGGGCATGTGTGCACATAGCATAAAAATTATGTTGTCACACCAGCTTACAATTTTTTTTACTTATTTTATCTGGATTTCCTTGTAGATTTTGTTGTCAATTATTTTCCAATGAATGAAATCTGTAAATAATTTCTGCACTACATAAGGCATATACTGATCTGGATTTTTTAATGCTGTGAGCGTATGAGGTGTGCTTAAACCTCATTGACTAATATGGTACTGTGCTGCTTGGATTACAGAATGGATTCTGCAACCTAAATCAACAACATCCACACAATGTGTGAATCTACCCTTAGGATAAGGTCTAGGGTCAAATGACTACACAGGGCACAATTTATAGTCAGAATCTCCTGGTTACCACCAAATTCTATACATTAGAATAACATTACAACCTAAACGGTCTAAAGAGGAAAAATAGGTCATTACTAGAGATGAGCGAGTAGTGTTCGATCGAGTAGGTGTTCGATCGAATACTACGGTATTCAAAATACTCGTACTCGATCAAACACTACTAGCTGTTCGAAGTTTAAGGTTCGATGCAGAACCAGCGTTGATTGGCAGAATGCTATACATTCTGCCAATCAACGCTGGTTCTTCTCTTACCTTTAGAAGTCTTCTCTGTGTAGCCTCCCTGCGGCGTCTTCCGGCTGGAATTCACTCTGCCTAGGCATCCGGCCTAGGCAGAGCCGACTGCGCATGCGCGGGCATGCCCTCGCATGCGCAGTCGGCTCTCCTCAGGCGTCGGTCCGGGCAGAGCCGACTGCGCATTTCCGCGCATGACCGTGCATGCGCAGTCGGCTCTGCCTAGGCCCTGATGCCTAGGCAGAGTGAATTCCAGCCGGAAGAAGATGCGGGGACGCTGCAGCGGGAGAAGACTTCAAGGAGAATCCAGCCCGACCGTCACTCGTGGACTTGGTAAGTATAATTTTATCGAATTTTGCATACCCCTGAAACAAGCATTTTCCCCCATAGACTATAATGGGGTTCAAAATCCGTTTGAACAGTCGAACAGTGTGCGGCTGTTGGAATCGGATTTCAAACCTCGGACATTTTAGTGTTCGCTCATCTCTAGTCATTACCATCCTGTAAAGAAATTTCCAATCATATTATGCAGGGGTACAGCTCTTTGACAATGGAAATAGTAGCACTATAGTTGTGGATTTTTTTTTTTACTTTTTTTAGGAAGAATAGCACAACACAGAGTTCTAAGAAGGGATGTAACAAAAGAATGTACAAAATCTGACACATTATGAGAGGCAACGGGTCGTCTTATCTATATAGCTAGCAGCATATCTTAGTTCATTTTGCTGAAAAAAAAAAAGAAATCATGAGCAGCACAATTAACGAAGAAGGATTTTGATTACTCAGGAGGATCGGACATAATAAGCATTGCTAGGTATATAAGTAGTCCTGAACAAATCAGTGCAGTGAATATGATTTCACCATTTGTAGTCCACAGTGGGCAGTCTTCTAATGGACTTTCCACATTAAAAAGCACACATCATTGGTCTCACTGTCTCTGTCTGCAGCAATAGTGCTGTATCAGGCCTTTCCCAATTCTATCAATACAATCTAAACTACATTCCAAGAAGCTTCACAGAGAACTGAGTGCTAATGAAATGATATACTCACAACTGCGCTCCATGCTGACTTCAGCTGTACAATACACAAGAGGGCACTTGTTACTGGGATAAAAGCTTCATCCCTAATTCGGATATGTATACAATAAACTACATTGGTCATTTCCCAAAAATCATCTGTATGAGTTCTAGAGGGAAGCCAAATAGTTGGCAATAAACATGGGGATTGTGAATGATGTATTGATACTCTTAAACTTACAAATATTCACCTAGAGGATGAGCTATTATAGAACATTAGCTCTATGTTTCCTTTTCTTTCTGTGTACTACAGACGTAGACGTATGGAACAGATATGGACACTTTCTGCCTTAGATAATGTACATATATTAATATATAATAAGTGGAACAGAGGACTCCTAGAGTGAATAAGTGAAATAATTTGTCAAATAAATTCTTTCCCCTTCTGGTTAAGCACTAGTAAAATAGGTCCAGACCTGATCTGGAATCTGAAGACATGTACCACATGAATATATAATAACTAGAGATGAGCGAGTAGTGTTCGATCGAGTAGGTGTTCGATCGAATACTACGGTATTCGAAATACTCGTACTCGATAGAACACTACTAGCTGTTCGAAGTTTAAGGTTCGATGCAGAACCAGCGTTGATTGGCAGAATTGGCTATACATTCTGCCAATCAACGCTGGTTCTTCTCTTACCTTTAGAAGTCTTCTCTGTGCAGCGTCCCCGCCGCGTCTTCCGGCTGGAATTCACTCTGCTCAGGCGTCAGGCCGGGCAGAGCCGAATGCGCATGACCGCGCATGACCGCGCATGCGCAGTCGGCTCTGCCTAGGCCCCGAAGCCTAGGCAGAGTGAATTCCAGCCGGAAGAAGACGCGGGGATGCTGCATCGGGAGAACACTTCTCGGAGAATCCAGCCCGACCGTCACTCGTGGACTTGGTAAGTATAATTTTATCGAATTTTGCGTACCCCTAAAACGAGCATTTCCCCCCATAGACTATGATGGGGTTCGAAATCTGTTCGAACAGTCAAACAGTGTGTGGCTGTTCGAATCGGATTTCGAACCTCGGACATTTTAGTGTTCGCTCATCTCTAATAATAACAATAAAGTGCTGTATACTTACTGTATAAGGTATTTAAATGGTCAACTTTTTAACAAATTTTGCGAGCTCACAGAGGAATCAAATTACAGCTCTCCATAGAAGTCTATGGAGAAATGATGGGGAAGGAGGGCAGTTATAAATTATCTAATTTCAAATGGTTTATTCCTATTAGTATTTTTCAGTACTTCTATATAGTATGTCCTATATATTTGGAGCTAACTTTGGAGCCACTGTGGTCTGTTTCTTATGGGTTTATTCACAAATAACCTTTCAGATGTTATCAATTTTGCATTCTGCATGTCCAATAATAAAAGTACATGTTTTGTATAATTGAAAGATGGTTCTTGGAGTCATTATTATTGTGAAACAAAGGAACTTCAGTGAAGGCAGCTAGTCTATAATTATGTAATTTATGCCAATAATAATGTATTAGCTTATTACATTTCATATAATCACAACATTATTATGTTAAAGCAACTTTGGCGTAGAAATCTATCTATCTAGTGAAAAAAAAGTCAGCTCAGTGACTGGACAGCAGTGCAAATGAAAGTATAAAAAGTGGTACCCCATTAAAGTAGAAAAAGTTATGGATATTTTATTCTCTGGAGTGCTGCCTGTTTTTTCTATCTATCTATCTATCTATCTATCTATCTATCTATCTATCTATCTATCTATCTATCTGATTCACAAAAAAAATTAAAGGTTGGTGCATATTCCAGGTCAGTAGTTAGGTAACCTAGTGTCAAAGTCAATCTATCTATCTATCTGTTTGTTCATCTACCTACCTACCTACCTACCTACCTACCTACCTATCTTTATAAGTAGGTTATGAGCTGACTGTCAAACTCTGGAAGTAAATCATATACCATTCTAAAATCCGTCTTTCCTCTCTAAGTTCCTGGGTGTATGCAGTTAGGTATTTTTTTCTCTCAGGTCATTGCCTTTTATCAGTGTGAGTGTACTCTGCTTGTTTTGGACATCATACACAATGGAAATGTTCTTTTTTTACCTTTGAAGTTATCCATCAGAGACTATAGAAACCAGAGTGGATTGAACATAATTGCTTAGGTGAAAGGGAATGGTCAGAAATCCAGGTCCTAAAAAGTATAATTAGGCTCATAGGCTACAAACAACAAAAATAAAGCCAATTGCATTCCACTTGTCCACTGTGGCTCTGATCCTCTTCAGATATTGAGCCAGTTCACAATTCTTTTCTACTCACTGTATCACTTCATACTCTGTTTCTAGTTGTGTCTTCATTAAGCTTATTTGAAGCTCTTATTCTACAAGATCTGAAGGAACAATGTACTTGTCGAGGTTTGATTTAAATCTCCTGAGTTAGCACTTGACGTACCTGTAGATCATTCTCTTACCACATTGTAGGCACCTTTGCTGATCCATACATTTCATTTTATTTGATATTCAATCAAACGCTAAGACTATGAAACTCCCATTCTGTAAAGATTCTGTAACAAATTGTTCTTTTGTACCAATGCCAACCTTTCAGACTTAAAAAAAAAAAAAAAAAAAGCCAGGAAAAGTCTAGATAAAATTCAATGAAGGCAAAATTAGAGACCCACTAATAAAACCCTATTTTCCTGACACTTTAAGTCAATGCAAAAATAATTGTGAGAATATAAAAGGTTTTTTATGGTCAATTATTCTTGTCTTTAGTAAGTATCTATAATCATAACCACCTCGGAATAGGTAATAATCTTCAATGGGCAGAAGGAAACTTCCCTGCAGTGCCATAAGACGGTAAAACGTTATCACTTTCATGCATATAATATGCCAATATTGAAAGAATGCCGATGTTAAGGTCATACGGTGCGACATCTTTTTCCAAGGTGATATACTAGGTAACTTTATTGGATTATGACATACTAACTGATTTGCATTACACATTGCTGGCAAGTGTACCAAGAAGACTTTAGTGCCTTTTTGTGATGGGTGTTAAGATATCAGTTAAGAGCATTAGATGAATTTTAAGAATAGTAGGACGATTTAAAGCAGTGTATAAAACACAAATTACACAAGGACAAATCACAATGAATATCAGGTTAATACGGTTTTCTAAGAACCATGGGGAAATTAAAAATGTCTGGGATAGATATAGGGCTATTGTAAGTATATAGCTAAGGCTTTTAAATTTGACTATAGGTTTTAAATCAGGCAAGAATATGGCAGACTCGATGGTTCATCCCGTTCCATGTACTATAAAATTCTGTAGATAATGTATTAATGGCAAAACAGTGAACAGTTATTATTCCGAAAAAGACACAAGTCTTCGAGGATGACATAAACTGTGCTCAAACACAAAGACCAGGGTGTGGAAGGTAGATAAAAAGCTTCATAGCAGCGACGGCGTGTATTATCTTTATCAGGCTATGTCACAAAGTATCAACAGTTTTCCTGAAATGCTCTTTCTTTCTCTTATACATCCTCAAAGTTCTATGGTAGAGTTCAGACAAGTTCACGCAGTGATGGATTCCCACATCTTTACCACCTTTAAGTTTCTGTTCAATGTGGATATTTATGATATGGGCTTTAATAAAGTTTTAAATGGAATCCATAAGCATTAGAAGATTTACAGTCTTCTGTATGATCTATAAAAATGCCCTAACTTGTCCAGATCCTGCCTGTGCTATCATAACCATTTAAAAGGTTTATCTCTTCATCATAAAAGCAGTCTGGGTTTTATGGCCAATAAGTATGCTCCTTTGTTGCCTATTGGAATTGGAATTGAGATAGTTTTCAGACTAGATGTATGACAATTGGCTATATATATATATATATATATATATATATATATATATGCTCTGTAGCATATTTTTTCTTTTTCATTTATTTCATGTAAATAGGTAAGACCCCATAGTGTTCATCTAAGTCACCTTTCCTCTTGTTTTGACATAGCCTGAGATACGTGGTATAAGAATATCATTGTTAAAAAATATGGGATTTTGTATTGTTCTGTTGGAAGGTATTTATGCTATATATGTCTATGTTATATTTGTCTACCCTGTGCATGTGATATGATGATATTGTATAGAATTTGTATTTTGAGAAATTGGACTTGTTAATGAAGTTTGTGAAAAGGTAAGGGCTAGTTCACATGGAGCCAATGGAGTGGATTTTGACTGTGGATTTCACCTCAAAATCCGCCTCCATACAATGGAGCCCTACGTGAAACGCTAGCATTCAAAAAAGAAGCTGGCTGCCCTTTCTTCAGGCGGTTTCCAGGGCTCGGCAAACCGCAGTTTCCGACTGGCGGCAACAACCTTCTGAGTCGGCCCATTCATTTGAGCCGACTCCACGGGGAGGAAGCCACGACTGTCATGGCTCCCGATAAGTGCTGTCTTGCATTTTCCACTGGGTGCATTCACACGGAGTAACGTGCCACGTGATGTGGCACGTATATGGCGTGTGAGACTTTGAGCGCCGTATACGCTCCCATTAATTTCAATGGGAGCTAGTCTCGTATATGCCGCATTATTTTGCGGCCGTGATTTTGCGGCCACAAAATCATGGCCGCAAAATAACGTGGCGTATACAAGACTAACTCCCATTGAAATCAATGGGAGTGTATACGGCGCTCAAAATCTCACACGGCGTATACATGCCAGGTCACGCGGCACGTACTCTGTGTGAACGCACCCTTAGAAAGCCAGAACTAGAAATATCTCCAGCACATCTACAAGGAGCCCTCCATTACAAAGGAGTCTGAATGTAGTCTAATACTTGGGTAACACCAAAGATAAGACATAGAATATCCTTTTAAAGTAGTTCAAATCAAATTTTCTTTCAAAAAGAAAATAATTTTTCGGTTCCATAGTGGCAGTCATTTCCTAGAAATTTAGGTTTTACTTGGAAATACACTTTAATAAGGTTTGGTGGAATTCTATACAACAAGGGAAAAAGACTATATACCTGTATATGTATATATATATATATATATATATATATATATATATATATATATATATATATCTCATAGAACAAGTCCCCAATTTAAACCACGTGAGTATAGCCATTACATGTAAGGATGCAGAGACATTATAGTTGTTCCTTAAAGTTTATTAGCCTTCTTACTTCAGGTCAAATAAACTTTTCCAGCAGAATATGACCCATAACCTGCAGAGATGTTTGAACCTTGGTTTCAGATGTCGGACAGATGACCGATGCATTTGTAATTTAACCGTCTGGGGAAGTCAAATTGAGAAGAGAGGCTTTTCTTGTAATCTTCTTATCATCTTTATTCTGAAGTGCTTGTGAAGTGGAAGCCCTGTTGTCTGTGAATTCTAGGGCTGGAGGTTAATGCAGGGGCATGAAGTATCCTACTGTATGTCTGACCTGATAAACATTCATGTGGACACAGACAGAACTATTCATTACCTTCTGAGCCAGAGATGAGCTGAGCTCTTACCAATTCCAGCTTGTTAATATTGTACTGTAATCCGGTTGTCTGGTGTCATAAATCTGAACAACACTTGACATATCCACATAGGTTATGTAATCCAGACAGAAATGTCTCAAAAGTTAGCAGCATCCAGTCACAAGCCTTCATATACTAAGTGTGGTTATCCAGGAATGCATTCATTGGTAAAGGTGGCAAATATTATATATTATATTTGTACCATCTGTGGGGTGGTAGGAGGTGACATGTTTTGCAAGACAAGTTGTAATATTTATTAATACCATATTAGGGAATTAACTCTAATGATAGGGAATATTCTGATCACTTATTATTTATTTTTTGTTAAAGTAGAGAGTGTACAGTAAAAAAAAACTAACAAAGGGGAT
The DNA here is from genome assembly GCF_031893055.1 of Leptodactylus fuscus. Taxonomy (NCBI): domain Eukaryota; kingdom Metazoa; phylum Chordata; class Amphibia; order Anura; family Leptodactylidae; genus Leptodactylus; species Leptodactylus fuscus. The sequence goes on from NC_134269.1 coordinate 56,944,756, forward strand.
TTTTTTTTTTACCATTGTGGAGTCCACTTTTTATTTTTTTACAGCATGAGTAATTTCTGTTGCTGTGATACAGAATGTATTTATTTTTTGGTTATCTTTATTAGAGATGGGCGAACCTCTACAGCTGTTGCGTCTTGGGTTCAGGTAAGTCGGCCCTTGGTTTGGTTTGGGTCTGAACTTGTTTAGAGGAAAGCAGAAAGGAAGCGATTATAGTCTGAAGTCTCTTCAGATCTTACAGTATAATAGGTGGAGGCCCAGGGGAGGTGTAAGAAAAGAACAGTGAGGCTGAGCCCCATGTGGAATAAACCGCGGTGGAAATGCCAATGAGAAAAAATTGGTGTTTTACAGATACTGTGTAGTGGACGGGATTCTAGTATATCCCATCCCCACAGTGTGGTAAAATACCTGCAGCGGACATGCTGAGACTTCCTAAACCGTCGTGATTTTGGAAATCGCAGCATGTCAATTATACCTACGGAAACGCCAATAGTTTCAGTATAGGTATAATTGAAGAAGAAAGTATGTAGAGGAAACTTCTGTGAACTTTCTGTGAAAAGCGCTATGGGAAAACCATGATGCAAAAAAGAGCTGCAGGACGCTACCTTGTTCCTTAGTCTTGTCAATATAAGGCTAAGGGTCAGAGCACATGGAGTTTTTTGGCACTGATTTTGACGCTGAATCTGCCTCAAAATCAGCCTCCAAATAAAGCCACCCAATAGAGTTCTATTGAGAGGCTTTTTTTGGAGGCTGATTTTGAGGCGGATTCAGCGTCAAAATCAGTGTCAAAAACCTCCGTGTGCACTGACTCTGACCCTTCGTTCACATCTGCTTTCGGTATTCTGTTGAGGGAGTCTGTATGGGGATCCCCCGAACGGAATACTGAACACAACTGCAAACAGTGTGCAGTGAAAGCACACTGACCCCATTGACTATAATGGGGTCCGTGTGCTTACCGCGCACTGCCCGCATGAATCATGCAGACAGGAAAGTAGATTGTGAACTGATCCCTGCGAAGATCTGAAGGCAAGTACACGGACCCCATTCTAGTCTATGGGGTCCAGTTGCGTTTGGTATTCTGTTTAGGGGGTCCCCATGTGGACTCCCCCAGATGGAATACAAATGCAGATGTTAACCAACCCTTAGGAACCAGGTAGCGTCTGACAGGTGATCTTCCCTCACCTCTCTGGACCTCTTTACAGCATCTGTTGCCAGATAATAGACATGTGAGTGCGGATTCTCAGGAAAAAGAGGGTTAAAAGCACCACAATGCAACACAATTGTTCCAAGATAATGTAGAAAAAAACTTTTCCATATACCTTAGTGATATGGCTCTAATCTATTGCCACCTATAGGTATGACTATACTGTAAACCATATCAATTTGTGTTTTAGAGTAGTGGGACAGGAAATGTTATTAATGGCGAAATTCCACTTTCTATCATATGTATTTAGAAGATACTTACGAGTTGTATACTATTGGGATATTCCAGATAATTTAAGAAATGGAACATATGACTTTTTATTGATCCATATTATTTTCCCATACATTCAGTGGTTAATGTACTGTACAATATATTGATCAGTGAATATGTTCATATTTTATATATGCTGTTCTTTCCAACATATAACACAAGAACAACTCATACTGTAACCTTAGGGAGAAATTGACATTTCAAACCTCTGCGTTAAATGTAAGACATAGCATTAATGATCCAAAGGGAGAGAAATATATATGAATTCACATCTTCGGCCATATTTAGTTGGTTTTGCAATTTTTTTTTTCATCAAAGCTAGGGTAAAAAAAATGGCCTAGATAAAAATCTTCCTATCTCTTCTATGTTTTATAAGTAAAGGTTTCCCTATTCATTTTAGCAGTCAGCATACACTTAGCATTTACTTGGAGATATAATTGACAAGGCAAAAGACACCTGCCTGAAAAAAGGCCCATAAATCAGAAATAATTTCCAAAATGGGTTGAGTGTTTGAAGCTTTGAATAAGCAAACACAGGTAAAAATCTCTTTATTAGGTCTGACAGGAATAGCAGATGTCAGCAAAGTATTTTAGGATATACAGGGCTAGATTAATTTTGTGGTCCTCGATTTGCGGCTTCATTTTTGTCTGCTGTATTCTAACAAGTCTATTTCTACAGACCTGCGGAGAAGCAGATTTCTTTAATTGATGAATAGTCACTCTGCTCCCGGGGAGAAAGGTCATTCATTTTATTTCTCTTTTTTTTCCTCCTTTTTGCCTTTTTTTACGTGAATGAATGGAGACGCCATTACTAATTATGTATCTCTTCCCTTTACGGAAGTTTTTGGCAGTAAAATATAGGCGTTCTGAGCTCTTCTCAGTGAGGTATTAGGAAGCTTGGGTGTGGAAGGATGTCCTGTAGGCTTTACCTGACATTTAATTAGCTAACCAAGCACAGCGGATCTAGCAAAATGAAACTAACAATGAGATTTTCTTGCATGAAAAAAATTCACTGTGCATATTTTTTTTTTCCTGAAGTTCACAATATGAAGGACTTGATATTGACTACTTTAAATAGTTATTTAAATAGTTTGCTTTATTCAATTAAAATAAATTTATTTTAGGCTAAGGCCCATGTAGCAGACCACAGTGAAAAAGTGCCGCAGGAAAAACCACAGTGGAAATGCATTGCGCTGCGTTTTTTTCCGAGCAGCACTTTTCACAGAAAGTCTGCACAGTTTTCCTCTACTTTCTGCTTCATTTTTGTAGGTATCATTGACATGCTGTGATTTCCAAAAACGAGATCCTTCAGTGGAGGGAAGAGGAGGGTGACTGTCTGGATGAGAGGCAGCAAAGAGAGTTCTGACTCCAAGACAGCATGACTTAAGAAAGTGCCTTGAGACTTTGGAGTCAGGCCTCAGTGAACCGGATTACAGATTTGTTCTGGTATTTGTTTTTTCTAACCTTTTATTCCTATTTTTATTTTCTGTATTGTATTGTGCTTTTAGCTGTATTTGCTTGACATCCACTGACGTGTATTTCTGTATATGTTAGTGGCTAGTACAGACGCACTCGGGTTTATAAGTACTATCATTTCATATTTTCCTATGAACTCAAGGACACACACAGCATGAGTGGAAGGTAAGCAGGGTGATTGTGGGTGTGCCAATTAGCTTGGTAAGGCGAGATCTTACACAGATGGGATTTTCTAGATTCCAATCCTCTTTGCAGGGACTGTAAAATGTTGCAGCATTTTCATCATGTTGGGCTCCCAGTCTTACTGTGAACATTTCATTCCAAGGGGTTGCCTGCCTCACTATAAAGTATACCAGGCAAATAGCTGATCTTGCTGGAGAATGCAACCAGTACGTTATTTCTGCTACAATTGCATTTGGGGACAATCCATGTCTGGTAGTTAGAAGTCACTCTTATAAAATAGCTCTCTACTCTGACACCTAGAGAATGGTCTCATAAATACAGCAGTTATGCTGAAAAGCATCTTAGATTCATCATTAAAATATTTACTTCCATTATATTTAGATTTAAATGCATATATAGTGCTAACATACCCTGCAGTGCTGTACAATCTAAATACCTATGATCCCTGAAGAAAATCAACACAAAGATGGCATACAAACTCTATGCAGATGCAGCCCATAGTTAAGTTTCAACCCAGTGCTACAAAAATGGTAACTACTGGTAGGAGATGGTAAAAGATGACTCTAGAGCAATGATGGCAAACCTTTTAGAGACCAAGTGCCCAATCTGCAGCCCAAAACCCACTAAATTATCACAAAGTGCCTACATGACAATTTAACTCTGAGTTCCACCTCTGGCACGCGTGCATAGGCTCACCACCATGACTCTAGAGCATGATAGGAAATAAAACATCTATTGCATGTCTTCAGCAATTCAATGCATCTAGCTTAAGGGCCCCTTCACACTACTGATACGCTGCCTGATTCTGAATGTTAAAACACGGTCAGAATCAGCGCGTATAAAGCAGATCCCATTAATTTCAATGGGGTGCCAGCATACGAGCGCTCCCCATTGAAATGAATGGGCTGCTTTTTACTCTACGAGTGCTCCCATTAAAGCGAATGGGAAGCGCTCACATGTACAGCTCGGACTGAGCTGAGCGCCGGGCCCCTTCACCCAGTGAGCCGTGCTCGTATGCCGGCTCCCCATTGAAATAAATGGGATCTGCTTTATACGTGCTGATTCTGACCGTGTTTTAACGTTCAGAATCAGGCAGCATATCAGTAGTGTGAAGGGGCCCTAACAAATCTGTAAACCTTTACATCAGTTATCATTTCTGTCCTGAAGAAAAGGATGAGGGGTCAGAGGTTAGTTCTGCTTCCCCCACGTCCAAACTGCAGCACAACAGATGGGGTATTCCTGCCCCTGTGTGCGGTTTAGGACAGGTGGATTTTTAATTAAATTAATAAAGCTATTAACCCCCCTATAAGAAGGTAAGAGGAACCTCCTCCCCTTGTGTTTTTTTCTGTCCTGTGTGTGGGACAGGTGGAGGAGGCTTTCTGGCCTCCTGTATGGTTTGGAGGAAGGTGTCTTAGAACCTTCTTATTCTCCTTTTTCTTCTTTTTCTTTCTTTCTGAGAGAAAGATCTGGGTTTATATTGCAGTCTTTTGTCTTTCCTGTTACTGACATTTTCTCAGCTGTGCAGCTTGTTCATTACCAGCAGTAAGTTAAGCTGAGTCCTCTCCAAGTTTTCCTGTGTCCAGTGCAGAAACTAAAGCACTATTTTCTATTGCTATGTGCACTCTGTCAACTGCCTGTTGTTTGTCAGCGCCCGTGCGCACTCACCTGTGCTGCTCAGCTGTGGAAGTAATCTCACCGCCATTATGGTAAGATCCAACCAAACTTTTAATGTCTTGCAGTTTTTTAAGGTGCATTTAGTTCCTAAGTGGAGACCATATGCTGTGGCCCTAAGTATAGCGGTTCACATATACCTGTGTATTATCACTGCTTGATAAGTGCATATTTGTTTATTGCTCACTTGATGGTGTATTCTCTAAGTTATATTTAATGGGGCCTATCTTCCAGCCTGCTGTTGCAGACTCTGTGCTCTCACTCGGCTGACGGGCTGGGTTGCTCCGCTGCCTTAAATCGCACCTAATGTGAACAACAGCCTATTAATGCAGTGAGTTTAAGGATCAATGGATTCTCAGCAGCTTGTATATATCCAGATTTCCTCCTCTTCTCCCAAAGGGGATGAAGCTCCGAGACGGGAAGGGTCGTCCAAGCACAGGCACTTCACCTGCAGGGATTGCAACATTCCGCTTCCTGACGGATACGAATTTAATAGATGCCGTCAGTGTAGGGCCCCTCCTCCTGAGGAACCTGCCCTTCATGATATAGTTGCATGGGTTAAAGAGTTTGTCCAACCCCATGCGTGATATGAAGGACTCCCTTTCCCACTCTGCCAAAAGACACCGTAGGGAGTCGTGGCCATTAACGTATCCTTCTGATGAAGGTTCCAACACTGTTAAAATTTCTTCTGATGAAGATTCTGTCTCTCCTAAAACCGCATTTCCAATGAAGAAAATGTCAAAGTTATTTAATTCCATCTGCCCAGGTGGGCGCAATGTTGATGATGGGGAAGCCTCAGATTCCACCTATAGAAGGTCTAGGGCCTTCCAAGTGGATCCAGCCCTGGTCAAAGCTATGGAAGCAGAATGGAAGCGCCCAGACAGTGCGTTTTTTTCAATCCAAAAAATTTAAGCTGATGTTTCCCTTAGAGGGAAGTGGATGAACCAGCTGGTTTCCACTGCCAAAGGTTGATTTTGCTGTGTCCAAGCTCTCCAGGCGTACCATTGTTCCATCCGAAGATAGGTCCAATTTGCCAGACGCCATGGATAGACGCTCAGAGCGTGTCTCTATTAGACGGCCAATTATGTCATCTTCAGTTTGCGGTCCTGCCGTTCAGCATCACCTCAGCTCCTTATGTCTTCACGAAAGTCATAGCACCCATTGCTGCTTACCTCAGACTTCAAGGGTTATTCATAGTCCCACATCTGGATGATTGGCTGTTGAAAGCTCACTCAGAGGAGCTACTAAGAAACCAAATACAAGAGACCACCTCCTTCCTCCAGAACCTCGGGTGGATAATCAACTGGGACAAGTCAGACTTTGTACCCTCCACAAGGAAGACTTTCCTAGGGTGCATCCTAGATTCCATCCAGATGACAGTATCCCTTCCGCCTCAGAGGAAGGAGAAAATCAGGATGGCGGTCAACCATCTCTTCCAGAGGTGCTGGGTGTCAATCTGAACGACCATGAAAGTCCTTGGTCTTATGTCAGCGGCTGCAGATGCAGTCCCTTGGGCACTTTCGCACATGCGTCCTCTCCAGAGCGAGGTCCTCTAGTTGTGGAACTGCAGCCCTCTAAGTTTGGATTCACTGATCCACCTATCCCTCAATACCCGTCTGTCACTCAGGTGGTGGTCCCATCTAAAAGACGGAAGGTCCATGGTCCAGCCAGTCTGGACCCTGTTGACTATGGATGCATTTCTTATCGGTTGGGGAGCCCATCTAGATGAGATGCACGCAAGAGGGACCTGGAATTGGTTGGAGAAGGCCAAGTCATCCAATTGGCGTGAGATCAGAGTCATCTACCTGGCACTTCTACAATTTGCCCGCTTACTTCGGGGCAAGGCAGTGAAGGTATGTTCGGACAACCTAACCGCAGTCCTCTACCTGAACAAGCAGGAGGTACCCAGTCACCTGCTCTTCTGAGGGAAACAGATCTTATTTTCTCCTGGGCAGAAAAAGAATCTCACACATCTCATGGCGGTCCACATCAAAGGGTCCTTGAACGTGTTGGCAGACCAGTTAAGTCAGGGTCTGACTGTGTCAGGCGAATGGTCTCTGAACAAACAAAATTTTCATCAAATTACCGAGATGTGGGGAGTTCCAAAGGTGGACCTGATGGCCACCAAGTACTGTGCCAAGGTGGAGAAGTTTTGTTCCCTCTATCTGGAGGACGAGCCCTTGGCAGTAGACGCCCTGTCGATTCCATGGAGGTTCAGGCTGGCATACATCTTCCCTCCACCTTCCATGATACCGAGGGTATTGATGAAAGTCAGACAGGAGCAGGCATCACTGATAGCAATCATACTGTTCAGGCCAAAGAGGGCTTGGTTTACCCAACTCATTCAGATGAGTCGAGGGATATATTGGAGGCTCCCCCCAGTGCACAACCTGGTCACTCAAGGTGCTAGAGTATGCCAAGGTCTCAAGAGCTTCAGCTTGACAGCTTGGAAGTTGACCAGTCCATACCTGGACTGGAAGAGTTATCCTCAGCCATCCGGAACACTATAGCTCATTCTAGAGCTCCTGCTACCAACCAGGCTTATCTCAGAGTTTTTAACACCTTCAAATCCTGGTGTGTAGACAAACAAGTGCCTCATGACAGCTCATCCACACAGTCTCTGTTGGAGTTCCTGCAAGACTTACTGGATAAGGGCCTCACTCCTGCCACACTTAAGGTCCAGGTGGCCGCCTTATCTGCTGGTCGGAACAGGCGCCTATCCCAAGATATCTTTATATCATGGTTTCTCAAGGGTGCAACCAGGCTTAAGCCATCTATAAGATCTCTGGTTCCCCAGTGGGATCTTTCCACTGTCTTAGTGGGGCTTTGTAATCCTCCATTTGAACCAATGCAGAAAGTAGACCTAAAATTTACGTCTTTTAAAATGGCTTTTCTTTTAGCAATAACATCAGCTAAACGTGTAGGTGAATTACAGGCTCTGTCAGCCCATGAGCCTTACACAACTTTTTTTCCTGATCGTGTTCAATTGAGATTTTTGCCTGGATTTTGGCCTAAAGTCCCTACTTATGCTAACCTGAATCAGTCAATTACTTTACCTGTATTTTTTCCCTCCCTCCCTCCTCTCCTGAGGAGGAAAAATGGCATTCCCTGGACATAGTGAGATGCCTACGTATTTACTTAGATCGTACTAAGAATTTTAGAAAGTAGGAAAACTTGCTAGTCTCTTTTCTAGGACGATCCAAGGGGTTTAAGGTTTCAAAACCCACATTAGCCAGATGGATCAAGGAGGCAATAAGGCTTTCCTTTGTATATCAGGGGCTTACTCCCCGGATTTTATTAAAGCCCACTCTGCTAGAGCAATGTCTACCTCATGGGCAGAAAAGCACTCGGTCTCCTTAGAACATATTTGTTCCGCTGCTACCTGGCAGTCTCAATCCACTTTTATTAAGCACTACCGTTTAGACCTTCAAGGGTCAGAGGATAACGCCTTTGGCCAAACTGTCTTGTCATCTGTATGCTGAGGGGGCCCTCCCTAGGGGTTATCTCGCTACATCCCCATCTGTTGTACTGTGGTTTGGACGTGGGGGAATCATTGGTTATGTATAATAACTTGTTTCCCTTAGTCCAAACAGCAATACAAGACTCCCTCCCTATTATGGCTATTTCTGCTATTATTATTACTTTATAACTAACACAAGGGGAGGAGGTTCCTCTTACCTTCTTATAGTGGGGGTTAATTGCTTTATTAATTTAATTAAAAATCCACCTGTCCTAAACCGCACACAGGGGCAGGAATACCCCATCTGTTGTGCTGCTGTTTGGACTAAGGAAAATAGGTTATCATACATAAGCAACAATTCTTAAAACAACTAATAAAATATTGTGCAAACCTAGAGAAAAAAGCTGCAAAGTTTCCTCTTTGCAGTGCCTTGTCTGCAACAGGAATAAAGCACTGTGAAAGGGTAACTAAGTTTTCTTGAAAAATTTAAATATGTGTGGCGTCATGTTGGTCAGTCTGTTCTATGACTGTATAAGTCCTCATATACGGTGTCCTATCAGTTTTTCTGTTGCTAATAGGATTGAACAAACAGGATCAGAAAAGAACGGATCCCGATCGGCGATCAAGCAAATTTCATGATCGGGATTGGGAATGGCTGAAAAATGATCGGAAATCGGATTTTGAATTCTCAAGATCGGCTCAACCCCAAAAGTGACTTTTCCCATAGAGAAGCATTGACTAGGGTTAAGCGATCGGGATCTGGAAAGATGGGATCCCGATCGTCAATCGAGCAAATTTCACGATCGAGATCAGCTGGAGAATGATTGGGAAATCGGATTTTAAAATTGATCCTGAAAACTCAAGATCGGCTCAACCCTAGTTGCTAATAATTAGATTATGGATTAAACACATTTTGCATTTCTTACAATCATCCAGAAGTAGATACTAGTATGTAGCCGTTTTGGGGGGTTTACATTGTAAGTTGTGAAATTTGCTGAAACCTCAGTCTTTTCAACACAACAACAGTTTGCAGACATGCCTGTGCAGGCTGAGGGACCACCTTCTACACTCATTGAAATAAGTAAGACAGAATGGAATGTATCTAGGGACAGACTTACTTAGTAACAAAAGAGTGAATAATAAATTAGGCAGAAGGGAGACACCTAGTGGCAGGTCTTTAGGGAAAAAAACAGCCATATTTTTAATTAAATTGTATTACATTTTGGTCCAGAATCACATACTCTATAATATGAGAATAAATTGTCTAAAAAGTTAAGCCCTGCAACCTTGAATAAGCCACAACCCTCAACTGGTCTCCAACTGCAATTAGGGCAAATCAACTGTAGATTAACCCTTGTGTTCTCTTCAAGTTTTCTATAACAAGGCTTGTGTCAGGATTTAGTAGAAAATGCTTCAGACTGACATTGAGGCCAACAATATTTTTGTTAACTTCTATGATTCATTCCGAAATTTAGAATTTCTTTGAAAGAATGGAGACAACATGTTTAAATTCCTATAGCAAGTGGTATGTTGGTTATGGCAGGCAGATAAATGGCATTATGTAACTAATAAGTGATAATTGTGCATAAAAATGAATAATAGTAAAGAAAAACGATTCAAAGTCTCACTGGCATAACTATAGGGTCTGCAATGGTTGCAACTGCTAATGAATCCAAAAGACCTCAACATTCTTCATTGATCTACTTTCTGATTTTCTTTGGCAGCTGTAGTCTGTGCATCCTACAGTTTTTACACCTGCCCTCCAGTGAGCCGGAGTACAAAGCTTTGTGATACATAGCCTTCCTCTGTCAGAAAGGAGAAAATCATGTAATGGCAAAAATAGAAGTTGGTAAGCAGCATATAGTCAACAGCGATTCTGTAGGGGGAGGCTGTGGCACAAAAGGTGCAGTTACTGTGAAAGGCACTGATTGGATGAATTATAGGAAGGTTATGTGCACAAAGAACAAGTCTACATGGTGGTCTGGCGGTCAGATAGAGAAAGAAAGGCAAAGGAAAATGCTCCTAAAATGTACAGATGGGATGCAGCTGACAGCTACGAGGAGAAATAGACCAGCGGGGCCCAAGCTGAGCACCAGGATCCCTAAGCCTTTAGTTACACCCCTGCATAGTATCAAACTGGAAATAATACAGTGAGCAAATTGATTTGTCACCAAAAGACATGAAAGAATCCAGGCAGTCATGCATGGGTTAACAATAGCCATTTGTCCTAAAAAAGGAGCCTGCCAAAAAGGAAAATGTATAGCATTAATATGCAGCGAGGGCTGCACGGCTCGAATCAATTCAGGATCCTCTGTTTAGAAATATTCAGACAGTAAGGACTCTGGAATTCCTTTAATAGTAAGGAAAATTTAATTAATTCCTTGAATGACTACTCGGAGGGATTATCAACTTTACAGTGTGAAATTTACATGAAAAAGCTTTCAGCCGATTTTATTTCTGTCCACACTTTGTTATGTTAGAAAAACATTTATTCATTTCATGTCATTCCATCTCATTAGTGTGTTCCGACTGCTCCTAATTCCCACTTCCCTGTCAGCTTAGTTCTACCTATCATCTTGTTCCATGCAAAAGATGCAATTTGTCAAGAAAATACCAACACATCTATGGATGAGGAAGATATCTTTATCAGCTGAGCTGATGATTTGGCCGCGAGCTGGAAGGGGACGGGAACTTGCATCAAAAGACAGCAGTCACAGAATAAAAAGCAACATTTTCCCTAAAGCATTATTGGAAGTACTCATTCTGAAGACTCGGGTGGCACCTTGGTACTGTTACAAAACACATAAGTAGACAGAACAGGACAACTAGTCCAGACATGGTGACAGCTGTGCCAGATCTTATGATAAATGTATGCACAGCAGCTCAGATGAAAGAACACGAATCTCTTGCTAGAAATGTACAGTACACCCTGCTACCATTGTGTAAAATCACACTGTGTTCAAGTCAGGAAACTATGGATGTTACTATATATACTTTACATATCTATTTCTAGAGAGAGAGCAAGAAAGATAGAACTATGCAAAGAATAATAGAGAGATAGATAGATGATAGATAGATAGATAGATAGATAGATAGATAGATAGATGATATATATAGAGATAGATGATAGATAGATAGATAGATAGATAGATAGATAGATAGATAGATAGATAGATAGATAGAATGAGGCCAAATTACTAAACGTTAGTAAAATGCACAGCTGGAGTGAGATATGTAAATGCATTAATAGGAGCTTCTTAATAAATGTGAACATTTCTGGGTCAGTCACCTGCCAAAAATTGAAATATAGACTAGCTAGGATCTGCAATTTACACTAGCTTTTGGAGTAAATCATAAATGTTAGACTGCAGAGAGACGGACGCCTCCCATACACTTTTTATAAGAATGGCATGAGCAATGTAAAAATGTTAAAATAAGCAAATTTTTGCAAACCAGCCCAAAAAGTTGAAAAATCTGGCTTACAAGGCTTTATAATTTCCTCCCATTATGTTCAGATAGCTATAGCTGATACTATATGCATAGAGAGAGGAAGAGGAAGAGAGAGAGAGAGAGGAAGATACAAACAGAGATAGACAGAAATAAATAGATAGATACTGTACATAGATAGATGATAGATAGATAGATAGATAGATAGATAGATAGATAGATAGATAGATAGATAGGAGATAGATAGATAGACTTTCTAAAAACACTTTGTAGTTTATTTATGTAGCGCCACTCGTGTTTAGTGCCATGTACAGTATAAGAATGCAAAATTTGTCTTTGGCTGAGACAGCGGCTGCAGCTGATGAGCATATTGCCACCTGTCACTGCTAACAGAGGTTCCCCCATGTGGGCTCCCAATGGGCTATATCATAATGACAACCCACCAACTGGCACATATAGCTGAATACGTACCTGTTTCTGTTTTACAGCATGGAAGGGAAGTCGGTATAATCAAACTGACAGGAATGGATAACAAAACCTCATGTATAGTGCTGCTCAATGTATTTTGTGTTATGGTAGGGTATAAAATCCTTGAAAAAATCCCCCCAAAAAATTCCATGCTATGAGTAAGGGACTTACATCAACTTTTGTCCTGAAACGCGTCAGCTTTTCATCATGTTCCTACCTTCTTTAAGGTGATGTAATATCCATCTTTTTTATACATTGAAGTAAAAGTTATGTTTTAGATAATTGGTGGCATGATGGAATTTTTTTCTTGGATTTTTTAAATTTTCATACTCCGGGGGTTTCCGTGCAGCCACACTGGTCTCGAACTGTGAATTCAGGACAAGTAGAGCGATTTTTCTTTTTGGCATTTATAAAATCCTTGAGCACATAAACATAATCTTGAATTTCAAGCTTGCATAGAAGGAAAGCCCTGCTTTCTGATACAATCTGGTATGCCAGCTGCCATATAAAGGTGGTTATCAAATATCTATTATTGATGGTCTATTCTTAGGAAAGGCCATCAATATTGGATCTGCATGGGTTCCTACTGTTGAAACCCCTGCAGACTGCAAATCATCTGTTCTGAGACAGCACAGCTTCTGGTAATATTTACATGTCAGGAGCCACACAGCGCCCTCACTACACATTTTAGGTACTGCAGCATGTCCCATTGAAGTCTATGGGACCTAAAGCATCTGTAACACTGAACAGTGAGTGAGCGAGCAACAGGGCTCCTGGCATGTAAACTTTACCGGAATAGCTCTTCTGCAAGGGTCCTGGCTATTGGACCCCCAGAGATCTAATATTGAAGACCTATCCTATATTACAAATGAAGATAGCCCCTTTAAGAGGTTTGTCTCTGAGACAATTCCTTTAGGATCCATTTACTCTAAATAGTTTTAAAACCCACAAGCAAATAATCAGTAGCTTGAAAAAAATCATTCCAAGGATCCAATTGACATTTTTCATCATGGCAGTCATCAGGGAGACCGGGTGGGGGCATTATACACGTAAATGTCATCATGAGACATTTACATTGACCAATACTGCATTATATAATACGACATCATTTTACACATTTCTGATCCCCAATTAATGATCCTTTTATCCAATACTTTCCATAAGAATGATGACATTTATATTTGGAAGTCTAATGTCTTTCCTTTATACATTATACAATGTCCCACATGATTCCCAGCCAAGTTTTCTATATAGGAAACACAAGTGAAAGGGACAGCTGTAAAATAAAAAGTTCAAAGCTTGTAGAAAGTGGGTTAAATATCCCAGAACAGTAATTAATCCCAGGTTTTATGTTTGTTTTATGGGTTTGTTGGAACCAGTAGAGTGAATGGGGGACCTCCAGTAAAGAGAAACATGTAAAGACAGATCATCTTCAAACAGAGGCAATGAATTATCTGCATATAAAATATTGTTTAAACTTCAAGCAGCTACCTCTTGTGGTCTGACACTGACTTTATGCTGCTGAACGTGAGTTATGAGACCCTGCAGAACAGCAGGTCCGGCACAATAAAGCCATGCTTTGCTGCTGTCCGGGACCAGCAAATGCATGATTAACCTCTTCAAGGCTCTAGTGTACCACCGGAATGCTTTCAAGCCATAGAACAACCATTTCGACTGTGAATGTACTCGGTTTACTGTAGATTTTATGTGGCTTAGGTGAATGCAAACACTGTATGCTTATTTACACGCGTTACCGTACTGTTGGTGCAGTTCCACATATACACCCCATAGAACATGGTGCAAAACGCTTTGAAAATCTAAACTTTGTAACATATGTATGTGCTTTTTATATACTTAGTTCACTTATTTGTAAATCTTTAAAAATAAGGCTATAGAGAAAGGATATTAATATTCTAAATTAATACCGTATGACAGGTCAACAATATGTGATTAGTTGAGGTTTAACATTTAGAACCCCAAAGATCAGCTTCTTGAAATACAAGGGATGTTCCATCTGACATACCAGTGATATTCAATTGTTACATTAGCTGTCTGCAACACAGTCCCATTCAAGTGAATGGGGCTGAGCAAGCATAGCAATAGGCAAAATACGGCACTGTTCTTGGTATTCATTAAAGATGCCAGAGCTCTCACCTGCACCCTGTGGTCTCCTTAAACAGCTGATCTCTGAGGTTCTTGGTGTCAGACGTTCATGATCTATGCTAAGGATATGGTAGCACATTAAAAGTAACTCCAGGTGGAGTATACATACACATTTTGAGTCTGGATTTTCAAGCGTATTACAGAACCATCAAAGTAGATGCAGATTTTAAGCATGGGTTCCATCCTTTGAAAATATGAGTATATTCAAGAGCATATCTGTATCAAATTCTGCAATAAGTCAGCATATAAGGCATACCAACAGTGTCACATATGCAAATTTTAGTAGGAAACTGAAGTATATGTTACAAACACAAGACGGACAAAAACTCTATCCATATTGTACGGTGTTATCCTTGGTCAGATTCAATACAAGGACCCTGAACAACTATGCTGCCCTGTGGTATCTCTGATGTCTTAGATCTCATAAAGATGGGCGACCGTCAGAAAATTTGTTGAGTACTGTGTTCAAATAAAGTGAACCCCCGATTTGGTTCAGTCCCAACTTGCTTGGATAGAACCAGAAAGGAAATTATCTGAAAAGACCCCAGAGAATAATAGCTGGAGGCCCAGACACCATGATGCTTGGCATGCCCATGTCATTGTTGAGATCCAATCAAAGGACCGCAAGACGTCACAGAAGAACACCAGTTATTGTGAGGAGGAAGACATAGAGTACCAGTATCAGCTTGTTTCCTGATATGCTATAGAGTTGTTTGGTGCAAAGAGGACATCACTGTTGTTCGTACCAAAGAGCGACCTCCCTGCTGAGCGAGAGGGCTAGAGAGTATTCATAGTATGGAGAGAGGCATGGCTGGACTGGGTATTGGAAATGATAGTTTTTGGTGCTAAGAGTGGAGATGTCCTCATTGCACCAAACATCTCATTAGCATATCAGCAAAACGGCTAATATCTCAACAATGGAGGCACTGATCAGAAAGCAAAAGAAAAAAAAAAAAAAAAAGTGCTATTAACATGAGCCCCAGCTATCTGACTGTACTTATAGTTCAATAGGGATTATTCTGGTGACAAACTCCCTTTAAGAATGGCTTCATTAAAGGGTAATCATTGTCCTAATTTCATTGACAAAGGTCCACCCCCTACAACATGTACATCAGTCCCATTGGTAGCTTTTTTTTTGTTTTCCATGGCAGACCACACAGGGGTGAGCTCTAGAATTTGTAAAACTTTAATGGTTTTTACAGACTTAATAATTAGGATAGGTCATCATTTCAATATGATCTGGAACTCAAAACCAATTAGTTGTTTGAAGGATTCACAACTTGGAATCTGGAAACCCCCTTTAAGACTAAGGTCCCACATAGCAAAACAGCAATAAAAGGGAAAATAAATGCTGCGGAAACACATCATAGTTTTCCCCATGTTTTTGTAGAGTTTTCCTCTGCGGACTTTTTCCCTTATTATACCTATAGGAAAACGGCCAGTGATTCAAAGTGTGCATTGGATTAGCCAGAAGCCCATTCACTTTGCAGGTACTGTAAAATACTGCATTTTTGCAACGTGAGGCTTCAGCCTAAAGAAGGTTCCTATCATAAAGAAATAGGTTATCAAAGCCTGTTAAGGGCCACCATCTTTTGAAGGGCTACATAGCAGCTGTAAGCCCTGCCTGTATGGTACAAATGCCCTTGGACACAGTTGACCAAATCTTGGAGTCATAGGCTCAATGCAACATCTGATATATAATCCAATGTCTACAGTTTTTAGTTTAACTGCAGCTGCTTTTTCCCTTCCCTTCAAGATCCAACTTTGGATGTATACAGTAACAATACTGACACCCACTGAAGATGAACACTAAAGTATGTCTGTACAAATAATAGAAAATATACTAAAAAAACCCACAAACTCCATTCCCACTAAATGACCCTTTATGTCAAGTTCCTTAACAGTACAGTGATGCAAGCTTACAGGAGGAGGTTATGATTTTCTCACATTGCTAATGCATTACCAACAATGCGTTATTTAGTATGGCAATACAATCTCCCACCCTTTTCTATACTGCATGGTATGGTATGGGAAAGCCATATTCTGTTTACAATGTAGTGACAAGAACCAGAAGGAAAACTTAGTCCGATAGCAAAGGAACAAGGACGTGTCCGTCTCAATTATTTATTTCCAACATATAACATATCTAAAACCTAATAAAAGCCTAAATATGCCGTACACTGCGCAAATTCCAGGAGAATTCCACAGGCATGATTCGTATTGACAAGCCTCTCCTTATACCAGACTGATGTAAGTCGTCTGCATCTCTTCCCTTTTTTCCTTCCAGAGACATTTTTCAGATAGTAACCAAACACATTTTCCGATGAGAAACTGCAGCTCCGAGTAAAAATAAAGTGAATTGTTAAAAAGCCTGTCTTTTGGACTGGACTTTCTCACAATTGAAGAAAGACTATGAAAGATGTATGCACAGCTAAACCGCATGGGCAGAGGAAAGTGGAGCCAGTTATCATTGATAACACTACACAGGTCAGACACTGAAACTCAACCTTTCAAGCTACTTTTAGCTGGGTTTAAAGGAAATGTATACAGGAAGGTAAAGCTAGTCCATAACTATAGCGCTTATCTTAAAACAATATAGGGATTGTATATAGATTAAAATACACAAATTATTGAAACAAAAAAAACATGCTTATCTCCTGCCAGCTTCAGTCAAATGATATTTCAGAACACTTTAACCACAAGGTGGAGCACTATCGAAATCGAATTTTTGAATCTAAACCATGTTTCTTCCTTGTAGGGTCTAATTTTAATTAAAACATGTAAGACTAAGGCGCCAACTTTTTTTGTTGCAGATTTTGCTGCTGTTTTTTGAGCCAAAGCCAAGAGTGGATTGAGCAGAAGGGAGAAGCATAAGTGATTCCTTTATAGTTCCTTTTCCTTTTGTAGCCATTCTTGGTTTTGGCTCAAATAAAGGTAGAAAAATCTGCAACAGAAAAAAACTGCCTTTCCACAACGTGTAAGTGTAACCCTACAGAATGTATACATAAGTTCAAAAGGTTCTATATATGTTAAATGCTTACCTGGCGATACTATAATAGATCAAAATTAGGGATTTGTTACTTTCATTACTTTACTGAGGTCAGTGCAGCACCTTTGTTTTGATGCCGACAGAGGTTCCAGTATGGAGCATTGTCATATAAAGGGTTACAGTTTCAAATATTTCTTAACACTGTTACAGACATCGCCTCTACTTACATCTGCCTGGATGCTTCATTATTAGAAACTCACTCGACAGAAGTCAGCTACTGAGAAACCCTTCTGCTGCCCAGCATAAGAAATACAATCCCTCCAGAGACAGATGGAGAGAGGAGCACTAAAGAGTTATGAGAGATGTGATGTCCCCTACTACAGGAGGAGATAGCTAGGTATTTTCTGTACAGCATATCACCCAAACAAGCAGATAAACATGGTCAAATAACTGTATCTAAGGCTGCCATCTTAGCTACAGGCTAAGGATGGGCGAACCTCTGATGTGTTTTGTCCAGTGTTCAGATGAAGGAATCCTCCAGCTCAGTCCAAACATGTACATAGAACCAGACATGAAATTATTATACTATAGGGCAGTGGTTCTTAACCAGGGTTCAATCGAACCCTAGGCCATATGCACGGTTCATTTTGTGTACCAGTAAAAAAAATATATACCTATGTCTTGAAGTTGGAAAAATTCATATTTGATTTATCACAAAAGAAGAGTTCAGTGAATGTGCATATGAAACTGGTGGGTTCGGTACCTCAAACAAGGTTAAGAACCACTGGTTTAGGGTCTCTTAAGATCTCAGAGTATAATATGAATAGACACCTGTGAAGTGTAAAAAATAAAGGAAATTTATACTCACCTTCCCTCCTTTCTATTGGGCCTCCTCGTGGCGTCTGGTGATCTATCTCTTCCTCCTCCATGTGCATGACATCTCAGTGCATGTCTGGCTCTGGCGTTCTGCTGTGACTTCACATGCCCAGGGTTATTGCTGTGGCCTGTGACTGGACCTCAGCAGTGACATGGGCACGCTGAATGTCATGTCATCAATATGCTTGGTGTGCCCATGTCACCTCTGAGGTCCAATCACAGTCCTCAGCAGTGATCCAGGGTGTGTAATCTCACAGAAGATCACCAGAGCCAACTGCTGGCGCTTCTATGAGATGTTACGTGCACGGCGGAGGAAGAAACAGATCACCGTAGGAGGCCTAAAAGAGGTTGGGAAGGGGAGTATAAATGTTTTTTTTTTTTTTTTTCACACCTCCCTTGGGCCTACTCCTATTATAGTCTGCGGTCTGAATTTACTGCAAGTCAGGACACAGCAGCCATTTTAGTTTGCCATTTTAGATGAAGCCCAAATTGTTTGGTTTCAGTAAACGATGAATTATTTGGAATATTTGGGACAAATCTGGCTTATTCACTTGACAAAAAAACTCTGTGTGAACTTACCTTTAACAAATTTGATTTATGTGGAAATTGATTTCCTCATATCCCATAATTAATTTCCAATGAAACTATCCGTAGTATGTTTATGAGATATAAAGTGGTTAGACTGTGAACCCAAAGAACTAATGCGTCTTGCGACAACCTTTGTATATCACTGCAGAAACATGTGATTACTAGATATATACTTAAAATACTTTAACCATATACACATACGTACAATGACATTTACGTGTTCACAATCATAGGATGCCAATGATATTGTACGGCCAGTATATTACGTCTCCTGGAAATAATTTGCATGATTGACCGATGGCCATAGAACATAACAAATAAGTTCTACAAGTCCATGATCACCTGGAAGTGACGAGGAGACAAATGAGTTGTCCTTCTGGAAATGCAAAATGAATTCGCTCTGGTCAAGTTAAAATTAATTAAAATTATGCAATGTTGCCCTTGTGTTATGTTTAACACAGAGGTTGTAGTGATTTAGGACTACAATTAGTTCTAGTGTTGGAGATAGGAGTCCTGTAATGGAGACAGGACATTTTAATAATCCTGGTTATAAACATAATATGCATCATCTTTAGGGACTCACAAACACATTGTAATTAACTTTTACAACAGAAATCAATCAGATTGCATTAGCATATTGAAAAAGAAAAAACATTTGCATGATTGAAAGCGAGCTCTGAATATGACATCGGGGCATAGTCCGCAGAGATATTACATTTCAGTTTCGGCTACTTTTGTATGGGCGTTAATTTATCTATTATATCGTTTGCAGGTCTGGTTTATAATTGACCTAAAATAATATATTGTATGTAGGCATGGGGATTGGATAACTGGTGATATTGTATTAAATGGAACGACACACTTGTAGAATGCGAGGAAACATAAATTTTATTCTGTAGAGCAGAGTAAAACGTTTTTCGGCATCACAGTGCCTTCATCAGACTCTACAAATTGTACAGAAAAGAAAGAACAAAAAACAAGACACCAAAAATCGGTCAATAAAGTAACGCATATATATACATAAACATAAAATAACAAACAGAGGATGCCATTCGTGAAGATTGCAGGTGTAGACCAGACTTTCAATCCATGTGTAACGAGTTGACTTTAGAGGTGAGATTGAAACAACCAGTGGGGATACTTGTATAGAGACAGGTAGGAGAACCCGGTAGTATAATATCTTGGAAATATGATAAGGAAGGTGTAAAAGTATAAACTAAAATCAATAAACTATAGAGAATAGGGAAATCCACAATGAACGAGTGGAAGTATACCAGAGCAATAAAGAACAACCAATCATTGATAAATATACACAAACACAAAACAAGTACCTTCAAATTGTATATCAGATTGAAAAAAAGGTATTCCTGGATGTGTATAAAACAGGTAACCCTGTGAAATATAAAACATGCCTGTAGATAGTGTACATCACATATAGTTGGCCATAACAAAAAAGGTCCAGAAAGAAGGGGCCCAAGCTTAATATGGATGAAACATATGGCATGTAGACATAAACATGTAGGCATGTAACAGTTATGTTCTAATTCTGTATATACTATACAATCACAGGAATGTCAGAAACCAAGAATTAGCTCGTTGCCTAGGGGATAACTTACCTCCGCTCAGGAAGCCCGCAGGGTCCGCTTAGAGATGTAATAACAAATAGAAAAAATGGACACTGGCACGCCAGTAATACAAAAGCCGTCCGGCATGGAGAGAGGCGTCTGCCTCCATTGAACTGATGCCGGCTATAAAAGCAGGAGCCGGCCAGTCCGTGCGCGCGACGCGCGCATGCGCATATCAGGCAGTAAGACGTGAATGTCTTACGTCATGTCGCGAGCGTCCGATGTAATGCATGCAATGAGCGCATGCGTGGAGACGAGAATGTCCGTGTACGCGGACAGCAGAGCCTGTGAAGTATAGCAGACGTGGAGGAGTGCGTGACTAAATGAATAAGTTACTGAATGAATAGGTAATTAAGTTAATATAGCATGTGAAACGGGAGGCTAATAGATAGAGATTACATAACATATACCGGAAGGCTGATGGTGAATATAGATATAAGGTGTAAGAGTGCCATAATAATAAAAAAAAAAAAAAAAAAAAAAAAAAAAAAACCTATGAAAAATGACTCACATTGTAACGTGGAACATAGAAGTGACTATGAAATAAACAAAAAATAATAGATGATAAATAACTATAGAGATAGAGAATGGAATAATAAAGTAAAAATTAGAAAATAGAAAGAATAGTAGAATAAGAATAAAAATTAGAAGTGGAAAAATGAAAAATAAAAATAAAAATAAAAAAATAAAAAACAAAAAATATATAAAAAATGAAGAATAAAAAATGAAATAAAAAAATAAAAATAACTTGAGAAAATCAAAAAATCCAAAAAGAGATATAGCCAGATGTGAAATTGAATTAAAAATTAGATTGTGAAAAAATAAATAAAAAATAAATAAATAATGAAAATAAAAAATAAAAAATGAAAAAATAAAAATAAAAAATAAAGAATAAAAATTGGAAAAATCAAATTATTGAAAGGATACGAAAAACCATGAGCGGACCCTGGAGGCGGAACAGCAGCGGGGTATCAACGAGCCTGAAAAACAGTATGGCATGTAAGTTAGGCATGTCAATAAAGAGTCAAACGAATGCATTAATATCATATTCCCGGTTTAACCCTTTAGGCTCGAGAGTCTGAAGCCTATGAATCCAGTAGGCCTCTCGCCTCTTCAGGGTCAGGATCCGGTTACCTCCCCTTCTCGGGGTTTCCACATGTTCCAGCACTTGGAAGCGAAGCTGTGAAATAGTATGTTTTTTAGCCTCGAAGTGTGCTGGTATGGGAAGAAAGAGGTTTTTGCAACGTATGTTGGACTTATGTTGTTTAATACGGTCTCGGATACGTTGGGTGGTCTCCCCAACGTACCCGAGACCGCAGGGACACTTGATGAAATAAATAACAAAGTTCGACTCGCAAGTAAAGAAGTCGTGAATCGGGATCATTTGGCCACTCAGAGGGTGATGGATTCTATCGCCTTTTTGTACATTAGAACATTGGTGGCAGTGTAAACATGGGAACGTACCTTTACGTTGGGTGTCAAGAAAAGTCTGTCGGGATATTTTTTTATCTGAGCCAATGTCTGCCCTCACCCTCACCATTACATCGGACGCTCGCGTCATGATGTAAGACATTCACGTCTTACTGCCTGATATGCGCATGCGCGCGTCGCGCGCACGGACTGGCCGGCTCCTGCTTTTATAGCCGGCATCAGTTCAATGGAGGCAGACGCCTCTCTCCATGCCGGATGGCTTTTGTATTACTGGCGTGCCAGTGTCCATTTTTTCTATTTGTTATTACATCTCTAAGCGGACCCTGCGGGCTTCCTGAGCGGAGGTAAGTTATCCCCTAGGCAACGAGCTAATTCTTGGTTTCTGACATTCCTGTGATTGTATAGTATATACAGAATTAGAACATAACTGTTACATGCCTACATGTTTATGTCTACATGCCATATGTTTCATCCATATTAAGCTTGGGCCCCTTCTTTCTGGACCTTTTTTGTTATGGCCAACTATATGTGATGTACACTATCTACAGACATGTTTTATATTTCACAGGGTTACCTGTTTTATACACATCCAGGAATACCTTTTTTTCAATCTGATATACAATTTGAAGGTACTTGTTTTGTGTTTGTGTATATTTATCAATGATTGGTTGTTCTTTATTGCTCTTGTATACTTCCACTCGTTCATTGTGGATTTCCCTATTCTCTGTATATTTTATTGATTTTAGTTTATACTTTTACACCTTCCTTATCATATTTCCAAGATATTATACTACCGGGTTCTCCTACCTGTCTCTATACAAGTATCCCCACTGGTTGTTTCAATCTCACCTCTAAAGTCAACTCGTTACACATGGATTGAAAGTCTGGTCTACACCTGCAATCTTCACGAATGGCATCCTCTGTTTGTTATTTTATGTTTATGTATATATATGCGTTACTTTATTGACCGATTTTTGGTGTCTTGTTTTTTGTTCTTTCTTTTCTGTACAATTTGTAGAGTCTGATGAAGGCACTGTGATGCCGAAAAACGTTTTACTCTGCTCTACAGAATAAAATTTATGTTTCCTCGCATTCTACAAGTGTGTCGTTCCATTTAATACCATACATTGGGTTGGGACCCTACGACCACGAAGCTCCACTTCACTGGACCTTGCATCCCTTTACTACGGGATAACTGGTGATGTGACGCTGGTCTACTTTATTTTTGCAGTATTAATTTTTGCTGTGGCTGAAATATATTAAAATAGGTATATTACAATAAGTATAGAATTTTACATGATTTCATTAGGGCGCCATATATTTATGTAGTATCTATTTTTTTTATTTCATTTATCTTTAGATAGATAGATAGATAGATAGACAGACACACAGAGAGATAGATAGATAGATAGATAGATAGATAGATAGATAGATAGATAGATAGATAGATAGATAAGAAATTCTTCCCACTGGATATAGGTAAAATAAGGTGCATATTGCATAAATAATAAGTGGATCAGATACTAAATAAGAAGATAGATTGATAGATCATTTAAAGAATAGGAATCACTATCCCATATGCATAAATCTGGCTCTGTTTCTGCATTTCTGGATAAGGTGTATGCCATCTACATTTTAGACAAAAATAATAGCAACCCCACAAAAACTATTGATATGTTGGATCTATTTATTACTTCTATGTAATTAAAGATATTAATATTATTTTTTTAATTTTAATAAACTATGAATAAGGTTGAGTGATTGGAATCATAAAAGATCGTATTCCGATCGTCGATCGAGTAAATTTCATTATCGCAATCGGAATTCCGATCCCGATTTTTTTCCAGCGGGATTGAGGTCGAAGGTTATCTCAAGATCAGATGAACCCTAAAAGTGACTTTTGCCTTAGAGAAGCATTGTCTAGGGTTGAGCGATCAGGATTGGAAAAGACCGGATTCCGATCGGTGATCAAGCAAATTTCACGATCATGATCGTGATCGACTGCAAAATGATTGGAATTCGGATTTTAAAATCGATCCTGAAATCTCAAGATTGGCTCAACCCTAACTATGAATTACAACATTTCCCACTATTGACTAAGTTAGGCCACATGCACAAGACCATATTATGGTTCTATACTTCCTTCAAGTTGTATGAAACCATAAAAGGGAAAATATAGATGTCTTTGGGAGCATAATGTACTGTTATGATGTTATTCAGAAGCCTGCAGTTTTTTCATGCAGGATTCCAGAACAGGAATATCATAGCATGCTCCATTCGACAATGAGAGGGGTATTCCAAGGATACTGTACCCTAAAACCACTGTTTCTGGGGAGGATAGCGCTATAATACCATGCCATACAAACACGAAATAGTGGCATGCACAGTCCACATTCATCAACGTATATGTGCCTAATTTCTGCTGCATTTGACACTGAAGCCGAGCCCAACGTAGCATAAACGCCGTAGAGTGCCCACAGCGGAAACACTTCATTTTACAGTACTGTGTAGTGAATTCTAGAGAATCCCATCCCCAAAGTGTGGTAAAATACGCGCAGCAGACACACTGTGGTTTCAAAAACTGGTGCGGTTTTGGAAATTGCAGCATGTCAATTATACCTACGGAAGCACCAATGTTTTCTCT
Organism: Leptodactylus fuscus; assembly: GCF_031893055.1. Classification (NCBI taxonomy): domain Eukaryota; kingdom Metazoa; phylum Chordata; class Amphibia; order Anura; family Leptodactylidae; genus Leptodactylus; species Leptodactylus fuscus. The sequence continues at coordinate 56,969,247 of NC_134269.1, forward strand.
ATAGGTATAATGAAAGCAGGAAGTTTGCAGCGGAAACCTCTATGAACTTTCTGTGAAAAGTACTGCAGGAAAAACCATGATGCCTCATTTTTTCCTGCACCTCTTTTTTGCTGCATGATGCTACATGGGGCCTTAGCCAGAAATAGCGTTCCCATTGGAGCCGAGAAGAAGGGCTGTATAGCGCCCGAAACGCGTATCCTTGTACCAGACTAACCTGTACAGTTACATCTGTAACTTTTTTTAATATGGAAGAATAAAGAGTTAATTTTTAACCTCGTGGATCCTTGTTCTAAATTGGCACCTTGGATGCAGCTGGCGTCTCTTATTGTTGTCTACTTCACCATTTATGCCAAAAATTTGATCCATTTAGATCCAACAGATCCCTGTACCTCAGTTTGTGATTGTGGAGTGAAAGGTGATCATGACTCTTGCACAGAATTCAAACACATTTATTAAAACCAACTTTTTCAAAAAATTTCTAAATTTTTTGAATGTCACTAGCAGATGTTTGGAGTAAAATTTGTCACCAATATCGTAACAATGCTTCCTCCATTAAAACTTACTCAAAAATACTCCACTTGATACATTATCTGTTATTATCTAGAGGAATTGTGACTAGAGATGAGCGAACACTAAAATGTTCGAGGTTCGAAATTCGATTCGAACAGCCGCTCACTGTTCGAGTGTTCGAATGGGTTTCGAACCCCATTATAGTCTATGGGGAACATAAACTCGTTAAGGGGGAAACCCAAATTCGTGTCTGGAGGGTCACCAAGTCCACTATGACACCCCAGGAAATGATACCAACACCCTGGAATGACACTGGGACAGCAGGGGAAGCATGTCTGGGGGCATAAAAGTCACTTTATTTCATGGAAATCCCTGTCAGTTTGCGATTTTCGCAAGCTAACTTTTCCCCATAGAAATGCATTGGCCAGTGCTGATTGGCCAGAGTACGGAACTCGACCAATCAGCGCTGGCTCTGCTGGAGGAGGCGGAGTCTAAGATAGCTCCACACCAGTCTCCATTCAGGTCCGACCTTAGACTCCGCCTCCTCCGGCAGAGCCAGCGCTGATTGGCCGAAGGCTGGCCAATGCATTCCTATGCGAATGCAGACTTAGCAGTGCTGAGTCAGTTTTGCTCAACTACACATCTGATGCACACTCGGCACTGCTACATCAGATGTAGCAATCTGATGTAGCAGAGCCGAGGGTGCACTAGAACCCCTGTGCAAACTCAGTTCACGCTAATAGAATGCATTGGCCAGCGCTGATTGGCCAATGCATTCTATTAGCCCGATGAAGTAGAGCTGAATGTGTGTGCTAAGCACACACATTCAGCACTGCTTCATCAAGCCAATACAATGCATTAGCCAGTGCTGATTGGCCAGAGTACGGAATTCGGCCAATCAGCGCTGGCCAATGCATTCTATTAGCCCGATGAAGTAGAACTGAATGTGTGTGCTAAGCACACACATTCAGCACTGCTTCATCAAGCCAATACAATGCATTAGCCAGTGCTGATTGGCCAGAGTACGGAATTCGGCCAATCAGCGCTGGCTCTGCTGGAGGAGGCGGAGTCTAAGGTCGCTCCACACCAGTCTCCATTCAGGTCCGACCTTAGACTCCGCCTCCTCCGGCAGAGCCAGCGCTGATTGGCCGAAGGCTGGCCAATGCATTCCTATGCGAATGCAGACTTAGCAGTGCTGAGTCAGTTTTGCTCAACTACACATCTGATGCACACTCGGCACTGCTACATCAGATGTAGCAATCTGATGTAGCAGAGCCGAGGGTGCACTAGAACCCCTGTGCAAACTCAGTTCACGCTAATAGAATGCATTGGCCAGCGCTGATTGGCCAATGCATTCTATTAGCCCGATGAAGTAGAGCTGAATGTGTGTGCTAAGCACACACATTCAGCACTGCTTCATCAAGCCAATACAATGCATTAGCCAGTGCTGATTGGCCAGAGTACGGAATTCGGCCAATCAGCGCTGGCCAATGCATTCTATTAGCCCGATGAAGTAGAGCTGAATGTGTGTGCTAAGCACACACATTCAGCACTGCTTCATCAAGCCAATACAATGCATTAGCCAGTGCTGATTGGCCAGAGTACGGAATTCGGCCAATCAGCGCTGGCTCTGCTGGAGGAGGCGGAGTCTAAGATAGCTCCACACCAGTCTCCATTCAGGTCCGACCTTAGACTCCGCCTCCTCCGGCAGAGCCAGCGCTGATTGGCCGAAGGCTGGCCAATGCATTCCTATGCGAATGCAGACTTAGCAGTGCTGAGTCAGTTTTGCTCAACTACACATCTGATGCACACTCGGCACTGCTACATCAGATGTAGCAATCTGATGTAGCAGAGCCGAGGGTGCACTAGAACCCCTGTGCAAACTCAGTTCACGCTAATAGAATGCATTGGCCAGCGCTGATTGGCTAATGCATTCTATTAGCCCGATGAAGTAGAGCTGAATGTGTGTGCTAAGCACACACATTCAGCACTGCTTCATCAAGCCAATACAATGCATTAGCCAGTGCTGATTGGCCAGAGTACGGAATTCGGCCAATCAGCGCTGGCCAATGCATTCTATTAGCCCGATGAAGTAGAGCTGAATGTGTGTGCTAAGCACACACATTCAGCACTGCTTCATCAAGCCAATACAATGCATTAGCCAGTGCTGATTGGCCAGAGTACGGAATTCGGCCAATCAGCGCTGGCTCTGCTGGAGGAGGCGGAGTCTAAGATAGCTCCACACCAGTCTCCATTCAGGTCCGACCTTAGACTCCGCCTCCTCCGGCAGAGCCAGCGCTGATTGGCCGAAGGCTGGCCAATGCATTCCTATGCGAATGCAGACTTAGCAGTGCTGAGTCAGTTTTGCTCAACTACACATCTGATGCACACTCGGCACTGCTACATCAGATGTAGCAATCTGATGTAGCAGAGCCGAGGGTGCACTAGAACCCCTGTGCAAACTCAGTTCACGCTAATAGAATGCATTGGCCAGCGCTGATTGGCCAATGCATTCTATTAGCCCGATGAAGTAGAGCTGAATGTGTGTGCTAAGCACACACATTCAGCACTGCTTCATCAAGCCAATACAATGCATTAGCCAGTGCTGATTGGCCAGAGTACGGAATTCGGCCAATCAGCGCTGGCCAATGCATTCTATTAGCCCGATGAAGTAGAGCTGAATGTGTGTGCTAAGCACACACATTCAGCACTGCTTCATCAAGCCAATACAATGCATTAGCCAGTGCTGATTGGCCAGAGTACGGAATTCGGCCAATCAGCGCTGGCTCTGCTGGAGGAGGCGGAGTCTAAGGTCGCTCCACACCAGTCTCCATTCAGGTCCGACCTTAGACTCCGCCTCCTCCGGCAGAGCCAGCGCTGATTGGCCGAAGGCTGGCCAATGCATTCCTATGCGAATGCAGACTTAGCAGTTCTGAGTCAGTTTTGCTCAACTACACATCTGATGCACACTCGGCACTGCTACATCAGATGTAGCAATCTGATGTAGCAGAGCCGAGGGTGCACTAGAACCCCTGTGCAAACTCAGTTCACGCTAATAGAATGCATTGGCCAGCGCTGATTGGCTAATGCATTCTATTAGCCCGATGAAGTAGAGCTGAATGTGTGTGCTAAGCACACACATTCAGCACTGCTTCATCAAGCCAATACAATGCATTAGCCAGTGCTGATTGGCCAGAGTACGGAATTCGGCCAATCAGCGCTGGCTCTGCTGGAGGAGGCGGAGTCTAAGGTCGGACCTGAATGGAGACTGGTGTGGAGCGATCTTAGACTCCGCCTCCTCCAGCAGAGCCAGCGCTGATTGGCCGAATTCCGTACTCTGGCCAATCAGCACTGGCTAATGCATTGTATTGGCGTGATGAAGCAGTGCTGAATGTGTGTGCTTAGCACACACATTCAGCTCTACTTCATCGGGCTAATAGAATGCATTGGCCAGCGCTGATTGGCCGAATTCCGTACTCTGGCCAATCAGTGCTGGCCAATGCATTCTATTAGCTTGATGAAGCAGAGTGTGCACAAGGGTTCAAGCGCACCCTCGGCTCTGATGTAGCAGAGCCGAGGCTGCACAAGGGTTCAAGCGCACCCTCGGCTCTGATGTAGGAGAGCCGAGGGTGCACTTGAACCCTTGTGCAGCCTCGGCTCTGCTACATCAGAGCCGAGGGTGCGCTTGAACCCTTGTGCACACTCTGCTTCATCAAGCTAATAGAATGCATTGGCCAGCACTGATTGGCCAGAGTACGGAATTCGGCCAATCAGCGCTGGCCAATGCATCCCTATGGGAAAAAGTTTATCTCACAAAAATCACAATTACACACCCGATAGAGCCCCAAAAAGTTATTTTTAATAACATTCCCCCCTAAATAAAGGTTATCCCTAGCTATCCCTGCCTGTACAGCTATCCCTGTCTCATAGTCACAAAGTTCACATTCTCATATGACCCGGATTTGAAATCCACTATTCGTCTAAAATGGAGGTCACCTGATTTCGGCAGCCAATGACTTTTTCCAATTTTTTTCAATGCCCCCAGTGTCGTAGTTCCTGTCCCACCTCCCCTGCGCTGTTATTGGTGCAAAAAAGGCGCCAGGGAAGGTGGGAGGGGAATCGAATTTTGGCGCACTTTACCACGTGGTGTTCGATTCGATTCGAACATGGCGAACACCCTGATATCCGATCGAACATGTGTTCGATAGAACACTGTTCGCTCATCTCTAATTGTGACCTCATGTATATTATAAGGACCAAGCCTTACTATGCATTAGCCTACTCTATTCTTTGACTCAATATGTGTAATGTATACTAACATATTTCTTACTATGGGAACATATAGCAATAACCAGTACTGTGGATTATTTTTACTTGTATCAGAACATTTTTTAGTCACAATGTTTATTACACATTGACATATGGTTGATAATGAAGTTTTGGCATACACCACTTGTGCTTTAATACGATATTTACTTTAGTTTCCCAAACACTTAATGTTATTCTGTTGGCAAACTAACAATAAAATTAACTGTCCAAAAGCAGTACAGAAAAAAAAACTAAATGGATAATGATTTTGTTTTTCATGCTATGTCCTCGGCAGGGAATTGGTGTTTATTTTTGTAGACTTTCTGCCACAAATTCTTGTAGATCCTCTGATTGCAAACAGTTCTGACTTTGGAGGCAAACACTTTCTGGTACGCTCCTAGATTTGTCTTTGCTAACAAAAACACAGGTACAGTACTTTAGATAAGATGAGAACAATTTGCATGTTCTAAATAATATGATTTGAAAAATGTGTCAAAGGAGATAGATAGATAGATAGATAGATAGATAGATAGATAGATAGATAGATAGATAGATAAATAGATATGGATGGATAGATAGATAGATAGATAGATAGATAGATAGATAGATAGATAGATAGATCAGAGTTAGATAGATAAATAGATATGGATGGATAGATAGATAGATAGATAGATAGATAGATAGATAGATAGCTCAGAGTTAGAAAAATAGATAGATAGATAGATAGATAGATAGATAGATCAGAGTTAGATAGAGATAGATAGATAGATAGATAGATAGATAGATAGATAGATAGATAGATAGATAGATAGATAGATCAGAGTTAGATAGAGATAGATAGATAGATAGATAGATAGATAGATAGATAGATAGATAGATAGATAGATAGATAGATAGATAGATAGATAGAGTTAGATCAGAGTTAGATAGATAAATAGATATGGATGGATGGATAGATAGATAGATAGATAGATAGATAGATAGATAGATAGATAGCTCAGAGTTAGAAAAATAGATAGATAGATCAGAGTTAGATAGATAAATAGATATGGATTGATAGATAGACAAAAATAGACAAATTTAATCTAAATAAAGACATTCATAAACAGCCCTTATCTTTTGTAATACAAAAAGAAAATAGTATAACAATAATTTTTATTTTCAATGTTTTTAATTTATATTTTCCTTATTATGCCACAGATAATATAAAAAATGACACACTATAAAAAGACCAAATTAATATATTTTTATAAATATTGTCTCTATCGCTACAGACCCAGGTAGCCAAAGGCAGCATTTTTCGATGAGTTTCGGCTGCGTTTTCCTCTGCATTTTTGATTCCTCCATTGCATCTATAGGGAAAAGATTTGTCATTCTGTAGCTAAAGCGAACAATCTACGTTTTTTAAAATGCAGTTTTTCCGCAGATTGTTTTTCCCCGCAATGTGTTGATGAGATTAACCAGATTCTTAATCACTTTGCTTTAACTGCTGTTTTTCCACCTGCATTTCCATAGCAGGCACAACATGCCGTGTTTCCGGAACGTGTGGCCTTATCCTATTAGTGTTTTATAGGTTAAAAAAAAATGTGAGGTTTTAACTCTTTTAAACTACTTCATTTACATAATATGGTAAATCGTTCCTAAACCAAAAACTGACTCTAAGTCTACACACACAATAGGTTAAATTATACATTTTTTAATCAAATATAATTATAAATTTTAATGGAATAAAACTTTATATAATGAAAATTAGATTTGTTCATTTAAGAGGTTGTACATATACAATATTATATTATTTCATTTTACGTAAGGCTAGAGCTATATGGCAACTTTGGCGTGACTTCTATCATGTGACCACAAATCACAGTCACCCCCGCGACTCCTTCACCATTGTAAGTGCAGGAAGTTGCATTACAAGAAATCCAGCAGTGCTCAACTATGTTGTGACCAGAAGTCACTGCAGCCTCAGGATCACAATGTGACTCCATTCACTGATTTTACTAAGGCTGAGGCCCAAAATTGTGGAAATGCTGTTTTTTTGAGACAGAACTTGTAATGGCTATAGAAGGAATTGGAAATATCTAGGAAACTCTTATACTTCTTCCTTCTAGACAATCCACCGATTGAGAAAATACGGATTCCAATATTGGGTGTCCGATCTTCTTTCCCAAAAATGGTCTTCACCTGCATCTTCTGGTTTTTTCTCTTATGGTACATGCTACAGAGTCACTGCTGAGGCCTATGAATAGGCCTGAGTGGTCAGATGGGGGGCACTGACATGATGAAGCCGGGTCAAAAGGTTTGTTCGTCACTAGTTGGCACTATGTAAACCGCAAGAATAAGTCAATAACTACAAATATATTAGGGTCCATTCACATGTAGGAAAATGGAGAGGAATTTGGTGTGGAATTTCAGCGCTGAAAAAAAAAGCCTCCCATTGACTTCAATAGGTACCTTTTGCTAGCAGAAAAAAGAACCCATTGAAGTCAATGGAAGGCTTTTTTTTTCAGAGCTGAAATTCCACACCAAATTCCTCACCATTTTCCTCCGTGTGAATGGACCCGTACATCGTCATCTGCACTCATCCACTATTTTAATAGCACCACATATGGTAACACAATTTAAAAAAAGATATTTATAAATTGTACAGAACAAGAATGAAAGGGAAGTATGGATGGTCAAAATATATTGAGAAAATCAAGCAAAAAAAAAATTGTTGAACATAAAAAAGTACTAAGTCATATCATCCACAAATCAGAAATTATATTCTAAATATATTCTCGACTCCTGAAGCAACAGCCCCATAACACATGGAGTTGTGTGTCAGCCCCATGTAAGTTACTGTAACTTCCTACGAAGTCTTCTATAGACAGAAAAAAATAAGTGAAGCTCGGCTATTCCCCGGAGACCGTCCTCATTGATTTAAATGAGCTGTAAGTTAATTAAGACAAGAAAGGAACCTGTTGAATAATTAACAATCCATTTGCCTAAAATCAATAACTTAATTGCCACACCTAGTGTTAAGCCTGTGTTTAAGCTATTGAAAAGCACTTCTGTCTGTTTGTTAACATGGTGATTGGTGGATTATTTGGATCCCCAGCAAGAGTTGTAAAGTGATAATTTACTGAATAATCAATGGAACTTTTTCATTCGCAGGAAAATGATGAGCGGTTCGTTTGGAATGCAATCAACGGTGCTGCATAGTGCTTATATAGGGGAATGATCACACACGACTAATGCAGCAGAAAATGTGCAGGAATGAAGGATGGATGGATGGATGGAAGGAAGGAAGGGAGGGGAATAGAGGGATGAAGGAAGGAAGGGAAGGAGGGAGGGAGAAAAAAAGAGAAAGAAAGAAAGAAAGAAAGAAAGAAAGAAAGAAAGAAAGAAAGAAAGAAAGAAAGAAAGAAAGAAAGAAAGAAAAGGCAAAGAAGGGAAGAAAGGGAGGAAGGAAGGATGGATGGAAAGAAGGAAGGAAGGGAGGAAGGAAGGCAAAGAGATGGAAAGGAAAGAAAGTCAAAGAGATAGAATGGAATGGAAAGGAAAGGGAAGGCAAAGAGACAGAAAGCGAAGGAAAGAAAGAAAAAAAAGAGAGAGAAAAGAATGAAAGAAATAATGAAAGAGAGAAAAAAAGAATGAAAGACAGATAGATAAATAGATAGATAGATAGATACTGCATATATATAAGAAAGAAAGAAAGAAAGAAAGAAAGAAAGAAAGAAAGAAAGAAAGAAAGAAAGAAAGAAAGAAAGAAAGAAAGAAAGAAAGAAAGAAAGAGCTTTTTTTTAATAATTTTATATACTTTATCACTTTTGATGTTTAGCTACTTTGAAAAAATAACTTTGTCTGTAGCAATAGTGACATGTCTCTGCCAATCTCCTTGAGGTTAGAAGAGAAGATGTTGAGTTATTAAAGTTATCCAAGTGCATTACTGAAACTGTTAGTGACAAGGTTAGCTCTGCTACATTGTATTGCTTTCCTCTTTTGCTTTCCACTCTCTTTTCCCTGCCTAAGTGTCATTGTGTCTTTAATGATATGTAGATTATGCCTCTCCTCCCCAGGTGTTTCTGGATGATGAAGTTTGTCTTTAACCCTTTGAATGTCCCAAGCTAAGAAATCAGGCCGAGGCCCCAGCAACGGACATTAGGTGCACATACAGGCGATCCATGATAATCTTTTCAAATTAGCACAGCAAAACTCTGAGAATTCTCATTAGATGCACTGCTAAGATTTATCAGAACTCATTTGCCTAATATGGGGCCTAACTTTAAGCCATTTCGCCCTTCCGGTAGGGGGTAAGATAGAATAGAAAGAAGTCCTTTGTCATAGCTGTACAGCCTCACTAATTTGCTCCACCTAATACAATTATAAATGAAGGGAGCTTTTCACATACTGCCTTTATAGGTTATAATAACCTTGGAACCCCATAACCTCCCGCTAGCTGAATTAATCAGATCATTTTAATATTTCTTCTTACTTTCTTTTAACTGGTTCTTCTCTTAATTAAAGGGGGGGCAAAGATGTAAATAGGTTAGGTGTCGAGAAATGTAGCATCACATTATAAACAAGGCTCATTAAAAAGATGGATGTGCCAGCAGATTGTGAAAATTGCTTACTCCGCAAGTGCGCATTTTATAATTTCCTGACGACTAAAAGGGCTAATGCCAGCCTCATTTTTTCCTATTTCCTCTACGTTTATGAAAGATGGTAATTTTTGAACGCAGGGGGGAAAAAGGCAAAACAGAGCAACCTATTAATCAAAGTGAATAAAGGTCATGGATATGGCTTCTCCACCATTCAACAGTGAAAAAATAAAAAAAAATCATATCCGAAGCCAAAGTTTAACGGAGAGTCTGCGACTGCGGCAATGAGTAATTCTGTGGTTACCCATTCATTTCAATGTGTTTTTAAAGCAAACCACTGGAGTCCATTTTTCAGGGACACAAAGTTGGACATATAAACTTTTTAACTTATTGGGACTGATTTTTCCTGTTTACAAGAGCTTACAATCTATGAGACAGAGGGGACCTGTTGAACTCGAAAGTGTGCTTACTACCAAGCTCAGAAGTCTTGAAAGATGCAAGGTGTGAAGGGGAATTTCATTTTAATATGTGAAGTCATACATAATCTACTTTTCCTTCTTCCAGCGAAGGTTTTTAGTTTTTATTTTATATTATTGCTGCTTGGGCTATATCACAAAATAACTATAAAACACTTTGGTACAGAACCTGTATGGCAGTGCTCAAAGACTGTATGGCTACTTTAGTATTGAGCCGTATACCATCCACACATGATCATATAGTGTACACGCTAGTGCTCAGTTTCTTCTGGTTGGGTCCACTTGGGAACCCGAAGGATGGAAACCTTGTCCACTTAAAAAAAACGATTACCCATGAAAACCTGCAGTCCCCATACACTATAATGAGGTCCGCTGGGTTTCCACCGATTTTATACTGATATTGCTGGAGAGAAAAGTCCTCCTTGGTAAAATTTTCTCTCCACCTATTTAAGTGGCATTTTGGGTGGATTTGCCCTGAAAATTAATATGAGCCTAGCATCAGATGGACTCTTTCTATAGGATAATGACTCCAGACTAGGATTGAGCTGATTTTGAGATTTCAGGATCGATCTTAAAATCCGATTTCCGATAATTTTCCAGCCGATCCTGATTGCGATCGTGAAATTTGTTGGCATCCGATCTTTCCCGATCTCGATCACTCAACTCTAATTGTATATTATATATACGGTAGGGTTGAGCCGATCTTGAGATTTCAAAATCAGATTTCTGATCATTTTCCAGCTGATCCCGATCGTGAAATTTGCTTGATCGCCAATCGAGATGCGATCTTTCCTGATCCCGGTCGCTCAACCCTACTCCATACATATGACATTTGCATATAACTATCATCTATATGTTTCTAAATGAGATCTTACTATACAGTATTGTCCATAAACATCTATTAAAATTTTATTACAACTATAAACTCACCTTGTGCATTGACTGTAAGTTTGATCACTACCATAGAATCATTTCCATACATTTCTAGTGATGTAGATTCTACCAGGGCTCATACCACAACACTAATAATACAGGATGCCAAAACCTTTGTCAGCAATGGATCCAAAGACTTTTCAAGAAATTTCCAAATAGGCTTTTAACAATGCTGACAACTATTTCACTAATCTAACAACTTGCCCATAGCTACTGTACACAACCATACTATGGCAAGATATTCTACTGTACCCATAGAGGTCTACAAGTCCATATTACACTTCTTTATCCCTTTGATCACATAGAAGTATAGAGAATCCGACAGAAAAAAGAAAATCCTGATAAGCCATGTAATAAAGGTACATGCTCAGTGATACGGTGCCACACACAGAAACCAAATGGCAGTACTCTGTAGTGTACAAATATAGGAACTCCGTCACTCCTGACAAAGCATAGAGCCATGTTTATGAGCCATAATGAAGCCCTCACTGTAAATATATTTAAAAAAAGAAAAATTACACACTTCATTTTTTCAAAATTTTCTAATTATACTTTGGCTATTTACTAAATAACATAATATAGTCTATGCAAGGAATATCTCCTTAGTGAAGATCCCGTACATTCTGTACACCGCGGCGACTGTTGCTTTATAATTATTTTTAGCAGTATAAGTGTAAAATATATATTTATAGAATGCTGAAATGTCAAGACTTTCCTTGGCTCTATGTTCTGGTCTGTGCGGCAAATGATTTGTTTTCTCTGCGGTACAGTAGCTGTTTTGTGGATGAGGAAAAGTCCTTTTGACAGAATGATGCATAGCACTGCCAGCCTCAACCTCTCGGCTTCATGAATAAATTACAATTGAAAGTTCAAACCAATACCTGTGTCTGCTCGAAAAAAAAGGCTTTAGTCTAATTTACCTAAACATTGTGTGGGGAGCATGGCACAGAAGGAAAATGTATAGGTGAGAGGTTAATAACAGTGTTTAAATGGAGGGATGAATTCTATCCAGTGCTGTGATTAACAATACAGTATGGTGGCCAAATAGAAAATATTCTAATCAATTCCATGAGGACACGGAAGGTATTGCCATGTCATTATTGATATCATGTTATAGACGTCCTGTCACTAAAGGGTTATTATAGGCATGGTAAACCATATACATGATCATATTTCTATAACCACGTATAATAAAAATGTAGCAAAAGTGGTTCCATGTACAGCCGCACGATGTGGACGTGTATTCAGATACATATGGTATTCATTTTGACTTAAAATACGGAAAGTTCTAGGTATAACATTATTGTGCTCTTTTTGTCGTATTATTGTAAGTAAAGTATTTTTGTTAGTTGAAGAAACCTTTAATCACCTTCCATGTTAGTTACATATCATAATTAGAGATGAGCGAACAGGTTCGAGGTTCGATATTTGTTTCAAGTAGCCCCTTAATATTCGACTAATCGAATCGACTATCGAACCCTATTATAGTCTATGGGGGGAAATGCTCGTTTCAGGGGTAGGCAACGTTCGATCAAATTATACTTACCAAGTCCACGAGTGAGGGTCGGGCTGGATCCTCCGAGAAGTCTTCTCCGTGCAGCGTCCCCGCGGCATCTTCCGGCTCTGAATTCACTCTGCCAGGCATCAGGCCTAGGCAGAGCTGACTGCGCAAGCCCGCACTACAAGCGAACATGTGCAGTCGGATCTGCCCAGGCCCGATGCCTGGCAGAGTGAATTCAGAGCCGGAAGACGCTGCGGGGAAGCTGCACAGAGAAGACTTCTAAAGGTAGGAGAAGAACCAGCGTTGATTGGCCGACTGTATAGCATTCAGCCAATCAATGCTGGTTCTGCATCGAACTTCGAATACCTACTCGATCGAGTACTACTTGCTCATCTCTAATCGTAATGAGTATGCCGGACACAGAAACCATGATCACATGATCACCTCTTGGAGGTTGTGCCAAGGTTGGGGAAACCTCAGTGGTCTTAACTAAGAGAGGTCTTTAATACACAGAGAATATCAATCTATCTATGTAGAAGCATCACACGGTTTGTTATAGACAAATATAATGCCACGTTTGTTTGTACGGTCATCTATAGCTTCCACTGGCAACAATAGGTTATCATTGCAGGTTTCCTAAGAATGAATAGCTGTTTGCTCGGCTGGATTAAGTTAAGAAGCAGGTTGCCTTCTTGAGACAACCCCATATATTACCAGCGTTTACCTTTTGTACAGGTTACTGAGAATCTTTAGGGGCATCCTTTCATTTTGTCTGCGTCTGAGTGGTAGCACAATTTCCATTTCTGATATCCAAACCCTTGTTTGCCAAACAATTATTCCTCCAAACCCCTCCAAAAGATCCCGAAATATGTTCTCGAAATGGGAATATGTCACTGCAGGAGACCTTTGAAATATAACATGATAGGCCTATCAATCTGTGGAATTTTTAGGCTAAGACTCCATCTAGTGAACCACCAATGGTCTGGTCCTTAAAGGAATTTTGCAACAAGGACCAATAGCTTGTTTTTATGGCGGTACCCCTGACAAAGAACTGATTGACAAGAGTTCTATGTAGTGCCATATACTTTTTGTTAATATTCAGTTTTTCAAACAATTCCGGGCACAAATGTACCTAATTCTAACTTTTATTATTTTTTAAGGAGTACCACCTACAAACATGACAACACTAGATATGAATAGTGAATTACAATATATCTATTACAAAGTTCAAAACAAACTTACAGCAAGATCCATTTAACTATTTTGTAACTGTCTTTAAGAATTTGTCGGTTTCATTATATATAGGCTAGTTGTTACTGTAGTGTAAGGTGTGTTCCTCATCCCCATGTGAAACAGCTGCACAAATAAACCCGAGATAAAATAATAACCCTAAGGAATTTTATATTTTGGGTGGAGTCATTTTGTAAACTGAAGCTTTATAATTCAAAGAGCTGACCATGATGATTCCGCTGACAGCGGATTACAATATATAGTATATTTCCTCTTGTTATTAAAGCAGCACAACAAAAAATATTTCTTACTAATTGTACAGAGTACTATGAAAGAAGGGTTTGGGGATTCTACTATCAAAGTAATTAGATAATAGAAATGTTTTTTGGAATATGCAACCATCTTAAATATGTGTCTGCATTTGGGAAGAACTTAGTAACCCATCTATGCGAGTTTCCTGGTGTAGATGGATTTAAATTTGGTGTATTTTTGCAAATACACCAAAGTCACCATAGTTGTGCCATTGTTTCTTCTGCACCCTGCTTACCCCTTTTTGTGAAAGGCATGATGGGGTCGAGATGCCTCGTTTCAACAAATACACTATAAAGGTAAGTTCACACGGGTTTCTTTGGATTGGAACCTGAGGCGGAGGCCACCTCAGGTTCTGATCCAAAAGCCGGGAAGCCGCGACTGAAAACTGGTGCACTGCACTGGCATCCAGCTGCGCACTCCGCTCTGGATTAGCCCCAATGAATGAGCCTAGTCCAGAGGAGGGAGTGTCTTCAGGCTGAATCGGGAGGCGAAACGGCCTGAAGAATGAGCATGTTGCTTCTTTTTCCGGGAGTGGGTTTGTGCCGGCTCCCGGAAAAACGCTCCTGAGCGGCTCCCACTGATTTCAATAAAGCCTCAAAATCTTGACCAAAAAAATCTCTGTGTGAACTTACCCTAACTTCTGCTTAAGTTGTGTCTAAGATTTTACTCCAGATCCTGGCTCAAAGGAGTGCACATGAATTATTAAGAGTCTGGGGGCTCTTCAGACATGCCTTGTGCCAGCTGGGGCTTTATAAGACCGCCAGTTTTAAGAAATTCCCCCCATACTATATAGTTAGGGGCCGTTCACACTACCGCTGCTGTCCGCCCTGGGGTTTCCACCCAGACATGGAAGACTTTGTGTCCATGCAAAAAAAAAAATGGTTTCCAGGCGGAAAGGCTGCTTATAGACACTGGTGGTCACCTTTAAAAACCCATTCAAATGAATGGGTTTTAAAGCTGACCGCCAGCAATCTGTCCCCTGTTCAGTTTTTCCGGGGTTTAGGATGGAAACCCCGGGGCACACAGTGGCAATAGTGTGAACCCAGCCTTAGTATATGTTCAAAAGCTTGCTAATAGGGTGAATACACTAAAAGAGTATCTAGCACCCACTATGACATTAGTATCATATTCAGAACATTTGTTGACAACAATAATATAATGCATCAATTTGTTACAAAAGCTCTGCTGTTATTTTTCTGAAGGACCAAACAGCATAAAAATAAGTGTCACTGGCCCTTTAATAGTAGCAAGAGAAGGGGCAGTAGATCAAGGTAGGCTACCCATTCACTGGATTCAGGATACTGTGAGCAAATAGAACGGACGAAAATGATTTAACATATTCCAGTGATTGACATCAGTCACATCTGATCCCCAATCCTCCCAAATCCTTGTTCTAGTAATGCAGCTACAGTACAGCTGGTTGCTAATATGACCCTCACTTTGTAATACTGAAAGTATAGGAAGCAGCAGGAAACATGGCCTTGTGCATCTCATCAATGTGTAGCGTTTGTCAGTGTGTCACATCTCACTTTTTCCTGTGTAAATCACTTTCCAGTGCTGTGTGTGCGGCCGCTCTCACTATACACGTGTCACATCTAAAGCTTTCCAACCTGAAGCTGGTGGCTGTGACTACAGGTTCTTATAAGTGAGACTCATTTTTTACAGGATAGATATATATTCCTATATGTACAGCATATATTTATGTATCCGCAGAGCCACTATAGCCAGTGATGGAACATTGGATTTGAAATTTTGATATAGTCTTGACTGTTCATAGTGTCAATGTCATTGAATGTCGATGCCGACATAATTCCGCATAATTCTATCTTTAGGCCATTTTCACTCCTGTGTTTAGATTTCCGTTTGAGGAGTCAGCACTTTTCTCTTTGCATGTTTCTTTCAGAAACCGAGCAGAAACCACACGGACCCCATTATAGTCTATGGGGTCTGCAGGTTTCCTGAAGGTAACCGCTTTTCAAAGCATATAGGTTTCCATTTGGGGGGGTTCCCAAGAGGTCTCCCTAAACGGAAACCTGAATGCAGATGTAAACTGGGCCTGAGTGGTTTATTTATTGGGGGAGGGGGTGTACAGATGTCCACTGTGAGACAATGGGAAATATAATTTTCCAGTCTTATGCTATCCATGCCATCGTAGAAGATGCTGTATTTTGTGATCTCACAGCATACTCTAGGTGAGATGTTTTCATATTATTTTTCCTTTTAATTTTAATGAGGAAAATTCATTATAAATGTAACTGGAACATTTTCATTATAATATTACACTCATTCCAACTGCATCCAAAGCATTTTTTCCTCTACTGAAACGTCCTTCCGATTCCTTATAAAACACTCTTTTTTGAAGACACATAGCATGTACTGTATTTAGTTTAATATTATTCTCTAAAATGTGTGTGATATATTTTTATATATAAGTCCATGGGAAAACATAGCAATAACATACTGTGTTGTTGTTGTTGTTTTTTTCAAGAAGTGCACATTTTGGAAAATTTTAAACTTTTGCTGTATTTTTTTCACAATGTGTGGATGAGACTACACAAAATCTCTTTCACCTAGTACAATAAAATGCAGTTGTTGGTGTATAAAATGCAGCATTTTTTTCTGCTGTGTGTGTGTGTGTGTGTGTGTGTGTGCGCGTGTGCAACATCCAGACACACTGCATTACCTTAAAGGGGTATTCCCATGTAAATAACTATTTTTAAATTTGCAGATAATTAAAATTTAAACATTTTTGCAAATATAAGTAATTAAACATTTTGCAGAGTTTTAAAGATTGTCTCTAAATATCTTGTGGTCACAGTTTTGTTGTCTTGATTGGTTGCCACTGGATAAGACCATGAATGCAGGAACTTTCTAATGTCAGAGAATCAGTTATGTGGCCGGGATATCTTCTCATACATGTAGTGTCTCTGCCTGATAACTCAATTACAATAAGAAAATCACAGCTGGGTTTTTGACAAGTTCCAGAGCATAGAAAGTTTCTGTATTTGTGGCAACCATTGGCAACCAATAAAGACAACAGACTGTCACCATTAAGAAAGTTAGAGGAAATCTTTAAAACTCTGCAGAACTTTTGACTACTTACATTTGCAAAAATGTTTAACTTTTAATTATCTACAAATATAGATATGATTATGTACATGGGAATACCCCTTTAACGCTTTATAGGTTTGGGTCCCACCAATGGGACTCTCATCTATCAACAGCATGGAGTACTGCGCAGAAACTGCTTACTCAACTCTTTCCATAACTTATAGCTATAGACTTTAAGGTAACCATCTCACCACTGTCCCCTTTGAAGCAACAAGTACACAGAATTAGTACTTGAGAGTCGCAGGTTCTCTGTTCTTCCTTTATGTATAATCTATGCCCATAAAGCATCTAGGATCATTTGCATCGTAATCTTTTCTTAACCTGTGGATAATTCATAAAGGAAAAATATGAATGGCTAATGGTAATGTGAACAGATCCTATATGTTTTACATTGTATAGTACCCTGAAGTTCAACTTTTGGGCAATACGAGTAGGGTATTCCAGTATCTCATTCATTCAGTTCTTCAGAGCTACTTTATTTACTTTATTGCTGGTATGGTTTATTTCTATATAATGGCCGCTATTATATGGCATTCACGGTGTATCTAATGTGTGTTTTTTGTCTTTGCCTAATTTTTTATTCATCTTTTTTGATGCATAGGCTTGATGATATTTTGTTCCTTACTCTATCATTATAGGGACAGGACTAGGGATAGTATGTGTACTTTTTTGCATCACTTTACACATGGATTAAATCACCTTTCTTTTTTTTTTTTTTTTTTTTACTCCTACAAACCTGAAAAAAAATAAAATAAAAAATAAAATAAATAAATATATATATATATATATATATATATATATATATATATATATATATACACACACAGATAGATAGATATCTTGCAAACCTTTAGACCTCATTATATAATTTAACCCTTATTAGTATTATACTGCTCCATATCATGGATATTGTACTTTTCTACGGGACCTGGTTGTTTTTGGTTTTCATTGTTTTTAACTGATACCAAATGTGCCAGTAATGGTTTTTTTTTTGTTTTTTTTTTTTAGAAATTCACACAAAATTCATCTATATGAATGCATATTTTCTCTCTTGCTCATTTTTGTAGATTCTTTACCATACATGAGATGATCCCCTTTTCTTCGCTTATGAAATGTGGTGCCCGCTAGTCTCATAACTTTTGTAGTGTCAAGAACAAAAGACGAAGCTATGTAAATAACAATATTCCAAAAAAGTAAAATATGATTGTATCAAGTATGGCTGCTACAATAAAAGTAACCTCAGCACATATAAAGTGAAACAAGTATACGAGACGTAATGTAACAGCAACGCTAACAAAATCCAAGTTTCCTAACCATGAAACTTCACACTTAAGCATGTTTTATTTTTCTCTGTGAACAGTAAATGACCTGACATCCCAGGAGTGCTTGATGTGGAGCGGAGAACAAATCCGACAGACATTTCAATAGTTGTTTCTGTTTTTGAAAGTCTGAAAGAGCAACACACGTTAATTTCCACATTGTGAATCGACACATGGCCCTACAAAAGACCCCCTCCTTTGAAATGTTATTATTCTGTCATGAGTACTCCTTAGGCCAGGATATTACTTCATTTCCACCTTTTGTTTGGGGCAGAATGCGAATGATGCTCTTTCAGCAATATACTCTCCCTTGCACTCCCTGCTGCAGCCTTACATAAATATACAACACCAGTCTCGGCCTATAACTCACTTCAGGGCTGGAAAAATAGTGACTTCCTTTATTGGTCATATTCTCTTGCAATTCCCAACAGCTGTATGTTCTCACCTCAGAGGATCCTTATCTTCAAGTTTCCATTTGTCTCAGCACAATTCTAGAGGAGTGCCAATAAAATTATTCCCATTTTTATAACCCCTGAGAACGCCGGAGAAGGCTTTATAGAAAAATATCATGACTGTTATACACAAGTATTATTTACATGTGCTTTAATGAACGGCTCTAGGAATGACGCTCAATAACCTTTATTACTGACCACAACAAATCTGAACAATTAGATTTTCCTTAAGAGTCTTTCTCAGGAGAACTTTCACTCTCGTCTCCTTTGAGATACCGGATTGTATCATCAGACAGCTACAACTTTATGGAAACAATCCATAGACAGCAGCAAAACTATTATCACATTCTATGGGATCAGTATTTTATTAGTGTAAGTTAGTGTTTGTTAGTGTTTTCATGCTCCAAATTCCGGCTATATTTGCTTTGTGACTGCAACCTCCAATACTACTGTATTGCGCTACTGTATTTCCAAAAAAAATGGACTTTTCAAGTCAGAAATGTGGGTGTGAGGGTTTATGAAAAATCCCTAAAACGCTTTTTGTACTTGTATTTTGTATTTTATTTTATATTATTACTGTATTGTATATGCTGCTGTAACAAACTGAATATCCCTATGGTGGGACTACTAAAGGATTATCTTATCTTATAACAAAGTCAGTCAAACCCATTGATTTATGCCAGTGCGGGCTGACCATCTTAGGTGAATGTGGACTACCTGACTCTCCTCAAAAGGTGATGCTGGGAAAAGTAAGATTGGGACATGTGGTATATCAAATACTTGACATAACCTTCCTGCAGAGGTGTCTGCCTGCCGCTTATTTCCACCTTCCCATTCAGAACACATATATTCTCAGCCGAGCTGAGTGTGCAAGTGTCTGGAGCAGGGAATATGAGGTATAAATGCTGATAGCTACTGAAGGTATTCAGGCAGTTTTGATGATGGGAATTTCCAGTCACCAAAGAATTTCAAGTTGGTGTTCTTCCGTCACCAACACTAATCTATGCAAAATCTCCTTAAGGCCGTGGGAAAAAATTGTGGCGTTATACAGTACTTGCAAAGAAATACGTTATACAGCACTTTGTGGAAGAAATCACAGCGCGAATATGCTTCGATTTCCAAAACCGTTGTGGTTTTGGAAATCGCAGCATGTCAATTATATCTACGGAAACGCCGGCAGCTGTCCCGTAGATATAATGGTAAAAGAAAGTCCGCAGAGGAAAACTCAGTGAACTTTCTCTTCAAAGCACTGCGGAAAGAACCATAATGCATTCATGCTGCGGTTCTTCCCGAAGCGCTTTAGCACTTAGCCTTAAAGACATGGGGGCATTCCCTCCATCAGGAGAAAAAAAATTTACTCCCCAGATCCGAGAAGGCTTCTTCACTGTAAGGACCCTGTAGAATAGTTTACCCCAGGTGCTGGTCACAGCAGCAAAGCTGACAACTTTTTCCAATCCCTTGGTTGAAGTTGATGGACTTATATCTTTTTTCAAACTCAATAACTATATGTACCCATATAAAGTCAATTGTTTAGTTTCCTTCTTTCATCAGTTATTCTCATGAACCGAGGGGTAACTTTAGGCTCCTGGGTCCCAATGCAAAATATGTGACAATGCTCCCACTTCCATGTGCTATCTATAATACCGGTGACATATTATGTTCTAGAGAGGACTATGGGGCGAGTAGAGATTGTTGCCTCTGCACACCCTATAGCTACACCCATACTTAGCAGTCTCATCAGTGGCAGCAGAGAAGAAGTAAGGAAATCTGGTGTAGATTTGGTACCCTACACAACCAATGTCACCATTCTGGGGGCTCTGAGGATAAATACTGTTGTAGTAGTTGGATATGGCTAAGGGTTACTTACAAGCCTTACAGAATTAAATCTAGGACAACAAAAGTGGTAAATGCATTAATTTCAGGCACAATTGGCAATAGATCTTGTTCTATATCTTGGTCCCATTAAAAAGCATCAATATTCACATTACTCAGTTTAGATATTGTAGGTATTATGTATAAAACACATTTACCTGAAGTATGCAAGCAACAGATAATCTAAGTCTACAGATCACATACAAACCAATGACGAATCAAGACCTTGGATTATAATCCCAAACATCCCTATTATAATCTATTATTATCATGATTCTGTTTATATGTTATACATATTATTGTACATGCAACAAAAACAACTACTTTCCAGTCAACAAGCAAATAAAAAAGAATAAAGATACTGATAACAACGGGGCTCTCATGGCGGGTCATAATGTAATATAAACTCTTTGTAAAATATGCCTAAGGAATAAGTAACTACTGCCAGATGTGGATGGACTGTGAGAACTGCTATTATTAATTGTTGCTATAGGATGAGTATGGATCTGCTGCTATAAACCATCTAAATATCTATCTATCTGTCTAGAAATATAAAGAGTTCAAAGCAGCACAACAAAGTATTATGGATGCAAATCCAAAACAGAGTGATAAAAAAATATCCAAAAAATTTCAGTGCATGTATTTCAAGGCAACATTTAGGTTCACATCCACAATCTTTCTCAAGAGTGAAAGGTTCTGGATGCGAACGGAAACGTCACCTTGAAATAAACATTTTTTTGGAATATTTTGGAGCGCTGCCATTTTGTCCTTGTCCTATCTATTTATCTATCTATCTATCTATCTATCTATCTATCTATCTATCTATCTATCTATCTATCTGTCTATTAGATGGATAGACTGATAGACAGATAGACAGATAGACAGATAGACAGATAGACAGATAGATAGATAGATAGATAGATAGATAGATAGATAGATAGATAGATAGATAGATAGATAGATAGATAGATAGATAGATAGATAGATAGATGGATGGATAGACAGATAGATAGATAGATAGATAGATAGATAGATGGATAGACTATCTATCTATCTATCTATCTATCTATCTATCTGTCTATCAGTCTATCCATCTGTCTATCTATCTATCTATCTATCTATAAATATATTTATTTTCTTTGGATACAGCTATACAAAACATTATTTCACAAAACTGTTTTGGGAGATGTATATACTATATATGAACCATGCTACTCAATAGCTGCTGCAGATCTCCTTGCAGGTCCATTCAGTCTACATCTGTCCACTGACCCCTCATCCACATGGAGACCCCCCCCCCGAACGGAATATCAAACGCATTGGCAAGCAATGTGCAGTGAGAGCATATGGACCCCATAGACTACAATGGGGTCCGTGTGCTCTCCACGTGCTGCCCGCACGAATCATGCGGACATGAAAATTTTTTGCCCGCATTTTCTGCCCACAAAGATAGCACACAGAGCCCATTATAGTCTATGGGGTCTGTATGCTCTCTCTGCACACTGCTTGCCAATGCGTTTGATATTTCGTTTGAGGGGGTCCCCATACAGACTCCCCGAACAGATTACCAAACGCGAATGTAAACGAGGGATGAGGCTCAGTCCTGGGCCACCTGCCCAGGATGTACTTCAGCCCTCCTACTGAGATCTTCACCTACCAAAGCACTCCTTCTGCAACCAATGCCCAACTGCCCCAAACGTCTTAATAAACCTTCCACTATCATTCTGCACTTGTACAGTAAGGTTCATATGGTATCTAAAGCTGATAAGTTATTTTCCTGTTCTGTATTTCTGGCACTGACCTGTTTGTTTCCTGACCTTATCTACCTGTCTGTGACCTATCCTGACCACTGTTAATACAGAACACTACAGCTCCATCTCCAGCCTGTCTATTGTTGTGCCTAAACTCCAGTCTGACCTCTGCCTGTCTGAATATGATTCCTGTTTGCTGACTTGGTAACATATCCCGGTGTTATCTGCTAAGTGACATGTCAGCTGTTGCTACTATTGACTACCCTTGAGCCTAACGTAAACTGGGGATTCCCTGCAGCAAAATCCAGACCCCTGTACAGTGTTTAGATTGTGAATACCAGGAAGTCTTTTTGACACTTCTCCGAGCTTTAACGCAAGCCAAATATGATGCAAACCAGTGGGTCCACATACACATTCGGGCATTCCGGTAAGCCTTGTTACTATGTGTCTATATGTGCCACTCACTGATTGTGATGTCATCTGAAGCCCGTTGATAATTTAGTAGCATGTTGCAAAACTGTATTGACTTTGCATAGTTAGAAATTGGAGTCCTTGATGACCTTTTCAGAAAGGCAAGTGTGAATATGTCTGGATATTTTTTTTTTTCAAAAGATCAACAGAACAGCCAAACTTTCTCTTTTTGTCACAATAATATGATTTCCAAGGCTACTTTGTCAGTAAGGCAGACAGTGCAAACTCACCAGGCCCTATAGCAGCGGGCACCCCCTCAGCCAACCTGGATCAAGTGAACAGTCCATCATTACGGGTGCTATGCATTTGTTCCTGGCAGCAGGTAGCAATTTCAACTCTTTATGATATCCCTGATCTACTAAAACAGCCTTGATAATATCTGCTGTGGTATGTATGTGTGAGGTGAGGATGGGTCAACCACATGCTAAGAATCAATGACTGTATTTAACCATGACTTGTCCTTACATTAACAAACATGTACAACATACATAATGTATTATTTTACTTGTAAATTCATTATCACTCGAAATAAACATCTATGTACAGAAGATTCTCATTGATTGATGAGAAGGGGTAAAAAGTCATCTTCATTTTCATAAGGTTTCTCAACCTCCTGGAAAAGACACATTCTACAAACTTGTTTTGACTGAAAATCTGAAATAAACATGACATAAAAGTCAATAAAATAAAAATATGCAACTATTATCTTACTGCCCTGTGTCCATCAATGGGAGCCTATGCATGACCAACATGTTCTGAATACAGGAAGTCTAATCTTCATTCCAATATTTGTATATTTTTATAGTAAGTACATGTCTACAGTATGTATTGAAAACTTTCAAGTCATTTACAAGGCCAAAAATATCTCTACCCCCTCAAATGGGGCCACGGTGTGTATGAGGTACCACCAATTCTTCTCTGATGGCAGATATCGGGGAGTTGAGGATCTGCAGGTTCGATTCCAACTCTCTGGTCTATTGGCATAACTAGGAATGGTGGGGCCCCGTGGTGAACTTTTGACATTATTAATTATTAATTTTGTTATGCTGTAATGTCTAACATTGTCTGTTCATGTAGCATCTGATCATTAAAGAATATGTTGGCGCTATATAAATAAAATTACCATTATTATTATGCAAGCTGGGCTAAGCTGGGTATGCATGTGTATGGAGGAACCAAGTGAAGTAGCTATTGACTAAATAAGAGTTAAGTTCCACGTTCACCATGCTATACCCACAGCAACCATTGCTCCCATTGGAGATATCAATCTACATACAAGGACCAATATCAAATCAAGTCACAGAAATCATCACTATGTGTCTCAAATATTATTAGAATAATCACGATGTCTGAAGTCAATGCAATTTCTTTTGACTTTCCATGTGTTTACCAGAATTTCTGTTAAGGAGTATGGGGGTTGGATAGCTCAATGGCGGGAGAAGAAACACTCTTAAAAATGGAGTTACAATGCAGAATAAAAAAGGCATCTTTAAAAAGAGTAGAAGCCGCCCTACAAGGTACAGTCATTAGTTTGATACTGAATTTCCTGCTGGCAGATTTCCTTTAAAGGGGACCTTTCATCGTCCGGGGCACAGGTAGTTCTATAAACTGCTGGAAAGCCAACAGTTCGCTGAATTCAGCGCACTGTCGGCTTTCCCGATCTGTGCCCCGGGTGAAGAGCTATCGGTCTCAGTACCGTAGATCTTTACCGTCAGAAGGGTGTTTCTGACACTCTGTCAGGACCGTCCTTCTCCACAGGAGCGCCTATAGCGCTGTACAGTGTGAGTGGAGAGGAATGCCCCCTCCCTCAGCTCACAGTGTTCGTCCATAGACAAGTATTATCAGGAAGGGAGGGGCGTTCCTCCCCGGTCACACTGTACAGCGCGATAGGCTCTGCTTTGATG
Organism: Leptodactylus fuscus; assembly: GCF_031893055.1. Classification (NCBI taxonomy): domain Eukaryota; kingdom Metazoa; phylum Chordata; class Amphibia; order Anura; family Leptodactylidae; genus Leptodactylus; species Leptodactylus fuscus. The sequence continues at coordinate 56,993,980 of NC_134269.1, forward strand.
AAGGACGTTCCTGGCTGACTGTCAGAAATGCCCTTCTGACTGTAAAGCACTATGCTCCCGGGACCGATAGCTCTTTACCCGGGGCACAGATTGGGAAAGCCGACAGTGCACTGAATTCAGTGCACTGTCAGCTTTCCAGCAGTATATGGAACTGCCTGTGCCCCAAACCATGAAAGGTCCTCTTTAACATAGGGGGTTGGGGGTTATTATTTTTAGTGCTTTTCTTTTTTTATAAATACATTTACAAAACTTCCATTGGGCTTCAAGTGGGAATATATATTTATAAGTATTGCATATTCGATGAAAAAAGATGACAATTTCAATGTCACAAGTTATATCCCATAGACATTTCATGGTCCCACTCCCAGCATGAAGTTCATGCTGGTAAATCTGGCTAACAAAGATCATTTTTCATGGGTGAAATATGGTCGTGTGCTGCTCCCTCAGGTCCTCTACTTAAGACATGATTGTGGAAGGGGGTGGCTACACTAGTAGAGATAACTTCTAAACATTATTTCCTTTTCACACTGATGTACTGTATTGTAAATGTATTATATGGTAAAAATATTGAAGAAAATGCAAATAAAGTTGATAAAACAGCTTATTTAAGGGATCATCGCCCTCATACACATCTGCGTTTGGTAAACCGTTTGGGAAATCTACATGGGGACCCACCGAACGGACTACCGAATGCAATTGAAAGTGCTGTGCAGTGAAAGCACACGGACCCCATAGACTATAATGGGGTCCGTGTGCTTGCCACAAGATCTCTGCATGAATCATAGTCTATGGGGTCTGTGCGCTTTCACTGCGCACCGCTTGACAGTGCATTTGGTATTCTGATGCAGATTTTCCCAAACAGAATACCAACGCAGATGTGAACAAGGCCTTAAACAGATCTTAGGGTTTTCTTTCTACAATTGGGCTATACATTTGGTGTACACTTTGGTAGGGGCTCCTAATTTTTTGGTATATGTCCAAGGCCTTTATTAGCCATAAGCCAAATAGTTTGTAAGTTTGACAAAAGACATCTGTCCATCATCCAATAATCTTCCAAAGTTGATTCAGAAAAAGAAAAAAGCTTTATAGATGATTATGACGTATGGTATGTACACATCAGTAAATCTTCCATTAATTGTATTGAATTCATTCAATACAATTGTATTGAAAAACCTAGCTGCTATGTTGGGACCTTCCAAAGAAACATGGCATATATTTTTTTACAATTGCAGGCACATATTTTAATATATAATACTGAATCAACATTCGAGGGATAAGAAGACATGTTGTTTGTGTTATTTAAGTAATGATACAAGATGAGCCCATAATCCTCACTTAATAGTTTCTATCATTTAAGAGAACTGGACGAGATTGTGAATTATATATTTCTCAGACGTCAGAGAGATACCAAGGAGAGATATTTACAAAAATCAGTGTAGTCCCTTCCAAGCAGATGTAAAAAGTCCATGTGTCATCCATCAGCAAATTATGAGCAGATCATATTTGTTTATAGAACTCCTCTACTTTGCCAATTAGCTGCAATGCAAAATATGTTCTCTCTCTTCACATGGATCTACGATTATGATTCTGGACATTACTGCCGCTTGCTTATCTGACATTCCATGAGCTTCAGTATATGTCTTTTTTGGCACATAGATCTTCTCTCATAGCTTTATCTCCTCCAACACAAGCTAAATTTGTATAGCAAACTGAGTAAAATATATGGACTGGGAAATCTGCTCCTTCTGAGAGAGAAAGTGGGAACCAACCCGTAAGTCTAAAGCACCTAAACCCGTTTTCTGCACTTTGTAGATAACTTCAGTGGAAATCTTTGGCTATTTTGCTACACTTTTACAGGCCTAATAGGTTTAAATGATCTGTAGTTGCTCAGAATTCACAATAATGCTTCTTGCATGCATGATTCAATGATAACTTTAGACAATTTTGCTAAAATCTGTAATTTAATACAAGCTTGGTTATGTCCTAGATTAAAGGCCTCTAAGTTCATATTGGCCATAGACCACATTTAGACATGCCATATGTTGAACCATACAAAGTGATATGACTCTCCCCGCAATGGGAAGAATATGCAAATCTGTCTTCCATGATGTAATTAGGAAGTCAGGTGCCTCAGTGTTGCAAACCAATAGAGGGCGCTCACTGGAATGTGCAAGCCTGTCTTCCCTGATGTAATTAGGAAGACAGAATCTCAGTGATATAGCCCAATAGAGGCTGCTCCCTTTAACATCATGCTCGACCTTCCAAGAGGCCTTTGTTTTGCAATGATGCTGGGATTATTACCAGGTATAGTCTCTCAACCAAGGACAGCCGTTTTGATGTTATTGCATCTCGTCAGCCCGGTGTAGAGAAAACTAACCTGGTAGAGGTGAGAGGCTTAGACAGGGTTAGGGGGATATCGTCACTCCTTGGGGAGAGACCACCATTTAGGTGTGTGAAGACTTATTAAGCCTTTAGCACTCCACTGTGCAAGGGACCATGGGAAGAATATGCAAATCTGTCTTCTATCTTCCCATGGTCCCTTGCACAGTGGAGTGCTAAAGGCTTACTAAGTCTCCACACACCTAAATGGTGGTCTCTCCCCAAGGAGTGATGATATACCCCTCTCCCCGCAATGGTGAGACTTAAATAAGAAAAAAAGTTACCAAGCTTCCTAGTGAGGAGCTCAGAGGTCGATCAGGTGATGTCATAGAGCGTGTATGGCCAATTTGAATGACTGTTATGGCAGATATAGACTAAAGTATGTACGGTTGTATAGATAGAAAGATTGGCTTGTTCAAACATAAACCTATTTCTATCTAATGTTTATTGCTATTTTGCCACCTTAAGATGTATGCAGAAGTAGGCACAACCATTGCAGTTTATACAAAAAATTTACTGCTGCACTATAGTCTATCGGGCCTGTTTTAATGTAAAGGCACAATGGAGAGTCCTACACAACTGTGATCCTAGCCTTAGCAAAATAAAATAATAATAATAATAATATATAATAATGAGCACTATAATTGGCAGATGACGTGTTTCAGGCAGGAGACACATAAAACATTTTGCTCAATAACCTTCTACTATGTACATAAAACTGCTGTTTTTGGTATAAGACTTCAGTTTTTGATGCAGTTTTTGAGCAGAGTGAAGGTAGATTTAAAGGGGATGAGAAATGTAAATCAAGATCTTACATGTCGTCTTGCTGCTGGATCCACTTTTGGCTTTGGCATCAAAACCTGCAATGGTGATAGGAATGGGATTTTAAGAGAAAACTATGTCACATTCCCTTTAAATATATCTCAATAAGAAGCAATACTTTTTCTTTTCTAAATGGCTCCCAGATGGAAATCTGACCTATAATAAAAATGGAGGTCTCTTATCATAAAAGTAAGTAAACCAGCACAATAATAATTACTAAAAAAAATTATATGACACCACTTGCCTTGTGAAAGGGCAAAAATCTGTAGGTCATGAAGCAGTTAAAATAATAATAACATCTCCATGCTATCAACAGATGTGCATGATGATATAAGGTGGTTTCTATCATAAAAGGTTGTCCATCCAAAACACTGTATTTATTCATTTTTATCTCTTAATCAATAAAATTAAATGATCACTTTATGATGATTAAAAACCCAAGACCGACTTCTTGCAGTGAAATCACGATGTTGTGGTATGGTGGAGAATGCGATGTCTTGCATATGATGTATGATATTTTCTGGGAGTTCGGAGAGCAGACACATTAAGAAAATAGTGCTAATGATATTAAAGTGCTTTACAAGGCTTGCTGCAAAGAGCTGACAAACCTGTCAAGAGCATAATGTAGGAGGCCATCGTAACATCTTCAGAAACCCATCCCTCCTCTACCCCATTCCACTGCAATCTCCTAATAATGGAGTTGCAATAAATTGTAGCCAGCAATGGGATAGAGCCATGGCTTTTCACCCCAATGTGAAGACATGATAAATATAAAAGAAAAAGGCTGTCAGTTTTGGCGCCCGAACCTTATTACAAAGTCTTAATCTTACTGGCCTCAGCACCTTTTATCATCGCCTTGTTATGAGCTGATGGCTTTTTTATTTGCTTGGAGATGGAGGATGTGTCATTTTTGGTCCTTTTATGAAGCCCAGCCTCTGTCCTCTTGGATATGTTTTTTTACCCTCCCTTTTATATGTTTATCTTCAGTTAACTTCTGTGTAGTCATCTGGAACTAGGTTTTATGACTTAGAAATGGCACAAGACAGATTTGGAGGTAGGTGATATGATGACAAAGAACTTGGTCAATGGAGGTCTTCTCTGGGTACCAATAACGTTATGGAGACATTTATTTCATCTACATTAACCATTATTTCTGGTCCATTATGCTTCTGTGAGCAGTATTACGGTTACTAAAAGTAAATAGAGACATCAAGGTCTTTCAGTAAGAGAATCTAGCACTACTTCTTGGTTGCAGTACAAGAAGTCCTTCCATATCACTGGTGTTCAACATACTACATCTCTATTATGGTCAAATCTTCCTCTCTTTTCCTGCCCATCTTTCCAATGTCTTTATTTTTGTATTTTCATTTTTTTCCCACTTTTATCAGGTGCTTATTTTTGCTTTTCTTTTGATATGTTTGGGTTGTGTTTTGTTTTCCGTCTCTATCTTCTTCAAGGTATTGTAAGTATTTTTCATACGTATATATACTTCTTGCCTTGATTTTGTTACTAATTCATGATTAACTTTCTGATATACAGTAACTTCAGTTGTAACTTCTTTTATTTGCATTATCAGTCACTGTCCCATACAGGACTAACAATCTAAGTTTTCTATCAGTATTCGGATTGCAAGAGGAAATTGCAGTACCTTGAAGAAACCCAAATAAACTCAAGGAGAACATGCATACGTTTTGCAGATGTTCTTGGTTGGATTAGAACCAAGGACTCCAGAGTTACAAAGCCACTGTGCTAACCACTGAGCCACTGTGCAAAACTAAACAAAGACTAAACAAAGACTAAACCTGACCTGACATATATAAGATAAGATATTTATCTGTAGATCATTGGCGGATGCAGCTTACTTTAGTAGTATCTGCTCTTAATCTTATGTGTTTGACCACTGAATAAATCAGATTCTCAACAGATTTCAACAAATTTAGCTGGAACTGCCAAAGCTGTGCAGGCAAATATTTTAGACGTATGGTCAGCTCAAGAAAATACATAAATCTAATATTACTTCATCACAAATTCACCTTATAATATATATATATATATATATATATATATATATATATATATATATATATATATATATTACATTTTTTAATGTTCTTATAGGTCATCCCTACTATTGTTGACAACCTATAGCTCTTGAAACTTAAAGAGGACCCTTTATGTCCTGCAGTTTTATATACCACTAGAATACCGGCAATGCGATGAATTCAGCTATTGGCTTTCCCATTATGTACCCCTGGTGAAGCGCTATCAGTGCCATTACCATAGCTCTTCACTATCAGAAGGGCATTTCTGACAGTCTGTGAGGAACACTCCTCCTGGCAATAGAGTCCATAGCACTGTACTGTTAGAGGGAATGTTCTTTACTGCCTAGTAGAGATGAGCGAACACTAAAATGTTCGAGGTTCGAAATTCGATTCGAACAGCCGCTCAATGTTCGTGTGTTCGAACGGGTTTCGAACCCCATTATAGTCTATGGGGAACAGATACTCGTTAAGGGGGAAACCCAAATCCGTGTCTGGAGGGTCACCAAGTCCACTATGACACCCCAGGAAATGATGCCAACACCTCTGGAATGACACTGGGACAGCAGGGGAAGCATGTCTGGGGGCATCTAACACACCAAAGACCCTCTATTACCCCAACATCACAGCCTAACAACTACACACTTTACACACTCAATACCACCTCTCTGACAGTAGGAAAACACCTTGAAACATGTGTATTTGGCACTTGCAGTGAGGAGAGCTTGTCACCAGCAGTGAATTTGGCCCTTGTAGTAAGTTGAGGTTGGCACCAACATTTGTTTTGAAAATCAGGGTGGATTGAGCCTCTAACCAGCAGAGTTTGGGCAAATTCATGGTGGAGGGAGCCTCTAAAAACCCCAGTTTGGACCAATTCATGGTGGAGGGAGCCTCTAACCAGCCCAGTTTGGGCAAATTCATGGTGGAGGGAGCCTCTAAAAAACCCAGTTTGGACCAATTCATGGTGGAGGGAGCCTCTAACCAGCCCAGTTTGGGCAAATTCATGGTGGAGGGAGCCTCTAACCAGCCCAGTTTGGACCAATTAATGGTGGAGGGAGCCTCTAACCAGCCCAGTTTGGACCAATTAATGGTGGAGGGAGCCTCTAACCACCCCAGTTTGGACCAATTCATGGTGGAGGGAGCCTCTAAACAGCCCAGTTTGGGCAAATTCATGGTGGAGGGAGCCTCTAAAAAACCCAGTTTGGACCAATTCATGGTGGAGGGAGCCTCTAACCAGCCCAGTTTGGACCAATTAATGGTGGAGGGAGCCTCTAAACAGCCAAGTTTGGACCAATTCATGGTGGAGGGAGCCTCTAAAAACCCCAGTTTGGACCAATTCATGGTGGAGGGAGCCTCTAACCAGCCCAGTTTGGGCAAATTCATGGTGGAGGGAGCCTCTAAACAGCCCAGTTTGGGCAAATTCATGGTGGAGGGAGCCTCTAACCAGCCCAGTTTGGACCAATTAATGGTGGAGGGAGCCTCTAACCAGCCCAGTTTGGACCAATTAATGGTGGAGGGAGCCTCTAACCAGCCCAGTTTGGACCAATTAATGGTGGAGGGAGCCTCTAACCACCCCAGTTTGGACCAATTTATGGTGGAGGGAGCCTCTAACCAGCCCAGTTTGGACCAATTCATGGTGGAGGGAGCCTCTAAAAAACCCAGTTTGGACCAATTCATGGTGGAGGGAGCCTCTAAACAGCACAGTTTGGGCAAATTCATGGTGGAGGGAGCCTCTAAAAAACCCAGTTTGGACCAATTCATGGTGAAGGGAGCCTCTAAACAGCCAAGTTTGGACCAATTCATGGTGGAGGGAGCCTCTAAAAACCCCAGTTTGGACCAATTCATGGTGGAGGGAGCCTCTAACCAGCCCAGTTTGGACCAATTAATGGTGGAGGGAGCCTCTAACCAGCCCAGTTTGGACCAATTAATGGTGGAGGGAGCCTCTAAACAGCCAAGTTTGGACCAATTCATGGTGGAGGGAGCCTCTAAAAACCCCAGTTTGGACCAATTCATGGTGGAGGGAGCCTCTAACCAGCCCAGTTTGGACCAATTAATGGTGGAGGGAGCCTCTAACCAGCCCAGTTTGGACCAATTAATGGTGGAGGGAGCCTCTAACCACCCCAGTTTGGACCAATTCATGGTGGAAGGAGCCTCTAAACAGCCAAGTTTGGACCAATTCATGGTGAAGGGAGCCTCTAAAAACCCGTTTGGACCAATTCATGGTGGAGGGAGCCTCTAACCAGCCCAGTTTGGGCAAATTCATGGTGGAGGGAGCCTCTAAACAGCCCAGTTTGGGCAAATTCATGGTGGAGGGAGCCTCTAACCAGCCCAGTTTGGACCAATTAATGGTGGAGGGAGCCTCTAACCAGCCCAGTTTGGACCAATTAATGGTGGAGGGAGCCTCTAACCACCCCAGTTTGGACCAATTCATGGTGGAGGGAGCCTCTAAACAGCCAAGTTTGGACCAATTCATGGTGGAGGGAGCCTCTAAAAACCCCAGTTTGGACCAATTCATGGTGGAGGGAGCCTCTAACCAGCCCAGTTTGGACCAATTCATGGTGGAGGGAGCCTCTAAAAAACCCAGTTTGGACCAATTCATGGTGGAGGGAGCCTCTAAACAGCCCAGTTTGGGCAAATTCATGGTGGAGGGAGCCTCTAAAAAACCCAGTTTGGACCAATTCATGGTGGAGGGAGCCTCTAACCAGCCCAGTTTGGACCAATTAATGGTGGAGGGAGCCTCTAAACAGCCAAGTTTGGACCAATTCATGGTGGAGGGAGCCTCTAAAAACCCCAGTTTGGACCAATTCATGGTGGAGGGAGCCTCTAACCAGCCCAGTTTGGACCAATTAATGGTGGAGGGAGCCTCTAACCAGCCCAGTTTGGACCAATTAATGGTGGAGGGAGCCTCTAACCACCCCAGTTTGGACCAATTCATGGTGGAGGGAGCCTCTAAACAGCCAAGTTTGGACCAATTCATGGTGAAGGGAGCCTCTAAAAACCCGTTTGGACCAATTCATGGTGGAGGGAGCCTCTAACCAGCCCAGTTTGGGCAAATTCATGGTGGAGGGAGCCTCTAAACAGCCCAGTTTGGGCAAATTCATGGTGGAGGGAGCCTCTAACCAGCCCAGTTTGGACCAATTAATGGTGGAGGGAGCCTCTAAACAGCCAAGTTTGGACCAATTCATGGTGGAGGGAGCCTCTAAAAACCCCAGTTTGGACCAATTCATGGTGGAGGGAGCCTCTAACCAGCCCAGTTTGGACCAATTAATGGTGGAGGGAGCCTCTAACCAGCCCAGTTTGGACCAATTAATGGTGGAGGGAGCCTCTAACCACCCCAGTTTGGACCAATTCATGGTGGAGGGAGCCTCTAAACAGCCAAGTTTGGACCAATTCATGGTGAAGGGAGCCTCTAACCAGCCCAGTTTGGACCAATTCATGGTGGAGGGAGCCTCTAAACAGCCCAGTTTGGGCAAATTCATGGTGGAGGGAGCCTCTAAAAAACACAGTTTGGACCAATTCATGGTGGAGGGAGCCTCTAACCAGCCCAGTTTGGACCAATTAATGGTGGAGGGAGCCTCTAACCAGCCCAGTTTGGACCAATTAATGGTGGAGGGAGCCTCTAACCACCCCAGTTTGGACCAATTCATGGTGGAGGGAGCCTCTAAACAGCCAAGTTTGGACCAATTCATGGTGGAGGGAGCCTCTAAAAACCCCAGTTTGGACCAATTCATGGTGGAGGGAGCCTCTAACCAGCCCAGTTTGGGCAAATTCATGGTGGAGGGAGCCTCTAAACAGCCCAGTTTGGGCAAATTCATGGTGGAGGGAGCCTCTAAAAAACCCAGTTTGGACCAATTCATGGTGGAGGGAGCCTCTAAACAGCCAAGTTTGGACCAATTCATGGTGAAGGGAGCCTCGAAAAACCCGTTTGGACCAATTCATGGTGGAGGGAGCCTCTAACCAGCCCAGTTTGGGCAAATTCATGGTGGAGGGAGCCTCTAAACAGCCCAGTTTGGGCAAATTCATGGTGGAGGGAGCCTCTAACCAGCCCAGTTTGGACCAATTAATGGTGGAGGGAGCCTCTAACCAGCCCAGTTTGGACCAATTAATGGTGGAGGGAGCCTCTAACCACCCCAGTTTGGACCAATTCATGGTGGAGGGAGCCTCTAAACAGCCAAGTTTGGACCAATTCATGGTGGAGGGAGCCTCTAAAAACCCCAGTTTGGACCAATTCATGGTGGAGGGAGCCTCTAACCAGCCCAGTTTGGGCAAATTCATGGTGGAGGGAGCCTCTAAACAGCCCAGTTTGGGCAAATTCATGGTGGAGGGAGCCTCTAAAAAACCCAGTTTGGACCAATTCATGGTGGAGGGAGCCTCTAAACAGCCAAGTTTGGACCAATTCATGGTGAAGGGAGCCTCTAAAAACCCGTTTGGACCAATTCATGGTGGAGGGAGCCTCTAACCAGCCCAGTTTGGGCAAATTCATGGTGGAGGGAGCCTCTAAACAGCCCAGTTTGGGCAAATTCATGGTGGAGGGAGCCTCTAACCAGCCCAGTTTGGACCAATTAATGGTGGAGGGAGCCTCTAACCAGCCCAGTTTGGACCAATTAATGGTGGAGGGAGCCTCTAACCACCCCAGTTTGGACCAATTCATGGTGGAGGGAGCCTCTAAACAGCCAAGTTTGGACCAATTCATGGTGGAGGGAGCCTCTAAAAACCCCAGTTTGGACCAATTCATGGTGGAGGGAGCCTCTAACCAGCCCAGTTTGGACCAATTAATGGTGGAGGGAGCCTCTAAACAGCCAAGTTTTGGGAAATTCACGGTGGAGGGAGCCTCTAACCAGCCCAGTTTGGGCAAATTCATGGTGGATGGAGCCTCTAAACAGCCCAGTTTGGGCAAATTCATGGTGGAGGGAGCCTCTAACCAGCCCAGTTTGGACCAATTAATGGTGGAGGGAGCCTCTAACCAGCCCAGTTTGGACCAATTAATGGTGGAGGGAGCCTCTAACCAGCCCAGTTTGGACCAATTAATGGTGGAGGGAGCCTCTAACCACCCCAGTTTGGACCAATTCATGGTGGAGGGAGCCTCTAACCAGCCCAGTTTGGACCAATTCATGGTGGCGGGAGCCTCTAAAAAACCCAGTTTGGACCAATTCATGGTGGAGGGAGCCTCTAAACAGCACAGTTTGGGCAAATTCATGGTGGAGGGAGCCTCTAAAAAACCCAGTTTGGACCAATTCATGGTGGAGGGAGCCTCTAACCAGCCCAGTTTGGACCAATTAATGGTGGAGGGAGCCTCTAAACAGCCAAGTTTGGACCAATTCATGGTGGAGGGAGCCTCTAAAAACCCCAGTTTGGACCAATTCATGGTGGAGGGAGCCTCTAACCAGCCCAGTTTGGACCAATTAATGGTGGAGGGAGCCTCTAACCAGCCCAGTTTGGACCAATTAATGGTGGAGGGAGCCTCTAACCACCCCAGTTTGGACCAATTCATGGTGGAGGGAGCCTCTAAACAGCCAAGTTTGGACCAATTCATGGTGAAGGGAGCCTCTAAAAACCCGTTTGGACCAATTCATGGTGGAGGGAGCCTCTAACCAGCCCAGTTTGGACCAATTAATGGTGGAGGGAGCCTCTAACCAGCCCAGTTTGGGCAAATTCATGGTGGAGGGAGCCTCTAAACAGCCCAGTTTGGGCAAATTCATGGTGGAGGGAGCCTCTAAACAGCCCAGTTTGGGCAAATTCATGGTGGAGGGAGCCTCTAACCAGCCCAGTTTGGACCAATTAATGGTGGAGGGAGCCTCTAACCAGCCCAGTTTGGACCAATTAATGGTGGAGGGAGCCTCTAACCACCCCAGTTTGGACCAATTCATGGTGGAGGGAGCCTCTAAACAGCCAAGTTTGGACCAATTCATGGTGGAGGGAGCCTCTAAAAACCCCAGTTTGGACCAATTCATGGTGGAGGGAGCCTCTAACCAGCCCAGTTTGGACCAATTAATGGTGGAGGGAGCCTCTAAACAGCCAAGTTTTGGGAAATTCATGGTGGAGGGAGCCTCTAACCAGCCCAGTTTGGACCAATTCATGGTGGAGGGAGCCTCTAAACAGCCCAGTTTGGGCAAATTCATGGTGGAGGGAGCCTCTAAAAAACCCAGTTTGGACCAATTCATGGTGGAGGGAGCCTCTAACCAGCCCAGTTTGGACCAATTAATGGTGGAGGGAGCCTCTAACCAGCCCAGTTTGGACCAATTAATGGTGGAGGGAGCCTCTAACCACCCCAGTTTGGACCAATTCATGGTGGAGGGAGCCTCTAAACAGCCAAGTTTGGACCAATTCATGGTGGAGGGAGCCTCTAAAAACCCCAGTTTGGACCAATTCATGGTGGAGGGAGCCTCTAACCAGCCCAGTTTGGGCAAATTCATGGTGGAGGGAGCCTCTAAACAGCCCAGTTTGGGCAAATTCATGGTGGAGGGAGCCTCTAAAAAACCCAGTTTGGACCAATTCATGGTGGAGGGAGCCTCTAAACAGCCAAGTTTGGACCAATTCATGGTGAAGGAAGCCTCTAAAAACCCGTTTGGACCAATTCATGGTGGAGGGAGCCTCTAACCAGCCCAGTTTGGGCAAATTCATGGTGGAGGGAGCCTCTAAACAGCCCAGTTTGGGCAAATTCATGGTGGAGGGAGCCTCTAACCAGCCCAGTTTGGACCAATTAATGGTGGAGGGAGCCTCTAACCAGCCCAGTTTGGACCAATTAATGGTGGAGGGAGCCTCTAACCACCCCAGTTTGGACCAATTCATGGTGGAGGGAGCCTCTAAACAGCCAAGTTTGGACCAATTCATGGTGGAGGGAGCCTCTAAAAACCCCAGTTTGGACCAATTCATGGTGGAGGGAGCCTCTAACCAGCCCAGTTTGGGCAAATTCATGGTGGAGGGAGCCTCTAAACAGCCCAGTTTGGGCAAATTCATGGTGGAGGGAGCCTCTAAAAAACCCAGTTTGGACCAATTCATGGTGGAGGGAGCCTCTAAACAGCCAAGTTTGGACCAATTCATGGTGAAGGGAGCCTCTAAAAACCCGTTTGGACCAATTCATGGTGGAGGGAGCCTCTAACCAGCCCAGTTTGGGCAAATTCATGGTGGAGGGAGCCTCTAAACAGCCCAGTTTGGGCAAATTCATGGTGGAGGGAGCCTCTAACCAGCCCAGTTTGGACCAATTAATGGTGGAGGGAGCCTCTAACCAGCCCAGTTTGGACCAATTAATGGTGGAGGGAGCCTCTAACCACCCCAGTTTGGACCAATTCATGGTGGAGGGAGCCTCTAAACAGCCAAGTTTGGACCAATTCATGGTGGAGGGAACCTCTAAAAACCCCAGTTTGGACCAATTCATGGTGGAGGGAGCCTCTAACCAGCCCAGTTTGGACCAATTAATGGTGGAGGGAGCCTCTAAACAGCCAAGTTTTGGGAAATTCACGGTGGAGGGAGCCTCTAACCAGCCCAGTTTGGACCAATTCATGGTGGAGGGAGCCTCTAAACAGCCCAGTTTGGGCAAATTCATGGTGGAGGGAGCCTCTAAAAAACCCAGTTTGGACCAATTCATGGTGGAGGGAGCCTCTAACCAGCCCAGTTTGGACCAATTAATGGTGGAGGGAGCCTCTAACCAGCCCAGTTTGGACCAATTAATGGTGGAGGGAGCCTCTAACCACCCCAGTTTGGACCAATTCATGGTGGAGGGAGCCTCTAAACAGCCAAGTTTGGACCAATTCATGGTGGAGGGAGCCTCTAAAAACCCCAGTTTGGACCAATTCATGGTGGAGGGAGCCTCTAACCAGCCCAGTTTGGGCAAATTCATGGTGGAGGGAGCCTCTAAACAGCCCAGTTTGGGCAAATTCATGGTGGAGGGAGCCTCTAAAAAACCCAGTTTGGACCAATTCATGGTGGAGGGAGCCTCTAACCAGCCCAGTTTGGACCAATTAATGGTGGAGGGAGCCTCTAAACAGCCAAGCTTGGACCAATTCATGGTGGAGGGAGCCTCTAAAAACCCCAGTTTGGACCAATTCATGGTGGAGGGAGCCTCTAACCAGCCCAGTTTGGGCAAATTCATGGTGGAGGGAGCCTCTAAACAGCCCAGTTTGGGCAAATTCATGGTGGAGGGAGCCTCTAACCAGCCCAGTTTGGACCAATTAATGGTGGAGGGAGCCTCTAACCAGCCCAGTTTGGACCAATTAATGGTGGAGGGAGCCTCTAACCAGCCCAGTTTGGACCAATTAATGGTGGAGGGAGCCTCTAACCAGCCCAGTTTGGACCAATTCATGGTGGAGGGAGCCTCTAACCAGCCCAGTTTGGACCAATTCATGGTGGAGGGAGCCTCTAAAAAACCCAGTTTGGACCAATTCATGTTGGAGGGAGCCTCTAAACAGCCCAGTTTGGGCAAATTCATGGTGGAGGGAGCCTCTAAAAAACCCAGTTTGGACCAATTCATGGTGGAGGGAGCCTCTAACCAGCCCAGTTTGGACCAATTAATGGTGGAGGGAGCCTCTAAACAGCCAAGTTTGGACCAATTCATGGTGGAGGGAGCCTCTAAAAACCCCAGTTTGGACCAATTCATGGTGGAGGGAGCCTCTAACCAGCCCAGTTTGGACCAATTAATGGTGGAGGGAGCCTCTAACCAGCCCAGTTTGGACCAATTAATGGTGGAGGGAGCCTCTAACCACCCCAGTTTGGACCAATTCATGGTGGAGGGAGCCTCTAAACAGCCAAGTTTGGACCAATTCATGGTGAAGGGAGCCTCTAAAAACCCGTTTGGACCAATTCATGGTGGAGGGAGCCTCTAACCAGCCCAGTTTGGGCAAATTCATGGTGGAGGGAGCCTCTAAACAGCCCAGTTTGGGCAAATTCATGGTGGAGGGAGCCTCTAACCAGCCCAGTTTGGACCAATTAATGGTGGAGGGAGCCTCTAACCAGCCCAGTTTGGACCAATTAATGGTGGAGGGAGCCTCTAACCACCCCAGTTTGGACCAATTCATGGTGGAGGGAGCCTCTAAACAGCCCAGTTTGGACCAATTAATGGTGGAGGGAGCCTCTAACCAGCCCAGTTTGGACCAATTAATGGTGGAGGGAGCCTCTAACCACCCCAGTTTGGACCAATTCATGGTGGAGGGAGCCTCTAAACAGCCAAGTTTGGACCAATTCATGGTGGAGGGAGCCTCTAAAAACCCCAGTTTGGACCAATTCATGGTGGAGGGAGCCTCTAACCAGCCCAGTTTGGGCAAATTCATGGTGGAGGGAGCCTCTAAACAGCCCAGTTTGGGCAAATTCATGGTGGAGGGAGCCTCTAACCAGCCCAGTTTGGACCAATTAATGGTGGAGGGAGCCTCTAACCAGCCCAGTTTGGACCAATTAATGGTGGAGGGAGCCTCTAACCAGCCCAGTTTGGACCAATTAATGGTGGAGGGAGCCTCTAACCACCCCAGTTTGGACCAATTCATGGTGGAGGGAGCCTCTAACCAGCCCAGTTTGGACCAATTCATGGTGGAGGGAGCCTCTAAAAAACCCAGCTTGGACCAATTCATGGTGGAGGGAGCCTCTAAACAGCCCAGTTTGGGCAAATTCATGGTGGAGGGAGCCTCTAAACAGCCCAGTTTGGGCAAATTCATGGTGGAGGGAGCCTCTAACCAGCCCAGTTTGGACCAATTAATGGTGGAGGGAGCCTCTAACCAGCCCAGTTTGGACCAATTCATGGTGGAGGGAGCCTCTAAACAGCCCAGTTTGGGCAAATTCATGGTGGAAGGAGCCTCTAACCAGCAGAGTTGTGGGAAAGCAGGGTGGAGGGAGCCTCTAACCAGCAGAGTTGGTGGAAATCAGGGTGGAGGGAGCCTCTAACCAGCAGAGTTGGGGGAAATCATGTTGGAGGGAGCCTAGTATTAGCAGAATTGTGCAACGCTTATGGTGGATGAGTATGAGGATGCGGAGGAATTGGAGAGGTTGAGTACAGACATGGAGTTTCATGTTGGGGTGCTTTACACAGGTGGGCACAAAAATGAAGGCTCTATCCAGTGGTGGTTCATTTTTATCAAAGTGAGCCGGTCGGCACTCTCAGCTGACAGACGGGTGCGCTTGTCAGTGATGATGCCACCGGCTGCACTGAACACCCTCTCAGATAGGACGCTGGCGGCAGGACAGGACAGCACCTCCAAGGCATATAGGGCAAGTTCAAGCCACAGGTCCAACTTCGACACCCAATACGTGTAGGGCGCAGAGGGGTCGGAGAGGACAGGGCTGTGGTCGGAAAGGTATTCCCGCAACATGCGCCTATACTTCTCACGCCTGGTGACACTAGGACCCTCCGTGGCGGCACTTTGGCGAGGGGGTGCCATCAAGGTGTCCCAGACCTTAGACAGTGTGCCCCTCGTTTGTGTGGACCGGTGAGAACTTGGTTGCCTACTGGAGGAACTGCCCTCCCTGCCGCCAACGTCACATGCTGGAAACATCTCCATCATATTCTGCACCAATTGCCTGTGGCAAGCATTGATGCGATTGGCCCTCCCCTCTACCGGAATAAAAGACGAGATGTTGGTTTTATACCGGGGGTCAAGGATAGCAAAGATCCAGTACTGGTTGTCCTCCATGATTTTGACAATACGCTTGTCGGTTGTAAAGCACCCCAACATGAACTCAGCCATGTCTGCCACAGTGTTAGTTGGCATGACTCCTCTGGCCCCACCGGAAAGTTCAATCTCCATTTCCTCCTCATCCTCCATGTCTACCCATCCGCGCTGCAACAATGGGACGATTCGAAGTTGCCCGGAAGCCTCCTGTATCACCATCACATCATCGGACAACTCTTCTTCCTCCTCCTCCTCCTCCTCCTCCTCCATTAAACGCAGTGAAGCGGACAGATGTGTGGACCTACTCTCCAGCTGTGACGGATCGGATGCTATCCCTAACTCCTCTGTGTGATCTGAGTTATCCCTGATGTCAATCAGGGATTCTCTCAGAACACACAAGAGCGGGATTGTAAGGCTCACCATCGCATCCTCAGAGCTCACCCTCCTTGTGGACTCCTCAAAGACCCGTAGGATGTCACAAAGGTCTCTCATCCATGGCCACTCATGGATGTGAAACTGAGGCAGCTGACTTTGTGGCACCCTAGGGTTTTGTAGCTGGTATTCCATCAAAGGTCTCTGCTGCTCAACCACTCTATTCAACATCTGAAACGTTGAGTTCCAGCGTGTGGGGACGTCGCACAAAAGCCGGTGTTGTGGCACATGCAGGCGTTGCTGGAGAGATTTTAAGCTAGCAGCGGCTACTGTCGACTTGCGAAAGTGGGCGCACATGCGCCGCACTTTCACCAGTAGCTCTGGAACATTGGGGTAGCTCTTTAGGAAACGTTGCACCACTAGGTTGAAGACGTGGGCCAGGCATGGAACATGTTGGAGTCCGGCAAGCTCCAGAGCTGCTACCAGGTTCCGGCCGTTATCACAAACGACCATGCCTGGGCCCAGGTGCAGCGGCTCAAACCATATTGCCGTCTCATCGAGGAGGGCATCCCTCACCTCGGAGGCAGTGTGCTGTCTGTCCCCCAAGCTGATCAGCTTCAGCACAGCCTGCTGACGTCTACCAACGCCAGTGCTGCAACGTTTCCAACTCGTAGCTGGGGTCAATCTAACAGCGGAGGAGGAGGCGGTGGCGGAGGAGGAGGCGGTGGCGGAGGAGGAGGCGGTAGAGGAGGAGGAGGAGGGGGGTGTTCTTCTCGTGTCCCTGCCAGGAATGTTAGGCGGGGAGACGAGGTACACCGGGCCAGTTTGGGAAGCAGTCCCAGCCTCAACTACATTCACCCAGTGTGCCGTCAGTGAAATGTAGCGTCCCTGTCCGCATGCACTTGTCCACGCGTCGGTGGTCAAGTGGACCTTTGTGCAAAGCGCGGAACTAAGGGCCCGCCTGATGTTGAGTGACACGTGCTGGTGCAAGGCGGGGACGGCACACCGGGAGAAGTAGTGACGGCTAGGGACGGCATAGCGAGGTGCCGCAGTTGCCATCAGGTCCAGGAAGGCGGGAGTTTCAACAAGCCGGAACGCCAACATCTCCTGGGCCAGCAGTTTAGCGATGTTGGCGTTCAAGGCTTGCGCGTGTGGGTGGTTAGCAGTGTATTTCTGCCGCCGCTCCAATGTCTGAGAGATGGTGGGTTGTTGTAAAGAAACGCCTGATGGTGCCTTTGATGGTGCAGGAGAAGGAGATAAGACAGGACCAGGGGAGGATGAGGTAGAAGTCAACAAAGTGGCGGAGGCAGATGAAGTGGTGTCCTGGCTCGTCCTCTGGAGTGCATCGCCAGCACAGTCAGCAGTGGCAGTGGCAGAGGCAGAGGCAGTGGCAGAGGCAGTGGCAGTGGCGTGAACGGCAGGCGGCCTTTGTCCTGCCGTTGCTGCCTGCCACTGATTCCAGTGCTTGGATTCCAAATGACGGCGCATTGAAGTGGTGGACAGGTTGCTCTTCTCAGAGCCCCTAATCAATTTCGAGAGGCAAATTGTGCAGACAACACTATATCTGTCCTCGGCGCATTCCTTGAAAAAACTCCACACCTTCGAGAAACGTGCCCTCGAGGTGGGAGTTTTTCGGGGCTGGGTACGAACTGGAACATCTTGGGAGATTCCGGGTGTGGCCTGGCTTCGCCTAAGCTGCTGACCTCTGCCTCTGCCTCTAGCTACCCTTTTTGGTGCTGCACCTGCCTCAACATCCACACTACTTTCCCCGCTTGACATCCCCCCTGTCCAGGTCGGGTCAGTGTCCTCATCATCCACCACTTCCTCTTCCAACTCCTGTCTCATCTCCTCCTCCCGCACAATGCGCCGGTCAACTGGATGCCCTGACGGCAACTGCGTCACATCATCGTCGATGAGGGTGGGTTGCTGGTCATCCACCACCAAATCGAACGGAGATGGAGGAGACTCTAGTGTTTGAGCATCTGGACACAGATGCTCCTCTGTTAGGTTCGTGGAATCGTGACGTGGAGAGGCAGGTTGAGGGACAATGAAAGGAGCGGAGAACAGCTCTGGGGAGCAGGGACAGTTTGGGTTATTGTTCTGTAAAGCTTCGGAATTTTGGGAGGAAGGAAGACAAGACTGTTGGGTAATAGGAGGAGAGGAGGCAGAGTCTGACTGGCTGCTGGACAATGTGCTGTAAGCGTTCTCTGACAGCCATTGCAAGACCTGTTCCTGGTTCTCGGGCCTACTAAGGTTTGTACCCTGCAGTTTAGTTAATGTGGCAAGCAACCCTGGCACTGTGGAGTGGCGCAATGCTTGCTGCCCCACAGGAGTAGGCACGGGACGCCCTGTGGCTTCACTGCTACCTTGCTCCCCAGAACCATTCCCCCGACCTCGCCCACGGCCTCGTCCACGTCCCTTTCCGGGAGCCTTGCGCATTTTGAATTCCTAGTTAGAAATTGGCACTGTATACCAGTAGTAAAAATTGTGGGTGCACGTAACCCCAATATATTCTTTGAATTCCCAGTCAGACACTGGCACTATATGGCAGTAGCAAGAAATGAGGGTATTTATAACCCCAATATATTCTTTGAATTCCCAGTCAGACAATGGCACTGTATACCAGTAGTAAAAATTGTGGGTGCACGTAACCCCAATATATTCTTTGAATTACCAGTCAGAAACTGGCACTATATGGCAGTAGCAAGAAATGAGGGTATTTGTATTCCCAATATACTCTTTGAATTCCCAGTCAGACAATGGCACTGTATACCAGTAGTAAAAATTGTGGGTGCACGTAACCCCAATATATTCTTTGAATTACCAGTCAGAAACTGGCACTATATGGCAGTAGCAAGAAATGAGGGTATTTATAACCCCAATATATTCTTTGAATTCCCAGTCAGACAATGGCACTGTATACCAGTAGTAAAAATTGTGGGTGCACGTAACCCCAATATATTCTTTGAATTCCCAGTCAGAAACTGGCACTATATGGCAGTAGCAAGAAATGAGGGTATTTGTATTCCCAATATACTCTTTGAATTCCCAGTCAGACAATGGCACTGTATACCAGTAGTAAAAATTGTGGGTGCACGTAACCCCAATATATTCTTTGAATTACCAGTCAGAAACTGGCACTATATGGCAGTAGCAAGAAATGAGGGTATTTATAACCCCAATATATTCTTTGAATTCCCAGTCAGACAATGGCACTGTATACCAGTAGTAAAAATTGTGGGTGCACGTAACCCCAATATATTCTTTGAATTCCCAGTCAGAAACTGGCACTATATGGCAGTAGCAAGAAATGAGGGTATTTGTATTCCCAATATACTCTTTGAATTCCCAGTCAGACAATGGCACTGTATACCAGTAGTAAAAATTGTGGGTGCACGTAACCCCAATATATTCTTTGAATTACCAGTCAGAAACTGGCACTATATGGCAGTAGCAAGAAATGAGGGTATTTATAACCCCAATATATTCTTTGAATTCCCAGTCAGACAATGGCACTGTATACCAGTAGTAAAAATTGTGGGTGCACGTAACCCCAATATATTCTTTGAATTCCCAGTCAGAAACTGGCACTATATGGCAGTAGCAAGAAATGAGGGTATTTGTATTCCCAATATACTCTTTGAATTCCCAGTCAGACAATGGCACTGTATACCAGTAGTAAAAATTGTGGGTGCACGTAACCCCAATATATTCTTTGAATTACCAGTCAGAAACTGGCACTATATGGCAGTAGCAAGAAATGAGGGTATTTATAACCCCAATATATTCTTTGAATTCCCAGTCAGACAATGGCACTGTATACCAGTAGTAAAAATTGTGGGTGCACGTAACCCCAATATATTCTTTGAATTACCAGTCAGAAACTGGCACTATATGGCAGTAGCAAGAAATGAGGGTATTTGTATTCCCAATATACTCTTTGAATTCCCAGTCAGACAATGGCACTGTATACCAGTAGTAAAAATTGTGGGTGCACGTAACCCCAATATATTCTTTGAATTACCAGTCAGAAACTGGCACTATATGGCAGTAGCAAGAAATGAGGGTATTTATAACCCCAATATATTCTTTGAATTCCCAGTCAGACAATGGCACTGTATACCAGTAGTAAAAATTGTGGGTGCACGTAACCCCAATATATTCTTTGAATTACCAGTCAGAAACTGGCACTATATGGCAGTAGCAAGAAATGAGGGTATTTGTATTCCCAATATACTCTTTGAATTCCCAGTCAGACAATGGCACTGTATACCAGTAGTAAAAATTGTGGGTGCACGTAACCCCAATATATTCTTTGAATTACCAGTCAGAAACTGGCACTATATGGCAGTAGCAAGAAATGAGGGTATTTATAACCCCAATATATTCTTTGAATTCCCAGTCAGACAATGGCACTGTATACCAGTAGTAAAAATTGTGGGTGCACGTAACCCCAATATATTCTTTGAATTCCCAGTCAGAAACTGGCACTATATGGCAGTAGCAAGAAATGAGGGTATTTGTATTCCCAATATACTCTTTGAATTCCCAGTCAAACAATGGCACTGTATACCAGTAGTAAAAATTGTGGGTGCACGTAACCCCAATATATTCTTTGAATTACCAGTCAGAAACTGGCACTATATGGCAGTAGCAAGAAATGAGGGTATTTATAACCCCAATATATTCTTTGAATTCCCAGTCAGACAATGGCACTGTATACCAGTAGTAAAAATTGTGGGTGCACGTAACCCCAATATATTCTTTGAATTACCAGTCAGAAACTGGCACTATATGGCAGTAGCAAGAAATGAGGGTATTTGTATTCCCAATATACTCTTTGAATTCCCAGTCAGACAATGGCACTGTATACCAGTAGTAAAAATTGTGGGTGCACGTAACCCCAATATATTCTTTGAATTACCAGTCAGAAACTGGCACTATATGGCAGTAGCAAGAAATGAGGGTATTTATAACCCCAATATATTCTTTGAATTCCCAGTCAGACAATGGCACTGTATACCAGTAGTAAAAATTGTGGGTGCACGTAACCCCAATATATTCTTTGAATTCCCAGTCAGACACTGGCACTATATGGCAGTAGCAAGAAATGAGGGTATTTGTATTCCCAATATATTCTTTGAATTCCCAGTCAGACAATGGCACTGTATACCAGTAGTAAAAATTGTGGGTGCACGTAACCCCAATATATTCTTTGAATTACCAGTCAGAAACTGGCACTATATGGCAGTAGCAAGAAATGAGGGTATTTGTATTCCCAATATACTCTTTGAATTCCCAGTCAGACAATGGCACTGTATACCAGTAGTAAAAATTGTGGGTGCACGTAACCCCAATATATTCTTTGAATTACCAGTCAGAAACTGGCACTATATGGCAGTAGCAAGAAATGAGGGTATTTATAACCCCAATATATTCTTTGAATTCCCAGTCAGACAATGGCACTGTATACCAGTAGTAAAAATTGTGGGTGCACGTAACCCCAATATATTCTTTGAATTACCAGTCAGAAACTGGCACTATATGGCAGTAGCAAGAAATGAGGGTATTTGTATTCCCAATATACTCTTTGAATTCCCAGTCAGACAATGGCACTGTATACCAGTAGTAAAAATTGTGGGTGCACGTAACCCCAATATATTCTTTGAATTACCAGTCAGAAACTGGCACTATATGGCAGTAGCAAGAAATGAGGGTATTTATAACCCCAATATATTCTTTGAATTCCCAGTCAGACAATGGCACTGTATACCAGTAGTAAAAATTGTGGGTGCACGTAACCCCAATATATTCTTTGAATTACCAGTCAGAAACTGGCACTATATGGCAGTAGCAAGAAATGAGGGTATTTATAACCCCAATATATTCTTTGAATTCCCAGTCAGACAATGGCACTGTATAGCAGTAGTAAAAATTGTGGGTGCACGTAACCCCAATATATTCTTTGAATTACCAGTCAGACACTGGCACTATATGGCAGTAGCAAGAAATGAGGGTATTTGTATTCCCAATATACTCTTTGAATTCCCAGTCAGACAATGGCACTGTATACCAGTAGTAAAAATTGTGGGTGCACGTAACCCCAATATATTCTTTGAATTACCAGTCAGAAACTGGCACTATATGGCAGTAGCAAGAAATGAGGGTATTTGTATTCCCAATATACTCTTTGAATTCCCAGTCAGACAATGGCACTGTATACCAGTAGTAAAAATTGTGGGTGCACGTAACCCCAATATATTCTTTGAATTACCAGTCAGAAACTGGCACTATATGGCAGTAGCAAGAAATGAGGGTATTTATAACCCCAATATATTCTTTGAATTCCCAGTCAGACAATGGCACTGTATACCAGTAGTAAAAATTGTGGGTGCACGTAACCCCAATATATTCTTTGAATTACCAGTCAGAAACTGGCACTATATGGCAGTAGCAAGAAATGAGGGTATTTGTATTCCCAATATACTCTTTGAATTCCCAGTCAGACAATGGCACTGTATACCAGTAGTAAAAATTGTGGGTGCACGTAACCCCAATATATTCTTTGAATTACCAGTCAGAAACTGGCACTATATGGCAGTAGCAAGAAATGAGGGTATTTATAACCCCAATATATTCTTTGAATTCCCAGTCAGACAATGGCACTGTATACCAGTAGTAAAAATTGTGGGTGCACGTAACCCCAATATATTCTTTGAATTCCCAGTCAGAAACTGGCACTATATGGCAGTAGCAAGAAATGAGGGTATTTGTATTCCCAATATACTCTTTGAATTCCCAGTCAAACAATGGCACTGTATACCAGTAGTAAAAATTGTGGGTGCACGTAACCCCAATATATTCTTTGAATTACCAGTCAGAAACTGGCACTATATGGCAGTAGCAAGAAATGAGGGTATTTATAACCCCAATATATTCTTTGAATTCCCAGTCAGACAATGGCACTGTATAGCAGTAGTAAAAATTGTGGGTGCACGTAACCCCAATATATTCTTTGAATTACCAGTCAGACACTGGCACTATATGGCAGTAGCAAGAAATGAGGGTATTTGTATTCCCAATATACTCTTTGAATTCCCAGTCAGACAATGGCACTGTATACCAGTAGTAAAAATTGTGGGTGCACGTAACCCCAATATATTCTTTGAATTCCCAGTCAGAAACTGGCACTATATGGCAGTAGCAAGAAATGAGGGTATTTATAACCCCAATATATTCTTTGAATTCCCAGTCAGACAATGGCACTGTATACCAGTAGTAAAAATTGTGGGTGCATGTAACCCCAATATATTCTTTGAATTCCCAGTCAGACACTGGCACTATATGGCAGTAGGAAGAAATGAGGGTATTTGTATTCCCAATATATTCTTTGAATTCCCAGTCAGACAATGGCACTGTATACCAGTAGTAAAAATTGTGGGTGCACGTAACCCCAATATATTCTTTGAATTCCCAGTCAGACACTGGCACTATATGGCAGTAGCAAGAAATGAGGGTATTTGTATTCCCAATATATTCTTTGAATTCCCAGTCAGACAATGGCACTGTATACCAGTAGTAAAAATTGTGGGTGCACGTAACCCCAATATATTCTTTGAATTCCCAGTCAGACACTGGCACTATATGGCAGTAGCAAGAAATGAGGGTATTTGTATTCCCAATATATTCTTTGAATTCCCAGTCAGACAATGGCACTGTATACCAGTAGTAAAAATTGTGGGTGCACGTAACCCCAATATATTCTTTGAATTACCAGTCAGAAACTGGCACTATATGGCAGTAGCAAGAAATGAGGGTATTTGTATTCCCAATATATTCTTTGAATTCCCAGTCAGACAATGGCACTGTATACCAGTAGTAAAAATTGTGGGTGCACGTAACCCCAATATATTCTTTGAATTCCCAGTCAGACACTGGCACTATATGGCAGTAGCAAGAAATGAGGGTATTTGTATTCCCAATATATTCTTTGAATTCCCAGTCAGACAATGGCACTGTATACCAGTAGTAAAAATTGTGGGTGTATATAGCCCCAATTCTATTGCTAGGGGACTTGCAGGGTATTTCTGGGGTGAAGGTGGGGGGGCACACCGTTGGAACGGGTATCGGGGTATATATCGGGTATACGGGAATACACTGACAGTGTATTCCATTCAGGATCCTGGGAAAGCTGGGTTGCGGCGATTGAGCCCGTCAGTGCCACGTTACACTGACAAGCTTCTCCCTGGAATTTAGCTCTTATAAGAGCTGTTGGTTGTCTTCTCCTTCCTATCCTAGCCTGTCCCTGCCTACCCAGAATCTAAGCCCTAGCTAGCTGGACGGAAACCTCCGTCCTCGGTGAATTGCAAGCTCAGAATGACGCGAACCTGGGCGGCGCTGTTCTTTTAAATTAGAGGTCACATGTTTTCGGCAGCCAATGGGTTTTGCCTACTTTTTTCAACGTCACCGGTGTCGTAGTTCCTGTCCCACCTACCCTGCGCTGTTATTGGAGCAAAAAAGGCGCCAGGGAAGGTGGGAGGGGAATCGAGTAATGGCGCACTTTACCACGCGGTGTTCGATTCGATTCGAACATGCCGAACAGCCTAATATCCGATCGAACATGAGTTCGATAGAACACTGTTCGCTCATCTCTACTGCCTAGCCATGACGCTGAACTGTGAGGAGCGCCCTCCCACCTCTTGACAGTACTCTTCCATAGACTAGTACCGGGCGGTAGAGATGAGCGAGTAGTACTCGATCGAGTAGGTATTCGATCGAATACTACGGTATTCGAAATACTCGTGCTCGATCGAGTACCACTCGCTATTCGAATGCAAAAGTTTGATGCAGAACCAGCATTGATTGGCCGAATGCTATACAGTCGGCCAATCAATGCTGGTTCTTCTCCTACCTTTAGAAGTCTTCTCCGTGCAGCTTCCCCGCAGCATCTTCCGGCTCTGAATTCACTCTGCCAGGCATCGGGCCTGGGCAGAGCCGACTGCGCATGCCCGCTTGTAGTGTGGACATGCGCAGTCGGATCTGCCCCAATACTGAGTGGCACTTTGTGTTTTAAGGCTTACAGATTATTAACCCTATGATAGGTCATCAATACAATATAGGATCTGACAATTGTCACCCCCGACCGATCAAATGTTTGAAGAGATGCATTGTTCGAAAGAGTGCTCAGTTTCTTCATTGAAAACCATGAACATTACTACACACTGTATTGTGGCTTTGCTTGGTTTTGCATCTCAGTCTCATTCACTTGAATAGGACTGAACTTTCACAAACCATGTGATGAATGGATGTGATGTAAAATGATGTGTGAGGCAGCTGATGATGCTACAAACAGCTGATCAATGGCAGTCCTGGAGTTCAGGCTCCCACTGATGTTCAAATGATGGCCCATCCAAAGGATAGGTCATCAATCAGAAAAGCCCAGAAAATCCCTTTAACAAGACATGATAGTTTCATGATGTGTGCTTTAATAATACAAAGTCCATTTCCTTATAATTCAATCCTCACTACTATTAGGTCCTCTATAATATGCTGAGTATTTTTTTTTTTTTTTATATAAAGTATTTACAAATAGTCATAGTATCTAAATCACCCCAAATAAATATGACAGGTCTCTTCTGTATCTTTGAATTCCTTCTTCCCACAGCAAGTATAGTGCATATCCTTATGAAAGTAATGCTCTCATTAAGTATCAAGCAGGGAAGATGAAGAGAATGTAAAGTTAACCAAAGCCAGACTTGGACACAGTTCACTCAGAATATTCCGGGAGAAAAGATGTCTCACACTTATCTAAATATTGTTGTTATATCAAATGCCTCACTTCCTGTCTTCCTTACTCGAGGCCAAGAAAGCACAGACTCCCCTTGAAACCAGGACTCTTCAGAGGGTTTTGCCTTTTTAGAATAACAGATATCTAGTATCAGATATTTGGCAAAATATTTGTTTGCAGCGCTGGTCCTTTGAAGTTTTTGAACATGGTCTCAATAATATGCGCTATCAATGACACAGGAACATGTAGCTGAGCACAGGCTAATTTGTAGGACACTAGATTTAAGGGCTACCCTAATACATGAATTATTCAAACATATAGATGAAGCCATAGGGTTTAGTTACATATATCTGGTTTGAATTAAATTCCATAATATGAAATCTAGGATCAGAATAGAACGTCTATGGAACAGAAAACAAGCCAACCTTGAAACTTATCTGCTTCAAAACAGAGTAGACGTATCGCTACATCTCAGTTACAACTAGTATAATATAGTGAGATCGGATGAGTTCTGAAATTATTTTTAAAAATCCTGAAGTTAAATGGATGTTTGTTTTACCCTCTACTGTTTAAGCCGTGTTGACCGACAGGACTTTGACCGACAGTAACTGCGCTAGAAGTAAATTACCCGGCTTAGAGAAACATTAGAAAAGTATAAAGCAGAAAGTGAAGAACGATAAAGCAAAAACGTTTAAGTACAAACATGAGGTCTGTGTAAAACTCCTCAAATAGCTGAAAATTGATGTATTCCAGATTGCTGCCTTCTTGAAAAGGAAACTCCAAAATATCTAACCCTTTTTGGAAACCATATGAACCGATAATGTTGGTGCATAAATAGAAAATGATACCCTGAATTGTAAAGTGCTCCATAATATATAGGCACATTATTATTATTATTATTATTATTATTATTATTATTATTATTATTATTATTATTATTAAAAATGACAAATTATATTATTAAAAAAACACTTTCTAATTTCTACTTAAGTTCTTTAGAGGAGCAAAGAAATTACTATGTACTTAGTTTTCCCTAAAGAAGTCAATCATAACCATTGCAGCAATATTCTAGCAAACACTTGCCGTAATTCTTTCATTGCTCTATTTGGTTTATAAGCATACCTGGACTGGTGAAAGGGTGGGAGATCAAACTAATCGAGGGAATGGGCATATTGTAATATTATCAAACATATCAAACATTTTTCCTCTTAAATGTGGCAATTGGCATAAGCCTCATGGTTTTTTTTTTTTTTTGCCTCCCCCTGGATCAACACTGTAGGGGACTGTAGGGTTATAGGTTGGACTTGATGGACTGATGTCTTCATCCAACCTGATCTACTATGTAACTATGTGAATAAAGTTTTTATGTGTATGGGAAGTTTCCCCTGATGAATGAGGCACAAGTATTTTAGCAGTGGCTTGTGTGTGATGCTTTGGCCTTGTGTGCTTGAGTATAGGAATTTATGGTTGGGAGAAGATCTGTCAATCAAACCAGTGTTCAGTTGACAGCTAGTGTGGGTACAGCATCAGTTTTAAGGTTGTATACAGCAGTATGATAGCTTAGGTGGGATCAGTACAAAGCTCTGGCCTCTATTCTGAGCAGCTGTTCTCAAACCGTGAAGAAGACTATGTCATCATCGGTATAGAAAATTATTCTACGTGTAGTGAGACTAGGAAAACCTATGCCACAGGGTGTTTTGGTGCTTTAATCTAAAAGTGTACCTTCAATGATATCCCTTTTCATATATTTTCACTAATACTGTTCATCTGTATAGAATTCTCTCTCTATATTCATCTTGCATACAGAAATCTATGGAGACTACTGTGAAAAACACTGATCTTGATGAACATAGGGTTTATTTCAGTACCCTCCTGTAGTTAGCCTTTTCATGGTAAAATAAAATTGTATGTGTGTGTGTGTGAGGAGAAGGGGGGGCAGATAAAAAAAAATAAAAAAAAATAAAAAAAATTTTTGTTCGTTTGCACACATAGAACACTTTTTTGAAAAGTACAGTAGGCGCGGCTTATCTGGAGAACATGGCCTCCCATTGCTCAGCAGAATTAATATAGTTTAAGCCATTGATGGGTCATTGGAATGATGATATGTATGAGGTTTCTGAATTGTCCCAATACTTTCGGAAAGATCTCTCAGAGTAAAGAAGATTCTGGCAATGGCTTACTCACCTCTCACTATTCAGGACTCATAAGCCAAGCGTGCATGTGTATGCAACTAAAAAAGCTTTATTTTCATAAAGTGTTAGGCCCCGTTCGCACCTGTGTTGGTAATCCATTCGGGGGAGTCCTCATGGGGACCCCCGAACGGACTACCAAACACATTGTCAAGCAGTGTGCAGTGAAAGCACACGAACCCCAAAGACTATAATTGGGTCCATGTGCTCTCCACACGAGTCATGCAGACAGGAAAGTAGATCATGATCTACTTTTCTGTATGCATGTTCCATGTGGAGACCACACGGAAAGCACATGGACCTCATTATAGTCTATGGGGTCCGTGTGCTTTTATTGCACAAAACTCACCAATGCGTTTGGGATTACAGATGCAGATGTGAATGAGGCCTTACTCGAATACACATCATTTTGTTACATTTTGAAATGTTCATTTTTTTTCATTATATTTACAGGTCTCAAAATTGTGCATAAGGATATACCCTAGCAAAATGGGGAAAATATGCATATCTGTTTTCCAAGATGTAAATTGGGATATTCTCCCCAGAACATAGCAAAATGGTAATTCTGTAGATGTTGGTCTTCTATGACATTGTGTTACTTTTTAAAGTCCTAGATATTTTTTTATGAAGTGCTGCTAAACTTATTGTCGTCTGACTTAGTTTTCTCTCTGTAATTCCATATGGTTACAGGTCTAGGTCTAGTAAAGCAAAAATCCCTTGGGAGTGCTTCATGAAGGTTATATGTTGTCACCCAATGTTATGATAGCATCTGAGGTCAAACTGGATAAATAGTTTACACAAGGCACTGCATCTAAGTACATTCTTAGAGAACTGCCATTAACCTTTGCTGCTATGGTTGACATCATAAAGAGAAGCCTGCCTTCAACCAAATGGGAATGACACCGCAGATTAAAGGAACTTTAAATTATGCATCTGGAATCCTGGGAAGACATCACTGTTATGAGCTGACCATTTTATAAGCATTGATTAGCCGGATAATTTACTTTCAGAGGGTCTGCAATAAGAAGATGCTTATTGTTATTGAGCCAGTGTCACATATTGTAATTATAATAGCACAATACACACTAAAAACCTTAAATATTATACTCAAAAAACTATAGCAAGCTTTATACAATAAGGCAGGGCTACATCTGTTTGTCAATATGGAGTAAAGTGAATATGATGTCATGCAGACGCTATAGCATAAGTAAACAATTTGGTGAATCATTAATTGCTGGGGTCTGGGGGTACTGTTTCTTCTCATGGAGAATGCCAAGTAGCCATAAGTCATGCTCCTCTAGAGAAAGTTTACCTTTCTTTTCAAAATACAAAGTTGTGCCTCTAGCGCCACCTACTAGATGTAGATTTCTATAGGTCAAGTCCGACCCTTTAAACAGGCCATGCAACATGACCATATACATTAGAGGATTGTCACTTAAACTTAAAAATTCAATTTGCGTGAGGGTGTCCTGCCTCTCTCCTCATAGAAAACGCTGGGGGATTTAAGGATCAGGCAGTTACTACCAAGGGTATCTGACACAGAGATGTCTGGCAGTGACTTTCTCCCCTCTCCTATTTAATGCATATATATGGGGAGAAATTGTGAGAGATAGGCCAAATAATGCACAGCTCAGCAACCTGTAGTCTTGATCCAAACCATATAATGATATATTAACTTCATTCCTGACGTCTGTCCCCATAGTAGGTGAATGAGTGCCACAACTTCCCAGTCTCTGCTGTTTTATGTCTTAGGGATGTGGCAGCATTGATCAAGATCTGAGACATCTCTGATTGCTGCCATTTAACCCTTTACATGATGTTGTCAACTGTGACTAAGGGCATTTGAGGGATTATTTCACTGTCATTTTGCAGAATTGAACAGTTTCTGTATGGTGACATTGGGAGAGCAGTTCAGCTGCAGAGAACCTTCTGAGGGCTCCCAGGCCAGCCAATGCAAGGTTACTGCTGCAGAGCTCAATTCTAACAGAGTAATTTCCCCATACACTGTTAAACACTGCACCACATAATGGTACAAATACAAACATCATTTCATTCTGCAAAAAAAGAGGTCCTTTCCTAGCCTCATAGACATTACGTGTTATTATGTGTGGTGGGGGCACTTATGATACCTTCGAACAAGGCCAACTAATGTGATAAAACAACCCAAAGCATGGAGATTTGCCTCTGTTACTCCCTGTTACTGTACACTATATATCCTTTCTCCTGCTGCTTTGGTCCCCTATAGGGTGCATGTGCACTCCTTTGCTGCCTCTTAAACAACCAATGCATCTGAACTTAAATTCTTCTCCAGACATTCCCTTAGTATCAATGGATGTGTTACATACCCTCACAGGTTCAATGGGGAAGGCTTCTATTTTGCTAGGGTCTTGTGTTCTTTTTTCTTTTCTGTGTATTGACCTTGTCTTGCCCAGCCATTGTTTTCTATTCTGCTATACACAGGTTGCTGATCTCGACTTACCTCTAACCTTTGAAGCGGTGCTACCTGCCCAAGCCTTTACATATATTCTGACTCCACATGTGTACTCTACCAGCCTTGCCCTTGTCCTGTTCACTTACTCCACTGTTGCCTGACACCTTGCAGTCCTACATCAGTGTGTTTGACTTACAAGATCAGCTGTCACTAATACCGGGACTACTTCAAGAAGTAGTGACCTGGTGGCCTCTCTGTAGCAAAGTCCAGATCACCAATTTTGGTTACAGGGTGAATACCAAGTGAGTCATTTAGACAACAGCCTTATGGTACATTCACATGGAGGAAAATGGGGCTGAATTTGGTGTGGAATCCGCGTCAGATTCAGCGCTGAAAAAAAGCCTCCCATTGATTTCAATGGGTTCCTTTTTCTGCTAGCAGAGAAATTAACCCATTGAAGTCAATGGGAGGCTTTTTTTTCAGTGCTGAATCTGACGCGGATTCCACACCAAATTCAGCCCCATTTTCCTCTGTGTGAATGCACCCTTATTAGAATTATTCCTAATCCAAGCCAGTTACTCCCAGAGTGGGTCCACATCGACTATTTTTTACACAGTCTAAAGCTCTATTCAGATGACATTTATTCATTTGTTTAACAGATGCAAAAAAAATGGATGAAAAATACAGATGACCATCGATTTTTAATAGACATCAATGTATATGTGTATAAAAAAGAAAAACAGATCCGTTGATCTCCGTTTTTTTTTTGGATGGACGCTAAAGTAAGGCATATTACATTTTGTGTCCTCTCCATGAAGTTATAAAATGTGTTTTATTTTTGTTAAAAATGGAGTGACTATATAATGGGGCATTCTAACCAATACCACAGCTTAACCGAGCCATTATTGTACCCAAGACCAAATGTTACCATTCGACCTTGGATGACTCTTTGACCATAGTCTCAGCACAACAGCGTCTAGTATAAATCCTCTTAGCATCAGCTGGTATGTACGGCACAAGCTCCCATACATGATATCATTGTCACTAAATATATGACTTCTTTATTTCCTCCCATGATTATCTTCTTAGCTTGAGCCTGTTGGTCGAGGGCTTACTATTCCGGTGTACTCTGGCTGGATGACATTACACAGAGGAGAATAAGATCTCTCAGCAGTCGAGGACTGCAGGGCTGATTTTTACAGCAATTTCCTAATCATTTTTGCTACTCCAATTCAAAGCTATGCCCTTCAACTGATGTAATTCTGCAGCCTCTCTTCCCTCTTCCTTTATTTTTTTCTATCTGGCAGCCGAGCTTTGGCCCTGTGGTTGTTTGTGCAGTGTCATGAATGTGCTCCGAGCAGAGTTATTATATAGCATTATTTGGAGAAACATTGCGTTAATAACCAGAGTTCAAGGGCAAAGCATATAAACAAAGCAAATTGTAGTCTGAACAGATATATAGCTTTTGCTAAAAGGGACACTGGCTATTGCTTTATTTACTGAGCGCCAGTATATTTGCAAAAGAAAAAAAAACGCTTAAACTTAATGAAAGTGTGTGTTGTATGCAGTGCATTCTATGGGCAGAGGAGTGTTTTTTTTGTTTTTTTTTTTACATCCAAGTTAAATAAATAACATTTGCTGTTTTTCTACTATTTTTCTATTTTTTGCATTACAATAAGCTGGAACACATTACCTGTAGAGGATTTGATTATTTCACAGCCAGAGATGCAATTTTATGTTAAAGCTTTGGGGATAGCAGGGACTTGGAGAGATGTAATATAGTCATGGTATGATAACACTACAGATCAGCTCACCTCCCAGGGTGATTTCTAAATGCTGAAAAAACTCCTTCCGACTTCAGATCTTGTCACAGTAGATCTACTCACAAAATGCAACCATGAAATTGCAGATTACCGGGACCAGTGGTTTTGTTTAATCCAACATTCACCTTTTTACATCAAACTAAAATAACAATGAGATTAAATGGACCTTGGGAGTGTTAAGATAGTGGCACTTACAGACTGCTCTCTGCTGGGAGAAGACTTAGAGATGAGTAAACATTTTAATAAAATGCTAATTGAGTTCTCAGACAAACAGTAGTGGTGTGTGCCAACCTCTGAGACTTGGCATAGCTGAATATACTCAATTATCTGGAGTTTTCACACATAAAAAGTATCATTTAAGTGAATCAATAAAAACATATTTATATCTATTGTACAAACAAGTAAATGAGTACACGTCGAGGACAACTTCCAGCTAGTAATTCTGCTCCATCACATTGGTTCATTATCATATTTATCCTTACCCTTAAAGAGTGCCTAAGATTTTTACAAACTTGTCATAGTGGCATAGTAGAAGATTTAATAAGTGGCGTCTTTGGGTACTGAGAGATCCCACAGAATGCTTGAATAGGTATAAGTGCTGCAGTGAGAGCTGTGCCCCCTTGTTCCTCCTTGGATATACTTGAAACAAAGCAAACAATATAGAGATTAATAGAAAGTGTGGTGACTATGGTATCTAAGAACATGTACACCGCTCGCTCTGAGACAAAGGGGCACAGCACTCAGTTGAATGGGTCTGCCACTTTGCTTTTTGTGATTGGTACGTGTCTCAGCACCTGCACCCTGAGCAATACTTCTGCCATGTCACTATAACATCAGAAGTGTGTTATAATGATAAGAACTCTTGTAATTGAATCTGTCTACAGAGTTTTGGTGCTAGTTTTTATTATTGCTATGATCATGTATTTTTTGTGATATAGTTTGTGCTTTCCCTGTGTATTGAAGGAGTTGATACTTCAAAGACCTAGGTAAGCAACTCCCTATGTTAGGAGTTATCGCTGGCAGGTTAATAGGATAATGTGATTTTTCACCATTGTTGGTTTTCCGCCTATTTTTTTGTGACTCCATCCATTTTTACATTAGATGTCTGTCAAGTGCAAAACAGTCTGCATGGGGGTAAAGTGTGCCACAAACTGCAGAAGGGTGCCACACAGATGAATACCTTGAAGCTACCGGACTCCAATATACAACCTGTAATAAGACATCCCCCTACCATGTGCTATTAATAATACTGGTGCTAGCTAAGGCTTTGGACATCTTCAGGCACCAGGGCACAAGTGTGAATGTTATCCAGACTTAAACTGGCCCACAGGTGAAGAGATAAATCCCCTGAGGCTTGCCCTGAGGAAGAAGGACCCACAGATTACCCTAATATGGCACAGGACACTTACAATACTTCATACAGCAGAATCTCATCCAGACTAGACTTCTGTAATATGCTTACAGGACCCCAGGATAGGGAAAAAAATGGAGCTAGCAAGCAAGTTACTACTGCAAATAAATTGTTAGGTAAATGAATGTCAGGTAATATTTGCATGTAGCCTTATAGTGGGCTGGCCGAATGAGTTGTACTGGTGGGCCCTGGGCACCCCATTCTGATACTGATGTTACCTCTATTCTCCCTATAGCTATGTCACTACACTGAATCCTGAATGACAATGAAATATTCTAGCATATTTAAGGCTCCATACACAGGACTAAGTGTGCAGCCTTATGATCTGATGCTCTATTCCTTATTGATATTTGACAGGATCTGCCCTAGCCTGGCTATGCTCAGTTTGAATGTGGAGAAAGGTCCAGCAAACTTTACTTCATGGGACAACCATTTTAACAAGAAGTATCTTTATGGAGATTGTGGCATGCTTCACCGTAAGGTTTCATGCACACGTCCAAGTGATCAACCCGCGGGTACTCTGTGCAGCCCAAGTGTGTTCCAATGTTCCATTCTGATATTTACAACCCCAGGTTGCATCTTCAGTGCTCTCATTGAAGTGAATAGGAGTGCCAACCGCTACCAGTCCTGTGCCCATTTGGATAGGCTGTGCTCAGGTTGAATGTAGAGTGGCCTGCAGACTTCACTTTGTAGGACAAACCTTTTAAGTACAGATTAGTGACACAGACCTTTGCCATACAGGATTTTTTCCTGGACAACTTATTCCTTCTCATTTTAGATGGAAGAGCCAATTTTCCACATTTGGCATTAAAGGCACATCAGAGATTTGCTCATCTTTACTTCACTCAAATTTCGCTTAAACCACTGCCAACTTATCGGTGCCAGTGTTCAGTTTCATTCCAATAGATTCCAGAAGATAAAACGTGCATTTTTCCATTCTCAGACTCTCACCTTTTCTGCCAATAGAGAGACTTTCACGCTCTTCCTTTTCCTACATTGCCTATTGCATTTAGAGCATCAGTATATTCTGTAATGTTGGATAGAGTTTACCATCATATCA
This sequence comes from Leptodactylus fuscus, assembly GCF_031893055.1. Taxonomy (NCBI): domain Eukaryota; kingdom Metazoa; phylum Chordata; class Amphibia; order Anura; family Leptodactylidae; genus Leptodactylus; species Leptodactylus fuscus. Next base: position 57,028,885 of record NC_134269.1, read on the forward strand.
GCTCCTATCCCCAGTGTTAGGACAGGGACCGATGTGCGTGCCACACTATGAAGAAGGAAACTGGAGCACCTAGAGCAGGGATAGGGAACCTTGGCTCTCCATCTGCTGTGAAACTACAACTCCCAACATGTTCCATTCACTTCCATGGGAGTTAAAAGAACAGGAGAGCAAGTATGCATGCTGGGAGTTGTAGTTTTGCAACAGCTGGAGAGCCATGGTTCCCTACCCGAGACCTAGAAGAAATCTACATTCAACATAACAAAAACAGGCAAATTACATGCAAATGTTTTACTTGGTTAGATTCAAACCTAGGATAGTAAGGCTGCAAGGAAGCAATACTAACCCCTGAGCCGCTGTTCCACTGTGTTACCCTTCTAGTCTTTAAAAGGTGAAGATTGATAAACTAAAAAAATATTTAGAAGCAAGATGTACAATCCTGAGATACGGAGAATTTTGGGCCATTGAAATAGCCTGACAGCACTTAAATCAGTACATGGTGCTATTCTATAGTATCAGTACCAGCCCTATAACAGACATTAGTTAGTCCTATCTGGTGGCAGAAATTGACCCGCAGATAATTTTAACAGCAACATAGTAGGGGATTCTTCACAGTAAGAACAGCGAGGCTCTGGAACTCTCTGCCCCAGGAAGGGGTGATGGTGGATTTATTAAACAAGTTCAAAGAGGGACTGGATACCTTATACTCAAAGAGAACAGTATTACGGGTTATGGATTCTAGATTTTAAGGACACATTGATCCAGGGTTTTTATACTGACTGCCAGACTGGAGTTGGGAAGGATTTTTTTCCCCTGACAATTGGTATGAGCCTCATGGGGTTTTTTGCCTTCCCCTGGATCAACACTGTAGGGGATTGTAGGGTTATAGGTTGCACTTAATGGACTGATGTCTTCATCCAACCTCATCTACTATGTACTATGTAATGCTATCTCATTTCTCCATGTATAGTACACATGTAACATATCCTATCCAGACCAATCTTCGTTATTTTCAATCATACATTTGTGAATTGAAGAGAACATTAAACATGCTCTAAATCAGAATTTGGGGTTCTGACCAAAGTGAATATTAAATTTCCCCTAGAAGAGAATTTTCTTCTCCCACAGAGATAAAATAGCAGCTAATTTTTCGAGTCTAAACACTTCACGTTAGGTCCCTTTGTTAAGCAGTTCTGCTCATTTCATTTGTTTCTGTTACAGCTCTGTGACCACTTGTATTTACATACGCAGGGAACCCTGCTTGTTCACAACTCTCCGCTCTCAAGACAGGGCAATTAATCATTCCCAAATCCTCCTACAGAGCATTCAATGACTTTGACAGAATGTACAGCCAATCACATAGAGCAGGTGGGACTCCAACCTGCGGGGGAGCCCAGCTCTCACATAGCAGTAAGATGTCCTACCTTTCCCTCTGGATAGCAAAAACAGGTACCCTTGTAACAAGTCATTCTTTATAGGTTAAAAGCATAGCAGTTCTAATGAAATCTGTTGCCACATACGTCATTAAATACCTAGTACTGTATATATCTCAAGAGACATCACATAATTCTTACTCACATATATGGCGATCTCGACTGAAGATAATTTTCAATCATAATCTGGTTCATTAAATTTATTTTGTAAAGCACAAGTAGATAATCTTACCTTTATTTATTGGTTTTAATTTCCCATATCTTTTATGCTTGCAGCAGACATAAAGATTTGGTCACAATACAATGAACATTTTCAATCGGTTCATAGGGGCTGCCATATAGAAGTATGGTATAAACAGGTACCAGTGGTCCTGCAGCCAGAGCTGCACACATCTCCCTACAAGGACTGAATTTAGTAATGATGTATATTGCAAAGTGTTTTGAATTATAACTAATATTATTTTTAATTGCTAATATTACACATACCTGCTGGTAATGTAATTGGGGGTCTCAGTATCCTTTGGTAGGTTAGGTAGATCCTTCTACTTGCTATACATAATGTGTCTCTGAGTCAAATTAAACCAGATCCTCTGTCACCCCCTACATGCAAGAAAGTGTGCAGACTAAAAAGATAATAAAATAACATTTTAGATTATTTAATAATAGCTGATGGGTATTAGAACAACAACAACAACAACACTGAATAGTGCCATAGGAGGGTAACACCAAACAGACAGTCAACAGGAGGGACATATTGCTTTTCCTTACATACCATATACTGTTAAGGTTCCAACCCACCCCTCCACATTTTTAATTCAGAATCCATTCAATGGGTGCCATAAGAGATTCCCAAGGAGCAACATAGCCCCTTATAATGTAATGAGACTACTCTGGTGACCAGTTGGAAGCTGAACCACGACTCCTAGACCCAAGACAATATCCTTCAATATCCCTCCATCCTGACTGTTTGTTTTGTGCTACTCTATGGTTTTTGCCCTTCACAAATGTTAAGTTTAAAAAAATGCAATAAAAACATAAAAAAAAAAAAAATGTGTACTTGTACTTATACTTGTTAGTATAAGGAAAAATATCTTTGTACCATCCGTGTTAGCCAGTGGATATGGAAAAAAAAAATTTGAGAGAAGTCTTCAGTAGTTGATACCTTTATTAATGGCTAACTTAAAAAAAAATTGATGATGAATTGCGAGCTTTTGGGATAATAAAACTATCCCTTCATCAGGCTGGTATAACACAATATCTGAAGGCAGGCATATTTATACAGGAATAGAAGGAAGGAAGGTTCTCTGAGTTTATGGTTCCTTTGATCAGTCACATGGTGTCTAGTTGTTGTAAAATGTCATAAAACCCTGTGACTGGTGTAACCCCATTTGGAGTGTTTGAAAGGTCATCATGAGTTTATATTCCCATATCCTCCGATCTTTTTTGTTTTTGAAATTCCCTCTTAAGACCAGGATCTTCATATCATTGGTGATATTATGATTTTGATTGCAGAAGTGTTTTGGACAGGGAGGTCCATTCTCTACTCTCTAATCGTATGTCTGTGTGAGTTCATCCTCATCCTCAGTGTCTATCCTGTCTCACCTACATACAGGCCCCCAGGACACTTGGTACACATTATTAAATACACCACATTAGGTGTTCTGCCGGTGAAGGTACCTGGGATCTTGTAGTTTTGATCAGAGTTCGGGATCTTTATTATATCTGTGGTCAGTATGTGAGGGCATGTTTTGCATCTTTTCTGTCTGCATGGAAATGTTCCTGTGTTAGTTGGAGGTGATAGTGAGCTGCTGATAACCATATTCCTGAGGTTTGGTGGCTGTCTATAGCACAGGAGACCTTGGAAATATGGATTTTAGATGGTTGTCTTTTTGCAGTAGCTCACTGTCACCTCCAACTAACACAGGAACATTTTATTATTACTTTTTAGGTACCAGAAAACATAATAACCATACACATTTTATTAGACTTAATACTGCAATACATATTCCTGTGTCTTTTTTTATGATTACTTAAGAGGAAAGGGCTGAGATGTGGAGTAGATGGAGTGAACCTTTGGGTGCCTTTGTTCAACCAATTGGACACTCTGCCGCAAGTACCAGGGGCCAGTGGTGAGGGTTCTCCTTTATATGACTCAGTGACTAAGGTTATGAGTAGCATTTTGAAGGGCTGATCAGAAGGGCCAGCTCTGTCCTAGGGAACCTCCTGGACCCAGTACAGGTGGTGACAGAAGGACACTGTCCTTGGTGAGCTCAAAGTGGGAGAATAAATCCAACTCCATGTATGAGATCTTGACGGCACTTGGCAGCACTGTAAGTGACCCACTGTTTCACCCCAAGTGTGAGAAGGAGCACTATTGGAGGTTTTTCCTCCCAACCACGGTTAAGCTACATAATCTACATCAGACCACGTGAAGATCACTCCACACTGAGAACTAAATGATCCTGAAGTCTTCCTTCTTTCTTTTCTTCCTTCACTGCTATGGATTCCTAGTAGTTTTCTCAGCTTATGTGTGTCTCCTTCTGTAATATATTACTGTTTTATTATCCTGTATCTGTAGTACCATGCTGCTGTAACATTCTTAAATTTCCCCACAGTGGGACTATTAAAGGATTGTCTTATCTTAACTCTTAAATGCCCCAATTTAAGTAACAAGAGCACGTCTTTCTCCAGTGACTGTTGTTTACGTATATCAGTATCATATCATCCACCCATGCATTAGACATGGTGCATATAAACCAACAATCCTCCTCCCACAGCAGCCATGGTTCCCTGGTCGCCAATTAAAGTACATTAGCAAGTTCAGGTATATCTTGTGTTCTGTTAAGTGAATTTTAATTACAGAATTTCAGAAAACGCCTTCAGAATAATTCTGAGACCTATATTTATTGTAGAAGGCAGCCATAGGTTTCATGAGGACCCTGCTTTAAGATACGGTTAGCTAAAGGGTTAAATATTTTATTACACTTTTCATGATTTCCTTCCAGGATAAACTTATTTGGTTTAAATGTTATTTTTACATTGTGTGGCATCACAGAATCCTGAAATGAAGCTCATGTTCTCTTCAAAGGTACATTATGATCTTGTAGGCAGGTGTGAGTGTTCTCTCACACCGTACTAAGGAGCAGTGATAGGGACAAGTATGCTTTTTGACACATCATATATCATGTGCCTTTCTAATGTGCCAATTAGAATTCAAGTCCCCTTAGCACATTATTAGTCTCCTCTCCCAACCTTAAGTGATAACATTCTGTGACCCCATTCAAAGATTCTCCACCCAAAATGATAAAATGACATATTGCTCAGAGCTGAGCTGTGAAAAATATTTAGAACAAATGAATAAGAAAAGATTACGGGTAACACATCTGAAGGGAAAAAACTGGGCTTTACATGCAAGTAATTATTTCATGTGAAATGAGACTGTATGGATTTTTTGTTAGTTTTTACTAATCAGGAGAAGCCGAATCGATAAAAAACCTTCCCTACATTTTATTTTACATAAAACGGAGTTAGCATTTCTAGAATATTCTATATATAGATAGTCTACACAATGCATATTAGCACAATGTGTCCAATTAAGATAAAACAATAGGAGATAGCGAGGATAATTCTATATTTGCAGGTAAAATACACACATTCTACAAGAAAAATATACAAATTACAAGAAGGTCATCGCTAGTTATCCACAACCAATTATTTCCACTGTAATGGAAAAATAATTATTACATACATGGTTCATAATAAATTATGTGATTGAGGGGGTCACCTAAGAACTTGCAATGCAGAAATTAATATGTATGGTACATACCAGATTTTGTTAGCATAGGTGATATTGTTTAAATTGGTTTCAAGAAATGACATTGGGTAACCAAACTGGAGATCATTTAAGTATTTTGAAGATACAGTTTAGAATGGTTGTAATCCATATATTAAAATGACCATTTTATAAGTGCAGTTAGATTGATCTATAGGCTTCATTTAGTGTCTCTTCTCCTCTGCCACAGATGAAATCTCACACTATCCGGTGCAAAGTGCGGCTTGTGAGGATACGTGGGTAAAGACTGAGCTCAGCTCCTGAATACACAGGACTCATGAGCTATGGCAGTCTGGCAAAGCTCATTGTCATTTCAGAACTATACATCCATTTTTGAATTCAGCATCATAATATATATATATATATATATATATATATATATATATATATATATATATATCCTGACCACAAAGGGAGTATCTAGTAAGCACTCTACCACTGTACAAGAAGCCTTAGCAGTATATAATATGTAATGTATTAATATGTTCTGTTACCTGTAAAACCCCCATAACCAGGACCACTCTTCCCCAACACCCTATCATTTGGTTCCTGGGGGAGATAAATGTCCTACACCCCTGTCCCCATTGATGACACATGCATGCCAAATATGCTGAGTTAAAAGGAATAGCTGTCTGCTAAATGGGCCTACAACTATTAAAGTTATATGGCCAGGTTAGCAGCAAATGTGGGCAACATATGTGTATCTCCCAAGGAGCAAGGGTATCTACACGTCGCTCAAAAGTTGTGCCAAGCAATTACTATCCATTACTAGAATGGCTCCCATCTATCATGCGTTGCTTATAATTCTGGTGTTCTCTTATGAGGCTAAGTAGCCCTTGTTCTACTTCAAGCATCATTGCCCAAATGCAACTGCTACCTCTGCCCCCATGCTATGTATATCTAGGTTCCTGCCTTCACAATTGCAAAAATTGCAAAAACCCTATTGGTAGGGAGAGAACTATATGTAATGCTTCATCTTTATAAAATAAAAATAACACAGCGCGCTGTAACCTCACCACTATTTACTACTTATCATTGGACTAGCAATTTTTTCAGTAAATTATCCCTGCAATAAGTGTTGAAGATCAGCAGACATGAGGAACAGAGTGGGTAAAATCACTCCTTATTATGTTTCTCTGACCTTTTAAAGTACTAAAATTCCAAAACCAAGACATACTGCCCCTAATGTTGTGCCTTCCAACCGCCAAGATAAGTAGTAAGGAGGGATAACAGTAGATTACTATAATAATATAATACAGGCTATACCACATATGCTCTCATGGATTATAGTAAAATGTTTGGAGACATTTTGTACTTTACATTAAAGATTGCTAATATGGTGCGTTTTCACAGGCTGAATTGTAAAAAGGAATTTTTTTTCTTTTTTTTTTTTTTTTATATACCGTTACCTATATAGGATCAAAATCAGTATCGTAAAAGGGATGGCAGGGAAAAGATCAGCATGGACTTTCAATAATAAATTTCCCTCCCCCATATTTGCTATGATGGAAGTTCATCAATAGAGTTGAATTCTTCACATGTTCAGTTGTAAACTGGACTTGGCAGGACCACCCTTTTCTCCATAAGCCGCATAGCAGCAACACGGTTAGGTTATGTGGTAATGGGGTTCACAATGTAATTTTTTATCTGTTATGCAGCAACCCAGTGGAGGGAATCAGAGAGTGCATGGAAAGACGACACGGGCTGTGCCGCCTGCCCGATACACTGCTCACACACTCCGACCCTTCCCCAGGGCTGCGCATGGATGAGGGGGGTCCTGCAGTTCTACCTGTTGGATTCAGTAGTGTCCTTGTTTTCCCCTAGGGCACTCCTTGTTGGAGAGGAGACCTCTCAGTACTGAGTCGGTGTAGTGTTGTACAGGAGCTGCCCTGATGGTGATGCAGGCAACAACATCAGGAGTCCAGTGTCATAGGGTAAACCAAATAACTTTTTATTCAACAGCGCCAAGAGATTCACCAGCAGCCTTGCAAGACTGATTACAGCATACAGTTCAATAGACAATGTCTTAGACTTTAAGAGTCCCGCCAAGGGTAATTTAGACTCTGAAGTACTAGCCATAATTTTCTCCTCTCCTTCTCTTGTACCACTCCCTAACTCAGCAGATAGGGGACTGTAGCAGGGCTATGAGTCTTGATAGGGAAACCTGGGAACCTGGAAGATAGGCCCGTATTCAATACTCCTGTCGGGTACCTCTGTAGCTCCTAATGGCACGGACACAGATGTAGCACGGTGACACCAGACGTTCTCTCACTAACTCTGAGACTGTCTCAGATACCTGGAATAAGATGGATTGGTTCTTTAGTTTCTAGGATGAGTTCTCCTGCTGTCTCACTCAGCAGGCCATATGCAAGATGGCTGCTGGGCTCTGAACTCTGCAAATGAAGACTGAGTTAGACCTGAACTTGGACCTAGACTCTGAACACCGGACACTGGACTAACCTTGCAACAGCTACAGGAGAATATAAACCCTTTCTTCAGCCCCGCCCACTGGCCTGTGATTGGTCATGAGGTAGTACAGTATTTATCATATTGTAGAAAAGTGCAAATATACAGAGAAATGGCACAGGTATTGCATTTACCATAGACATACAAAAGACAAGACAAACAAGATAACCCGCAGGTACCAATGACAAACACAAAAACATTTAGCAGCATGCTTTGGGATGCTGCAGTTACACATATAATGAAGTGCCTTTGGGATGCTTTTCCCTCTGTTTATCCCTTACAGATTTGGCAAGTGTCAGCCTATTATTATGCTTAGTGGTTAGAGGGAAAATTGCAGGATAGAGTACTTGCAAAATAAATAAATAATGAAGTGAAAAATTAAAAATACAATTTTTAAAAACATGTTTCACATAAAAAAGTCTTAAAAAAAAGCTATTTTTTGGTGTACAGCCAGTGCTTGGTTTTTACATTCATGAACTGAGCTTAGTTAACAAAATATCAATATGTTATAGTATGAGTAATAAGTTACAGTAGTCAGTGTGAGAAATGTTTAGGGCTTAGATTATTATTAGAACATTTCCTTCTCCATCTGTAAGACACACATAAAAGAGATTTACTTATGTTTTTTGGGTTGTTTTTTTTTTGTAAGTTTAATTTACATTTAAACCAAACTCTCAGCCTTGTTTCTGTTGTATTGCTATACCTCTGCTATTCCAGTGAAAAGCTGTCATCTCTGACTGGTGGTGATTCATCAAACTCCTTTTCGTGTTACCGTGGCCATTTCAGCCGCAACACCCATTGACTTGATACTGGAGTGGAAGTTCCCAGCGTAGCGGCCACATTAACACATAAGAGAGATTGATGAATTGCACCCTCTGATAGTATGTGACTCTCACTGATTTGGAGTCAGCTCACTGTTATGAATTCTTGCATATCTGATAATGTACTAAGGCCATCACAAGCAGAAGTGGAGGGGGAAATTTCTGCCCAAATCTATATGAGAAAAAAAAAAAATCTATCAGGATAACATTTTCACATAGTTAATCAGAAATACAGAGGTCAAAACTCATGTTATGTAGATACCAGTGACTCCAGCCAGATTTGGTCACAGTTATAAAAGGGAAGCACAAAAAAAGAAAAGAATGTCGATTCTGAACTGTATTGTTTGCAAAGGGCATCAGACCATTTGATATGAAAATACCTTTGTTTTCAGAGTTTTGCTACATCTGCATGTTTTTCTTGCAAACATAGATGGGAGATATCGAGACTAGCTATGCGACTGTAATGTATATGTATATACCCTTTATTTATGTATTTCAATATACAGTGGGACAAATACAAATATATCCAAATGCAGTACACATACAGACACACACACAAAGGAACATACAATTGGCATTCACGTTAACTATTTGAGTTGCAAAATTGTTCTTTTAAATAACTATGTAATAATAAGGAGCCTTAGAGTGACATTTTCAAAGAAATATGGAAAATGGAAGTTTGATAGTGAAGCTCCTGGGACCCAAATGCAAAATCTGCTACAGAGTCCCTTCTCCTACCAGGTGTCATTTATGACACTGATGTCCCTTTATACTGTAGAGTTCCTAGGGCCACTTTAAGCATTGATATTACCTCTCTGCTCCCTCTGTCTAGACCCATTAAACACCCCACTATAGCTTCCTCTAGTACAATGTGCACCTCTTCCCAGGTTGCATACCTAGCAAAGACTGAGCACCATAACAAACTTTTGACTTCCCCCTCCCCCCAACAGCATAGCACCCCCTTTCCTGGCCTCCACACAATATAACCACATTTACACACATTATAATCTTCAAAAGTGGCCTCCACACAGTATGATGTTCCATAGCAGCCTCCATAGAGTATAATGTTCCACAGTAGCCCCTCCATACAGTATAATGTCCCATAGTGGCCCCTCCACACAGTATTAGGTCCAATCATGGACCCAACAGTGTTAACTACAAATATTGTAAAAATTTGGGGTTCAGTAGAACCTGAAATTTTGGGGGAACTATTATTATACTCAGGGCTCTTTTCAGACCCCAGAGTATAATGATCTGAGGCCCACAGGAGGTGAAAAACATAAAATCCAGTGGTACTTACCTCTACTGAGGTCCGCCGCGACTTCCTGCTGCTTTTAGTCCTCTTCAATTACGTCATAAACATGGGTTGTGATAGCATCATTATTCGTCGCAACGCCAGCCCGTCCCACGTAACGTCTGTGATGTCACTACAGAGGGCAAAGACAGCATGATGGAGAGCTGAGTAACCTGAGTGGTGAGTAAGGTGAGTAACACTGGTTTTTATGTTTGCTCACCGCCCCTGGTCCTCAGATCATTATACTCAGGGATATTTGTTGGGGTTTGCTCAAAAAATACTCTTGCCATGGGCCCATGACCTTACTTGCAAATCCACACTCATGCTCATGGCCACCTCCTCTTCCCCTTCTTCCCTCTAGGTGGCCCCACCGAAGTGGTTTGGGATGCACAAGGTTTCCTGTAGGGCAGGAGGGAAAGTGGAGGTGGCCGTGAGCAGAAGCAGGGATCGGTATCTAAATTGGACCTAATACCTGCTGGGATAACTCCACTAGGCATTCACCTGCAGAAGTGGATAGATTTGCTCCTGATTAATCCTGTAATGATGACATATTGTGCCTTGTATTTTAATAGATAGAGATAGATAGATAGATAGATAGATAGATAGATAGATAGGAGATAGATAGATAGATAGATAGATAGATAGATAGATAGATAGATAGATAGATAGATACATGGATAGACTAATAGATAGATGGATAGATAGATAGATAGATAGATAGATAGATAGATAGATAGATAGATAGATAGATAGATAGATAGATAGATAGTATTTAGTGACAGTATATTGCAGACCATCCATTGCTGGTAACTGGATATCATATTTCTTAGTAAGAATCCCAAGAGTTCGCTATATCTGTATTTTTAATTACAAGCCGTTCTTGGCAGCCATAGATTTCAGAATCAACTGTTCCTCCCAAGTTATTTTCCCACTGATAGGAATTACCACTTTGGATCCCTATCAAAACTGAAGGCTGAGAATTTCAGTGAGGAAACCGTCTAAAGTAAAGTGACCCCTTCAAAAAATAAGACATACTCGGGTTTGTTGTATTCAGGTCTGATATGAATGAAAGTTTTTTGACCTTTAAAGTGGGAAAGTTCAAGAAATAAATCATTGATCTATAGAGCAGGAAAACGCTACAACAATTACACAGCGGATATAGTGAAATATGTGTAGATTTATGTTTTCGCATTATCCCACTACAAAAACAGCTATTCCCATTCCCAGCAGACCTGCACTATAGAGATACACAAAATTTATGCTATGCAATAAAGACTTGATATTAAATAGTAATTATGAGGGTACTTTTGGTGTATTTTTTTTTCAATGACCGCTATGTTTTTATAGTCTGCAGATGAGGTGCAGTTTATTGCAGCCGGATTTTCAGTACTGGTGTGCATTAGCTTTCTGATTGATTTAACTTAATAAATTTTAAAAACATGATATGCAATTTTTCATTTTTTTTTATAGTAGATCTAGCTTCTGTTTCATCAGATTTCATTCGCGTTCTGATTTTTTTACACTATGAGGATTCATTATAGAGGTTCTTCTAGCAAACTGGAAAAAGTAGTAGGATTGGGGGTGTTCTAAAATAAAAGAAGAATAAATAGCCTCAAACCTCTGGTCCTCTTTTCCACCCCATCCCATCTAAACACTGTCTGAGCCAGAAGTGTAGCAGGTCAGGTAAGTACCGTGGTCAACCACTGTCCTCAGCTGTCAACTGCTGGATACTGGTGATAGTCCTTCTAATACATCACCTGTACCCAACATGTTCCTGCTGAGGACAGTGATTGGTCACAATTGTCACCCCCATGGGTTTTCCAGTTTGCTGGAAACCTGAGTCTTTTTAATGGAGTTGTATCACCATAGACATGGCAGATTAGTATTTCATGGCATTGTCTGATTGGTAGGGATTAGAGATGAGTGAGTAGTTTAATACTCGATATTCAATATTCGTTTCGAGTAGCCCCTCAATATTCGACTACTCGAATTGAATATTGAATCCTATTATATTCAATTACAGTCAAAGCGGCCATTTTCTTGTAGCGCGGGCATGCGCCGTCGGCTCTGCCCAGACCCGATGCCTGGCAGAGTGAATTCAGTGCCAGTAGATGCCACAGGGACACTGCGCGGAGAAGACTTAGGAGAAGAACCAGCGTTGATTGGCCGACTGTATAGCATTCGGCCAATCAACACTGGTTCTGCATCGAATTTTTCCATTCGAATAGCGAATGGTACTCGATCGAGTACAAGTATTTCAAATACCATAGTATTCGATCGAATACCTACTTGATCGAATACTACTCGCTCATCTCTAGTAGGGATCCAACCAATATGTATCTCACCACAGTCTCATACACATACACTCACCAGCCACTTTATTAGGTACACCTGTCCAACTGCTCGTTAACACTTAATTTCTAATCAGCCAATCACATGGCGGCAACTCAGTGCATTTAGGCATGTAGACATGGTCAAGACAATCTCCTGCAGTTCAAACCGAGCATCAGTATGGGGAAGAAAGGTGATTTGAGTGCCTTTGAATGGCATGGCATGGTTGTTGGTGCCAAAAGGGCTGGTCTGAGTATTTCAGTAACTGCTGATCTACTGGGATTTTCACGCACAACCATCTCTAGGGTTTACAGAGAATGGTCCGAAAAAGAAAAAACATCCAGTGAGCGGCAGTTCTGTGGGCGGAAATGCGTTGTTGATGCCAGAGGTCAGAGGAGAATGGCCAGAATGGTTCGAGCTGATAGAAAGGCAACAGTGACTCAAATAGCCACCCGTTACAACCAAGGTAGCCAGAAGAGCATCTCTGAACGCCCAGTAAGTCGAACTTTGAGGCAGATGGGCTACAGCAGCAGAAGACCACACCGGGTGCCACTCCTTTCAGCTAAGAACAGGAAACTGAGGCTACAATTTGCACAAGCTCATCGAAATTGAACAATTGAAGATTGGAAAAACGTTGCCTGGTCTGATGAGTCTCGATTTCTGCTGCGACATTCGGATGGTAGGGTCAGAATTTGGCGTCAACAATATGAAAGCATGGATCCATCCTGCCTTGTATCAACGGTTCAGGCTGGTGGTGGTGGTGTCATGGTGTGGGGAATATTTTCTTGGCACTCTTTGGGCCCCTTGGTACCAATTGAGCATCGTTGCAACGCCAAAGCCTACCTGAGTATTGTTGCTGACCATGTCCATCCCTTTATGACCACAATGTACCCAACATCTGATGGCTACTTTCAGCAAGATAATGCGCCATGTCATAAAGCTGGAATCATCTCAGACTGGTTTCTTGAACATGACAATGAGTTCACTGTACTCCAATGGCCTCCACAGTCACCAGATCTCAATCCAATAGAGCATCTTTGGGATGTGGTGGAACGGAAGATTCGCATCATGGATGTGCAGCCGACAAATCTGCGGCAACTGTGTGATGCCATCATGTCAATATGGACCAAAATCTCTGAGGAATGCTTCCAGCACCTTGTTGAATCTATGCCACGAAGAATTGAGGCAGTTCTGAAGGCAAAAGGGGGTCCAACCCGTTACTAGCATGGTGTACCTAATAAAGTTGCCGGTGAGTGTATATGGCAGTAGCTTACTCCCCTCACAATTGGCCAAGCCAATGTATACTATATGCATGGGGATTTGGAGAAACATATCTAATCTGAAAAGAGTCTACCCAGTATATGATGTGTATCAGCTTAAACCTACATTCACACCCATGTCTATAAGGTAACGCACACATTTGTGCTGAAACTATCATAAAATGGATCCATAGGAAACCTTTTGGACCCTATTGGGGGTCTGTCCAGGCTTTGCCAGGTCCAAATGACTAGAAAAATAATACTACATTAGGCACTAATCTTGGCATAAAAAACTGAAAGGACCTAATACAGATTTGCTATGAGGTGAGATATCCAGTTTTACATTTCCTTTGAAATCCCATCTAACTCTCTGCGCCTTTACTAGATGAGTACAATTACTGTGTAGCCATCTTAGTTTTTACTCACAGTAATTAATTTTCTGCTTTAATGTGCTGTAAATGTTGGTCAGATCCCTTGTCCTCGTAGATCTCAGGCAGCGGATTGTGGTTGTGAAATGCCTTCTCCATATGCTTTGGAAAGATGGGTAATAATACAGGACATTAATACCTCCACCTTGGTTTATGCGTGTGTTTGACCACAACACTAGCATAATTATTTTTCCTAGGTAAAAGCTATTAGAGATCTATTTTGTAGGTTTTACGATCAATAGCTCTTGTGATATTTGTGTAGCAGGCACAAAATAATCAATTGAAGGTCGTATAAAGTAAATTACCATCCGCACATAATGATTTCTTCCCTTGATGAGAATAGCTTCTATTATTTTATATGAGGCTGAGGACCTCAAATGATCTACCATTAACTCTTTCACCTTTCGAATTTGTAGGTGCATCGAAGAATACGGTACATAATACAAATGTTGAGGCTGTTGACATTTTTTTTTTTTCCTACATTGAGGCCCCATGTTGGAGAAAAGCTGCATTTTTTGTTGCCAAATCCAGAAGTGGCTACAACAAGAATGGGAAATAAAAGAAGCACTTTGCTCAATCCACTCCTGACTTTGGCATAAAAGATAGTAGGTTGCCAGAGCACACAAACATGAATGCTAGAACTTTATATGGTCTGGGACTTGTCAGAAACCCAGCCATATGTTATATCAGTATTCTATATCCATTTTGTGGTGCACAACCATTTCAATTTTTATTTGTGTTTTTTAAGTGTTTTTATCAATTTTTTGTGTTTCTTTTTTCCAATAAAGTTTATATTTATGTTGCATTTATGTGGTGTGTGTCTTATGTCTTGTGTCTTATGTCTATAAGTACCTGGGTGTGCTCCTCAATAATAAGCTAGACTGGGCTGATCACCCGGGTGCGCTGAACAGAAAGGGTCACAGCAGGCTCTACCTGCTCAGGAGGCTGAGGGCCTTTGGAGTCCAGGGGCCACTTCTTATGGCCTTTTTCAACTCTGTGGTAGCATCAGCCATCTTCTCTCAGAGTGGCTTTCTGGGGGAGTAGTATACAAGCCAGGTATAGAAATAGACTTGACAGGCTGGTTAGAAGGGCCAGCTCTGTCCTGTGGAGCCCCCTGAGCCCAATACAGGTGGTGGGTGACAGAAAGATACTGTCCTTGGTGAGCTCCATGCTGGAGAAGAACTCCCATCCCATGTATGAGACGGTGATAGCACTGGGCAGTACTGTCAGTGACCGACTGCTTCACCCCAAGTGTGAGAAGAAGTGTTATTGGAGATCCTTCCTGCCAACTGCGGTCAGGTTGTATAATCAACACAGAGCTAAACGTAGATCACTACGCACAGAGAACTGAAAGATCCTGAAGTTGTGTTATGCCTCCTACTATCTTCTTTCCTTTATCTTATCTGAGCTTTTTGTATGTTGTATTCTTATATTATTATTGTACTTGTCTAGGCTGCTGTAACACAATGTATTTCCCCATGGTGGGACTATTAAAGGGTTATCTTATCTTATGAGATATGAGCTGTGTGTTTTTGGAGTTAGGGTGCATTCACACTGAGTAAACGCTAGCTTATTTTGTAAAGTAAAATTACACTTGTAAATTTTGCTATCCCATTGACTTCAATGACATTTTACAGGCGTATTTTTACAGGCGTATTTTTACAGGCGTATTTTTTACAGGCGTATTTTTACACTTGTAAAAAAATATCATTGAAGTCAATGGGATAGCAAAATTTACAAGTGTAATTTTACTCTACAAAATAAGCTAGCGTTTACTCAGTGTGAATGCACCCTTATACTGTATTGTACATCTTGATGCACCTAGTAGGTTCATTAATATTGTGGTGCCCGTCCATATCCATAAGTTAGCAGGACCGTTTTAACATATTAATGGGTCCAGTTCAAAGGATTCGTAAGTAGATCCCCCCACTTATGTTAATACCCCCTCAATATAGTGTCCCTCAAGTGCCCTATGGTTAAAACAGCCCTTTTGTGGTGCTCACTTTATATCTGGTTAGTCATTTAGCTATTTTTGTGTTCATTGTACTTGCACTATGTACGTAAACCCCTTCACTTATGTATAACACCATGGAATTAATGGAACTAGGTCAATTCTTTCTTACTACTCGGTTCCCCTAAATACTTTGTTTCTTCACACCCTCCAAACACAAACCGATAGGTTCATTTGTATTTTAGATTATGAGAGCCATTGGGGATAGGGAGTAATGTGAGTGATGATAATCTTTGTACAGTGCTGCAAAACATGTTGGTACTATATAAATGAATAGAATAAATAATAATAAATTGTGTCATTTGTATAACCGTCACTAAGAGTACAAAGAGTACAGTGCAGCACACTCATAGTCTGCAGTATTCAGGAGACATTTGCTCTACCCAACTCTCAGAAAAGATTGACAGCTCTTATGTATACAAGCAAATGCATCATCCACCATCCATCAATGGCGAACGGCCGTACTCATAACTATGTAAGATATTG
Source organism: Leptodactylus fuscus (assembly GCF_031893055.1). Taxonomy (NCBI): domain Eukaryota; kingdom Metazoa; phylum Chordata; class Amphibia; order Anura; family Leptodactylidae; genus Leptodactylus; species Leptodactylus fuscus. Next base: position 57,045,243 of record NC_134269.1, read on the forward strand.
TAGTACTATAGGTTTACCTGCAGTCCAGACAGAGAATACAGTATATCACAATGAATTATAACAAATAACATTGTCAGCTCTGCTACTTTAGCATAATTAATACCATTATGTGTATACTGTTCATAGATACTTTCTGTATGTATAAATGAAAGATCCAGTTTTTCTTTTCATTCGCTCCCGTATATCATTAAGGATAGACTTCTCATACTGATCCCTCTCTGAAGTTGCCAGATTTATCAGTGAACAAACCCATTTTTCACAAGGAAGAAACAGGTGCAAAGATATAGTCATTTCAGCATCAATGCAAAACTTATAAATTCTCCGCAATGTGTCATATTTGCTTTTGATTATCTGGTGCAAAGCAGACATGCTTACTGCAGATGCTAGTTAGCTTTAGGGCAATGTCCCAGTTGGCTGCAAGAGAAAATGATTTCCTCTGCACTCCTATATTTTCTTCCAGTAAATATGAGATTATAATAAAATAAAACAGGGTTCTTTTCTCTTATTATTTCATTGAAAGTCCTAGATCACCCAGAAACCTCCAGAAATTAGATAAAGAAGGGAATGTGCTTAACAGGGATAAAAGTAATCAAGAATTGATAATATTTAACTGTTAACCCTTTAGGGGGAGAGTATAAAAATAGCACTTAAATCACATACAATATATTCTGGAAAAGTGACATAAAGGAAAAGCAGGTAAGGTTTTCATTGGTCTAGACTAGAGTCTCCAACCTTCAATTTGTGAGCCATGTTCAGATATGACAGGTGGAGTAGAGACACATTGAATATTGAAACAAAATGTATTAAAGATACTCTCTAGTATGGAAGTTTCTACTGCACAATAGTCTTTGCAGCTGTCAACTGACACTGTGCAGCAACCTGCATAGATAAACATATTCTTGCATCTCCAAAGGCACTTTTTGAGGGAATACTAGTATAGACCATCTATTAGATTGCACATGACCTAGTGTATATCCGATGTGTGGTCAAGTTTGCAGAGAATGTATTAGGATGACACTCAGAGTGTATTCCATGATGCATTTATGTATATAGGGGCTTTGGATCAATTTAATAGGACCTTCTCTATAAGGCTGAGGCCGCCTCAGATTCCAGACCAAAAAACCGGTAGCCGCGACTGGATGCTGGTGCAGTGCACTGGCATCCAGTCGCAGCACTCCGCTCCGAATTAGGCCCGAATGAATGCGCCTAGTCGGGAGGGAATGTCTTCAGGCGGAATTCCGCAGCTGAACTGACCGCAGAATCTGACTGAAGAATGAGCATGTCGCTTCTTTTTCCCGTGAGTGAGAACAAACCGCTCGCAGAAAAAAGAAATGACCGGCACCCATTGATTTCAAAGGGAGATGATTTTTTGGTCAGGATTTTGACGCGGATTCCACATCAAAATCCTGACCAAAAAACCTCATCTGAACTCAGCTTAATCATCCTTGACATTGAAAAAGAATGGATCCGAAGCCCCCATAGTCGGGAATGCATAAGGGATGTCACTCGGATGTCACTCCACGTGCATTCTACTACAAACTCTGGCTCATATTGGATGTACACTCAGATGTGGATCTAATATACATTTTAAACTAAAATTGCTAGTGAAGACATATCCTTCATTCTTTACTTCTAGGGATATTTGGTGATCACTGCATCACAGTTTCCACATAGGTGCTTAACCAGATTTCCCAGACCAGATATCAGTGTTGATAATCTCTGCTCTGCCAGAGATTGCACAGATTTTATGATAAGATTAGCACCTCATCATAAATTACATGCATCCTCCTAGGTCCTTGCATCTAAAGATAAGTTCACACGGGTTTTTTTTTTTTCACACAGGGAGGTCGCCTCAGGTTCCAATCTAAAAAACGGGTAGCCGCGATTGAAAGCCGATGCACTGCACCAGCATCCAGCTGCGCACTCTGCTCCGGATTAGGCCCAATGACTGGGCCTAGTCCAGAGTAGGGAGTGTCTTCAGGCCGAATCGCGAGGCGACTCGGCCTGAAGAATGAGCATGTTGCTTCTTTTTCTGGGGGCCAGAAGAAACGGCTCCTGGAAAAAAGAACTGAGCAGCTCCCATTGATTTCAATGGGAGTCATCTTTTTGTTCAGGGTTTTGAGGCGAACCCTGACCAAAAAACTCTGTGAACTTACCCTGAAAGTCCTTAGGATAGAACATCAATTAAAGGGATTCTATTATTTTTAAAATGCATTTTTACCTAAACATATGCCTGAATAGCCTTAAAAAGGCTATTCAGGTGCTTCCTCTACTACTGCAACTGAATCCACAGTTTCTTTTAAAAAGGAAAAAGTTGGCGTTTTCAAAGGTATGACGCTGGCCTGGGGGTGCTTGGAGGCTCTGGAGAAAGCCCAGGGTGTTCCAAGGATCTGATTTACATATACAACTTTTTCCTTTAAAAAAAAAAAATGGGGTCAGCTGCAACACTAGAGGCATAGAATAGCCTTTTTTAAAGGCTATTCAGGAATATGTTTAGCTTAAAATGCATTGTATGAATGATAGAATCCCTTCAAAGATCTCAGAGTTCTGGGCGCCTGGCCTATCAGCTATTTCAGGGGGCTGCAGGGTTTGTGTGAGTGCTGCAGCCTCCTCAGTACTTACCAAGTTGAGTGACTGTGCTTAGTATCACAGCTCATAACATTCATTTGAACGGGACTGAGCTTTTATCAGTCCATGTGACCATTGTGACATCACATGGCTTGCAAAGTGTAAGCAGTGATCAGGGAGTATTGCTTCAACCAGCTGATCAGGGGTCTCAGGTTTTGGACCCTTACAGATCTTCAGATAATGACCTTTCCTAAGGAGTGGTCATCAATTTCAAAGTCGTGGAAAACCCATTGCAAATGTGAATATGCTGTCTAAAAGGAAAAAAGTCCCTTTAATTCTTAACATTTATTTTCTTATCCTTAGATAATAAATATTAATGCCGCATTCATTTGCAATCCCCAGCCTACGGTTTAGAGAATAGCTTCATTTTCTTAAGTCAGCAGTAAATTGCAAGGATTCATTTTATGTCTGTATTAAGCCTTGAAATCTGCAGCTACAAGTTCATAAAATCATTGCCAGTGCATGGCGTCCCTTCAAATATGAATTCAAGAGGTTTTAGATTTCCGAAATCCGAAAGAGACTTAGCTACTGCACTTAGCACATCACAGAATCAGTTCAGCTGCACAGAAGGATAATAAAAAATGTATCCCTTAAGCTGAATACAACACAATGTGCTGCACAAACAATAATAACAAACAGTGCTAGCAGGAAATGTTAGCACGTAGCATCTGTTATGATCACATAACAATGAGACAGATGTTTAATCCCAACTGTTAACATAAGATCATTTGTATGTTTGAAGAGATAGATCCCTTTTGGGTTTACTCATTTTTTCATTGTTTCCTAGATGTGCAATTTTTTTTAAAGGTGTTTTTCCCTCCTCCTTCTTTTCTTCTCTGTATTGCTTTTTTTTTTTGTTTATTCACCTTTATTTTCCATCTTCACACATAGGGAGTGGTAGCACATTTGGCTAAATCACTATGTACATCCTTTGCAGATTGTGTGGTCTTGTTCAATAGTCCATTGTCCTTTCACCTACACAGTCTCACAAGACGTCCTTGGGCAGATCATCAAGCATGCAGAGTCCAAATCGTGAAAGGGGCCACACATATGAAGCCGTATGGTTCGGAAGCATCAGCCAAGTTCCTGTGGAGTGGAATAGAAACTCCCTTGACTCAAATTAAATCAGTCTCTTTTATTTCAATTTGGAAGCAGAAAAGAAAAAAAAGAAAAAAAAGCGATTATCTGAGGGTTGGAAGTTTATGGGACTTATCAAGGTCTTAGCTTTTTGGGTGGCCTTTTAGGACACAGCTGACCTGTCAGTGCCTTTGAAACAAGCAGGGAGAATAATTAATGTTTTCTTTAAGGAAAACAAATAGAGATCTGGATTACATCTTCTCAGTGTCTGTTGTATTGTTAAAAGTTCAATAGAGCAATAAACAGAGCCCCTACATCTACTGTGCACAAAATGGGACCATGGCCACTGCTCGGAAGAAAACCTCACCACACTGAATACAGAAGGCTTTGTCATTTACAATTTTTTTCCCTGAGATTGTGTGGCCTGCATTGTGGACCATACTGGGTAATATACCTGTTAAATAAGTAACTGAAGTTTGTACGTATATGTGTATAATCTACATGTACATTATGTTTAATATTTACATATATACATGAATATGCATTTTTCATATGTGTATGTACGAATTTGCATTTGCAATCTGTAGACATGTATATAATGTGAGTGATGATATGTATGTGATATTGTGTTACTATGAATGTTTGCAGCATAGAAGTACTATACATGTGTGATAAAGTGGTATAATTGTGTGCATGATAGTGCAACTATGTGAACAGTATAGCAGTGCTATGAATGTGTGGTGAAGCGGCATGTTGTAAGTACTATTACAACATACATGTGCTTAGGCTGAGAAATTGAATAGTTAAACATTTAATATTGTCCCTTACGCTAGGACCAAAATAGATCATTTTGTGAATTAGTGATGACCATTTTACATGGATTTGGACATACAGAAAATTACAAAAAAAAATAATTAATAAGTTGATCTGTTTTTGATCAACCATGGATATCACATAACCTGAAAATGGGCAGAATTGTGTGTTGTCCTTGATTAACATTGTCATCACACATCTACAAAACTGAGGGTGTAAATAGAACCCAAACTTCCACGTTACAAATACAATGGAGCTGCAGTCAGTCTCTGTTCCTGCAAGTTTTCTATCATTACATATAACTCCTCATCCTTCCTATTATTCCTCTCATACTGTAGAGACAAAGTGTTTGAATCAGTGCAGATGCTGCTGTGATCACATGACTTCCTCTATGGTCATTTCTTAGGCTATGGTCACAATGGTTATTTTTTTTCACTAGTTTAAAGGTAGGCCATCCTAAGTGTAATATTGTAGTAGCCATATGTTCATTCCCAACTGAATCATTACTGAAAAGGTCTTCCTACAATTAAGAAGATTTTATTAGTTGTCCTATTTATGTGTGTCCAGGTTGACTATTAACATTTAGGCCACATGCACACAATGGCATACCTCCCAACCGTCCCGATTTCCGCGGGACAGTCACGATTTGGGTGACATGTCCCGCGGTCCCGGTTGGAGGGAGGTATGTCCCGATTTCAACTCAGATCTGCGTCCAGAGGACGCAGATCTGAGTTGAACACATGGCTGAAGCAAGGAGCTGACACAGGTACATCGCGTCTACAAGCCAGGAGCCGGCGGCAGCGGCGAAGCGAGGAGCTGACACAGGTCAGCTCCTCGTTTCAGCCGCATGTGTCAGCGAGAGAGACACGCAGCGGCGAAGCGAGCACGCGAGCAGCTTCAGCCGCATGTGTCAGGGAGAGAGGCGGGCAGCGGCGAAGCGAGGAGCTGACCTGTGTCAGCTCCTTCCTTCAGCCGCATGTGTCAGCGAGAGAGGCGGGCAGAGAGCGGCGAGGGAGCGGAGGAGAAGGTAAGTTTAATGTGGAGGTGGAACGTGAATCTGGGGGCAGATGAAGGAGAGGACGGCATGACACTGGGGGCAGAGATGGAGAGGACGGCATGACACTGGGGGCAGAGATGTGGGGACATGAATCTGGGGGCAGAGATGGAGAGGACATGAATCTGGGGGCAGAGATGGAGGGACATGAATCTGGGGGCAGAGATGGGGGACATGAATCTGGGGGCAGAGATGGAGGGACAGGAATCTGGGGGCAGGGATGTGGGACATGAATCTGGGGGCAGAGATGGAGGGACAGGAATCTGAGGGCAGAGATGGAGTGGACATGAAACTGGGGGCAGAGATGTGGGGACATGAATCTGGGGGCAGAGATGGAGGGACATGAATCTGGGGGCAGAGATGGAGTGGACATGAAACTGGGGGCAGAGATGTGGGGACATGAATCTAGGGGCAGAGATGGGGGGACATGAATCTGGGGGCAGAGATGGAGAGGACATGAAACTGGGGGCAGAGATGGAGAGGACATGAATCTGGGGGCAGAGATGGAGGGACATGAATCTGGGGCAGAGATGGAGGGACATGAATCTGGGGGCAGAGATGTGGGGACATGAATCTGGGGGCAGAGATGGGGGACATGAATCTGGGGGCAGAGATGTGGGGACATGAATCTGGGGGCAGAGATGGAGAGGACATGAATCTGGGGGCAGAGATGGAGGGACATGAATCTGGGGGCAGAGATGGAGGGACATGAATCTGGGGGCAGAGATGGAAGAGGGACATGAAACTGGGGGCAGATGAAGAGTGTATATGAAACTGGGGGAGAGATAGAGGGGGGACATATAATTTACGGGTGACTGTAGGAGGATTATACTGTGTGCAGGCACATGAAAAATTAACGAGTGGGCGGAGTCAACACAAAAGTGGGTGGGGCTAAATTTGCCGCAACACGCTACGCCCGCCGCACATTTTGTCCCTCTTTCAGTTCTTCAAAAGTTGGGAGGTATGCAATGGTAGTGGTTTTTCTTGTCTGCAAAAGCTAAACTGAAATCCAAAACATGTCCACTTTGCATCAGTATGCTATACACCATTATGGACTGTCAAAAAGACTTCCATGGTGGGGCGACATGGTGGCTCAGTGGTTAGTACTACAGCCTTGCAGGCTCGCTTCGCCGCTGCGGCCTCTCTCGCTGACACATATGTGGCTGGCTCAGCCGCATATGTGTCAGCGAGAGAGGCGGCAGCGGCGAAGCGAGGAGCTGACACAGCTCAGCTCCTCGCTTCAGCCGCATATGTGTCAGCGTCAGTGAGAAAGGCATCAGCGGCGAAGCGAGGAGCTGACACAGGTCAGCTCGCTTCAGCCGCTGAAGCGAGGAGCTGACCTGTGTCAGCTCCTCACTTCGCCGCTGCCGCCGGCTACCCGGCAGTGTAGACGCGATGTGATGATGTCACATCGCGTCTACAACTGTGCGCCAGTAAGAGAGAGAGGCGCGCAGAGAGCAGCGGGGGAATGAGGAAAAGGTAAGTGTAATGTGGATTATGTGGAACGTGAAACTGGGGGCAGATGAAGGAGAGGACGGCATGACACTGGGGGCAGAGATGGAGGGACATGAATCTGGGGGCAGAGATGGAGAGGACGGCATGACACTGGGGGCAGAGATGGAGGGACATGAATCTGGGGGCAGAGATGGAGAGGACGGCATGACACTGGGGCAGAGATGGAGGGACATGAATCTGAGGGCAGAGATGGAGGGGACATGAATCTGGGGGCAGAGATGGAGGGGACATGAATCTGGGGGCAGAGATGGGGGGCATGAATCTTGGGGCAGAGATGGGGGGCATGAATCTGGGGGCAGAGATGGAGGGACATGAATCTGGGGGCAGAGATGGAGGGGGGACATGAATCTGGGGGCAGAGATGGAGGGGGGACATGAATCTGGGGGCAGAGATGGAGAGGACATGAATCTGGGGGCAGAGATGGAGAGACATGAATCTGGGGCAGAGATGGAGGGGACATGAATCTGGGGGCAGAGATGTGGGGACATGAATCTGGGGGCAGAGATGGGGGGACATGAATCTGGGGGCAGAGATGGAGGGGGGACATGAATCTGGGGGCAGAGATGGAGGGGGGACATGAATCTGGGGGCAGAGATGGAGGGGGGACATGAATCTGGGGGGACATGAATCTGGGGGCAGAGATGGAGGGGACATGAATCTGGGGCAGAGATGTGGGGACATGAATCTGTGGGCAGAAATGGAGGGGACATGGATCTGGGGGCAGAGATGGAGGGGACATGAATCTGGGGGCATAGATGGGGGGACATGAATCTGGGGGCAGAGATGGAGGGGACATGAATCTGGGGGCAGATGAAGGGTGTATATGAAGCTGGGGGAGAGACGGAGAGGGGGACATATAATTTACGGGTGACTGTAGTAGGATTATACAGTGTGCGGGCACATGAAAAATTAATGAGTGGACGGAGTCAACATAACAGTGGGTGGGGCTAAATTTCCCACGGCGCCGCACATTTTATCCCTCTTTTGGTTCTTCAAAAGTTGGGAGGTATGGGTACAGGGGGCAATGGAAAGATGTTAGAGGGTGGACGGGGTGGGGGGATTGTTGGGACATCGGTTGTGCGGCACTGCGGAGAGGGAACTGGGGCAATAATATATAATATATAAGTTTTTAGCTGGAGAATAATAATGATGTAGGCTATGCTACTAGCATAGCAGCCTGTTTAGGGGTGGGACTTTCACTTTAAAGGAGTATTCACATTGCGTTTTTGTCCTCCCTTGCCGGGATACGTTGGTAACCAGTCACAATCAGCTCCCCACTTATCCCTGCATGGAGAATTGCAGGCCCCCTTTTTTTTTTAATGGCCAGTTCTTCGTGCAGGGATAAGTTGACAGCTGATTTTGACTGGTTACCAACATATCCCGGCAAGGGAGGCCAAAAACACAATGTGAATAAGCCCTGAGGATTTATTAGGAGGGCTCTTATAGATGGTGTTGGCTCTCTATAGGCGCTGTCACACGTAGCAGATTTTACCTGCAAATAGAATCTGATTAAGCCTTGTAATGCTGCTAAATAAAGGGAAATGTAATACAGAATTGGTGTGTCGCAAAATAAGGTCGTTTTAAAATGGCGGGGGGGGGCAGACACTTAGGCTGTATGGGGCCCCAAAATTCCTGATGGCGGCCCTGCTTGCAGCGCTGGAGTCCGGGGTTCAAATGCCGCCAGGATCAACACCTGCAAGGAGTTTGTATGTTCTCTCCATTCTTGTGTGGATTTCCACCCATATTCCAAAGTCATACTGATGGGAGAAAAAAAATTACATTGTGATCCCTATGTACATTTAAAAAAAATTAAAAAAAAAGACTTCCATGATCCTCTTCCCTTGTATCTTTGAGTCAGTGTAAGGGTGCATTCACACGGAGTAAAATGGAGTGTATTTTGGAGTGTCATTTTACATGTAAAAAAATTTACACGCGTATTTTGGAGCGTTTTTTTACACGTGGCATTTACGGAGCGTTTTTTGGAGCGTTTACGCATGTAGAAAAAACATGCTTCCGTAAATGCTCCAAAAAACGCTCCGTAAATGCCATGTGTAAAAAACGCTCCAAAATACGCGCGTAAATCTTTTTACACGTGTAAAATTACACTCCAACATACACTCCATTTTACTCTGTGTGAATGCACCCTAACAAATATGGATAAGAATAAGCTATGCTCCCTTATTTGTGGATAACTTCTATGGCCAGGACAATCAAATGAGTCCGTGTTCTGTCCGTTACTGCGGAATATGCTGAAAGCAACTATGGTTGTGTATATTGGATCAAAATTTTTGGTCCTGTTGAATGTAGTTACCTTTGCCTAACAACCTGACATCACCGTGCAGCATGAAGGCTATTCTGGGGATATTTGGACTGTGCCAGTACACGACACTTACATGCTCTTCATGTAATCCAGTTTTGTGCTTTGCAGTCCAGTATAGGAATGCTACTATTAGCTAGTGCCCTAAATAAGAACTGCTATTAAATAGGTAAGATTATACACCTTTTAACCCTAAGTAAACCTATTCATGCCCAATTCTGCTCATTATCCCTGACTTGCTTACCCATATAATCATTTGGCATGTAGTATATATTGAATAAAAGTGCAGACAGCTGTCCCTGGAGAACTAAGGCTATCTATCTCAATAAGCCACTTCCCTTGCACAGGTCACAATCACCAACAACTTGATGTGAGCAGATCCTCTGTTGACTGAATCATTTCCAGTTTTTGTTCCTACAGCTAGACAGGATATCCGGTAAGATGGAGAATAGGGAGGGAAGTTGGCTCAATCAATTAATGATTCGCTATTAATTTTCCAAACGTCTTGAAGTATAACATTACTGTTTGTCTGCTTTGATTCCTGTGTTTTGTGAAGGATGCTTCTAAGTGGAATGTGACCATTTTGCCATCAAACAATTAGAGGCTGTGTGACTTGGGACCTATTTTCGGAGTATGTTATGCAATGCTGTAAGGCCATAATAACCAGTCAGACTGCAGCAGACCCGGCTTAGGTAAAATGCAGTTCATCTACTTATGTGGGGCTACAGAACCATCATTGTACATGGTTGCAGCTGTAGCTTGTGAACGGTAAATCATATTTATTCTCAGTTATTTACTAAGGTGTGATCACGTGTCATTCCTACTGTGTGTGAGATTCTTACAAAGCTGATTCAGATATATTACGTTATTTTACTTTCTTAATTTTCAATAGTATCGCTACCACATCATTACCAATAAAAAAAACTAAGTATGCCAAGTGAACATGCTAGAATAATACTAGAGTACAGAAAAATATTGTATCATATTATGCCTTACTTGTTACTTTCAACTTAATAAATTGTAGTCTAGTTTACCAAAAGTTTTAGGTTGAAGCCGAAACTTTGGGAGGTGTGTAGGAAGAGAAGGATCTCAGACCCAGAGTATAAGTGGAGGTCTCTCTTTCCCTCACTTCTCCTTGGCATCTAGGCAGCATCTAACACTGCCATGGTGCCCTCTTCCAGCCTCCTGGGTGACATCATCACCGAACCCTGTGATTATTCTGCCACATTAGGACCAGTCATTTTCTTATATGTATGGCAGGCTTAACAGGCAAGGAATCAGATTTTTTAGGATACACCATAAGTGCCTCATAGGTGTTAGTAAGGTAGGCTACTTTGCATGTGGCCCTTTCTACTGCAGTATATGGGAGTTGTGTATAGAGATGAGCATAAGCTTGGGGTAATTTACTAAGCTGAGTGCAAGCCCTGCCACTTTTCTATGTAACTGAAAGAAGAGTGCAGTGGTTGGGAAGCCGCCATTCTCTGGCATGACCCACTTCTAGCAGTTTACAAGTGTGCATCAATCTCTTGGTGCTGCTCTCCTCTGCTGAATTTCTAGACACCCCCCCCCCCTCCATCTTTTTCCACCCCAGGTTTGTTATAACTATACCATTACATGACCACTATGCTACCTATCCATTCAAAGTCTATGGAACTGTCCTAGATAAGTGACCACTGTATTCAGCTAGCTTCTTCAGTCCCATAGACAGTGAATGGATCGAAAGAGTACACGCTTGACCATCACTTCATTTAAATGGGGAATCTCGGGACCTCTATTGTTGTAATTGGTGGGACTTCTAGAAAATGTAGCCCCATTGTCTATTGGATAAATTATCACCACAATACCCATTTAAACCCTTCATGCATTATCCTATACATATACAGTCCAGTGAGAAAGGACTTAATGCCCTGCCCTGTACTGGGATGAGGTCTTGTTCCACCGATTATCAGAGATAGCTCAGATCCAGGGTGCCACGATTGATTGTATGGGTCAAAATGCAATTGGGGGTGCCAATACATTGTCATGACAGTCCAGGACTTTACTCAATAAGGCAAATACCTTAAGGATAAAGTCCCACGTTGCAGAAATGCAGATTTTTTGTTGTTGCAGATTTTATTGTGGTTTTTTGAGCCAAAGCCAGAAGTGGATTGAGCAGAAGGTAGAAATACACTCACCGGCCACTTTATTAGGTACACCATGCTAGTAACGGGTTGGACCCCCTTTTGCCTTCAGAACTGCCTCAATTCTTCGTGGCATAGATTCAACAAGGTGCTGGAAGCATTCCTCAGAGATTTTGGTCCATATTGACATGATGGCATCACACAGTTGCCGCAGATTTGTCGGCTGCACATCCATGATGGGAATCTCCCGTTCCACCACATCCCAAAGATGCTCTATTGGATTGAGATCTGGTAACTGTGGAGGCCATTGGAGTACAGTGAACTCATTGTCATGTTCAAGAAACCAGCCTGAGATGATTCCAGCTTTATGACATGGCGCATTATCCTGCTGAAAGTAGCCATCAGATGTTGGGTACATTGTGGTCATAAAGGGATGGACATGGTCAGCAACAATACTCAGGTAGGCTTTGGCATTGCAACGATGCTCAATTGGTACCAAGGGGCCCAAAGAGTGCCAAGAAAATATTCCCCACACCATGACACCACCACCACCAGCCTGAACCGTTGATACAAGGCAGGATGGATCCATGCTTTCATGTTGTTGACGCCAAATTCTGACCCTACCATCCGAATGTCGCAGGAGAAATCGAGACTCATCAGACCAGGCAACGTTTTTCCAATCTTCAATTGTCCAATTTCGATGAGCTTGTGCAAATTGTAGCCTCAGTTTCCTGTTCTTAGCTGAAAGGAGTGGCACCCGGTGTGGTCTTCTGCTGCTGTAGCCCATCTGCCTCAAAGTTTGACGTACTGTGCGTTCAGAGATGCTCTTCTGGCTACCTTGGTTGTAACGGGTGGCTATTTGAGTCACTGTTGCCTTTCTATCAGCTCGAACCAGTCTGGCCATTCTCCTCTGACCTCTGGCATCAACAACGCATTTCCGCCCACAGAAATGCCGCTCACTGGATGTTTTTTCTTTTTCGGACCATTCTCTGTAAACCCTAGAGATGGTTGTGCGTGAAAATCCCAGTAGATCAGCAGTTTCTGAAATACTCAGACCAGCCCTTCTGGCACCAACAACCATGCCACGTTCAAAGGCACTCAAATCACCTTTCTTCCCCATACTGATGCTCGGTTTGAACTGCAGGAGATTGTCTTGACCATGTCTACATGCCTAAATGCACTGAGTTGCCGCCATGTGATTGGCTGATTAGAAATTAAGTGTTAACGAGCAGTTGGACAGGTGTACCTAATAAAGTGGCCGGTGAGTGTATAAGAACTTCCTATATATTTCTCATTCCTTTTGTAGCCATTCTTGGTTTTGGCTCAAAAAAACTCAGCAAAATCTGCATCAAAAAAATCTGCATTTCTGCAACGTGGGGCCTTAGCCTAAGAAAATGGAGATCTAAAATCCATGCCAGAAATGTTTGGTTAACTTGCCTCCTAAAAATTAAATAAAGAGTCTTATGTACTCCAGAATTGAACCTATAAAGGAATAATTCGTACTGCATAAAACAAGCCCACACAGTGGCGTAACTACCATGGTAGCAGCTGCCACAGGGCCTAACACCTTAGGGGACCCGGGCCCCCTCACTAGTTAATACCCCAAAAAAAAAAAAAAAAAATTACTTTTTGAGACCCGAGGCCACCTAAGGTGTCGGGTTACAGACAGGGGAGATCCTCAGCATGCATCTTGACAATGGGGGAGGGGTGGAGAAATCATGCAGGAAGAAGATAGTGCTGGGGGATTCAACTTATGCAGTCAGCAACACAGCGCTGAAGTCTTCTGAAGAGTGAGTGCAGACTGGTCAGTTAATCCATGTGTGCAGGGCAGGCTGTCAGCACACAGTACTGTGCTGGCAGCTGCCTGCTGCTCTTTCTGCTGCCTGGGGACGAAGGGGTTACAATGCCACATTCAGTGCTGTAACCCCTTCTTCCCAAGGCAGCAAACTTATTACAGTATTATGTATTACAGTATAAACCTATATAAATTATTTAAGCCACGTAGTAATGAACAATTTTGTTAATAAAAAAAGAAAACTGTCAAACTGGTAACAAATTTTTCATTCCTCCCAGGAAGAGTTAATAAAATGTTGTTAATATGTGATAAGATATGTTCCCTCTAAGATGGACATTTTGGGATGGAAAGAGTTATAAAGAAACCTACTAGTGAGGTTAATAAGTGCAGGTTAATAAGTGCAGGTTTATCTGTCAGCAAGGATTGTTTTGTTTTTTTAACTCCATCGTTCCCTACATGAAAAATTGCCACTGAAAATACAACCTATCCTGCAAAAAAAAAAAAAAAAAAAAAAAGCTGAAAAATAAAAAGGTTAAAGCTTTCAAAATTCAGGCAAACAAGAACAGAGATATCACTATGTCCAAAAGTGACTTCGTTCTTAAGAAGTTAAGGTTTGTTATCAGCTCTTCCGTTATTAAGGAATTACCTTTTATGCAATGTCTTAATATATTGTTAAAATGTTTCTTCCTATTTATTACTTTTAAAACCCTGCGAAAAATATTTAAACTGCCTCGATTTAGTACAAAAATCCGATAATAGTACCGATAGAAAAGAATCTACTATATTCTGGATATTTGCCATGAATGATGCTATTGTCCAAAGTACCTTAGTTCTGTGAAGCTGCATCAGGAAGTTATAATCGTTAAACTGTAAAGGAAATAGGTCAGAGGTCCAGCTCCTTTTTGTGTCCTCAGTGGAACCAGCAACTCTAGGATCAATGTTGTATTGTCAGCCACAACTGTGCTGCCAGAGGGCAGTGCACTGAGCGAGCGAGGAGCAATGGAACGTATGAGAAAGGGCCGAGTACAGGGTAAGCAGCAATACGCACAGCCATCATTTGCTAAGCAGGATAAAATGTTCTTGGCTCTTTTTCCCAAAGATTTTATTGAGCGTTGGACCCATGATGTGCTGCTGGGACCGGCATTCTTAAGCAGATCTCTAGTTATTGAATCAGCTACAAAGCGTTCGTACTGAGTGTTTCACCTTTTTGGGTATCTTAGGGGTTAATGATAGACATCTTGGACAAAATCCAAGCATCAAATGAGAAACATTTCACAGGTCAGCAGATGGCTGACTTCTCCCTGAGGCACAAATTAAAACCAAAAAAAAGAAAAAAAAAATCCATGAGAAATGGCTAAAATGTAAAGGAAGCATGCAATACGAGAAATCAAAGTTTTTTCCCAAAATCATGTCACATCGTCCTATAATGAGAACTGCCCTGCAGTATGTAAAGTAGAGTTCATGTGGTCTTATGTGATAATATGGTAAATCATGAATGGTGTATATCATATGAAAGCTAAAAAGCCCTGAGCAATGCAAACTTATCTACATGAAAACACAGCTGGACATTGTAGACCTGTATGTATATTATTTATATAGGGTGCATCCTACTACATACAGAAGTATGGACTCTGTACTGGATAAAATGGGAAATAATACTGAGCAGGATAGGCAATGGAGTACACACAGTAGGAAGGAGCGACCTCATAACAAAGATCCCTTCTAGAGATGAGTGAACACTGTTTGGATCAGCCGATCCGAACAGCACGCACCCATAGAAATGAATGGAAGCACCTGGCACGGCAACTGGCTGCCAGGTGCTTCCATTCATTTCTATGGGTGCGTGCTGTTCGGATCGGCTGATCCAAACAGTGTTCGCTCATCTCTAATCCCTTCATTTTGCTCTCATGTTTCTATGTATGACAGAAGAACCCCATGTTTGGTGTATTCATGTGTTTTCCATGACCCTTGAGCTAGTTCTTCACCCCTTTTTTATCTAACAATACAGTTCTTTTGGAAAGAGACATTATGCATAGGCTCTCACCACCCAGTAACAAAGGAGATGGGGCATAACTAAAGAGTCATGGTCCCTGATGCAAAAGTTCAGCTATCTACTATCTGTATCCCATCTATATATTTTGTCAGCATTTACAGCAGGAGTGCCCAATACGTCGATCTACTGGTAGATTGAAAAGGACGTATGGGTCGATCGCGGGATGCAGGGATCCCCGGTGTCTGTTTGTTCACAGTGCAGGCTGAGAGTCATCTCCGGACACTGGCAGGCGGGGCTGCCGCAGCCCCATCCTACCAGTGTCCAGAGATAACTCTCAGCCTGCGCTGTGAACAAACAGACACCGGGGATCCCTGGGTGGCCACAGAACGCCGCTGTCTCCTGCTCTCATGATCCGCCCGGCCCTGCCCACCCCCGCCAACAAGCCAGCCTGGTTCCGCCCATAGGCCCACCCACAGGCCCGGCCCCGCCCTAGTAGATCTTTTGCCTTGGTCAGCTAATAAAGTAGCTCACATGCTGAAAAAGTGTGAGCACCCCTGATTTACAGTATAGTGCTTCACTATCTGGGCCCAGACCACCATGAAGACTTCTTCACAGCGTGTCTGTACTCACAAGCTTTCGCTGTTAGTGCCCCATACACAGTAATCATGTATTTTGTGTATGGGGCATATGTCTCTCCCACAAAATCCTTCTTTCGCTGTACGCTGCAGGCCCATTGCTATCACCATTAACATTTAAAATTTTCTCCTTTCTGACAATGAAAGGCTTTTATCATAAATCTTATCACTCCGGTGCACCAGAGGGCAGGGGTAAAACATTTACAATGCACAAACCATCAAAGGAAATCAGAAAGGAGGTCAATGAAGTTTAATGAACCATAATGTGGTCAGGGAGACCTGTTGGTCCCCCTGATTTCTGGGCCCCTGTTGCAGTTCGCATAACTGACCTCTATAGTTATACCTGTGAAATGAGATAGGATTTAATAGGGTTCTTCCAAAGAGTCGCACAACGGGGATATTTTGCAGCATTTATGCTATTGAGTCTAGGATACATGTATTAATATAAATCATTATAATACATTAATAATATCACCTTCACCTTGCAGCACTGGGATCCTGTTTCAAATCAAGACAATATCTTCATGAAATTTATACGTTTTTTCAATATTGGGATTGGTCTACCATCATACATACAGAAAAATACTGGTAGGTTCAGTCACCTCCTCTACATCGTTAGAACATAGTTTACTATGTTTACCATGGTAGTGGTGGGGGAAAGCCTTGTTCCCCAAACGATATACATATTGTTAATGGGAAGAGACCCGACTGGGACCCTTTCCATTAAATGCCAGCCCAGGGGAGTTGTATAAAAATAAAAAAAATACTTATGCTCACCTGTCCTCGGCTGAGCATCCGCTCCGGGGCTTTTCCTGCCGGTACCTGAGATCATGAAAGCGGTGACCTGGGGCGCGCTGGCATAATAACGTCATCACACCCCATGTGAACACTGGAATGCAAGACCTCAGTCAGAAGACAAAAGAGGATGCCGCAGACCACAGGATGGATTGAGGATGCCCCGGAGAGGTGAGGTAAGTGTTTGTTATTTTTAAATAACTTCCCCTGGGTTTCTACTTATACTATGGAGTCTGAAGAGACCCCCGAGTATAATAATTGCTTCAGCTCTGGTGGGATGTGGGGGAAGGGGGGCACTGTGAGCACATAATACTGTGTGGGGGCCAGTGTTGAGCACATAATACAGTGTGGGGGCCACTGATGAGCACATAATATTGTGTGGAGGTCACTGCTAAACACATAATACTGTGTGGGAGCCACTGTAAGCACATAATACTGTGTGGGGGCCACTGTAAGTATATAATACTGTGCGGGGGAACCATGGAGCATAAAATACTGTGTGGAGGGGCAGTGTGTAACATATAATACTGTGTGAGGAGACACTTTGGAGCATATAATACTATATGGGACTACTGTGGAGCATATAATACTGTGTGGGGAACCCTGCAGAGCATGTATCACTTTTTAGGTGCCACTCTGGAGCACATAATACTGTGTGGGGGCCTTTGCAGAGCACGTAATACGGTTTGGGGCCACAGTGGAGCATGTAATATTGTGTGTGGACCACTGTGGAGCATATAATACTGTTAGTGGGCTATCATGGGGCACATTTTACTGTATGGGGTCCACTGAAGGGCATGTAATACTGTCCCAGTATTGTTCACATGCCGGGTGCTGCGTTGCTTACTTAATGATGACTGCAGTTGGGGTAAAGCTGTATCCCTTTCAAGTACCTGAGATATCACTTCAGTGTCCGTAACTGCCACTATCAAGAATTCATTCTAGGAAGTTTGCACCCAGGGCCACAAGACTTTAGTTATGCCACTAACTTGAAGCATGTCTAACCTTGACACCTGGAAAAATTGGGGTAACATATAAACTATAAATATATTGAGGACTTCTATTTAGCAAGACATTATAAGCAGCCAGCTGTGGAGAAAAGTCACAACATCAAACTATACTATATCTGGTGTCTTAGGCTGAGGCCCCACTTTGCGGAAACACAGCTTTTTTTTTTTGTTGCACATTTTGCTGCAATTCTTTAAACCAAAGCCAAGAATGGCTACAAAAGGAACAGGAAATATATATGAAGTTGAAATATGAAAAAAAAAAAAACTCAACAAAATCTGCAACAAAAAAAGCTGTGTTTCCGCAACGTGGAGCCTCAGCCTCAAGATGTAAAATTTGTACTTGTTTGTCAGGTGATCCCCGGCATATTTATACTATCCAGCTATCAGGGCATTATTTCTAGGAATGGTCATTCCCAATAATAAGCCCATGTAAATAAGTGGTTGAAAATTAAGGGGCCGTGCCATCTTAGCAAGTAATTAGTGGGGATACTTACAGATCATTGGGGATATAATTAGAGATGAGTGAATATACTTGATCGAACACCTCCACCGAATAGCTCCCGGCGCCAAGGAAGATAGGAGGGGCAGTAAAAATTTGATGCCCCGGAAGTGTTTATGCACCGGGAGCTATGCGGTGGAAGTATTCAAACGAGTATATTCACTCATCTCTAGATATAATCACTCAGGCCTATATTCATCAGGAGAACAGGAGATTTTTGCCCCCGTTGTAAATAATAAAGTGGTGGCTGTGCAGAGCATGTACCACTTCATTCATTTTAGTTGGATCACCAAGAATAGTCAAAAGTACAGAATTCAGCTATCTCAGTTGCTCCCATTGAAATGAACGGAGCAGCATGCGTCCCACCCAACCACCACGTGACCACCACTCCATTCAGAATAGGGACAAAAATGCCCCTTTGGTGGGGTCTGAGAGGGTCAGACTTCCCTGTTCTGCAGATTAATCCCTTTCCTAAATTGCTCAATTTCATTTTTCAATATATAACTGAATTTGTACAACTGGAATTTTTTTTTCTACAAATAATGCAAATTGTGCCCTAGAAATAGAGCAAAAACAAAAAACAAAAAAAAACCCACTAATAAAACTAATTTCTACAATTCATAGATTAAATATATTTTTATGGTGATATTAATTTTACGTATACAGATTAGTCAAATTGTTTCTGTGAAATACCAAAATAGCAATAAAACCCCCTGAACTGATTATAAATTGAGGTTAATCACATGGCTTTACCGCCTGTGCCCAGGCATTTACATGCACCTGCAACTTTAAGACCCTGAGCGTATGAGACTTACAAGCTGAAGAAAAGTTAACTTGGCAGTCATGTTAAGTATTGACTATCTGTCTTAGGTCTGAGGGCTGTAAATTCTCTCTGCTAAGATCCAAGTCGATTTGTTATCAAATCAGGCATTGAGAGGCTGATTCATTGCTATTCAGCGCTATGCTGATTTATATGCAGAATGTAAAACAGATGCCTTATGTGATACATATTTATGGTGAGTGCTGTTCTAGGAAGATTTATTACGGATTCCTTTGTCGGGGTGTACATGAGCAGAGGCATGATGACTTGTATTTCCTCTCAGCTGCCAATGCCAAACTCATTAAAAAGAGGTGTGACTATTAATATACATTGTAATACTGACATGTTCTAATTTATAACACCTCGGCAGGGCAGACTGAAGTACTCTGCAGACCTGCGAGGTGGTTTATTCATTCTTTGCCTGCTTCTTAACCATAAACATACATACAGTGCTAACACGTTTCTGTATAATACGACTAGAAGCAAATATCTGATGATCTGCTATTGACTATATGCATTACATGTATGTGGGCACGGTTCCTAATGATACCAAGGGGTGGGATAACATTAAATCTTCATGTGTGATGACTTATTTGTTCTGTAAAATATAGAAATCAGATACAGTTACCAATATAAATGAAAACCTAAAAATACCCCATACAGGGCTTTACAGACATCCTCAGTCACTGTCCCATACAGGGCTCAATATGTAAATTCATTATCAGTATATCTTTGGAGTGTGGGAGGAAACCGGAGTACCCAGAGGAAACCCACACAAATACAGGAGGAACATACAAACTCCTGGCAGATGTTGTCGTTGGTTGGATTCAAACCTAGTACTAATGGAAGTATTAGTTTATGTCTTTCCATAATGAGATCATCGGCTACTCAGAACTCAAGGCCACTAGCATAAGCTCTGATATGATTATGCATTGGAGTTCCTTCATATGTTCATATTAGGATTTAATTAACCTATCAAATTTTAGGTCCCTCCCCTGAGGAACTCCTACTATAATTTGATGGCTTTTGAAAGATATGCATCGGTGGGATAAGCTTATATGCATTAATAAAGAAATGAATTAAAAGCAACACTTGGCTTAACAAAAATTTTTGCTGTTTAACGTGCTTGCCATATTTCATATGTATTTGCCTGTCCTTTTGCAATATAATGGCTTCTAATTTCAGAGGATTTCTAGTAGAACATGGGTTCTTTCTAATTCCCCTGAGACCTTTTACATAGAGGAAAAGCAGACTGGATGAACACCCATGACCCCAAGTCTTTACCCTTTAGTGACTACCAATAGTTTTTCTTTTTTTTACAGTGGTCCCTAAGGGGCTTACATATACTAATATGTGTTCTCAGGAATGCAGTAGCTTGACATAGGTGTCCAGTGCCAGAATCTGAATGTACCCTAACCTGGCCTCCAGACCTGCCATGTATGGAAACCTAATAGGCCCTGCCATTATACTCTCAATATACTAGTGATAATATCCTACATAATATAGTGAATTACATACAGTTTGTATGCTTTTATTGCTTTAAAGCAGCAAAACACATAAAATTATACAAATGGCACCATATTCAAATTAGCCCAGAAATTAAATGTATCATGTGTACATTGACATGTTATCATGTTATTTATACTCCATAGAGAATATCATAGTAACTGGGGCTTTTTTCATCCTCCCTCTGAAATAATAAAATTATTCTGTAAATTATATTTACCCATATGGCTATATCATGAGAAAAAAAAAAAGAAGAAGTTATTGCTCTTGGAAAGCAACACATTTCTTGGTCAGTCAAAGCCAAAACAGACATACATGAGCGACCTGACGATTTTCTTATGAAAAACTGTTTGTGCATGTGCATTTTTTCATCTAAGCAGGTGACCGGCATTTTACCTACATCCTGCTCTGCGCAGCCAGGTTACCCTCCTAATCTATGCTTTTGTTCTAGACAACCAGATGACCAGCAAATACCTTTCAACTTTGTTGTGGTGCCCAGCATTTGGCTTACATCTTGCTCTGCAGAGCTAGGTGACCTTCATTTCCCT
The DNA here is from genome assembly GCF_031893055.1 of Leptodactylus fuscus. NCBI lineage: Eukaryota > Metazoa > Chordata > Amphibia > Anura > Leptodactylidae > Leptodactylus > Leptodactylus fuscus. Next base: position 57,066,368 of record NC_134269.1, read on the forward strand.
TGTTTCTCTTCACCTTTGCTGTAGACAGCCAGGCAACCAGTGTTTTTCTTGTCCTTTTGCTCTGTACAGTTATGGTGAGTTCACACAAAGTTTTTTGGACTGGATTTTGACGCGGAAGACACCTCAGAATCCGCCTCCAAAAAAACACCTCCCGCAGTTAGCCGTGTCAAAATCTGGTCCAAAAAAACTCCCTGTGAACTCAGGATATCTTGGCGCGTATTCCGTGGCATGAGACTCCTTCCCAACTAGGCCCATTCATTTGGGCCTCATCTGGATTGGAATGCCGTGATTGCATGCTGGTGCACTGCACCGGCGGAGACGGATTCTGAGGCGGCTTCTGCGTCAAAGTCCAGTCCAAGAAACTCTGCGTGAACTCAGCATTAGGTGACCAGAATTCTCCATGACCATCATTTTCCCACCTTCTTGCTGCACATAGACAGGTGACCAGCATGGCCCTCATCTCTTGCTCTGAACAACTGAGCAATTAAGTCTCTTTCCTATCTTTACCACTACTAACGTTACACGTGTCTGCATTTCATGCACTTACGGCATCTGCATTTTTCATGGCCACCATATATATTCATTTATTTTAATAGGAGAACACACTTTTTTCACACATTCATCATAACACTCAAATTCTATGGGTCCATTAAAAAATGGATAACATTCTTGTGTCATCCATATTTCATGGACCCAGAGACATTAAAAATATAGCAAATGAAAGAAAAAAAGTTGACCTGCTTTTCCCATATAAAGCAGGTCAACCATGGACAGAAAGCCATCTGCAAATGTGTAGGGTGAGCTGCTGCCCGCGAAAAGCATGGCCCTCACACGTCCATTGATGTAGATGTGTGAATGAGGCCAAAGGCTTTGTTATCTGAATATCAGTAATCTCCTCCTACTTCTTGCTACAACTATAACGTTCCCTGATAAAATTCAGCTTTTACAACTGTAGATTCTGCCGGGATATCAACAAGTGGGTTTCCCTCTGGAAATGGACTTGCTATCAACAGGGTGTAAAGAATGGGTGAACAGGTCATCCAAACAATGATCAGTCCAAGGACTTACTCACATGATCATGGATAAATACAGCCATGAAAAACAAATAAAATTGACTGTTTTTTCATGGCCATTCTGCATTCATGGATGGGGCAGCTGTTTTCATATGGATAAAAACAGCTGTAAAAAAACCCCCATAAAAATAAGTCCTTTTTTAATGGCTATTTTGATCCTGTGGGGTATCCGTTCTCATAGATCGATTATAGACTTCAGTCTATTAATGGGTAAGTTAAAATGGCTAGAGATGAGCGAACACTGTTCGATCAAATACATATTCGATCGAATATCAGGCTGTTCGGGGTATTCGATTGGAATCGAATACCACGACACAAACACAGTAAAAATTGGTATCCCCTCCCACCTTCCCTGGCGCGTTTTTTGCACCAATTACTGTGAAGGGGAGGTGGGACAGGAACAACGACAATGACAACGACATAGAAAAAAAACGGAAAAAGTAATTGGCTGGCTAAATCAGGTGACCTCCAATTTATACGAATAGTGGATTTAACATTTGATTAATTTGAGACTGTGATCTATGTGACTGTGAGACAGGGATAGATGTACAGGCAGGGTTAGCTAGGGGGTTACCTTTATTTAGGTGGGAATGTCACTCACCCAGCACTTTGGGGCTCTATCTGGTCGGGATCTTTGTCAGCTTGCAATATGCAGGAGCTGACTCTTTCCCATAGGAATGCATTGACCAGCGTTGATTGGACAAATGTCATGTAGAGTACAACATTCGGCCAATCAACGTTGGTTCTGCCGGGGAAGGGGGAGGAGTCTAAGATCCCTCCACAGCAGTTTCCATTGTGGTCCGATCTCGGATGTAGCAGTGCTGACACAGCTCTGCTACACGGAGAAGCAGCAGAGCTCAGCACACACAGAGATGCAGCAGAGCTGAGTGTGCAGCAGGGATCAGTGCACACTCCGCACTGCTACATCTGAGATGTAGCAGTGCTGAGTGTGCGTTGAACCCTGCTGAACACTCAGCTCTGCTGCATCTCTGATGTTGCAGTGCTGGCCGTGCGCTCAGCTCAGCTGCATCTCCAGGGTAGCTGAGCTCAACCGATGGCCAGCTCTGTTTCATCTCCAATGTAAGAGTGCTGGCCGTGCGCTCAGCTCGGATGCATCTCCGGAGTAGCTGAGCTTAGCGCACAACCAGCTCTGCTTCATCTCTGATGTAGCAATGCTGGCTCTGTGCTGAGCCCGACTGCATCTCTGGAGTAGCAGAGCTCAGCGCACGGCCAACTCTGCTTCATCTCCGCATATCCCAGCTCCTGCATATCGCAAGCTGACAGGGATCCCGACATAATACAGTGACTTGGGCATGTTATACGCCCCCAGACATGCTTACTCTGCTGTCCCAGTTGCATTCCAGGGTGTTTGCATCATTTCCTGGGATGTGATAGTGGACTTGGTGACTCTCCTGAGTCGAACGGTGGGATCCCCAGAAACGAAGCATTTTTCCCCATAGACTATAATGGGGTTCGATATTCGTTCAAATAGTCAAATATTGAGCGGCTACTCGAAACAAATATTGAATATTTTACTGTTCACTCATCTCCAAAAATAGGACATTGACTTTCAGAAAAAAAAAAAAAATGACCATTTCTGACGTTTATTAAGTCATGCCTTGTTCTAATGAAAGAGTCCACTACTGGACTATTATTATTTTATTTTTTATTTTTAAGTCTTTTTTTTTCCAGGTCATTGTCACTGAAGAACATTATGTACATATCACAATCCAAAAAACACTATGGAAATAAGAGACAGATTAGTATAAAGAGAGAGAAGACCATATCTACAGGGACGTTGCTATAGGGGGTGCAGTTGTAGTAGTCACTACCAGGTCTTGGAACTTGATGGGACCTCAAAGGTCCATGTGCCACACAAAATATATCACTATTCTAATTGGCACAAAGTAGGTGTGGGCAGCTCTATTTAAAAAAAAATTGCAACGAGGCCCAGGAGCTTCAATTTATGCTTTCGGCCTATCTACAAGGGTTTACAATCTACTCAACATTCCACTCAACTGGAAGCTTGAACTCTTTTCTGAAGTCATCTATAGGTCATTGATGTCATTGAGCCATCTATAATTTGTTAATCATATCTTACATTCTCATTTGCATGATATGATCTTTGGTAGGGTTTCCATGTACAGCAGAGAGCAATGGCTCCACTCGAACAGAAAAAAATAAGCTGCTGTCTGTAGTCTTATAGAGATCTCTGGCTCAGTATCACTTCAGACTGAGACACAAATGGAGATGTTCTTAGAAGGTCACTTCAAGTATTTCTGGCAATGAACATGGCATGAGGCAGCGGAGCCCAAGAACATATGTTGTTTTATGTTAGGAAGCATTTGCAAAAAAAGATAAAATAAAGGAATGGCGTAAGAGTTACATAAAAAAGTAGTTACATAAAGACAGTAGAATATATGATAAGTAGTGTGCTGGTTTTAGAAGTTTAGATAAAAGACCTGTGTGTAAAGACATTTTACAAGGAATCTAAAAGTCGCAATACTGTTAATGAATGCAGCACGAATGAACTCAAGAAATAATTGTCTTCGGGTTCAATTACTACTTTTCTGTACTCAAGTCCTGAGGTCTGTAGGAGAAATTCACCTGTAAAAGTGATAATAAAACACATTTAAAAGCCTTAACAAAAGGTGTGAGTGTGAACCCCATTTCATAACGTGCTAGTCCCCATGAATATTTTATTACCAATTTTGATATAAAGAGAAGATTACAATAAAAATAATCCACCACTTTAGGATCACAGGTCACCTTTAGCCCAAGAAATAATGTAAGCAAAGTCAGACGTAGGGGGTGGCTCCAGGGTGTAGGGATGGAGAGTTAACTGCTAGTTGTGAACCCCTACCCAATAACCTCATAATCTGCTATACAGTCATCCAACTTAATTATTGCTACTGCAAACACTAGATAGTTGATAGAGCAACATTGTCACATACAACTAAATAAAAAGGAGAGTAAGATTCATATTAAAGCATTTTACTGTAGTGTTATGCTCAACCCAAGACTGTTTGCATGTTAAAACAATTGATGCGCTGTTCAGAATGTTATTGTCAGACTGGGGTGCCTAGGGCCAACACGTAAAATGTATTTTGTTGGCCCATGATACAGCTACGTGCAAACATTACCTGACCTAAGTTCGCAAATTCATGAAATGTTGTCAACATAAATTTATTTTTCAGTAGTATCTTACTGCCTAGACCTTGCCTCTAAATGTTTTTATCCTGGGGTCTTATTGGTAGCTGCTGGCTGGCTTTTGCCTTGGTTCCTTTTAGCTCTGTCAGCTGAGACCACAGCAAGAGACCTGAGATAGAATGATTGGTTATTGGGGCCCCTCCAGTGTGATATGTTGGAGCCTTGGGAGTTAGGATACTGGTTGGCATGACTCTGCACATAGATGTCATCTAGTGCATGTACATATAAAAATATATAAAAATAAACTGGTTAGTTTCTTAACGCTTTCCCAACATCTGCCATAATAGTGTGGCAGATGTCAGGTGTGTAAATATGGCAGCCACTTAGGTGCCGTGTGGCCACCATAGGCTCCAGGTTTTTGCTGTATTATACAGCAAGGATCAAGCACTAATGCCCATGATCAGTGTCCGCATTGATTGTGCGTATTAAGGCCCTCCAGGCAGTACTTTACCAGTGGAACTACAATTTTGGGGAGGACCACCAGCACCCAGAATCCATTGCCATGTCAGCCGGGAGCCTATTGAAGACTCCCATGCTTGTCTGGCATTAATTTGCATGATGCCAGATTACAAAAGCCAGTATTTTGCATTGTTTACGCCAGTCCATCTACCTGCACACTGGCAATTATACAAGCCATAAGTGTAGAAACCCCTGAATTTTTTACAGAATATTAAGTATTTCTCCCAGAAAATTTTTGCACTTACACATGCTTTGTTATACACATGTTTATTTCCTTTGTGTGTATTGGAACAACACAAAAAAAAAAAAAACCTGAAAAAAGGGCAAATTGGACATAATTTCACACAAAACCCCAAAAATGGGCTGGACAAAAATTGTTGCTACATTTTCAAAACTAACTCTGTTTCAACCATGTTGCATTTAAACTCACCTGTGGCATGTAACAGTTGTGGGCAATAAAATCACACTTGAAACCAGATAAAAAAGAGAGAAATTGACTCGATCTTTGCATTGTGTGTGCCACACTAACCATGGACAACAGAACAGTCTTGTGGACAGATGAGACCAAGATAGAGCTTTTTGGTAAAGCTCATCATTCTACTGTTTACCGAAAATGGAATGAGGCCTAGAAAGAAAAGAAAACAGTACCAACAGTTAAATGAGGTTCAAAGATGTTTTGGGGTTGTTTAATTCAATATTAAGTTGAAGGTACCAGTAATTTTATCTGGCTCATTTTTGAAGTTTTGGGTAAAATTGTATAATTTTTGGCTTTTTTTTAATGTTTTTTTTTTTTTTTTTTTTGTATTGTTCCAGTACACCCAAATGAAATAAACATGTATAACAAAACATGTTTGTTTGCAATAATTTTCTGGGAGACATACTTCATTTTCTGGAAAAATTTTCAGGGATACCAACATTTATAGCCTAGACTATATAATTTGTATTTTGCATTATTTGGCCTTTTCTCCTCAGCAGTCTTTATCTGTTGTATTCCTCGATGAACTCGTCAGTGGAGACTGCATGCATTACAAAAAGTAAGAAGTTTCTCTGCTCTAAAACTGCTTATTAGAGATGAGCGAGTAGTACTCCATCGAGTAGGTATTTGATCGAATACTACGGTATTCGAAATACTCGTACTCGATCGAGTACCACTCGCTGTTCGAATGTAAAAGTTCGATGCAGAACTAGCATTGATTGGCCTAATGCTATACAGTCGGCCAATCAACGCTGGTTCTTCTCCTACCTTTAGAAGTCTTCTCTGTGCAGCTTCCCCGCGGCGTCTTCCGGCTCTGAATTCACTCTGCCAGGCATCGGGCCTGGGCAGAGCCGACTGCGCATGTCCGCTTGTAGTGCAGGCATGCGCAGTCGGCTCTGCCCAGGCCCGATGCCTGGCAGAGTGAATGAAGAGCCGGAAGAGCCGGAAGACGCCGTGGGGACGCAGCAAGGAGAAGACTGCACGGAGGATCCAGCCCGACCCTCACTTGTGGACTTGGTAATTATAATTTGATTGAACGTTGCCTACCCCTGAAACGAGCATTTTCCCCCCATAGACTATAATAGGGTTCGATATTCGATTCGAGTAGTCGAATATTGAGGGGCTACTCGAAACGAATATCGAATCTTGGACATTTTACTGTTCGCTCATCTCTACTGCTTATCTCTCACTCAGTGACAGCCCCAGAAACATGCACGATATATAAAGAAAATAAAGTGCTTTGGCTGTAATAAAAGGCTCATATTTAGCATCAGCACCAAAATAGACCTTTCTTTTGTTATCTTCTGCACTTCCTACTCACTTTGACTCACCTCTCCATAGACTTCTATAGAAATTTGTAATTTGAGTCAAGTGAGCTGCAGTCTGTCTTGACATTAACATAATTGGAATTTTCAGAATGAAAGTTTCTCTTGGGGGACCAGCACAATGGTAAGGTGGAACCCATTGATTATGGGTGCAGGACTTGATCCTCTACTAATTTTTTGAGACTCCAATGCAGATGTGAATTTAGACTTATTGTAGTTACTAAGTCTATCAATTTAGTGTAATGTATACAACTGCCACTCTTATTTCAGCACTGAATGATCATATTATTTGGGCTCCATATGGTATATTATAAGCAGAGGGCATCAACAGGGCACTATCCAACCTAATTTGAGTTGTCTTTGGAATAATATGAATTTCAGGGAACCTTCAGAGAAAGAGTAACATGGGCATCACATGTCATAAAAGTATTAGTGAGAAGAACATGGGCTTCAGACTTGTTGATTAACAGTAAGGTCAAGAGTCAGACCCCCACCACAGAGACATACCTTGAGCCTCTACCTACCTTGTGCTATTTAAAATAATGGTATATTTCATGTGGCAGTGCGACTTTTTGGGCCCCCTTAGGGTCCAGGGCCCAGTTTCAAATGCTACCACTGCACCCCCTATAACTACACCCTGCATCACCGATCTAATATTGATCTTAATGCTATATCATTGATGTTGAAACCCCAGAGAACCCCTTTAAGAGTACATTGTTAGACAAATATTACTATTTTTAACCTATTGTGGGTTTTTATATGCAGTATCTACTACACATGGGCCTACAGACATCTCTTGTCATGAAAGGATTATCCTATTGATATAAGAATTGGCTGTCAAAAAAATTCAGTTACAAAGATGTGATACGCTTGAGAGATGTGATTTTTGTAACAAAACTAGGGGGCACTAAGTGGGCTTCCTGGAATAAAAAAAAAAAAAAAAAAACTCTTTGGCTATCAATCTGTAACATGTAGCAGGAACACTAAAGGCGCTTCAGATAGATTCAGATGTTTAACTATTGTGCTAGTGATCATACATTATCTTATACATTCCGATTAGGCTGCAGGCCAAAGCAAAAAGATGGCAAGCAAGGTTCTTGGAAGCAAAATATTATGAGTCTGGAGAGTGTCTTCCTTGGAGCAAGAGAACCTTCAATGACAAAATTTCAAAGGCCATATGTATGAGATTTTTGTAAATGTCTTTGTTTAACTCCGAGCAATCTTCTCTTTTCAGTGTTGTTACTTTTTCAGGTACTTTTTATTTTTTCCTGACATTGTAGCAGATCTTCCTTTCTTTTGTGCATCTCTATTCCATTATGGAATATGTTCAGATGAGAGAAATGTTTCTGTGTGTTAACATCTGAAGGCATAGGAAAAGAATTCCCCAGGGTGCTGACTCTTCAGCTGCTGGAATTTGTACAGTGGAGGTATAAGCCAGACATGAAAGACGTGAGCTTTTTCTTTTAACGTTAAATTAACTCATTCCTTGTTAGGTGTATTAATTTATAGTGCTGTAATCCCCGATTTCTGAAGTTTACTTTTCTATTTGCATACTCCGATTGTTAGCCATTTCATTACTAGAAGTGACCTCAATCCTCGTCTCTCTATCCCTTAGCACACCGCACCCTGTGGGATGAATCGCATCTCACCTAGTTGTAGCACTGGGGTGAACTGTGCAGTAGTGATACACTTAGTTTCCAAAGAACTCACACTCACTCGCCCCAGAGAAGTGGTATCTAAGACTAAGGCCCGATTCACACTTGCACATGCGTTTCTGTTCGGGAAGTCCACTTGGAGACCCCCCGGACGTAAACCTAATCTGCATTAGAAAGCAGTTACGTTAGGAAACTGGCAAACCCCATTGACTATAATGGGATCCGTGTGGTTTCTGCTCAGTTTCCGCACAAAAATTTGGAGAGAAAAGTGCTGTTTGCAGCACTTTCCGCTCCGCACTTTTCATGCGGAGAGGGGGTACAGAATTCCCGAACACAGATGTGAATGGGAAGTCTGTACAGAATTTTGCAAATTCCAAAGCAGATACTGTATCAAATTCAATGGCAGAATTTGGTCAAGTGTAAAAAATTAATTTTCAAATTCCTGAAGCATGAAGAATTTTTCGGTTAGTAGAAATTTGGTTGTGTATATGTACCCTGTATGTTCACAAGGTGGAAAATAAAGAGGAATTCCTCTTCATTTTCCGCCCCCGCTATTTTCTGCCATAGCCGTTGCCCCTGCTGATTAGGCCCAGATGAATAGGAGTCTTGAGCCACGGACTCCGTGGCTGTATCAGCCGTGGAATCTGTGGTAAGATTGAGAAGGACTCTTCTTTTATTTGCGGCCTGCTGCAATCTTAGCCTCCCATTGAAAACAATGTGAGGTGGATTCCGGGTGGAATCTTCCCCGAATTCAGAGGCAAAATCTGCCCCCAACTCCGTTGGACAAATGAAGCTATGCTGTGATTAATTGCTATGGAAATATGTCAATTTCATAAATCTGACCCATTAATGTGTTTTATCAAGGGAAAAAGGAAATAAATTCTTGACAATTATATATTTATCTTTCAGTTTGGATAAATAAATCATGTATGGACAACTGATGGCTCCTGTGCAAGACCAGTTGTGGGCTCCCTGCTTTACACCATAGAGCACTGCTTTCCATTAGTAAACATCACTCCCAGGAAATTCATGTAATTTAACAGATACATTTAATGTAATAGACAGTAGAAAGGTTCTGTAGAGTGATAGGGGCCCCCTGGCCTACTGGCCCCTGTGTAGCTGAAACGGCTGCCCTGGAACCTCTGAAGCAGATACTGTATATAGATGCTGCAGAATAGTAGACAGGTTTATAGATAGATAGATAGATAGATAGATAGATAGATAGATAGATAGGAGATAGATAGATAGGAGATAGATAGATAGATAGATAGATAGATAGATAGATAGATAGATAGGAGATAGATAGATAGATAGATAGATAGAAGAAATAGATAGATAGATAGATAGATAGATAGATAGATAGATAGATAGATAGATAGATAGAGCGCATAGCTATGATAGATAGATAGATAGATAGATAGATAGATAGATAGATAGATAGACAGACATGGACATATAGTAATGGTATAGGTGTAAAGGCCATCAGTGAGTAAATGTTCAGGTTAAAACCACTTGCTTCTAGGCCAGAAAGTCCGATAATCCACTGCTAGTCTTTTTAATAAGTTCTTTATTTCTTGTTTTGTGCTTGATGTTGGTATAAATATCTATTGGATCTAGTCTAGAGTGTATTATTGGGTATTACATCATGAATAGGGTTGAGCGATCGGGATCGGAAAAGATCTTTTCCTGCGGGATCGAGGTTGGAGGTTATTTCCCACAAGACTTGGCTACTGGCCAATCATTGTTAGCTTTTCCTACAATAATTGGCCAGTAGCCAAAGGAATTGGAATCCAACCTTTTCCGATCCCGGTTGCTCAACCCTAATCATGAATACTAATATAAGGTGGGATTCACGACCACTAGAGATGAGCGAACACTGTCGGATCAGCCTATCCGAACAGCACGCACCCATAGAAATGAATGGAAACACCTGTGACGCCGGCCGGCCACCGGCAAAGTTAGTGTCACAGGTGCTTCCATTCATTTCTATGGGTGCGTGCTGTTCGGATAGGCTGATCCGACAGTGTTCGCTCATTTCTAACGACCACCACTGGCTTAATTTCTACTGTTTTGTATCAATGCTCTATATTTCCTATCAAAAGTAAGCAATTTTTCGATAAACTTAGAGGAAAATATACTATGGAAACTGAAATATGAGAAATGGCCTTGAGAACCATAGCCCCTGCTCATCTTGTAAGGAACAATGACTTCTATGTTATTTTAGCCTTTATGCTATAGCTATTGGGTCCATACAGTGACATAGAGAATATAAGAAACAATTGTAGTGCAAATGAAATAAACAGTATCAGCAGTCCCTCAAGATTGACATAGTTTACTTGGCTTTCTCATATCGCCTGATGACCTGTCCATGTCAACCACCTGTAGACTGCTGAATACTGTTTGCTTAAGTCATCTCCTTTGAGGGATATTTGGCCTCCTGTCAGCTGATTATGAGAAAGACCTTTTAACACTGTCAAAGTGTGCAGCCATCCGTTTGGCTGGCTGGCTCTGGGGGTTCCTCATTGAATCCTTTTTAGATAATTTTTTTTACTTGCAAAGAGCGATTAGCCTCGCAGCTCTTTCTCTTACACAGCTACGCAATACACCCACTGATCAATGCGGGACTGAGCTTGCCTTTGGCCGAAGTCTTCAAGGCCTTGTGAAGATGTAACAAAATGTAACTCTTTTTTTTTCCCTTTTTTTTTTTTTTTGAAGATGACAGGCTGAGCTTGACAATATAATCCTTCAGGCTTGTCTTAGTTACTGAAAAGCTGAAGCAGTGTCAAAAGAACCAGATGATAACAGTCTTCATGCCAAGTCTAACAGCTTCATTGCAACAAGAAAACTTTCACATTAAATTTCCATATGGTCTTTTTCCCCTCAAAGAGATAAGGAATCCCTGCTGCAAGGAATAAGTAAGTGGTGACTTTGGATTTCAGGCAGCAAAAGCGCAGCAACAAAAAATAAAAATGGATTAGTTGATTTTTTTGTGATTCTAAAGGGTTTAACCACCTTTACGGGAAAGTTTGCAGAACTGTATGTTACCATAGTATGTCAACCGCCGTCTGTCCTAAAACTCTCATTTACTCTGAAGACCTCTACTGGTGTACCCATATAGTAAGTAGAAAATTGGCAAAAGTGGCTTTTAAAAACAGAGCATATATGTATGTGTGCATGCATGAATCCATGAGAAAAAGTCATGAACGGTACATGGATAATATCTATGTGTCATCTGTGCCCTCTACGGACCCATACATCCCAAATAATGAGCTTGGACCACAAAACAGAGAGAAATAGTACTTATCCTGAGTTTTGCATCTAGACTCATGTCCCTCTACATGGACCCATGATAATCCATGGTATGGGACCGAAAGAAAGAATAGGTCATGATGACAAGGCAAAAGGTTGTGTGCATGTACCTTAGCTGAAGTGGTTTGAATGGTATTTCACTCTTTCGGTATTGCCCTTTACCCTTCACTCCCCCAATGGGTATTTAAAGGAATTTTTCAAGATAATCTCCAAACAGAGGAAATTCATAAAATAATAATAGAATCAAAATTTACTTGTTAAGTTCCCCACTGGTCCAATGCCACTGCTCCTATGATCCCTGCCAGTATGTGTACTTAGTTGCATGTGAACCCTGGGTGTATGATAGCAAGCTAGCAAGTGACTGCATTAATTACATGGGCTGGTATATCATCCCAGTAGCAAAGTAAACAAAGACTGTGGGGAACCAGTAGAGTGGTGGCGCTAAAGAGCTGGGGAATATTAGTATTTTCGCTATTTTATACAGTTCTCTCCTCTTGACTGATGTTTTTATAATTTTGGAAGAGCCCCATTAATATCAGAACCCCTACTTATCAGTTGTTAGAAGAGATCACATCATTCAGGTGGGCACTGCTTCTTTTATAGTGTTGTACCTGACATAGGGAATGTGTTTGGTATTTCAGTTCAACCTCATTGACTTGAATGGGACTGAGCTGCAAAAAGACCATGGGACAAATGAGAATAAAGTTATTGGCCTGCGCTCACCCAAGTGCTGCTTTCACTTTGAACAGCTAATCTTTGAGGGCCTGTGGGGACCTATAGTTTAGATAAATATTTCACTCCCAGAAAGCCCTTTAAGCCACCTACAGTACAGTATGCATTTAATGGGCAGCCATTCATTTTAAAGGCCTCCATATAATGGTGCATTTTCCCAGCAGTCTCTACATAAGAATTATCTGCCTTTTAGCAACTTCTCCAGCAAAATAATCTATTTGCCAGGGGTACTAGGATCTGAAACTGCAGGATCGGCTTTCTCAAAAGGGGTTGACTCTCTTGCATATTAAAAACCACAAAACATCACAAACTTGTTCTGCATCTTCATTTGTAAAAGATGAAAACATTAGAAAATTTTAACCCATATGGATAGGGTAAGCAAACATTCCCCACTTCTGCCCCATATTGTTTCATACCGAAATCAGCATTTATTTTCCACAACATAACCATATTTAGATATTTTATAGTTTTAAAGATCATCTAACCACCATCTTAGTGGTGACAGTCTTGATCAGATGCCAATGGATAGAAACATCAATGCACTTACCCAGCCATTATTTTGTTATTGTGGCCATGTTATTAGGCAGGGACAGTACATGTATGAGAAGATAATTTGGCCACAGGAAACCATGGTCCCTGAAAGTCCCTTCGTTCATGGTCATATCCACCTCCATCTGATCAAGACAAAAACTTTTCACCACTAAGGGTATGTTCACGCTGAGTTTTTTGCAGGCGGATTTTGACATGGAATTCACTTCTAAATCCGCCTGCAAAAAGGCCTCCCATTCATTTCAATGGGAGCCACTTGCTTTATTTCCCACTAGAGATTTTTTTTTTTTCAGCTAGCGGGAAAAAGAAGCAACATGCCATACCTGTCCACGGATTTTGCAAAACTCATTTGGTCCTAATCAAGAGTGGGATGCTGCGACGGGATGCAGATGCACTGCATCGGTATCCCGTTGTGGCTAACCGCGCGGAGAAGGTTTCCGCTGTGAGAACATACCATGAGATGAGCAGAGGAAATCGTTAAAACTCTGCAAAATTTGTAAATATTTATATTTGCAGAAATGTTCAACTTTTATTGGTCTACCAATTGATATATGGTTATATTCACTGCTAAATCCCTTTAACAAATGCGTAAATCCAGATTTCCAAAGTGAAGGTCAGCACCGCTTCTTTCATATACCCGGATGCCTGCACATGCACCTACTTAGGGATAATATTTCAGCGATATTGTCAGAAATTGATTGTCTTCTTAAACCACTACGATGGCTCTAGCCTAAAATAAGAATCTTAAATGATAACCGAAGAGCGGCTTTCATTGCTCTTCTTCCATGCAGGCCCATGGTCACGTCCGCCACATAAGACCTGTCAGTACCAGCATTCAACAGTTCAGTTTGCAGAGTCAATAAGAATAATAAAGTGTTAGCAGTGTCTATTCTCTCCTGTCACTGCTGATAACATCCTCGGTAAATAATAAGGTAATTTAAAAGATACTAAAGTTTCGATGCCTTACGCATTTCAACACTGGCATAGAAAAACTGTGTGTACTCGCAAGCATAACCCGAAAGTCAAAAAGGCTTTTCAAGATTAGAATCAGGGAACAGATAAGCAGTTGCACAGCAAGGGCTCAGTGAAAGTGCACATTTGCATTTGTTAAATGCCCGACTACATCTTTAAAGATAAAGGGTGGTCCCATACACAGGGTTTAAATACACAACAGAGACTGGAAGCGAGCGCAGCCTGACACGTGGTTCTTTGAGCTGATACAAGGAATGTCTTATTTTGGCTGAAATTATACAGTACATTGCTGGCCTGACACAAGATAGAAATTCTACACACATGGCTACTAAACCGCACGCATCACTGTCAGCCTCAAAGCGTCACATGACGGGAGTTCACATAAAACAGTGTTATGTGAAAGTCACACGGAGGAGAAGAGGAATTTACTGCAATGGAGTAACACTTCATATCACGTTTCCAACCTGGGTTATTATACTATATAATTGCCGCCCCAGGAATTTTGCCTAGAAGTGTTTAATACTGGCTTTAAATGCACGTTCTTTATACCATTGCAAGATTTAACCCCGTCGTTGCCGCAGAGAAGAAATAATGAGGGACGGCGACTTAAAAATGAACGCGATCAATAAATTAGCAATCTTCTTCTTTTACTCCCCTCCCCCTAAAACTTTTGTTTTATTTCCAAATGAATCCCCCGAATTCAAATGAGTTATCTCTTCTGTGACCGCTTCATTTTCCCACACAAGACTTGTCTGTGGCTGATGCAGGGTCCGGCAAATATACACAGAAGAAAAGACAGCCAGCAAAAGAATTCTTTTCACTCCCGTTTTTTATGTCTCAGCTATCCCCCCCCCCTTTTTTTTTTTATTCTGACACCCCCCCTACCCACTTCAGTGTTCTTTATGTTACACGATCACTCAAATTGAAGCCCAGGAGGGTCCTATAGGCAATGCATAGCATCCCTGGGAGAAAAAAGCCCCCAACAATCTATACACCAGATGTATAATGTTATATGGTCAAACTGGCAAACACAAAAGCTAAAAAACAAAAGGCGTGAATTAGGGAGAGGTATTCAAAGGCATGTTTTCAAAACAGCCCGGCCAAGTGCCTGACGAGTCCTCCAGAGACAAAATGGGTGGAAAAAAAAAAAGGTGCTAAAGAATGAAAGAGAAAAAAGGAGTGGAAAAGCCCTTTTTTTCTAATTAGCTGAGGCCTAACAGGCTCTGAATATCACAACTCTTAGGGGGTTCTGCGGCTGCTGAAATGAAAGAGGTCTGCTCTGAAGCCTGCATGCAGCGCCGCGTTCACATTGTACACTTCTGTGTCCTCCACAAGCGAGCTCCTCCACTTCTCTCTGTTTTGGGAGGTGACAATAAGGGACATTCTGCCCAGTTTCAAGCTGGAATAAATGGTTTAATAATGACACCGTGGGATTTAATGTGTTTCAGACGACGGCAGTCCAGAAAATGAACACAACCCCACGTGCAACATAAAATTATCAGAATTCTGCAGGAATCGCTCAGCTGACTCAGCATTAGATCACGGTCTACCTAGCACGCAACTTTACAATTACATGACCCGCTATTTGCTTTGGTGTTTGAATGCTTCTTGGTGTTATGTTTCAGTGATCATAGAAAATGGGTCTTTGGTATATGAAACTTTCCTTACAACAACCCGTCTTGTCTCGGTAGAGCATTGTGTGTTTGGAGACTTCATGTTTTTGCATTAGAGATGGGGGATGTTCTATATATAAAATGTGACAATACACTTGTCTACTTGTCTGTTCTTCATAGGTGGGCAAGAAGGTCATTACTCGTCGATTACTGACGTGATTAAAGGTGATGGAAAGATGCCAGGAAACCTCCTCCCTTCTCACACCCCACACACATACACACACCACCCCCTGGTTTGTTATGAGAAATGTAGAAAATCACAGATGTTACATTCACATTTAAATACCTGCTATAGGTGGCAGACTGCTTTTTGTGTGTAGTTTACTTTAATGGCATATGTCTGGCATCCTAAGCATCTGCAGCCCTACCAGCGTGATAGTACGGCTGCTTGGATAATTTCTTAAAGGAAAAATGTTTTATCTCAAATGTTTTCTCAAGTGGGTAGCAGCTATTTTACATTACAAATGTATATCTTTCAAACAGATGCATACATACATATTACATAAATACATACATAGTACATATATACTACATATTTTTGTTTACTTAATGTAGACATAAAGTTTTCTTTACATTCGCATTATAGTTCTGTAAAAGCAATAATAATAATAATAATAATAATAATAATAATAATAATAATTTATTGTTATTATTATTATTATTATTATTATTAATAATAATAATAATCCAAAATAGTCTTCTCTCCAATCTGCAAAGACCTTGGTGGTCAGGTGACTGGTTGGAGACAGTATGAAACTACTATAGTTAGGACATGACATTGCAAGCAGATGGTACCATTTCTGCAAATCGTGGTGGTATTGTGATCTGTGATAAAAATAGACGTTGGGGTCCCAGGTGACCGGAACATCAGGGTGAGAGAAGCAGAGAAACACATGAAATGCAAAGACTTTGAGATTGTAGTCAGTAGAATGTGGAGGACCAAAGCCAGATATGTGCCTATGGTGGTCGAAGCTCTAGGCACCGTCACAAAAGAATTCAAAGAGAATCTTCAAGAGTTTCTAAGCCATTACAATGCCTGAGAGATGCTGAAATTGCCTAAGAAAAGTATTGGGATAAGACCCCTTGTTGGGGTACAGACCACATATAAGTCACTAGACAAGGCTGAGACGTGGGACACTAGTAATGATTGTAGTAATAGTGAAACATTCATATGTGTGGAACCAGTGTGACTTGTACTGTAAATTGAATACTGAACAATCAATAAATATGTTGTATAACATATAATACATATGAGTAGAGATGAGCGAACACTGTTCGGATCATCCGATCCGAACAGCACGCACCCATAGAAATGAATGGAGGCACCTGTGACGCCGGCCGGACGCCGGCAAAGTCAGCGTCACAGGTGCTTCCACTCATTTCTATGGGTGCGTACTGTTCGGATTGGCTGATCCGAACAGTGTTCGCTCATCTCTACATATGAGATAATGATATACTAATGTAACAGACATGTGGTGCAAATCCCAAAATCTCCCTGAAAGTCTCCCTGGTGCATTACTCCCCAAGCAAGGTCTCTAGGAGCTACATTCAGCTCTAAGAACATCTAATTGTGACTCCCCAGCTACCAGCAGTTGCAAGTGGTGTACTGTACTGGCACCAGGGATGTCATCCCTCACCTGTTGCATTTGCAAATGGCTCACTGTGTACAATAGTTTAGAGATCTACGTTTTAGTACATGAAGGGGTTGAAGGGCAAATGAGATGGTTCACACCTACGCTGACCTCTCCATCATTGGGGTTCCCGGGGGATAATGGTGAGCTAGGCCACTAAAACAGCAGTTACCCATGGACCCCATAGACAAGTATAAAAATGGCGGAGAGACAAGTTCTCCATGCAGGACTTTTCTCCCCACTTATTAATGGCGGACTCCGATGCAGATGTTAACTTAGCCTCAGATGTTCTACTATATTATTCGAACACAAATGGACAGCAATGGTAAGAGATAGACAGACAGACAGACAGACAGACAGACAGACAGACAGACAGACAGATAGATAGATAGATAGATAGATAGATAGATAGATAGATAGATAGATAAATACTGAGAGACACTGATAGATACTGTAGTCAGATCGAAAGAATATGTCACCAGGGTAATATTACTGTGCTTCCACAAAGGCCTTGAAGTTCCATTACATACAATATGACCAGCTAGAATTCACCTGCAATCCAGTGCAGTGCACCTTGAAAATTTTTCATGGGAATATGGCCATTAACAAAAAACAACATAGAAACCCGCATGATACGTTACTGAGAGCATTTATGTATAGGGAAAATAAACAGAATTTGGGCCCTAGATATTATTTTTCTAGTAGGGCTAGTAGGTAGTGGGAACATAGTCAGGAGAAGGGACACAGCTGCTTATACATGTGTTTATTATGCAAACTGAATCTCTCCTTCATGTTCATGAAATGAAAACAATTTTAATACATCAAAGGATCACTGCTGTGCTAGTCCTGTGCAATGTACATACTGTTTAATGGTTCATGGCATATGTTTCCAACATGTATATCATTTGGGCAGATTGGATCATTGCTGAGTGGTGATAACAGTCTCTGTCTACAGGAACCGGGTTTTATTCCAAGGACTGTTCGCTAAGTTGTGCAGAACTTCTGTTTAGATTAAGTGTATAAGAAAATCATGGATTTAATTCTAATTAATTTAATTATAATCAAAGTGTTTCAAAAGGCATAATTGGGCCACCTCTAACCTGGATACAAGATACAGGTGGGCATGGAGACATAACGGTTCTGTATGGTATCCTGTGGCATATTTGCCCAGAGATGTTGCAGCTTGGCCTGTAGATCCTGCACACTTGTAGGTTACCGAATCTGGCCACCAAGCTGGTTCCATAAATGCTTGATAGGCAATAAATCTGCAACTGGAAGGCCAAGGAAGTGTTGTAGTCTGGCGGGTACATTCCTGCAAAATCTGCTATGTGTGCCAGCATTATCCTGCTATAATATGCCGGTTAGAAGCCCTCCCATGAAAGGCAACACATGTGAGTGCCTCTTAGAAGCACACGTAGCAGTCAACAATCTCTCACCAAGAAGTACGCTACCCAAAAGTAGCTCCTTTGAGACTTTTTATAGGGCAGTGGGAGCAAGATCCATTTTAGTGATTTATGCATCTGCTTCAGACTTGCTGTAACTGCATGCTGAGTTTTACAGCAATCCAACATTTTTATATGGGTGCACTATTTTTTGTTATTGAGTGTATATAGCAGTGATGGTGAACCTTTTTGAAACTGAGTGCCCATGCTGCAACCCAACAACCACTAATTTACTGCAAAGTACCAACACAGCAATTTAACCTTAACACTGTGTGGATCCACAATTGTGGACGGTTATGGACCCGCAAAATACGATAGTATGAATAGAGTTTTACAGAGCTTTCAACAATACAAAGGTATTTGGTATAATTTTGAACAATTAATGTTCACTATTTAGATGCACAGGATCTGTTTTATAGTGACTAAAAAATGTTATTATGACCTGTAACAATATCACATGTCTGCTATAAAATAGATATTGTGCGACACAGAGTGATGGGCCCACATGTGCTCCACAGTGGTCTACATATGGTACAATGTACTCCACAGAGGCCCCACAAAATACAATTTGCTTCATAGTGGCTGGCAAGCAGTATATTATGCTCCACAGCATCCCCCACACAGTATAATATACTCCTCTGTGGGACCCTGCACAGTATTATATGCTCCACAATGGGCCCACACACAGTATTATATGCTCCACTTTTTTTTGGCCCCCTACACAGTAGTATAAGCTTCACAGTGGGCCCCCACACAGTATTATATGCTACTTACCTTATCTCCTATGAAGAGCAGCTGGACAACCTCCTTCTCCTGAATTATGTCATTGGTTTTTTCGTTAGGGCAGATGTCACACTCTGCTGTCAGTGTCTGTGGCCCCACGGCCTACACAGACAGTTTTCAGCTGTTTGTGCATTTGCTGTACGGATTCCCTGTTATTAAGCGAAGAGAGAGCCTGAATGGGATTACAGCACACATACCAACAGAGAGGACTCTGAGTGCCCCCTCTGGTACGCCTGCCATAGGTTCTCCAACACACGTATATAGTATACCTTTTTCAACTTTTTACCTTTTTTTTTTAAAGTCTGTATTTCATTAAATGAGTTTTCCAGATATTTCAAGTTAACCCCTATCCATAGAAGGGGGAAACTTTTTGATAGATGGCGATCAGTGATCACAATGAAAACAGTTCTTTTTACCCCCAAATGAATGTACTGGGTTATTAGTTTTGTCCCACTATCTAAATTGCTTTGGGGGTCTCATTAAGACCCCCAAATTTTTTGAGTACTAGCCTAAGGTATAAAGTAATTTTGGTACTTGGTCTGAGATCAGTATAAGCTTAGAGAGTGTGGCATGAGGTCTGAATTTATTTAAGAATTTGGGATCTAAATTTATTTAGGGTTCTTATCTAAGGTCAGAATTATTACTGGAATCTGCAATCTAAATTCTTTTTGTATTCTTTCCCAGTGCTGAGTTTTTATCAGTGTATGAATTCATTCAGGGTCCTGATCACTGTTTAGATCTAATTGTGTGGCATGGTCTGAGGTCTGACTTAATTTTCTGTCTAGTTGGGGATCTAAATTAATTATAATTATGTAAAGTCTGTAGTGGTGGTCTGAATTAGATACAATGTAACGTTACCTCCCCAACAATCCATTATATTTAACTAATCTTCTCTTTGAAGGGGAGCATTCAAGTATTTGCTATTAGGCCGAGCTCTTTCTATTGATGGTCTGGAAGATATTGCATGTAGTTTAGTGTGTCATTCTAACAGCTGGATGGGTAGAAATTAGAGATGAGCGAACACTAAAATGTCCGAGGTTCGAAATCCGATTCAAACAGCCTCACACTGTTCGACTGTTCAAATGGACTTCGAACCCCATTATAGTCTATGGGGGGAAATGCTCGTTTCAGGGGTACGCAAATTTCGATAAAATCATACTTACCAAGTCCACGAGTGACGGTCGGGTTGGATTCTGCTTGAAGTCTTCTCCCGGCGCAGGGTCTCTGCGTCTTCTTCCGGGTGGAATTCACTCTGCCTAGGCATCCGACTGCCCGACGCCTGAGCAGAGCCGACTGCACATGCGCGTGTATGCGCGTGCATGCCCGCGCATGCGCAGTCGGCTCTGCCTAGGCCGGATGCCTAGGCAGAGTGAATTCCACCCAGAAGAAGACGCGGGGACGCTGGTTCTGCATCGAACCTTAAACTTTGAACAGCTAGTAGTGTTCGATCGAGTACGAGTATTTCAAATACCATAGTATTCGATCGAACACCTACTCGATCGAACACTAATCGCTCATCTCTAGTAGAAATCTGAGAAAATTTAGGAGAGTAGCACAAAAATAGTACTTCATCACATGCTTGTTTGACTACCTTACCAGCCAGAGGAACTATGAAACGAGGATTGGAAAAACCTATTGTATCTGAAAATGGACTAAGTAAGATTGTAGGAGGTGTAGTCTCTCATGCCACAGGTTGCGATAGAGTCAGAGTATGAAATCCAAATCTACAAGGAAAGGGGAACAACGGAGATTGAGGAGGTAGCAATTGAACCCGAGTCCTGGTGCCTTGTCACTTAAAAAGACACCAGTATTATAAATGGCAAATGGCAGTAGGGAGTCAAGTTGTGCCTCTAACTGGGCGCCAAGAAGACACCAGTCCCGAACAACCTGTCCACAGTATAGTGTCAGATACCTTTTTTTGTTAGAAGGGCACGTCTGCTGTTAAAAGTAGATTAAGGCAGAGCTATAAAAATATTTAATGGGCAATGTAGTGCCAAGGTGAAGCTTTAATGTTGTCACTGTTCATGCAGCACAACAGGTAAGGGTCATCTCTGCCATACTGACTAGTTATAGGAACAGGAACATTCATTGATTACATTATGTTAGCTGGTTTCACAGACTAAATTTTATGGCCAAGTCTATGGAAGCATTTTGCACTCTTTCTAATAGGCAGCAGTGAATTGTACCACCTGCCATTTTGGGGCTAGGTCACCTTTCATTATAGAAAAGCCGGCCAATCCCGCAGATGCTCTCTAATGAGGACAGTGGCACAGAGGTTGCCTATTTATTTGTAAGAAATTCATTCAATCATAATTCTTCTTTCCCATTTTACTATGTTCTGGCCTCTCTTTTTTTTTCTATCCCCTTTGCAAAATTTCCAGTCTGTCATTTATAATGATTGATAGATTTATTTCAGCAAGATCCCAGTGAATGATTGAACCCCACTGAGTCGCCTGCAGTAATATGCATGAAAAGGCCTTTCGGCTTCCGCAGTCTCAGTATTGGGGAAGACCTTGGTCTGCCTGGGGAGCCAAGACCCAGTCTTCAACTGATTGGATTAATTTTGGACAGACTTTGACAAAGCTGAAGATAAAAACAGTGAGATGCTGCAGCTTTCAGGCAAGAGAGAGAAATAACAATATAAGAAAATCAAGTAGGGTTTCTTCTGAGAATCGCCGCAGCTGAAATAACAAGACAAAGTTCACAGGGAACAGTTTACAGACAGGAGAGACACAAATAAAGAGAGGAAGTGGAGATTTACTGTTAAAGTGATGGCCTCCGAGGTACTGGCTGAAGCCTAAGTGCCAAGGGCATATTATTACTAGGTCCATGGCTACTAAATGGTGCTGATTAATAAGATGTACAACTCTGATAGAAAACATGGAGTGGAATGCCACAGATTTCCCAGCGCTAACCATAGACCTTAAATTTATTCTTTAACTCAGAAAGCATCTTGCAGATATATACAGGAAGTATTTATGCGTCGTCCCTAATATATTGATATTTATGGACTGCTATAGTATGTGTGGGAACAATGTGAACCTAGAACAGACTAGTAAGAGAGAAGATAATATTGGGGACACACAGAAAAAATGGAATGGATAGATAGAGATGGATGGATGGACAGATAGATAGATAGATAGATAGATAGATAGATAGATAGATAGATAGATAATAGATAATAGATAGATAGATAGATAGATAGATAGATAGATAGATAGATAGATAGATAGATAAATTTTCTCCGGCTCTAAGTGGGAGTGGAGGTCGGTCATGGAACAAAATGCTACACCACGTATGTATATATTTATATATAATGCATATATATAGTAAATGAGGTAAATATGAACAAATTGTCTTATGTCGGTTTTGGCATTATGCTTGTTTAACATTAATTTTTGCCCAGTATCACTTTAGATGATAACTTTGGAATTTATACAGGATAGGTAACTGGAAGCTCCTGCAAAATCTGCAACTGGGCCCCAGTAGTATGTACTATTTATGATACTGGTGTCTTAATATGGTGTCTTTAGAGAGACCTTTGTGCCCCCTCAACCTTCAGGGCCCAGTAGAAATTGCTACCTCTGCAGATGGCTACGCCACTGACCTTGTGGTACGCCCTGGAATTTAGAAAAACAGATGTCCAGTAACTCTGTAGAAATCCACTTAAAATTCAGCAAATTCTATTGATTGTCCATTACAAGTCCATACAATGAATACCTATAAGAATTGGTTTACACACTTGACATGGTTTGTTACAGCCTCTCTTTGAAATGGCCGTCATTGTTCCAAGGCTCCTCCGTTTCACAATATTGGTCCTAACCGTAGGTTAATGGTGTCACACAAAGTCTCTTAGATATGAACATAGTGTTAAAGGAGTTATGCCAGAGCGTTGCCGATTAGTGGGGTCTGACTGCTGAGAACAGGGCTGTTTCACCCTCTTACCCCTCGTTCACATCTGCGCTTGGTAATCTGTTCAGGGAGTCCGCATGAGGACCCCCCTCCCCCCCCCCGAACGGACTAAAGCGCATTTACAAGTGCCGTGCAGTAAAAGCACACAGATCCCATAAACTATAATGGGGTCCGTGCGCTTGCTGTGCAATCTCCACAATGAACATGCGGAGAGGAAAGTAGATTGTGAACTACTTTCCTGTCTGCATATTCTGTGCGGAGATCTCGCGGCAAGCACAAGGACCACATTATAGTCTATGGGGATCTGTGTGCTTTTACTGAACGGCACTTGTAAATGCGATTGTTATTCCATTCGAGGGGGTCCCCATGCGGACTCCCCTAAAAAGAATACAAACGCAGATGTGAACGAGGGGTTAGGAATGCAGCCTTGAAGAAAATGGCCAAACCCCCAGTTAACAGAGATGCCCCCTAACTCCCATTCACTTCACGTCTCTGGCCATCAGGTGCTCTGCTGTTTTTCCAATGGCTGCATTCTCAGCGAGGGTAAAGGATCCTGTTCTTGGGATCATTGGGATCTCAGTGGTCTGAGGATCATCAATTTATCCTCTACCCTATCTATCCTCTGTACCATGGATAGATGATACGTTTTGTGGCATTACTCCTTCATGTAATGCAATATGGAAGACAAAGTAACAGTTATCAGAACACATCCCAATACTTTACTGGCCGCAACAAAATATATGGCAGGGCATTGGTCACTGGTAAAAAGGGACTGATGCCCTCCTGGACATTTTCTATTAGCCATGCTGTTTTCTTCTTCTGTGTTGAAGCTTTATACCTTTGTCTGTCCCCTTGTTGCATGTATCGTACATGCTTACATTATCTGTTATTCTGCTCATACAAGGAATCCTAACTTCATTTAAAGTGCTAGTGCTAGCATTTCTCTAAGAACTTACTCTTGATATAACCTTTAGCAACGTGCTTTTAAATTTACTGAAGTTTTACCGTACATTGTATTTCAATACAATCAGTTATATAGGCTATTCATAACTAAAAATACTAACTTTCTTCATCTGATATTATATTTTATTTAAAGATCAGAACCCATTCATTGGAGCAAAATATGCTATTATTATTTATGATGGTGTGCAGTGCTGTGAAATATATCAAAGCTATAGAAGCCGTGAGAAATAAATAAATGAACATAAAACATGGAAGGGAGGCAGAGCCTGTAGTGCGCAAATGTACATTCCACCTGAGGACTGCAGACTATGGCAGTATATAGTATATTAGGAGCTCCAAGGGTCAATCATAGATTTTATGAAATGTATCCTAAAATAGGTATATTAAGGAATTGCTATGTCAGCAACTTTCTAACATATTACTTGCAATCTTACAGTGTAAGGCTCCGTTCTCACGGAGTAACGTGCTGCTCATTTAGACACATGCACACGTGTCAGCGCGGCGCTTCAAAACAGATCCCATTAATTTCAATGGGTGCTGGCTTACGCGCGTGATCTGTTTTGAAGCGCCGCCGTGTATATGTGTCTAAATGAGTGGCGCGTTACTCCGTGAGAACGGAGCCTTAGAGTTTATTTTTGTTCCTGAATCACAAATGCAACACCCAGACTTCCAACTAGACTTTGCAAGCAGCCACCCAATCCACTTACAATTCAGTTACCTGTGGAAACTATAATGGGGTCTGCTGAGTTTCTACTCAATTTCTGCCTGAAAAATGCAGAAAGAAAAGTCCTGCTTGATACTGTAGATTAATTGACTTCCTATAAAATGGCCTCGCTGTGCGTAACATAGGAAAGTTGTCACATGGGCTCATGTGAATGGCAATAACCCCTGTACAATGCTGCTAAATATATAAACACTCAACAGGAAAGCAATACATAATAGGGTCAGATTATGATCAGATGAATGTATGTGTTCAATTTGCCTACAGAATAGAAAACTTCCCAACTGCCCCAGATTGAGTGGGACAGTCCTAGATTTCAGGTGCGGGTGGAGGAGTGACTTACGGAACTTAAATTTTCTTTAACACAGTTCATTGGACCCTTTTATTTTAATGGGTACATGCAGACATCCATTGGGAATGGAGACATGCTATATGTTGGTCCAATTTGTGGACCACGGAGAACCATTAAAGTCTCCGGATCTGTGAAGATTATGTGTATATCTTCCGTGTGCTGTCTGTTTTTCACAGAACTAAAGACAGTGTAAAGCAGGGGTAGGGAACCTTTGGCTCTCCAGCTGCTGTGAAACTACAACTCCCAGCATGCTCCATTCACTTCCATGGGAGTTCCCAGAACAGCAAAGCCAGTATGCATGCTGGGAGTTGTAGTTTTGCAACAGCTGGAGAGCCGTACGTTCCCTACCCCTGGTGTAAAGTATAAGAAATTTTTGTAAAAAAATCCAATTTTCAAAGGCTTGAAAAAAGTATCAACAAAAGGCAGCACATGGCTCAAAAATAAGAGGGTTGTGCGCTGTCTGTGATTATCAGGGACATCACATGACCACAAAATAGGTATATGTGAATAATGCTACAAACTACCAAAATCCTTCCCATCCCAGGTATTAATGCTCCTTCCAAATTCTGCGGCCATTGGTTAGGGTGGATAGGTGAGGTCTTGGCCATTTGTGGCTAACCAAGGTGTTCTTACCCTTAATACAGGGAAACCAATATATTGCATTATTTTCTTTAGATAGATAGATAGATAGATAGATAGATAGATAGATAGATAGATAGATGGAGATAGATATTTTGGGAAGGAAGGGGGAGAAGCCAATCCCTCTTAATCAATTCACAACGTAGCTTGAATATAACCCCTTTATAAGAATATATGGTGCCAACCATGTTAGTCTACGTCAGGCAATGGCAATGGATTTGATTTGATAAGGCGGACGACAAGATGGCACCATTTACTTACCGTAAGGGCCTGCACCTTTAAATATAAGGCAATATGTTATATTAATCAGCAGTCATTCTGAAATCTCTCATAGGACAATATTCGGTAGTATAAAGTGCTTGAAAATGGGAAAGCTGTTTGGAAAACAATAAAAGGAAGGAAATGCTCAGTCAGGGCTGCAGTCTGTCACGTGTGCATTATAACACCACGCACCATCTTTAACTACCTTGAAATCCCCTGCCGTGCTCAGGTATTGGAACAAAAAGAGCAGGTTCGGGTCTAAAGTTCCTTCCTTTTATTGTTTTCTGGTAAAGCAATCTTTGAAAGTAACAGTTTATATCCATCCTGTTTAGTTGCTACATTTATTTCTATCACCCAGCGTGTGTCGTTGTCAGGAAACGTACAGTTTACGTCTTGCAAAATGCTGGTTCGCTTTTATGTAAATTAAACATTATTCATGCCGCATCATTATCTGAGTCGGCTTAATTGGCTTTAAGATTCATTAGTTTACATGGGCAATAGTCAGAATAGGAGTCCCGATTACCTAGTGTTTGTGAAGAGTATGGTTGTAGCACCAGGACACAACATGAATTTGGTCGGGGTTAAATGCTGATAGGAAAAACTTAGCTAGAGCATGCAGCATATAACTATATATATATATATATATATATATATATATATATATATATATATACATACGCGCATATAAGAGCAAATAAACACAGCAGAGGGCCTCTTCATAAATCAGGTGCACACCCCTGTGCCAGAATGGAGATCTACACTAGTTAGGAACATGACTGCTCATAAGTATGTTGGGCTGAGGCGTCACTGCTCAGCCTGCCCTTGACCTGCCCACATTTGCATAATGTGACGAATGAGGCACTGAAGGATGCACCCTGGGCCACCATGCCACCCATTTGATTGATAAATTTCTCCCAGTTTGTCAGTCTGTCCTGTGTTTATCAACTGAACTTACCAAAATTGGCAGGTTCAAACAATTTTCCTCCAATGAGTCAGGGCTCCTGCTAAGGCTGGCCATACACATTACACCAATGTTGCTTCAACTTACCAATTCCTAAAAGAATGATGACTATCTCTTGTGTATGGGACCTCATTGTACCCCAACAGTAAATGAAAAGATAGATAAGCATCAGGCTGTCGGATTTGAACATGCTGAATCCATTTTGTTCTCCATGAGATATATCTCCCAATTCAAAGCACATGTATGCTAGGCAAAAAAAAAAAAAAAGGGTAAACTGGTGTTTGGCTGATTTAATATGTTACAATCCACTATTAATAAGGGGCTATGCAATTCCTTGGCTCAGTAACCTACATCATATCTAATAGACAGAAGAAACATATTATATCATGACTGTAGCTCTATTATCTACTAGGCCCCTTTGATTTACTAGATGCAGCCTCTAGAATGCACTTTATGTTAAACATGTGATATCTGAGCTCTGAACCTGATTCAGAGTTCTAGCAAAGCCTTGGCACTGTCAAGTGCTGGAGTTATCTTCATCAGTCCCATAGTCTTTGAATACAATGACAGGATTCAGGCCCAATTGCCACCCTACCAAATAGGGGACATGGCACCTCTGTTCTTGTGATCTATGGGCATCCCACTGGTGAGACGCCCAAAGATCTAATGTTTATGACTGGTATCCCAGTGGTGAGACCCGAAAAGATCTGATGCTTATGAATGGTATACCAGTGGTGAGATCCCCAAAGATCTGATGCTTATTACTGGTATCCCAGTGGTGAGATCTCCAAAGATCTGATGCTTATGACTAGAGATGAGTGAGTAGTATTCGATCAAATAGGTATTCGATCAAATATTACGGTATTCGAAATACTCGTACTCGATCGAGTACCACTCGCTATTTGAAAGGAAAAGTTCGATGCAGAACCAGCAGTGATTGTCCGAATTCTATACAGTCGGCCAATCAACGCTGGTTCTTCTCCTACCTTTAGAAGTCTTCTCCGTGCAGCTTCCCCGCAGCGTCTTCCGGCTCTGAATTCACTCTGCCAGGCATCAGGCCTAGGCAGAGCCGACTGCGCATGCCCGCTTGTAGTGCGGACATGTGCAGTCGGTTCTGCCCAGGCCCGATGCCTGGCAGAGTGAATTCAGAGCTGGAAGACGCTGCGGGGAAGCTGCACGGAGAAGACTTCTCGGAGGATCCAGCCCGACCCTCACTCGTGGACTTGGTAAGTATAATTTGATCGAACGTTGCCTACCCCTGAAACGAGCATTTTCCCCCATAGACTATAATAGGGTTCGATATTCGATTCGAGTAGTAGAATATTGAGGGGCTACTCGAAACGAATATCGAATCTCGAACATTTTACTGTTCGCTCATCTCTACTTATGACCAATCTTATAAATAGGTGATAAGTTCATTACATGGCAACCCTTCTGATAGAGGTATATTGAGCTTCAGTCCTGGACAGCATGGGTTATAAATACGGTCCAGCAGATAAAACCCTTCAGCACCAATGTAAAGCTGAATATAGGCAAAAAAGGAAAACGCACTTTTAGCACTACTAGTGCTCCATTCAGTCCTGCAATTAGTGACCATTCATTCTGCAAGCACCATTTAGCATATTTCACAATACATTGGAGATACACAACAATTCTCACTGTGATATATGGACAAATACTCCAAACTAGACATAAAAGAACGCTATTGTTCCTGTACCTCACACGACTACCATGATTAGCTTACTGAAGACTATGTCAGCTGTCCTGGGATCTTGCATTAGGTAACAGGATATCTGACAGTTCTGACCACCAAGAACTACAGATGAACTGTTCTTCATTACGGATAATATGTAAAGCGTCTATTTTACTAACAGCATGAGAAACTGAGGTAAATACATTCTTCTCTAGGGATCTGTGGTTGTCTGTGAGTGCTCACCCTTCAAGTCACTGCCCATGACATCACCAGGATATGTCCAAATACATGACATGGAACAGAACTGAGTCCATATTTTTAACTTTCCTGCAATAAACGTATCTACAGGTGTCACGAAGGATTCACACATAGATTTTCACATTATTATCTATATCGGGAGAATTACTGAGATACGATGAGTCATGTGTAAAGTTAGTGAGTCATTCCCATTGTTAATGGCAGTAAGTTATGAATGAGCAGGGCACAGATTGGGAACAGACGTTCTAAGGAAAGGTTTATTCTCCATCATTTATGTGCAGCAAACAATAGTTCATGGCCATACAGTTTGCATTTGTTGGCAACACATTGTCCTATTTATATAGGGTGTTGTGCTGGCGACAAATAATTTTAGATGCTACCTAGTGGATTGGATCACCCAACATGTTTTTGATCCCAGATATTTTAACATGGGCCAGGTAATAGCAATGAGCATTCTTAGGAATAGCAATTCGCAATATCTGAATACGCTATCAAATACAGATTCAGAACATACAGTCCTATGAAAAAGTTTGGGCACCCCTATTAATCTTAATCATTTTTAGTTCTAAATATTTTGGTATTTGCAACAGCCATTTCAGTTTGATATATCTAATAACTGATGGACACAGTAATATTTCAGGATTGAAATGAGGTTTATTGTACTAACAGAAAATGTGCAATATGCATTAAACCAAAATTTGACCGGTGCAAAAGTATGGGCACCTCAACAGAAAAGTGACATTAATATTTAGTAGATCCTCCTTTTGCAAAGATAACAGCCTCTAGTCGCTTCCTGTAGATTTTAATCAGTTCCTGGATCCTGGATAAAGGTATTTTGGACAAACAATTCAAGTTCAGTTAAGTTAGATGGTCGCCGAGCATGGACAGCCCGCTTCAAATCATCCCACAGATGTTCAGTGATATTCAGGTCTGGGGACTGGGATGGCCATTCCAGAACATTGTAATTGTTCCTCTGCATGAATGCCTGAGGATTTGGAGCGGTGTTTTGGATCATTGTCTTGCTGAAATATCCATCCCCGGCGTAACTTCAACTTCGTCACTGATTCTTGAACATTATTCTCAAGAATCTGCTGATACTGAGTGGAATCCATGCGACCCTCAACTTTAACAAGATTCCCGATGCCGGCATTGGCCACACAGCCCCAAAGCATGATGGAACCTCCACCAAATTTTACAGTGGGTAGCATGTGTTTTTCTTGGAATGCTGTTTCTTTTTGGACGCCATGCATAACGCCTTTTTGTATAACCAAACAACTCAATTTTTGTTTCCAAAATGAAGCTGCCTTGTCCAAATGTGCTTTTTCATACCTCAGGCAACTCTATTTGTGGCGTACGTGCAGAAACGGCTTCTTTCTCATCACTCTCCCATACAGCTTCTATTTGTGCAAAGTGCGCTGTATAGTTGACCGATGCACAGTGACACCATCTGCAGCAAGATGATGCTGCAGCTCTTTGGAGGTGGTCTGTGGATTGTCCTTGACTGTTCTCACCATTCTTCTTCTCTGCCTTTCTGATATTTTTCTTGGCCTGCCACTTCTGGGCTTAACAAGAACTGTCCCTGTGGTCTTCCATTTCCTTACTATGTTCCTCACAGTGGAAACTGACAGGTTAAATCTCTGAGACAACTTTTTGTATGCTTCCCCTGAACAACTATGTTGAACAATCTTTGTTTTCAGATCATTTGAGAGTTGTTTTGAGTAGCCCATGATGCCACTCTTCAGAGGAGATTCAAATAGGAGAACAACTTGCAATTGGCCACCTTAAATACCTTTTCTTATGATTGGATACATCTGGTTATGAAGGTCAAAGCTCACTGAGGTTACAAAACCAATTTTGTGCTTCAGTAAAAAGTAGTTAGGGGAATTCAAATCAATAAAATGATAAGGGTGCCCATACTTTCGCACCGGTCAAATTTTGGTTTAATGCATATTGCACATTTTCTGTTAGTACAATAAACCTCATTTCAATCCTGAAATATTACTGTGTCCATCAGTTATTAGATATATCAAACTGAAATGGCTGTTGCAAACACCAAAATATTTAGAACAAAAAATGATTAAGATTAATAGGGGTGCCCAAACTTTTTCATAGGACTGTATTTAGATAGTTACGTGGGCATCGGTGGTGCTACAGGACAGTTAGCTTATAATATAGAATTTCCTCCAGAATTATTGTACGTAGCTACAAACCCCCTGCTTGAGTTAAATTATAAAAAGATGGTTTGCTTTTGTGAGTGTAATGTAAGGCTAAGTATACATGTGCATTGTGAAATCTGTTCTGTTTTGACACTGGAGCAGTAAAACAGAATTCAAGCTGTTACGGATCCATCACATGGACACCAACAACGCCCAAAGGACCAGATTGAATTTTAATATGGTCTGTTAAGATCTGTCATGGTGGTTATTTTGTCATGAAATAGCAATTCTCAAAAATCTTTTCTTACAACTCTACGTAGTATGGTTCTTCCGTTATTCTTCCTAGAATTTCCTGAATAAATTGCCAACTGGGTGTTCACACCAGCGCCCGGTCTGCACTTTGCAGGTTTCTGTCTTCTGCCCAAGAAACTGGACAGGAAAAGGAAACCCGGGAGTCAATTTTCAAACCCATTCACTTGAATGGGTTTGCAAAGTGACTGCCCATGAGTGTCTTGTGCCTCTCCGCAACAAAACAGTTTTTTTTTTCAACCGGACACAAAGTCCTGCATGTTTGACTTTGTGTCCGGTTAAGGCAGAAGACACTCTCGAACAGTCACTTTGCAAGCTCATTCAAGTGAATGGGTTTGAAAATTGACTCTCGGGTTTCCGTCTCCTGTCCAGTTTCTCGGGCAGAAGACTGGTACCCGCAAAGCAGAGATGGGGCGCAGATGTGGACCTGCCCTTAGGGCACACATTCCGACAGTATCCAATCAGTGTTGACTGTGGCAGACTGTGTATGTACTCACCTCTTTAAAGAGGGGAATTGTAATACCCATTCAATTTGTTCATAAATTTCCCAGAGTGCCGAGTAGTGATAACCAGAACTTGCTAGATCCCCGACTCTCTGCTGCAATGCACAGAGGCTGTCGGCCCGCTCTGCTTCCTGCGCCGTGTCCGGAACTTCCAGTCCCTGGAGGGGGAGGAACCTCCGCAATAGTCTGCGGGGATTGTTGGCCTCCTCCTTGGATCGGAATCAGCACATCCGGGGTCAGGGGGTCAGTGGCGGGCTGTAGGCTATTTAGGCCTCATTCTGGCCCTGGTGAGCCGCTGGTTATTCAGTTCTCCTGGGGATCAGCTCACCTTGCACTCCTGTTCTTGTCTGTCTTGCCTTTCCCTGCCTTTCCATTGTGTTCCTGTTTTGGCTTCCGTGTATGATCCTGCTTGTTTTTTAGATCACCTCTGTTTGACCTGTGATTCGGATACCTCGTGACCTCCAGAGAATGATCTGGCGTGCCTGAAGACTACCACATCTTGACTTGTGACTTGGTGCCTCGTGTCCTCCAGTGTATGACCCGGCCTGTCTGATTACTCTTCTTCTTCCAATATTTGCCTTGAACATTTATTTGCTTTAATTTTTTTTATATTTTTAATGCAAACATTTAGTATTCAAAATTTGTGATTGAAAATATAAACCCATTAATAAGTGACCATCTTCTATATATTTTCTAGTTCTAGCTATAGTGTACCTATTCTACACACAGGAGATGGGTTATGCATTCACAAACACGTCTGTTGTTATATTCTGTGTTATCCTATAGCTAAGTGATGTCATCAAATGAATGTATATAAAACTTACAGCACTCTCCAGAGACACAGTGAGAATACAGGGCCAGCCATGTTTATTTGATGAACTCTCAACTCAGAAGGAATTCAATAACCCTTAAGCCTAGGTCTCCCAGTCATACAAATGGTTAGATCTATCCAGAACTCTGTAAATATATTACATGATCTGTGTATTGATTGAGTAATTTATCTTCAATATGGAATAGGAAAACAACAACATGCATTTATCCCATAGAATGATGTATTCTCATAGTCGAGCTGCATTTCATTTCCATATATTAATTTCCGTCATTTATTATTATATGGGGATCTATCGCTAACATTTATGTCTATTCTATCTTCAATTAAGGGATGAAAATAAGCTGCATTGCGTCTATGCTAAATGTAGTGTAAGGGCGCTCAGATCAGCTCCATACTGTTAATGTATGGGCGCTCTGTCTACAATCTACAGGCATGCCAACAGAGGGGAATTAGTATTCAACATGCAAAGTTTATCACTTGAGCGCTACACAAAGTGACACACAGTAACAATCGGCAAGAATGTTGCCTTTGCATTTAACTGCCTGCGTTCTCAGCTGCACTCTGTATATCTGGATCATAGGAGACAAACAAGGGGCAGCGTCTTCCATTTATTAAGCAGTCCACAGACTTTAGCAATTAGACTCTGACTATAAAGATGCCACTTAGTGATGTTACCAACCAAGGCCTGCATATTTGACATAATTTACAACTAATGGCTTTCAGGCATTCATGTTGGTCAAGGAGCGTTGTGTATATTGTGAGCAGAATACTATGCAGGCGGCTATATGTGAGGATGTGACTAACATATCATTTACACTTGACATGTTATACAGAGGACACAGTTATTAGCAGGAATATGGAGTCCTTTAAAATTGTGTCCTCCATTGGGTCCCAGACCTGGTAAATGAAATAAAGCATATTATCTCTAGTATTATGCATAAATCCAATCCCATTGTAATGTTTACAGGATCAGTCTGATATGGCCCAAAATATAATCGAACCATTAGACCTAATCTTCATACCAGATCAGAACAATATTGCTGTTTTATTCTAGGAACAGCACCACCTTTATCCAGAGGCTGTGTCTGGTATTGCGATCATAGTACAGCAATACTATGTTGTAGACAAGACTTTGGGCCCTTCTGCCCCCAGGGCCCAGTAGCGATTGCTACCTCTGCTATCTCTATAGCTATGTCCCCGGCCACTGCCTTATCTAATTGTTACCAAATATTACTTTTTTATGGAAAACAATTCAGGCGCTGATTTCGCTACATAAATGAACAATAATCCTACAAATTACTAATATTATGCATAATGAGTGGAATGAATCAGTTGAATAATTTGTCACCTAAAAATAAAGCTGAGTGTCACAAGGCCCTCACCCAGAGGCATAGCCATAGGGAATGTAGAGGTAGCAGATGTTACCAGGCCCTGGTCCAGAGGATGTCCCAAAAGTCCCTCTGCCACATACAATATACCACTATGCCAAAACACGCAAGGTCCGCAGGGGTCTCATTATGGGATCCAGGATCTTCAAGTTGTGCCTTGGCCTGAACCACTACCCCATAACTGTGACTATACTGATAGGGATCTTATTCAGAAACTTTAAGACATGCATTGACAAATTCTATGACTTCCACTCCAGACAAAAATGAAAGCAGTGGCGTGCAACAGATTTTCCAAACTATGCCAGGACCACTAAGGCCTTATCCAGTTGTCAGTGTTTTATATCAGAGTTTGTAAGATAAGACCAGCAATAGAGAGCACACAGAGATGATAAAAGGGAAAGTTCCATGTCCATCAAAAATACTGATGTGTGAATAAGGTCTAATATTTGAGGTGCACGTGGTCTGGTTGCCAACCACAAGTCAATTATAAAAGCACACCACTGCACTGTTCTTAGGATGCTCGTGCAAGTTATTAATTATATACAATAGAGTATATACAGTACATGAAATATGTGAATTGTGATTTAAGACTCTTGTCAACTTTTGACTTATTACTGACTTTTTTCAAAGTCACTCAAAGACAGTAAAATGGAGAATGGAAACGGTGCACAGTGCTCCAGGAGAGGGTAATACAGCCAAATGCAACATGCAAACAAACAATTTAGGCAATCGCCTATGGAATGATTGGCTGAAACAATGTAGACCCTTGCAGGGCTTTCCAATAAAACCTATATGCTATGGGGATTGTCATACAGTACCGTATTCCCTACTACTACAGGCTACAGGTGACTATGCATAGCAGTATGTAACCTGCCAGTAATAGCAGTATATTAGTGAATTGCTCTTAATGCAGTTATTACGTATTCTAAAGCAACCCAATGGCACAGCTATGCAATATTTTATTTTATGTAATTGGTTTACAGCTTTGACTTTTCGTCCCTTACTGTGCAAGTGTAATGCTCCTATGCCATGTTAGTCAGATTGATGCAAAGCTGTTGTTATCCATAGATGATGTGATCATGTATACGTCCAGT
Organism: Leptodactylus fuscus; assembly: GCF_031893055.1. Lineage (NCBI taxonomy): Eukaryota > Metazoa > Chordata > Amphibia > Anura > Leptodactylidae > Leptodactylus > Leptodactylus fuscus. The sequence continues at coordinate 57,101,698 of NC_134269.1, forward strand.
GGATATTCATAGTCGCCCGGGGGACTCCATAGTGCACTGCATAGTAATGTACTGCAGTCACCTCTATTGTTGATATAAACAACATACCACAGCTTGTGATAATAAAAGAGAGAAGAGGAGAATGACAAATAAGACACTCCTTGTGATTCTCCCGAAATATTCCCACACTCTTCCCAAGTATGCGAGTGAAGACTGCATGGGTCCAAAGTAAATATTGATTCCCATTTTTTAATGATTTAACCAAGCCAATAATTTCCTCATTTTCCAGAGACCACCCATAAAGAAATAATGTGTTTTATTTTCACTTGGAAACAATCACACAGCAGAATCAATTAAAAGAGCGCTGCACTGCAGGCTTAATTAAGTTACAACCCGCAGACTAAATGAAATAGAGAGTTAACTACAGTGCCTTAATATTCCTTATCCATCTTACTGTCTGTCTATCTGTCCTCTTATCTGTCACTTAGTACTTCTCCATGTCAGGAGTCCCCCCCACACACACAGACTCAAAAAGTGGGAATACCCCGTTACATTTACACATTCCCAGCTCTATAAGATATGACTATAGTTCTGAGAACATTCCTGAGAACGAAGGCAATAAAGTCTGGTAGGCTCTGTATATGTGGCTGTGTCACCGTGTCCATAGATAGATAGATAGATAGATAGATAGATAGATAGATAGATAGATAGATAGATAGATAGATAGATAGATAGATAGATAGATAGATAGATAGATAGATAGATAGATAGATAGATATGATAATTTATAGACAGATGATGATAGATAGATAGATAGATAGATAATTGATAGGCAGATAGATAGATAGATAGATAGATAGATAGATAGATAGATAATATATAGATAGATAGATAGATAGATAGATAGATACAGATGATAATTGATAGACAGATGATAGATAGATAGATAGATAGATAGATAGATAGATATGATAATTGATAAAGATGATAGATAGATAGATAGATAGATAGATAGATAGATAGATAGATAGATAGATAGATAGATAGATAGGCAAGGTCCAAGAGAAAAAAACAAGGGGTACTTTATTAAGAAAGAAAGAAAGAAAGAAAGAAAGAAAGAAAGAAAGAAAGAAAGAAAGAAAGAAAGAAAGAAAGAAAGATATGGAGGTATTAAATGCATTGAGGTGAGAATACCTGAGTACATACATTGCCATATTGTGCCTGTTAGCAGCACACACAGGCCATACAGTACTATACTAGGTATCTTACAACATATAGTGGAGCACGCCACAGTTTTGTACAAAACAAAGCCATAATATGGCAAAGTCCATGGACCGTTATAGTAAATTAACCCACTAGAAACTAACCTACATCTACCTCTCTGTTATCTGTTCATGGGTCTCCCATAGGTCCCTAGTCGCAGAACTGTTGGTCTAGCACCCAAATATAAATTGCTCATTACCTTCCTTGACTATTACAGCAGTTACAGTCACGTAGATATAGGAAGCCCACTCTTAACAATGAGTCATATAGTTTTTATAACAAGCGAGATTCTTTTTTTCTAGAAACAGTACCACACCTGTCCACAGATTCTGTGTGGTACTACAGGTCATCCCCATTCACCTAAGAGAAACTGTGCTGCAATACCAGACACTACCTACGGACAAGTGTGGTGCTGTTTCAAGAAGAAAAAAATCTATCTTTTTCTAAACCTGAACAATCCCTTTACTATATTGGATAAGGGCCACTAGAGGCATCACGGCTCTTAGTAAAGCATACACTTTCAGAGGACAGGAGTTTAGATCTGTCCTTTGATCCAGCAGCCTCGTCTCCATTGCCTTCCATGATTGCACCCTTTAATCTCATATTACATTGTCATCTGCAGGCCGCACAATAGTACACGACGGCATCCTTTCCTTCCTATATAAATTCATGACAGCAACACTATGTACAGTATGTTGTCCTATATAAAGTGGCAATAATAATAATAATAATAGTAGATATAGATAATAGTAATATAATAGTCAACTTTCGATACACTGTAACCATTGCCAGACGTGTAAGCAGATAACTGTATATACATATACTTAGTCTGGATTATTCTCAGGGTTTACAAGTCAGTGCGCTGATAGACACCCAGAACAAGCCAATGCCTGATTGGCTCTATAAATGCATCATTTTACATTCACATAATTATTCGAGCAGCTGTTCTGGGGCTTGGAAACTGAATAGTTGAACAAAATAAAGACTGGGAAAAATATCCATAAATAGCTTATTGAAACGTTGAATGTTTTCCCTTCTGTAAATAGATACGGTACACAGATATGATTATCGCACACAAGCAGTAATGTCTATGTCAGTCTAACATCAAACTGCTAGAACTGATCTAATCAGGATTCTCTTCTGAAGCTTCATCCGACTTTCTTATGAGATTTCCGCTACCAAGAGCCTTGAAGATAGTTCTGCTGGTGAACTACTCCCCCTGGTGGCTGCTTGCTCTTACAACTAATTCAATCAGGAACGTGAACAGAACTTTTTTTTTTTTTTTTTTGAATTAATGAAGTTTTTGTAAACAGCTTTAATGACATTTAGGAATTATCAACGCCATTATTTAATATTCCTTTTTTTAATAATTACTGCTAATGCTAAAATGTTCATTTAGTAACATGTTTTTTTATTCTACCAAATTGAATAATTGGATGTTTGAAACAAATTTAATTGTGTCGCAGAATTATCACAATACTTCTTCGGGATTATAGAAACAATTGATTAGAGTTCTGCCTTCTCATCTCGTTCCCATTTCTAATGTATAGTATGTGAGTACTTAGTGAGTTACTTTACACTGAGAAAAACGTCATGGTCTCTAGGTTAGAAATATTGTAATTATGACCTCTCGTGCTAAGTTCTAAAATTCACGTAAGGTCCTGTTCACATCTGCGTTCGTGTTTCTATTCGGGGACCCCCCAGACGGAAACCTATATGCATTGAAAAGTGGTTACCTGAACCACAAGGACCCCATAGACTATAATGGGTCTGTGAGATTTCTGCACGAAACTTGCAGCAAGACATTGCGGGTATTACCATTTCAGATTTGTCCCTACCCAGTAGGACACAGTCGTCAGTGATAAGACAGTATTAGGGAACCCCTCACCACGTCAATTGGTAATACCATGCTGTAATTTTATTTCTAAATTTCTAGTAGGAACAACAGAGGAATAGCACAGCACAGTATTGGGAATAAACACTTTAATATTGTTTCATGAAAAATACAAGCACTTACTAAATTCTTATTCAGCCTAAGTATTCATTGTACACTGTAAGCTACATTAGTAGCGTCCTCTTTGCCCTGGAGCCTTTAAAGCTTACAATCTAATTCCTATACATGAACTTTCATTGACCAAACTGTAGCGTCCAAAGGAAATCTAACAACAATGCAGAAAAACAAAGCGAGTGCATACAGGAAAATACAGATTCTAACTGAATCCCGGACTCTGACCAGCACTTTCCATAAAAGGTTAACACATCAGGAGTATTTATCAGTGCAATAACTCCAGTAAAAGAAGGACTTGGAGCCTGACTGCCATATTTATCCCGACCCCATCACCATTTTTGTCTGACAAGTTTTTAATAATTGTGGGAAGCAAAGGGGGTATTGCCTTTATTGCACAGAATGCAAAGGTTTCTGCCATGTGTAGATATAGAAAAGTGACGGTGAGCTATCACAGGCACAATGTGGCAGAGCTCGATAGTTGTTCTATATTGCTTTATCTGGTACACTCTCCTAGCATTTTTGTGTATACAGAAGGCTGTTACTCATACTTTACACAGTGGTACTGCCATAGAAGGGGTAAAGACAGCTTCCACCCAGGCCTTAGCATCAATTGTGACATGTGGGGATCTAACATCTCGGTCCCTCACCATTGATTTGTCTAAAAGGTTTAAGAGATTCGGATAAGTACAGTACGTTATATAGAGCAGGGGTCAGCAACCTTTGGCACGCCACCTGCTGTGAAACTACAACTCCCAACATACTGCATTCCCTTCCATAGGAATTTCAAGAACAGCAGAGCAAGTATGCATGCTGGGAGTTGTAGTTTTACAACAGCTGAAGTGCTGAACGTTGCCTACCCCTGGTTTAGAGACTGTGCCTGGCATTGCTGCTCAGTTCCATTCAATTGAATGAGGCTGCTGAAAGACTGTGAAAATGCACAGGAGGTCACTGGTCTAACCTATATGCTGCACTCTCATCAACCAGCTGAGCGGTAGGGGTACCAGACGCCCATTGAGCTAACACTGATGACCTATCTTAAGGATGGGTCATCAATATTAAACTCTAGAAAAGAAAACCCTTTAAATAAGTACGGTAATAGTATAAGAGTACAACACGATCCTACATAATATGTAAGTATTGTTTGTGGCAATGAGGGGAGAACTGGTCCGATCTGTACCAGGGTTTAGATGTTTGCCAGGTTGCTGCTTCCATTTTTATTTAATGGAGACTTATTTAAAGACTTCCAGTCTGTTGTCTAGTTTGATAGCAGTTATTGATGTAAATGTAGATGTGGCTGTGTTTGCTCCTTGGAAGTCTATGGTGGCAACAGAAAGAAGTCAATATGGGAACATGTCATAGCAGTCTATGGACACTATACTAAGAACCTAGTAGGTGTTGTCTCAATGAGCACTTTAGCACTTATAGACAGTTGCTATGAGTCTGCCACTAACAAACACCACTTACAGCTAGGATGGCTATTTTTTAGGATGGCAACTTTATAACATGATCGGCCGTAGCTCTATATGACATGTCTGTATTATTAAATACTGTACTGGAGTACACGGAGGAAACCCATGCAAACCCAGGAAGAACATTCATAATCCTTGCAGATGTTGTCCTTGGCTGGGTTCAAACCCAGGACTTCAAAGATTTCTAGATCTCTGCTAGATATCATTTTGTGTTTATTTCCAGTGAATAGAAATCTGCCCATGGTCAAGTCATGGACACACAGCTGCATGGCTTGTTACAGTCATGCTTCAGACACTTATGTTTCCATCTGTGACCATGAACTGTCCAAAGTAAGATCTAGAAAACTGTGAAGTACCGATACAGAAAGAATACTGCAAAATTGCACAACTTTTCCTCATACCAACAATTCTGAACAACCCTTTTTAGCATGTCCCTATACAGTGAGTTTCATAGTGTGTAGGGGTGCAACCATACTAGTAAGGGTTGGTTCACATCTGCTTTGGAGTCCACATGAGGATGCCGCCGAATGGATTACCAAAGACAATTGCAAGCGCTGTGCAGTAAAAGCACATGGACTCCATAGACTATAATGGGGATCGTGTGCTTGCCACCAGATCTCCGCACGGACCATGCAGACAGGAAAGTACTTCACAATCTACTTTCCTGCCCTCATGATTTGTACGGGCAGCACGTGGCAAGCACATGGACCCCATTATAGTCTATGGGGTCCGTGTGCTTTCACTGCACAGCGCTTGCAGGTATTTGGTATTCCGTTCTGGGGGTCCACATGCGGACTCCCCCCGAGGGAATACCAATGCAGATGTGAACGAGGGGTTACACCCAGTAATATGGTAATATATATTCAGTTAAAGAAGAAGCAACATAGATAATACTAAATGCAGAGTTCTAAAATAATGGAACTCTACATTTATAATAATACGATTTGAGTTTTTCTGATTATTTATAAAGCAGAGATGTCATGACTAGTGATAAGAAAACTCCTTTCAGTCTTATCCCTAGCCTTAGCCCTAGTAAAAGGCTGCTATTTGCACACTGTATATGAGGTCTACCATGTGAACGCTACAAGCATCAGGTCCTATCATCTGCTTGTATTGCATTCAATAATGATATATGGCAGGAATAATCAGCATAGCATTGCATTTAAGGAACCATTTTACAATATATCTTTAAATCTGCCAGGGTCAACAGGTTCTAATAACAGATGAAACTCGCAGTGGTCTCTCTCCATCCTGCACTTTAAAATATACATTGTTTTGCTAATGTAGCCATTTACCAAGGATTTCAGTGGCTTGATAAATTAATCTTTCCCATTCTTTTCATGATGTAGCTCTCCTGAGATAGTTGTTGATAAATGCATATCTAATAAATATGCAGTCTCCTAACCACTTTGCAAAATAACTGCTGCTTCCTTCTTTAGAATTAATGGGGAGGAGGCCTGTGATTAATTCCTTGCTTTGTGAATTCTAAAGAGGACAGAGAAGGGAATAAAAAAAATAGAAAAAAATAAAAAAGCAATAAAGATAATACGGCGTAAAACCCTCTAGTTAGCAACGCAGTTTGGCACACACAAAAAAAAAAAAACTGAAGTGACAGCTCCGTTTTGTGATAAACAATTTTTTTTTTTTTTTTTTGCTTTTTATTGTAGGATTTCTCATGGCGGAAGTTTCCTAGGCAGAAAGTTTTCTCCAGTTCTGCAGGAGTTAAAGCCACAACGCGCGGTAAGATATGTCTGCTGGTTGGGAATTCTCTGAAGGTAAGCCAACTCCTGCAGTGTCTAACTGCCAATAAAACCACATGTCCTATTACAAAAGCATATAAAAGCCCAGGGATGTATTGTAATTAAACAAATTGTCTGGGCTAATCCTACCGAATCTTTTTACTTCCCACAAAACAAAAAGAAAAAAAAATACAAAAATCCCTTAAACCTTCAACTTGTTATTATATAAGGAAATAGACCAGAAACTAATATTTTTGGGATTGTATCTGCAGCACCGTAAGATTTTCCCCTGCTAAGCACATTATTTCCTTCATAGCTTACCCAGAATGTATGAACATCTGTGGTGCTCGCATTTCCAACTTGTTATTCCTTTTTTTTTTTTTTCTTTTTTTTCAGACGTCCTGGTTATTAGCACCAGGCATAAAAGGATGTTTTCAAAGTGAAAATGTGTATTACGTGTTTAATAAGGCCCCCCTACATTACAGAACATATGTTGTATTGACTCTGCACTGAGTAGCACAGGTCCATTTCTCGTACACGCTATAACTGGTCACAGACATATAGACATTTTTGACAATATGGCCAACGGTCCACGTTTGCGTTGATGTCTTTGGTAACAAAATAGTTATTTTTAACCGAAGGGAATCTAATCATTGGCTAAAAAAATGTATAGGACATTTTTTAAATAGATCATATAGTTTGCTACAAATGTTTCATTCTAGGGCATTTGTCACTTGGGTGTTTATGATTATATGCAAATTGCATCACAATGATCTCCAAATGGCAATTTATAAACAAGATGTCTGAGTCAAGCATCCCAGAATTATTTGCACAGGGAGGTATTTTTCCCTGCTCTTGCTCTGACTTGATCCATTTAAAGGGACCCACTACTGAACAATTTGGCAGTCATGCTGATACTTAAGCAACAACTTTGCAACACACTTGAGGGGATGCAGAGACACCGGGGCCCAGGAGCCTTAGGGGGGGGGGGGCCATAAGCACTGGCATCAGTACTGAGATTGCAGCTTCCATCTGGCCTATAAACCAAGGAGACCCACAGATTACCCTAACCACACTAAGGGTCGGATCACACTGAGTTTTTTGGCAAAGATTTTGATGCTGAATCATCCTCTAAAAAAGCCTCCAAATAGAACTCTGATTTTGAGGCAGATTCAGCATCAAAATCCTCGCCAAAAAACTCTGTATGAACTGACCCTAAGGTTGATTAAACTCCTTAGCACCCATAACCATCACTATCAAGAATTATCTGTAGGGATGACGTAGGGGACCCCGGACAAAAGATTGCACAGAGAGGTCATCAGTAGAGATGAGCGAACAGTGTTCTATCGAACACATGTTCGATCGGATATCAGGGTGTTCGCCATGTTCGAATCGAATCGAACACCGCGTGGTAAAGTGCGCCAAAATTCGATTCCCCTCCCACCTTCCCTGGCGCCTTTTTTGCACCAATAACAGCGCAGGGGAGGTGGGACAGGAACTACGACACCGGGGGCATTGAAAAAAATTGGAAAAAGTCATTGGCTGCCGAAATGAGGTGACCTCCATTTTAGACGAATAGTGGATTTCAAATCCGGGTCATATGAGAATGTGAACTTTGTGACTATGAGACAGAGATAGCTGTACAGGCAGGGATAGCTAGGGATAACCTTTATTTAGGGGGGAATGTTATTAAAAATAACTTTTTGGGGCTCTATCGGGTGTGTAATTGTGATTTTTGCATTGGCCAGCGCTGATTGGCTGAATTCCGTACTCTGGCCAATCAGTGCTGGCCAATGCATTCTATTGGCGTGATGAAGCAGTGCTGAATGTGTGTGTTTAGCTCAACTACACCGGTGGAGTAGTTGAGCTAAGCACACAGATTCAGCTCTGCTTCAATCAGCGCTGGCCAATGCATTCTATTAGCTTGATGAAGCAGAGTGTGCACAAGGGTTCAAGCGCACCCTCGGCTCTGATGTAGCAGAGCCGAGGCTGCACAAGGGTTCAAGCGCACCCTCGGCTCTGCTACATCAGAGCCGAGGGTGCGCTTGAACCCTTGTGCAGCCTCGGCTCTGCTACATCAGAGCCGAGGGTGCGCTTGAACCCTTGTGCACCCTCGGCTCTGCTACGTCAGAGCCGAGGGTGCGCTTGAACCCTTGTGCAGCCTCGGCTCTGCTACATCAGAGCCGAGGGTGCGCTTGAACCCTTGTGCAGCCTCGGCTCTGCTACATCAGAGCCGAGGGTGCGCTTGAACCCTTGTGCAGCCTCGGCTCTGCTACATCAGAGCCGAGGGTGCGCTTGAACCCTTGTGCAGCCTCGGCTCTGCTACATCAGAGCCGAGGGTGCGCTTGAACCCTTGTGCACCCTCGGCTCTTCTACATCAGAGCCGAGGGTGCGCTTGAACCCTTGTGCACCCTCGGCTCTGCTACATCAGAGCCGAGGGTGCGCTTGAACCCTTGTGCACACTCTGCTTCATCAAGCTAATAGAATGCATTGGCCAGCGCTGATTGAAGCAGAGCTGAATCTGTGTGCTTAGCTCAACTACTCCACCGGTGTAGTTGAGCTAAACACACACATTCAGCACTGCTTCATCACGCCAATAGAATGCATTGGCCAGCACTGATTGGCCAGAGTACGGAATTCGGCCAATCAGCGCTGGCTCTGCTGGAGGAGGCGGAGTCTAAGGTCGGACCTGAATGGAGACTGGTGTGGAGCGATCTTAGACTCCGCCTCCTCCAGCAGAGCCAGCGCTGATTGGTCGAGTTCCGTACTCTGGCCAATCAGCACTGGCCAATGCATTCTATTAGCGTGAACTGAGTTTGCACAGGGGTTCTAGTGCACCCTCGGCTCTGCTACATCAGATTGCTACATCTGATGTAGCAGTGCCGAGTGTGCATCAGATGTGTAGTTGAGCAGAAATGGCTCAGCACTGCTAAGTCTCTGCATTCGCATAGGAATGCATTGGCCAGCCTTCGGCCAATCAGCGCTGGCTCTGCCGGAGGAGGCGGAGTCTAAGGTCGGACCTGAATGGAGACTGGTGTGGAGCGATCTTAGACTCCGCCTCCTCCAGCAGAGCCAGCGCTGATTGGTCGAGTTCCGTACTCTGGCCAATCAGCACTGGCCAATGCATTTCTATGGGGAAAAGTTAGCTTGCGAAAATCGCAAACTGACAGGGATTTCCATGAAATAAAGTGACTTTTATGCCCCCAGACATGCTTCCCCTGCTGTCCCAGTGTCATTCCAGGGTGTTGGTATCATTTCCTGGGGTGTCATAGTGGACTTGGTGACCCTCCAGACACGAATTTGGGTTTCCCCCTTAACGAGTATATGTTCCCCATAGACTATAATGGGGTTCGAAACCCATTCGAACACTCGAACAGTGAGCGGCTGTTCGAATCGAATTTCGAACCTCGAACATTTTAGTGTTCGCTCATCTCTAGTCATCAGTGATCTGTGGGAGTCCAACATTCAGACCCCATACAGACAGCGACTGGTTACTGTAAGCTGTAGCAGTGAACCAGTGAACCTCAACATGGCGGTTTCAGGGTAGTACAATCTATTGTGTGAATAGGAACTGTGTGCTTGCACTCCCAAGTTTAATGATGCTGCTTTTGACAACAAGGTGTTATGGGAACAACTGATCTTTGTGAGATTGGGATGTTGGACCCTCACAGATCACATACTGATGACTTATTCTTTGGATGACTTATCCTTTGGATAGGTCATTAGTAAGAAAAATTGATTTACAGACCGACAATCCCTTTAAATGTCTTGCCTCATGAAGATGACCCTTGCAATATTATATGTCTTTATAAAGGAATATAGACAACATAGAGGGGGTTCCTTTGCTTAAGACTCTACAAGTTAATATTCAAAACAGGGAACCTATATTCTATCTTAAACCAATCTCCTGTTACTTGGACAGCCATTCAACTGGATGTTTGACAAATAATACTAAATTTTCCCCAGTAAAATGCCTGACTGGCCATGAATGACCTCAACAAAATCAACTATTTCCCAGGATGCAAATTGCTCCATGAAACAATCCCTTTAACTATATACATTGCATATCCACAAGTGCCATTGACTTGTATATTATTTGTAAATTATTTGTTAATAACATGATATTGGAGGGCTGGAGCATCTGCAGGGAATTTTAGTCCTCACTTCCATTTTCATATTCCAATCTAGGTTTTGTTAGAATAAAACGTGGGCTTTATACTCCACGTGCTCAGTGGCCTTAGGCTGTACACTGTTATGAATCAGTCAGCGTTTTGGATTGCAATGAATATGTAAATTATAATTTGCATAATTATTTATTAGCTGAGAATGGCGCTAGTATTATCAGGGATACCTGACCACTTTCCTATCACATGACAAAAGCCATAACAAGATGGATTGAAAGCAAATTAACAAACATGTCAATGTACTTAATACTGAGGATGTGTTTACCATTGGAATCAGTGATGAGATTTAAGCCGCACGCACCATATGGTGTGAGGCGCAAAAAACATTTGGGGACATACTAAACTAAGTTGCCAGAAGACTGGTTCACTCGCAGTTTAGGGAAATAAAATTCTCTAAACTATCAACTCAAGGCTGATTATTTACATGATAACCATCAGATACAACACATAATAATACTAATTATATTATTAATAATCATCATAATGACAACAATAATAGAATATTATGTAATATCATAAACTACTGCTACTACTAATAACAATTTAACCTCTTCCTGGTCTGCCTTGTATAGCATATACAAGGCAGACCAGGAAGGGACTATTAAAGGATTATCTTATCTTATTACAGAAAACACGTAGTTAATGCTCATCACCATATTTTTGCTGCAATGGCATGAGATCAAGTATTCTGTTCACACCATAACTGGTGGGCGCAATAATGTAAAGTGATTAAGATGTCATGTGAAGCACAAAATGGCACCAATAAGAAGTACAAATTGTTAACACTATAAACAATATTAGGAGTCTTTGAAGCAATAACACCAAAGCAAAAAAAAAAAAAACCTCAGTCTATCATATTTTCTACAAGATGCAATAGAAAACTCAAGTTGATGGAAGAATAAAAAAGTTATGGCTTTTCTATTTAAGGGACTTAAAAAATTGAAAACTTGCATTGTACTGAAGTCCAAAATAGCTTATAGGGATTTTCCCACGAAAGACATTTATGGCATATCCACAGAAAATGGGACCCATAGCTAATACACCCTCCCTAGCCGCCTAATATCTGCCCGCCACCTCCCTCAGAAGACTCTGTGAGTTACACTGTTTCTGTAATTCCCATAGATGTGACTGGTAGTGACAGAAGCAACAAAGCTCAATGTTCTACGCTGTTTCTGTAACTCCTATTCGCTATGGGAGTTATGGAAACAGTGTAGATGAAAGGATTGTGCTATTTCTATAGAATCCAACCACCTGGGACAGTGTACTGAATGGGATCGCAGTCAAGTAAGAGCTGGGCATGGAGGGTATATCAGAGATTTAATATGCATCTATATGGCATTTATCCTGTAGATAAGCCATAAATGTATTTCATGAGAAAACTTCTTAAAGCTAAGGGCTAGTTCACACTGACAAAGAGGGGGCGAATTATGGCACTGAATCCACGTAATAATCTGCCCTCTTACAATGAGAGTCTATGTAGACCACCAGGCTACTTTCTTCCTTGAGTGGCATGTTGCTGCTCATGGAAAAAGAAACGAGCTGTCCTTTGCTGAGGCGGACTCCATGGTTGATTCAGCCTCGGTGTCCGCCTGGTGGAAGCACCCTCTAGTGTGGGTCCATTTATTTAAGCCTAGTCCGGAGGAGGAAGCTGCGACTGTCGGAAGCCGCGACAGTTGTGGCAGGCGCATTTTGGCCCAAGAGTGACTCGGCCTCCCGCGTCACTCTTGGAGCCAAAATCCGCCCATCTGCTCCCCGTGTCAACGGGGCCTAAGGCCCCACGGGACAATACGCAGCGCTAAAGCGCTGCGGGAAAAAGCGCAGCTTGAAAGCATCTGGGTCCTTCCCACTGCGTTTCTGGCCCGTGGGGCCCTGGCTTAAAGTTGTGACTAGATTGGGATCCCCAGTGTCACATAAGTAACAATTTACGTAATATGGAGCTACCTATAATACGGACAGGGAATCAGCTAGTAAATAGCTATTAGATATGATATTAAGTGTTCTTGTTATTTTTGTTATTGTGTGAGTGATTTCATTGAAGTACAATAAGCAATCTAATTGTCAAACACTTTAGCAGATAGCAGATCCTTCAGGATCACACCCTGTTCGAGGAAGTACAATGTAAACATACAGTAAGCACATGAATCAATCATAGATCAGACTTGTCAACTTCAAGTATAACACACATTCTATAAAAAAAGGGAAAAAATTTAAAAACAAAGCTTCTAAAACGTGCACTTTTACTTGTATTCATTGTTCATTTTCATGGGAAATGGACTCAGGAACTCATATCAACGTATAGTCATTGACAGAGAAACGTATACCGGATTCTAACTCTAGTGTTCTCAGCCGGGATGACTCTAACCACATTCCTTTATACCTAAGCCATAATCTGCTTGGTACAGGATACAGTGGGGTATGGAGTCTAAGGAATCTTCTTGTTGCTTGCTCTTAGTAATGTGAACTCTCATGGTTGTCATTGAAGTCATACCTGTTTAGTGACTATAACAATTGTCCAACTCAGTACTAATGCATCCTTGTAAAAAGGTCAGCCATGCTCTATTCTACTTTGGTATCTAGAAAACTACTTAGGCTAATGGACTCACATGGATGTTTATCCACTTGCACACAGTCCCCCCCTCCCACCTGTATACTGTGTACTGTGCACCCTGTTGTTACATGTATTGCCATGTGTCACACAGATGTTAAGTAATAGCTCTGACCTGTGAACGGTTTATGCACACAGAACAACATACAGTGTGAGCATTAAAACACATTGTAGCACCATTGTTTAGGCTTACAAGATTTATACTGTACAATACTAGACAGATCTATAAGCAATCTACAAGTGTCAGATTTATCATTGGTTGCTGCTGGCTGATAAATCTCCTTTATATCTAGACTGATTTGTCTTTAATAATAGCAACTATTAGTGCAATTTTGGTAAGAATATGCAAATCTGTCTCCCAAGATGTAAACAGGGAGACAGTGCCTCTGTTATGCTGCCCTCTATAGCAAGCAACCCTGAACAACATGCCCGACTTCCCAGAAGCCTTTGCTGCATGATGCGAGGTTATAACCAAATCAGTTTCTCAGCTACGGACGGCACCATTTCTGTCTCTTTGGACGTCATCAGCACAGCCTAGCTGAGAAACTGATTTGGTTATAACCTCGCATCATGCAGCAAGGGCTTCTGGGGAGTCGGGCATGTTGTTCAGGGTTGCTTGCTATAGAGGGCAGCATAACAGAGGCACTGTCTCCCTGTTTACTCTATCACCACTAGGTCACAAACAAAAACAAACTACAAATAGAGCCTGCAGAGTAGAAAACTGACAAAATGACAAAATGCATAGTAAAAGTCATGTACTCACCAGAAATAATGTCACTCCTAACTAATACACGTTAGTTAAGTCTACCCTCACATCTGCATCGTAAGCCTTTCAGCATAGAACTCCTTTCATTCATTAGTTGAATCTGTTTTATTGATGAATCCATTCTTATGGACCTATGATGGACCAAAATAATGTATTAAACACTGCTGATGTGAATGCTCCAGGGGCGTAGCTATAGGGGTGCAGAAGTACCATGAGGGGGCTGCAAAGGTCCCTCTAGCACACAATATTTATCACCACTCATATCATAGTATTAAGATTTTGCACTGGAGCCCAGGAACTTCACATTCCGCCTCTTATTCTAAAGAGTCACCTGAAACAACAAGCATGCTTTTAGGCATTTGGACATCACAGTGAGTGTTCCCTCACTTAAGACGCTCCTCTGTGAGCCAGAGAAGAGAGTCACAAGTAAACTTCTTTAGCTCTGATGGATTCAGCCAGCCATGAAGAGTCATTCTTTAGAATAGCTGCCATGTAATCTTCATTTCCGGCTGACCATTGCTTCTTTCAGCAAAATTAGTTGTTTTCCTGGGGTCTTGGGAACCGATATGGAGGTTCTCATATTAAAGAGGGTGACAACCCCTTGTAGACATACATATTGGTAAACAGAAGCCATGCACTTGCTGATGTCCAATTGCTACAGTACATTTGTATGGTATAATCCTGAACTCAAGTTTTCCTTTGAGGTTTCGTACCATCTATCAATGATCACGTGACCATTAGTCACAGACATAACCTTCTGCACACAGTTAAAACAAATTGCTGGCTTGTCGAAAAGATCCCAGCTCTTTTGATAGTTTTGAGAAGGAGCGGCTCTGTAATTGTGAGCCCCTGTTATTCTTGGCAGGTACACATGTTTTGTGATCAGATAAACACACAGTTTAGGGCAATGAATATTAAAAAATCGCACACTCCTTTTTTCTTCTGCATTCCTGCTATGTGTGTGGTTACAGCCATCCCTTCATCTGTAATTTTTTGCAGTCCTGTGCACTGCAGGAGCTTGGCTACCCTGAGATAACCTCCCAACTACAGTGCCCGGTTGTAAGGACTGCATAAATTAAACCATAAGATGCCTAGTGTTATTGAGCAGTTTTATGGCTGGAACAGATGTGAAGCAATGTACATAAAATTAATTTCTCCAGGAGCCCAGGGGTAAATTAACCCTTTATCTGAGGAGGGAGAGAGAGATGCCCCAAAATAAATGAATTTGTTAGGATGCTAAAGTCTAATTGTGATTCTGATTACATTCTGTTACTGTGAATCTGCCATACTTATCACGTTTTACACATATTTTTTGGCTTTTAAAAATGCCATGGGTTTTTGGTTGTGTTTTATAAACATGGTGTCCCTCTTGTAACACCTAAACCGTTTTATCTGGTGTTTTTCAAGTCCTATATAGAAGACTATGAGAAAAATGGCAGAAAATTGATAAATAGTGCTATGATTTGTGCAAACACAACGCAAAAAATATTTTATTACACCAGGTAAAATGTATTAGAAAGTATATAGTGCATTTTTAAGTGTATCAAGAAGTGTTCACACATAGACACTAACAGTGGTATGTCAGGGGTGGTCTCAATGGGACCACTTACGTATATTGGATGATAGTCAGATTTAAAGATAAAGACTCGAGTCAATGATGCGTTCAACACAGAGACAAATTGAACCTGGGTAGAAGCATACCTTTATTGCATACATCATGTCTTCTTATACCAATTCTCAGTAGGCGTATATGGGTGTATTATAGAGTAATCATTAACTCGGTAGGCGTATATGGGTGTGTCATTGAGTAATCATTAACCATTAGGATTCAGCAATTTCCATGCAGTATTACATAAGTTTTGTTTTAAATTCTGATTTTATTAAGCATTTTACAATTGTATTACATAAGTATTACAAGAATATCTCGCCCCTAATATGAATAGTCTATGAATATTCTAACTATTTCTCTTACTCATGCTAGATAACCAGAGGTTACGTCAGTTCGTGGCCATCTTTACTGCGTGGTATACAAAAGTCTATTTTGTCATGGGTTTTTCCATTAGTCTCATCTTAAGCTATTTTATTAACCGTCTTATCAGTTTATTATGATCTGGTTTAATATGGGGTGCAGCATTCTGTCTGCACATATTCTGATTAATATGGAAGATGGGTAAGGCTGACCCCGAGAGATGCATGCTACAAGCTTAAGTATTATTGAAAGAATGTATACACATATAGGAAATGTATATGAATGTATAAAGTCTTGTGGGCCCAGGTGCAATCTTAGGCTCCGTTCCCACGGAGTAATGCGCCACTCATTATGACACGTAAACCAGTGTCAGAGGGAAGCGCTTCAAAACAGATCCCATTGACTTCAATGGGTGCTGGCTTATGCACGCTACCCATTGAACTCAATGGGAGGCTTTTTTTTACCTATTGCTTTCAATGTGATACGCGCATAAGCCGGCACCCATTAAAGTCAATGGGATCTGTTTTGAAGCGCCTCCCTCTGACACGTGTTTACGTGTCAGAATGAGCGGCTCGTTACTCTGTGGGAACGGAGCTTTTTGTCTGGGGCCGTGTACCACATCCCTACAGCGAGTTCTTGATAGTGATGATTACAGGTGCTGAGGAGTATAATCAACCTTAGTGTGGTTAGGGTAATCTGTGGGTCTCCTTGGCTTATGGGCCGATGGAAGCTGCAATCTCAATACTGATGCCAGTGCTTATGGGCCCCCTAAGGCTCCTGGGCCCAGGTGTGAATGCACCCACTGCACCCTCTCAAGTTACACCTTTGGACTTAATAGGATAGTCAGCATATCACTTTGCTTAATCTCATTGTATTTCACATAACTGGACATGTCCAGCCAAGAGAGTAAGGGAGGACATATCTGTAGCTGTGGACCTGGTCCTGCCTTTTTGTGTGTAAGTATGGCTGTCAATTACTGTTGGAATAATGCATATTAGTTTATATGAAAGGCACAACTACAACTGCTGTGTTATATGATGAGACATTCTGTCTTTGTTCATACTGTTAAGTTGTTAATAGAGATGAGCGAACACTAAAATGTCCGAGGTTCGAAATCCGATTCGAACAGCCGCACACTGTTCGGCTGTTCAAACGGATTTCGAACCCCATTATAGTCTATGGGGGGAAATGCTCGTTTCAGGGGTAGGCAAAATTCGATACAATCATTCTTACCAAGTCCACAAGTGACGGTCGGGCTGGATTCCCCTTGAAGTCTTCTCCTGGCGCAGCACCCCCATGGCGTCTTCCGGCTGGAATTCACTCTGCCTAGGCATCGGGGCCTAGGCAGAGCCGACTGCGCATGTGCAGTCGGCTCTGCCCGGCCCGACACCTGAGCAGAGCCGACTGCGCATGCGAGGGCATGTCCGCGCATGCGCAGTTGGCTCTGCCTAGGCCGGATGCCTAGGCAGAGTGAATTCCACCCGGAAGAAGACGCGGGGACGCAGCGCAGAGAAGACTTCTAAAGGTAAGAGAAGAACCAGCGTTGATTGGCAGAATGTATAGCATTCTGCCAATCAACGCTGGTTCTGCATCAAACCTTAAACTTCGAACAGCTAGTAGTGTTCGATCGAGTACGAGTAGTTCGAATACCGTAGTATTCGATCGAACACCTACTCGATCGAACACTACTTGCTCATCTCTAGTTGTTAACAAAGTTCTGCTGAAAAAAAAAAAAAACAACACTGACAAATAGGATGTTCCTCCCCTTCTTCCTGTGTCTCTGTCCCTCCCTGTGTCATGGCTGCACACAAGCTGCTGCAGTCTTTCCACAGAACTAGATGCTATAACAAGTTGTAAGCTGTTTGTTGTTGTGCTAAATAAACGCATATTATCTGCTGCTGAAGTGAGACTAGGTGCTGGTTAATCCGCTGCTAACAATTACTCTGCTGAATGTGTGCCTATGCTATCATTAGAGCAAGGGTAGGGAACCTTCGGCTCTCCAGCTGCTGTGAAACTACAACTCCCATCATGCTCCATTCATTTCCATGGGAGTTCCAAGAAAAGCAGAGCAAGTATGCATGCTGGGAATTGTAGTTTTGCAACAGCTGGAGAGCCGTATGTTCCCTACCCCTGCATTAGAGCATACATTGTATGCAAAGACATAGCAAAGTCTAACTTGACACTATCAATGTTTTGGTCTGAGCCAGAAGTGCTATGCTTATACTCTGGGATTTCTTCAGAACCCACAGTATAATAAGCAAAGGGCCAGAGGAGGCGTGGGAAAACACTAAACCATCATATTCACTTTTTCTCTCTCTCCTGGGCTCCCTTGCAGAGTCCATTGTTCTCTTCGAGGCGTCTTCCAGCCTCCTGAGTGATGTCAAAAGCATAGGTTCAGTTTATTATCATCCCACACCTGCCCCAGGTCTCTGCTTATTATACTTTGCGGTTTGTAGAGATCCCAGAGTATTATAATGATTTGAGGGTGATGAACCTCAATAAAGTCGACCCTGAAATTTTTAAAGAACCCGGCTTGTTATGAACCAGCTCACTCACCTCTACTTGACACTTTGTGAATGGCTTTGCAATGGCTTCTATAAGTTATCATGCTGTAGCAAGTTATCAGGAGCAAGTTATCCTTTGCTACACTCCTATATCCACATTTAGGTACTGCCTCCTGCAGATACATGTAAAGATGAAGGTTAAAGAAATATAGTGAAAGAAACGGCCATTTGCAAAATATGTTGTAATGTTGCATTTAGGAGCGGGTTGGTGATTTTGAGTTATGTAGAAACCCTCATATTGAGTATTGTAATTCTACCCTGCATGTGCCATTATGTTATCAACAAACACAATATCCTCTATTTCTATCATCTAAAACCAAATACAGGACATTTAATCTCATTCTCTTTTACTACTCCCATTCCCAAGATATTTTCTCAAATGATCCCACAGTTTTTGTCTTTACAACCTTGCCAGATAGGCCATACATTTTATTATCCACCATGCAGAAAAGGGATTTCCAGCGTCTGCTTTAAATCTGGCGTGATTTCCACTTATATCCCATTGTTCGCAATTCGAAGCATTTTCTGTGAACGAGATGGGAAAGAGTTTCAGTTATTTGCCAACCCTGCTCAGCTACTGGTGCTTTACAGCAATGACAATATTACACTGCCATTGGTAACCCATGTTCGTGTGTGCACTGCTATGGTGCATTATGGGAATTTTATACAGCAAATAGTAATAGAAAAGATGTGTTTCTATACTTTACTATACCACAAATTCTTAGATTACAATTTATAAAATGAAAAATCTTTTATTATGAATAAATATCAGTGCAAAATCACTAAGAATATCACTAAGAAATCTTGCAGAAAGCTTCATAGTCAATGCCAAGAAATAACAGTGCAGATGAATAATTCTGCAGGAATCCCTGGCATTTGCATGAAGCCTGGTCTCCTGGCACAACTTAAGAAATCCAGTGCCACAACTATGTTTTGTTTGATATCTTTTTTTGGATTTAGGTGCATTGGTAGAATCAATAAGATAAAATTGTTGCAACTTCTCTTACTGACCACTAGAGATGAGCGAACACTAAAATGTTCGAGGTTCGAAATTCGATTCGAACAGCCGCTCACTGTTCGAGTGTTCGAATGGGTTTCGAACCCCATTATAGTCTATGGGGAACATAAACTCGTTAAGGGGGAAACCCAAATTCGTGTCTGGAGGGTCACCAAGTCCACTATGACACCCCAGGAAATGATACCAACACCCTGGAATGACACTGGGACAGCAGGGGAAGCATGTCTGGGGGCATAAAAGTCACTTTATTTCATGGAAATCCCTGTCAGTTTGCGATTTTCGCAAGCTAACTTTTCCCCATAGAAATGCATTGGCCAGTGCTGATTGGCCAGAGTACGGAACTCGACCAATCAGCGCTGGCTCTGCTGGAGGAGGCGGAGTCTAAGATCGCTCCACACCAGTCTCCATTCAGGTCCGACCTTAGACTCCGCCTCCTCCAGCAGAGCCAGCGCTGATTGGCCGAATTCCGTACTCTGGCCAATCAGCACTGGCTAATGCATTGTATTGGCGTGATGAAGCAGTGCTGAATGTGTGTGCTTAGCACACACATTCAGCTCTACTTCATCGGGCTAATAGAATGCATTGGCCAGCGCTGATTGGCCGAATTCCGTACTCTGGCCAATCAGCACTGGCTAATGCATTGTATTGGCGTGATGAAGCAGTGCTGAATGAGTGTGCTTAGCACACACATTCAGCTCTACTTCATCGGGCTAATAGAATGCATTGGCCAGCGCTGATTGGCCGAATTCCGTACTCTGGCCAATCAGCACTGGCTAATGCATTGTATTGGCGTGATGAAGCAGTGCTGAATGAGTGTGCTTAGCACACACATTCAGCTCTACTTCATCGGGCTAATAGAATGCATTGGCCAATCAGCGCTGGCCAATGCATTCTATTAGCGTGAACTGAGTTTGCACAGGGGTTCTAGTGCACCCTCGGCTCTGCTACATCAGATTGCTACATCTGATGTAGCAGTGCCGAGTGTGCATCAGATGTGTAGTTGAGCAAAACTGACTCAGCACTGCTAAGTCTGCATTCGCATAGGAATGCATTGGCCAGCCTTCGGCCAATCAGCGCTGGCTCTGCCGGAGGAGGCGGAGTCTAAGGTCGGACCTGAATGGAGACTGGTGTGGAGCGATCTTAGACTCCGCCTCCTCCAGCAGAGCCAGCGCTGATTGGCCGAATTCCGTACTCTGGCCAATCAGCACTGGCTAATGCATTGTATTGGCGTGATGAAGCAGTGCTGAATGTGTGTGCTTAGCACACACATTCAGCTCTACTTCATCGGGCTAATAGAATGCATTGGCCAATCAGCGCTGGCCAATGCATTCTATTAGCGTGAACTGAGTTTGCACAGGGGTTCTAGTGCACCCTCGGCTCTGCTACATCAGATTGCTACATCTGATGTAGCAGTGCCGAGTGTGCATCAGATGTGTAGTTGAGCAAAACTGACTCAGCACTGCTAAGTCTGCATTCGCATAGGAATGCATTGGCCAGCCTTCGGCCAATCAGCGCTGGCTCTGCCGGAGGAGGCGGAGTCTAAGGTCGGACCTGAATGGAGACTGGTGTGGAGCGATCTTAGACTCCGCCTCCTCCAGCAGAGCCAGCGCTGATTGGCCGAATTCCGTACTCTGGCCAATCAGCACTGGCTAATGCATTGTATTGGCGTGATGAAGCAGTGCTGAATGTGTGTGCTTAGCACACACATTCAGCTCTACTTCATCGGGCTAATAGAATGCATTGGCCAATCAGCGCTGGCCAATGCATTCTATTAGCGTGAACTGAGTTTGCACAGGGGTTCTAGTGCACCCTCGGCTCTGCTACATCAGATTGCTACATCTGATGTAGCAGTGCCGAGTGTGCATCAGATGTGTAGTTGAGCAAAACTGACTCAGCACTGCTAAGTCTGCATTCGCATAGGAATGCATTGGCCAGCCTTCGGCCAATCAGCGCTGGCTCTGCCGGAGGAGGCGGAGTCTAAGGTCGGACCTGAATGGAGACTGGTGTGGAGCGATCTTAGACTCCGCCTCCTCCAGCAGAGCCAGCGCTGATTGGTCGAGTTCCGTACTCTGGCCAATCAGCGCTGGCCAATGCATTCTATTAGCCCGATGAAGTAGAGCTGAATGTGTGTGCTTAGCACACACATTCAGCTCTACTTCATCAGGCTAATAGAATACATTGGCCAATCAGCGCTGGCCAATGCATTCTATTAGCTTGATGAAGCAGAGTGTGCACAAGGGTTCAAGCGCACCCTCGGCTCTGATGTAGCAGAGCTGAGGGTGCACAAGGGTTCAAGTGCACCCTCGGCTCTCCTACATCAGAGCCGAGGGTGCGCTTGAACCCTTGTGCAGCCTCGGCTCTGCTACATCAGAGCCGAGGGTGCGCTTGAACCCTTGTGCACACTCTGCTTCATCAAGCTAATAGAATGCATTGGCCAGCACTGATTGGCCAGAGTACGGAATTCGGCCAATCAGCGCTGGCCAATGCATCCCTATGGGAAAAAGTTTATCTCACAAAAATCACAATTACACACCCGATAGAGCCCCAAAAAGTTATTTTTAATAACATTCCCCCCTAAATAAAGGTTATCCCTAGCTATCCCTGCCTGTACAGCTATCCCTGTCTCATAGTCACAAAGTTCACATTCTCATATGACCCGGATTTGAAATCCACTATTCGTCTAAAATGGAGGTCACCTGATTTCGGCAGCCAATGACTTTTTCCAATTTTTTTCAATGCCCCCGGTGTCGTAGTTCCTGTCCCACCTCCCCTGCGCTGTTATTGGTGCAAAAAAGGCGCCAGGGAAGGTGGGAGGGGAATCGAATTTTGGCGCACTTTACCACGTGGTGTTCGATTCGATTCGAACATGGCGAACACCCTGATATCCGATCGAACATGTGTTCGATAGAACACTGTTCGCTCATCTCTACTGACCACCAATCGACCTCATGGCAAGAGTCATTGAATTCTAAATTTTAAAGACACATTGATCCAGGTTTTTATACTGACTGCCAGATTGGAGTTGGGAAGGAATTTTTCCCCCTGAAATGGGGCAATTGGCATAAGCCTCATGAGGTTTTTTTTGCCTTCCTTTGGATCAACACTATAGGGGACTGTAGGGTTATAGGTTGTACTTGATGGACTGATGTCTTCATCCAACCTCATCTACTATGTAACTATTAAAGAGAATCTGTCATCAGGTCTGAGAAGGAGGTTGGACCCCTACCGACCTGATATTAATGGGCTATTCTAAGGTTAGGCCATCTATATAAAAGCCATGGAAAACCTCTTTAGGCTTAGGCCTCATGTTGCGGAAACACAACATTTTTGACTGTTGCAAAAATGCAGCAAAAGGAATGAGATTTTGTGTAATTTTATACACACATTACAAAAAAAATGTGTTTTCAGAAAAACATTCAGTGCAAAAGTGCAGCATTTCAATTTTTCTTTCAGAAATGCTGCGTTTCCCAAACAGTTATATGGGATGGGGAAGGGAAAAAATGTAACCCACAGTAGAAAAGCTATGAAATTTGTAAATGTTTTTGCTGTGTTTTTTTTTTTTTTTTTTGTTACAGCGGTTTTTTTAGCTGTGGTTCTGTAACATGGGCCCTTGGACTTAAACAGATTGTATTCATATTTATGTGAAGGGGGAAAAAAAGAAGAGTGGACGACATCAAATAGCCAACTGTGCATAGTTGGTGAGGAACTGAATGTGTCTCTTTTACCAGTGGCTGGTTTTACAAGATGGGAAATATTACAGATGTTGCTTGCAAAGCTTTCTGTTAGCAGTCGAAACATCTGGTTGAATAGCGTCTCCGGCGAGTCTATTCTCCTTACACTGATTGAATTTTACTTTTACTTTCTCCTGCAGATGTTGCGCCTCAAAATGGGAAATGAAGCTGTATTTATGCTTTCAGTTGGAATTACATGAGCAATGTATACACACTATGGATGTGCCTAAATCTGTCCTATGTCAGCAGACTCGTAGGAGACAATACTCAGAAGGTGAAAGAATTAAAATGTGGACGTCAACATCATATAGCAGATCTGGATTTAGATGCTATACTTTGTAGCATGGCCCTCTTCTACTTCTTCAATATGTCTCAGATTTTATGCAAAGGCGTGCTGGATTTTTTTCTTTGCACCAGAAGAGCAGCGTATTTCAGCACATGGTATGGCTGTGACTCTGCCATGTGCAATATGCTATAGAAGGATTATCTGTTCAGTAGATAACACTGATAGATTCCCATTTTCACTTTAGTGATGGGTGAACCTCACAAGATACATTTCACAAATATTTACAAGTTTAGTTTTGGACCATGGCGCCTGGTGTTACCAAGGAGCCTGGAAGGGGAGCCCAAGAGAGGTGTATATAACTGTTTCTAATTGTTCCAACACCTACCCTGAATCTCCAATTATTATTCTTTGGGCGTCTAAAGAGAGTCTAGAGTATAATAATAATTTGTGGGTGGCAAATGCCAAAAATTTCAGGTTTGCTCAAAACTGAACATTTTGGGTAATTCATAACTAATATGGCTGGTTACAAACTAGTGTTCTTACCTTTTATTCAAATACACAGGAAGAGTAGACGATGAATCGCTGTCAATTGTATATCTGCTCCATGAACAGGCAAATAAGATGTCTGACATCTCTTTATTTACATTACATTTGTGGATCTGCCAACAGAAATCTATCATCACTAGGGCCTAATTGGACCAATTCAGATCACGCCAGATTTCACCCCAATTTTCCATATGTTTAGTGCTTAACCCCATGTAATACTATTATACTCTGGAGTCTCCTCAGACCACAGATTATAATAAGTGGAGGCCCAAAGGAGGAAAAATAAGTTATGCTCACTTTGCCTTATCTCTCCTAGGTGTTCGACAATCCTTTGTCATCCTTTCCAGGCCTCTTCTGGTCTCTGGCTGATATCACATGTCTCGGGATCATTGCTGAGACCTGTGATTGGACCTCACAGGCCTTAAGATTGATCCCGGGAGTGTGATATCAGCCAGAGGCTGGAAGAGGCCCGTAGAGGACCCTGAGGGACCACCAAATACCGTAAGTATTAACAGGAAAGGTGAGTATAAATGTTTGTTATTTTCACTCACCTCCCCCGGGCCTCAAATTATTATACTCTTTTCAGGTAATAATAATAGCATTCTCTGCTTGTACAGAACATGAAGCGAACCGGAGGGCCGAACTTCACGAGTATTCTTCTAAACAAATATCAAGTCACTACTGTGCATTGTACATTGGGATTCACAGGGGTAACCATATCACTTATGCAGTTGTTGAAACTCCACTGGGGATCTGTGGATTGGGTTTTTGGTATCATAAAAGCTATGGGCACCATTAACATGGAAATAAGTGATTATTACATATGATAGTAGTTGAATGCTGAATGTGGG
Organism: Leptodactylus fuscus; assembly: GCF_031893055.1. Lineage (NCBI taxonomy): Eukaryota > Metazoa > Chordata > Amphibia > Anura > Leptodactylidae > Leptodactylus > Leptodactylus fuscus. The sequence goes on from NC_134269.1 coordinate 57,126,676, forward strand.
GTCTGTGTGTCCAGGATGCAGCTGTGTTCACTATCTCTCATGTATCAGCACAACTTTATTCCTGTTATGATTTCTTATTCTATAGCCCATGAGGAATCTGTTTTTCCATTCATCTTTACACTGAGAGACAGGAGGAAGAGAGCAGAAAGATCCCAAAGCATTGAGCAATGTTGTGGGGGATCCATGTCACAAACATCAGCCAAGCAATCTATATTTAGGAGATACAAAGACTTTGCAGCAGTAAAATGCTAAAGACTGGGCCTATTGTTGCCTTAAAGGGTTTATTCAGTTACAAATAAATATCGAGAGACAAATGTTATTGTATATAGTGGAATAAAAAGTTATACGATTTCCCATATACTTTCTGTATATTCTAGATCTCTGCTTGCTGTCATTCATTCTGTTTACTTTCAAGTGGATAAAAATCAGTCCATGGTCATGTAATATACAGTCCATGGTCATGTGATATCTGGTCATGGTTATGTGATATACGGTCCATGGTCATGTGATATATGGCCCATGGTCATGTGATATACAGTCCAAGGTCATGTGTTATACAGTTCATGGTCATGTGATATCTGGCCCATGGTCATGTGATATACAGTTCATAAAATCTTAATGTGCCGTCACTCGGTCAAGAAGTTTGGTGCCAGGAAAAGGCTTCTCATAGCCATAGCAAAATAGAAATAAATTTCCTGCACTCAAATTAATGCTTCCAAAATATTGTGAACTTTTATTAACATCCGACAAAAACGTTTCGGTCATATATAGACCTTCTTCAGTTTGTCTTAAAAATACAAAAGGAAATAGCAAAATATAAGTGATTCCATCTCATAAGTATAGTACAAACAATATACAAATAACATACAGACAATAGTACGCAACAAGGCAATCAATGGTGTTAGATATATAGCCCAAAAGGTATAGGGTTTATAAGACATGTGCATATCTGGGCAACACCATGAAATGAGCAAACAATAGTAGAGCATGCATAAACAGATGAAGTAGGTGTATTCAACAAGATGATATACTGCCAAACCGAATAGGATATGTCGCCGTGCTTCTACTGAGGAATGGTGCCCAGCTTACTAGACAAAATGTTATGTCCTATGAATACATTGGTATCACAAATCCTGTACAATCTTACCGGTGGGGTATAGTGGAAAGTGGAAGCTTCTGAAAGTGTCCAGGTTAGAAAGAGCAGTAAAGGTGTGGGAGTGTGGGGTTGTGTGGGGTTAAAAGGGATTATTATACAGTTCATAGTCATGTGATATACAGTTCATGGTCATGTGATATATGGCCCATGGTCATGTGATATATGGCCCATGGTCATGTGATATACAGTCCATAGTCATGTGATATACAGTTCATGGTCATGTGATATACAGACCATGCTCATGTGATACACAGTCCATGCTCATGTGATATACAGTTCATGGTCATGTGATATATGGTCCATGGTCATGTGATATACAGTCCATGGTCATGTGATATACAGTCCATGGTCATGTGATATACAGTCCATGGTCATGTGATATACAGTCCATGGTCATGTGATATACAGTCCATGGTCATGTGATATACAGTCCATGGTCATGTGATATACAGTTCATGGTCATGTGATGGACACACAGGTGCACAGCTCGTTACAGTCACAGCACAGTAATCTGCATGGTAATGAGCTGTGCACCTGTTTGTTCATTACATGACAACAGACTGTCCATCACAGAAAAATCTTCTTGCTGAGAAAATCAGCTTTCCTTCCATATGCAAATGAGATCTTTGGTGCACTCATGACGCTGATACACCATTTGAAGCATCATCTTTTTGTGTTTGCTGCAAATTGTGGTTTATGGGACATGTCAATGTTTCTGGGGTGGTCACCAAAACAGATTTATAACAAATTTATAATGCGCTTTTGCATGGGCTAGTGGAGTTAGTGGCACTCATCCCCAACACCAACAAGAATCAGTTGCTTTCCAGTTGTTCACTATGTCACTAACAGCCCCTACAACAGCATATCAGTGGTTTAGAAGAGATTTTGGTGGTGATAGACCAACAATACTAACGTCGTATAAATATTTAAAAAGTGTTTAAATATTTCATTTTTAACCCAGTAAGAAAAAATATAATAATAATAATAATAATAATAATAATAATAATAATAATAATAATAATAATAATATACTGTTGTGTATATAATAATTCAATAGAGAACATCTGCATCTATACATTTATATAACACCAATAAAATACCTTACACTGGATAATAAATGTGCAATATTTTTATTCCACACTTATATACATAAATGCTTTCTGAATATTAGATTGTGCATATAGTAGACTACTGTACTGCAGATTAAATATCTGCCATTTGGCTTGGAGGAATGAACCTCTAGCACATAGTATTTACATGTGTAGTTAAGTAATTGGTTTGGAGAGCCAGAGGCCTATCAGCATATAGGTCCTGACCTGTAGAGCATGAACCTGTCTGTAATATAACCCAGTGCCAGGTGTGTGGCTGTAGGTTATGGGGCTGACGTAGCAGTCTCGCCCTGCAGCACTTTTCTTTAGCTAAATTAGTTTTTTAACTGTTTCAGTTATTTTTCACATTACAAAGTAGGGTTTGTTATTAAAATCCTTCAGTAGATGGCGAAAAAGTATCCAAAATATGACTGTTATTCAGCAAAAAAAGCTCATCTAAACATTAAAATTGTTATCATTCCATTTATAAATCAAACACAAAGTGCTGATTATTCTCATGGAATATTTTTATATGTAGAGCTCCCAAATCACTACGGACACCACTAGAGAGAACTTAAGAGTTTATTGCATAGTGAGTTCAATGTAGCACTGTATGCAGTGAGCTCCCTCTAGTGGCGGCTGCAGATTGATCCACTCTTTTTGTAATATCTGTAAAATGTTGCATCAGTGAAGTAACATAATAGAAATATGGAATATTTAGAAAATTATCTTTTTAAAAACAGTTATGCTAGGATTACACTAGTATCGGTGTATCCGTTGTTCTGGTCCATTGACAGTCACAAAGGAAGCCTTGTCCATTCCCTATAACTGAAACCGCCAGATGAAAAAGTCAGACTTGCTGAACTTTTTCGTCTGGTGAAGTCTTATGGAGACCAAACCTTACTCTCAATTATATAGCACCATCATATTCCGTATCACTTTACAAAGATATTTTCAACACTGTCCCAGGTAAGGATCACAATCTGAACTCTTCATTATTATGTCTTTGGAGTGTAAAAGGAAACCAGAATACCCAGAAGAAACCCACACAAACACAGGAAGAACATACAAACTACTTGCATCACTCATCCAAAATAAATAGTGTTTTATATGTTGTATGTCTCTTAGCAACGCTTAAAAATGTCAATGTCAATTCTTTTGTTAGCTACACGATTGGTTCCCAAGCACAGGAAAAGTCATCTCTAAGTGAAATCCAGCTGCTGATAAGACATTAACTCTATCTATAGTAATAGTGGAGCTCTGCAGCAGGGTGTACTCCTCTATGACATGTCTATGTTGTTATAGGACATACTGTACAGATTTAGCAATGTTTAACTTAACACGGACCGTTTATGTCCTCTGACTCCAGTGGTATTATGTACCGCTAGAAAGTTGACAGTGTGTGCTGAATTCAGAGCTTTGCTGGTATTTGTTCCAATGTCAGAGATTCGGCACTGATATCCCTCCACTGTCAGAAGTGTGGGCCTTACAGCCTAGCATCATCGCTGGTCTGTCAGGAACATCTTCAGACTATGGAAGAATATTGGCGTTGGGGACATTCCTCCAAGGCTGGCGATGATGTTAGGTTGTAAGCCACATCCTTCTGCAATTGGAGGGATATCGGTGCCGTAACAAACGACATTCATATCTCAGGCACTGGGGCACACACTTGTAAAGGTGACACCAGTTTTCTAGTAGTGTACAATACCACTGATGTCAGAGGACATGAAAGATCCTCTTTAAGTAGCGAGTCAAAATTGGCAGCATCTGTATGAGCTAGCGTTCTCCTAAAGCAACAACCTTTTGAGGGGCTAAGTAGTCATTCTAGATATTAATATAAAATCTATAACAAAATCTATAAAGTATATAAAGAAACATAAAATTGTCTACATGAATTTCATGAAATATAAAGGAAACTCTTCCATTTCTTCTTATATGAATAATATGAATAAAAATAAAACTTAACTTTTAATAAATATAAGTTTAATATTCAAACGACAAATAATCTTGGGCAGCACGGTGGCTCAGTGGTTAGCACTGCAGCCTTGCAGCGCTGGAGTCCTGGGTTCGAATCCTGCCAAGAACAACATCTGAAAGGAGTTTGTATGTTCTCCCCGTGTTTGCGTGGGTTTCCTCCAAGTATTCCAGTTTCCTCCCACACGCCAAAGACATGCTGATAGGGAATGTAGATTGTGAGCCCTAAATGGGACAATGACTGCCAATGTCTGTAAAGCGCTGTGGAATATGACGGCGCTATACAAGTAAGCATAATAAATAATAATCATAAAGTGCGGGGAAAGGGAACAAGTGGACCAGTGTATAATAAATGTTACACAGGCACATCGGCCTTAATGAAAGTAAACCGTTTCAACTCACCAGTCTGATGATGTGGTGAAAAAATGGAGGTCACCTATAAATAAACTGGACCACTCAAAAAGATTTAACCCAATAAACGGAGGCCATAAATGAATCCAAGTGAAGGGAGGTATGTAAGGTGATAGGTCAGAAGGGGAAGGTAGACAGAGGGTATTTCTGTCAAGTCCCTATATACCTAACTCAGAACCAATACCCTAGTAAATATTGGTCTGACCAGAACCTCACCCTAAACCTATGGCCGCCCTACAGGAAAAACCTAATAATGCACTCAGATATAGTGAGATAAAATGACATGCAGGTTTCGTCAGGGTAAAAGTTAAACAGACCAACCCTGACTCATCAGGGTTAATGGGTCTCAAACATACCATCCTTATATATAGGCATACATGTGAAGGGGTTAACACTAAGCCATACACCATACATACTCACTCATACATAATGCAGCCAAATATCCCACAAGGTCATGAAATTGGAGAGAGTGAGAGAAAGGTAAATCCTAACTATAGATATGTAGGATAAATGGTCGCCTGGAGTGCCAGTCATAGACCAATAAGGCTCAGACCTCAGATAGAGTGCCTCAGATACCTTGGTTTCTGTTGGAATTAAATCCACTTCTAGCCTTGGCTCAGAGAGCCGCAGCTTCTCTGCAACGAGTGGCCTTTCCCTCACATTGTCATAAAGAACAGAGGGATACTTGGCAGAATATATTAAGACTGGGGTTCTGTACGCCAATCTTAAACAAGACTCCTGCTGGCTTGAGATGCATCTAAATTATTAACATGGTCCAACCTCATAATAATTCAGGCACATTGGTACATATCTGAATTGTATTCAGTGAGGTCCTGGTATAGATTTTAGGTATAACTCACATCAGAAAGCTGTAAAGTTAGTGAATTTCCAGAACTGGGGTGTCCCTTCCCCAACCCATCTTGGTCTCCTCCCTGCTCCACCCACTTTCCTAAAAATTTACAAACAAGAACAAAAGGCCATGCACCAAAGATGTGGCACATTTACAAATCTAATGTAGAAAGGCATTTATATTTAATATTTCCTACTCTTAGCATAAAATTGACAAAATGTTTCTGTCTCTCTGCTACTCCTGCCCAACACAACGGTGTCTCAGCTACTGCTGCATCTACACAATGGAACGTATAACTACATAGTACATAGGAATGCCCTGCTGGGAATATAAGGTAATGCATTTCCCTTTCCATTATCCTTCCAATTCCTCAAACTCTTCGGAATCCAACCCTTATGTGTGTCCATCCCCTAAATTGTAGATTGAGCCTTCTCCGACCTGAAAATTACTACTCGAGAAAAGACAACCACGTCTTGAAAAAAAGAGCAGACCGAAGTGAGATAGTGAATGAATAAAATGTGCTAAAAGACTTTATTAGCTGTCAGGAGACTGCACCATTAGACGGTTGTTTATGCCTCGTTTTGGTAAACTAACAGGATTAGAATTAGAGCAGAGAGTTAATTGCTCCGTGTGTAGATTTCTGGCAATAAAACAAATAAGTGTATCACCAAGAGGCCAGTTAGTCCATCTCCCTCCTACCTTTTGTGCATTGTACAGTTTACAAACACGAGAAGTATAAAGTGTATGCACCGGCAACTAATAAAATGATAGATAAATGCTCTTGGAGACGTACTCTGGTGCTTTGACACACAGATCCTCATTCTGAACAAGATGTTGTTTTTATTCCCTGAAGACACACTACGGCTTTTAGAGAGCGAGCCTTTTAATGTGTGATAGCTAGCAGAGAATATTCTAAATATAGGATCTGCTGGAATTACAGAACAGCTGTCCAGTTAACCTCTGTAAATTCATCTTTTCCTCCCTCGGAACAGTTGTGGAATGCAGCTGCGCGTTGATTTTTCATCTCTTCCCTACATCTGGCTTCGTTCATATTCGCTATTGAAATATTAAGGGTTTTAACATATCGTGTCCCCCCCCCCCTTTCCTTATACTAGTGCAAGGGATTTAAAAGCTTTGGGCATAGGCCCAAATGCCAGCAAAGAAATCTGTGTTTGCCACTCTCCAAAAACCACTGCATATCCTCTTTATACCACATCAGTTTGGGAAGTAAATCTCTTTCATGTCGAGGCTTCAGACAAGCTGCTGTGGTTTAGATTCAGCTGTTTCGGCTTCCAGTACAGCAAAGGGCTAAACTGATGTTATCAGACAGCAGGAAACAACACTGTTATGTGTTCACGGTCAGAGCAGACAAACAGCCATTGATGCCATGTACCAGGGCATGGGTTTGGAGCTAATAACATTCTGTAACTAATAACTTAGGGATTCTTTGGATTTGAAGGTCAGGTTGCATGTTGTAGAGCATGCCCTTTCATGCGTGATGGGCAGGCGGCACAGCATAAGCTTCTGGCAACTAACACCACATCTTGTAAGAATAGGATTTCCAATTAACACATCATTGTTTAGTAATTACAGATGTGTGTTACCTTTCCTCTTGGCTGGACATGTCCAGATATGTGTGTCACAAGTTACGCACCTTTTTGCAAAGCAATGTAATCACCTGATAAGTTAACACAAAAGGATTTGCTAACTATCCTATTTGTATCTATGTGTGGCCACCCCAAGGGAGTGAAGGTGTGAATTGCAGCCTTTCATGACTTTTGTTAGCTTGTTGTGATATTATGTGGTGAATTGGTTTAATAAGATAATTATTTAACCCCTAAAAGACCTGCCTGTTTTGCTCTTTAACCCTTTTCCGTCAATGTTATGTAGATTGTCAGCCCCATATGGGGATCACAATGTATAATTTATTTATTTTTTCCTATGTCTTTGTAGAATGGGAGGAAATCCATGCAAACACGGGGAGAACATACACACTCCTTGTAGATGTTGTTCCTGGCAGGATTCGAACCAAGAACTCCAATGCTGCAGTGCTAACCACTGAGACACCATGTTGCCCCCATCCACCGTAATGTTATGAAATATGTCAGGGCTCAAAATATGGTGTTCGCTCAGAAGCGAAGGGGCACAATATCCATTTGCCTCCACTGTTTCATGGAGACCCACCTGTATGAAGGGTATTAAAACCTTCTGCGACCATCAATTTACTTACTGCACAACCTGTAATGACTACAGAATAGTAAGTCATCAGGGAGGCAGGGACACGAGTGAAAACTCAGTCGTGTGAACAAGTAGTTATTTTTCCCTTTCCTGCCTTTCTGCCCTTCAATTCTTTCACTTTTATCTCATGGGATGGCTCCCACGTGGCAACAGTCCTGGAGTCATCCCAACCCTATGGCAGTTAGGAGCCTTCTGAAGGTCCCCCAGGCTTGCCTGTAGCAAACCTTAATAGATACATAGGCATTTTTCCATAGACTGTTATGCAAGATATGGCAATATTTATTGGGAGCTAAAAAAAAAAAAAAAAAGTGGGGCTACATTATAAAAAAAGATTTTAAAAATATTTACAAAAGTAAAATATTAATACAATAATATTTCAAATAAGAATAAACCAAATCAAACTAAATAAATTAGGTATCCTTAGGTAAAATGCCTGAAGTGCAAACATATAAAAATATTTTTCCAATATGGTGAATGCTGTAGTAGGAAAAAAATCTAAATTTCTGAACTGCTGTTTTTTTAGTTGTTGAGCCTTCCAAAAAAATGGAATTATAAGTGATGAAAGCATTATACATTCCCTAAAATGGAATAAATAAGAAACACATATGGCACCGAAAAAATGCCTTATGCAGTCCTGTATATGGAAATATTTTTGTGTTTTTTATTGTTGGATACTGAGAATCATACCTTTTTATTTTTCTGTTGATACAACTGATTGTGTTTGCTTTTGAAATACAAGTTGCAGTGTTTAATGGCACCATTTTGGGGTATATACTGTACATTTATTGAGTAACTTTTATTACCTTTTTTTTTAGGGAGGGACAACAATTTTACCATTTTATTTTTTTTTGCTGTAAATGATGTGCCACTCAGCCTGATTAGTTTATTCCCTCATTTGGAATTGCTTTTTACTACAGGCAACTGATGGTTAAAGACAGCATGCAACTTAGAATTCAATACCATCGTGGTTAGTAGAATCTAAGGCACCCCAAGGTTCTTACTGGTCAACACTGGTGTAAAAAAAAAATAATGGTGTACTTGCAGACTAAAGACCAGACCAGCAAACCAACAGCAGAGAGTAAAACATAAAGCCAGGTCAAAACTAGGAAAGCACAGGAGTATTCAAATCTATTGTAGATTAATAACAAGGTACAAGTCAGGGTTAAGGTCAAGAGTTCATGGATAAAGCCAAATCAGCAAGAGAAAACTCAGAAAAAAGTCAAAAGCAGTAACCAGAGAAAGAAAAGAAAATTGTATAAGCTCAGGACAAATCCTAATCAATATTAGATGCCTGAGGATCTTCAGTGCAGAGTTTAAATACCCCGACTGACCTCAGGGTTGGGCAATGAGGCAGCATTCTGATGGGTCTCTGCAGACCCAGCCACAGTTTGACTGGTAGACATAGCAACCTGAAAGTGATTGTCGTGAGCATTGCTGTACTTAAAAGAATGATAGATATAAGTAGGAGTACAAATATTGAGATTCATAACAGCTGCTTTCCAAGACCTATAACATTATTATTTTTCTGACAATGGAATTCTGTGAGGGATTTATTTTGCAGGAAGACCTGACATTTTTACAGGTGTCCACAGGGGTACCAATGCCTGACAGAGTTGAGGCATTTGAATGCTGTAGTCACTATTGATCATGATATATAAAGAATAAAGAGCCTAGGATTAGAGGTTTTCCAATCCCATACATTAGAAGCAGTTGTCCCGCTATGAGTACACAGCCAAGCATCTACTGTGTACTCTATGTGTTGTGACGCCAGCTTGGCTCACGTCACATCAGACCCCAGAGTATATCAATTTGTCATGGTTGGTTCACTATGGTGTGCTGTGTGAGGGGGCCACTATGGGGCATAATACTGTGTGTGCACAGGGGTGAACCTGGGCTTTCTGCCGCCTGAAGCGACGTCAGAAAGCCGCCCCCCCCCCCCCCCCGAGGAGGGGCGGAGCTGAGGGGCGGGGTCGCAAGAAAGGGACGGGACCGAGCGGAAGGGGGCAGGGTCGAGCGGAAAGGGGGCCGCTCCAATACACAGCTCGCTTCCCGTGTCGGGCTGCAGACACGGTGACGCTAAGCCAGTCCAGGACAGCTTGTCCTGGACTGGCTTAGGTCAGCAAAAATGCCGCCCTCCCGAGGCCCTGGCATAGTGCCGCCTGAAGCGGTTGCTTCAGGTCGCCTCATGGGAGGTGCGGTGCTGTGTGTGCAGGGGCTACTGTGAGGCATAATTCTGTGTGCAGGGGCCATTATGGTGCATAATAGTGTATGCAGGTGCCACAGTGGAGCATTATACTATTTGGAGACGATGCTATGAGACATTATAACATGCAGAGGGGCAGTTATGAGACATTACACTGTGTGGAGGGGCCGCTATGGGACATTATGCTGTCTGGAGGCCATTTTGGGACATTATACTGTTGAGATGTTATACTGTTTGGGGGCCAGGAAAGGGTTCATGGGAGGAGCACAAGTCAAAAGTTTGCTGGGGGGCTTAGTTTTGCTAGTTATGCCACTGACCTGGTGCAAGTTATAGCAAATCTGTTGGAATGAGGCATCCCCATCCACACCCCTTTTAATTCTGCCCCATTCCTTTGATTTTTTTTAAACATATAGAATATGGAGGAAAAATGAACAAAGTGACACTTTTTGGGGGGTACAAAACTATAATGGCACAAAACTGTTATTCTCACTTTAATAAATTCTACCCTTTTAGTCTTCACACCCCAAATTTAAGGACATTGTTTTAAACTAAGAAATTGCAACCTATTCTAGTGTGTTAGGGCATATTAAAATATATAACAGTAGTAGTAGAGTTGACAGAAACTGTGTGCTAAAAAGTAGGTATTCATTACAAAAAAAAAAAAAAAAAAAAAAATCAGTAGTTCCAGGGTCTAGAAAAGTAGGCTCATAATTCAGAGGGTTTAGCTCACAAGTACACCAATCTGTCTAGAAGAAAATCCTCACTTTCATGTCTCATGTCTGCTAGAAACTCTTCATTAGTCATCTGATACTCTCCGAGCATTAATATTTGTCAAAATAATGACATTCTTACATGATTAGAACTCCATGTATCTCAATGTTCTATGTAGAAGGAGGAAATAAACACAAGTGAAACTTATAAGAATACATAATAGGTCACTGAGGGATATACAACTCACAGACACAAGTGAAAGGTTAGATGTTTATCTCCCACGTGTGGCTTCATCATTTATAAACTGAAGATCTATTACTAGCACTTGGGAATATGTATTGTTTATTTGAAACTCATTACGCCTTCCCTCTGCAGACATGAAGTGTGCTATTTCTGTTTATACGTGCATATTTATACAAGGTGATGAATGGAAGTCAGATCTATTCCACTCCTGTCCAGGATATAGGGCCAGTGATGATGTGAAGAGTAATGCGTAGACGTTCTCAGCTGCTTAGAAATACTCGCTGCGGATCAGTGTCAGACTGTGGAACCTTAGGACCCTAGACAGAAGGATTCTAGCTATAGAACTTCTATAAAATGATATCTGCCATATTCATAAAATCAAATACGTTATTGCCACTCAAATCCAAAAACAAGATGGATCCTGGTAGCAAGTGGTCTGCTAAGGGCTGTTTAATATACTATTTGTTTTCAGGACCTTATTAGCGCAATTATGGATTGACCATACTTGCCAACTCTCTTGGAAACTTGGGGAAATTCCCGAAAAAATTAGTGACCTCCTGGACTCCCATAAGAGTAGGCAAATCTCCTAGGTTGTGGGATTAACTGTGACTTTATATGTGACTTAGGTAAGTCCCACATCCAAACCCTCAACACCTCCTACTGCCTCCAACTCAAGAACATCCATCAAATCCACTTCTTCCTCACCCCTGAAACTATGAAGATGCTAGTCAATGCCCTCATAATCTCCTGCTTAGATTATAACTGCCTTCTCCATGGTTTCCCAGCGAATACTCTCATCCCCTCCAGTCCTCCTTAAACTGTGCTGTTCACTTATTGCACCTCTCTCTCCGTTCTTCATTGGCTGCTCTCCTCTCCATATCCCTTCACTGGTTGCCCGTTGCCCAGTGAATAGAGTTCAAATTACTAACATTGACATACAAAGCCATCCACAACCTGTCTCCTCCATATAACCTGTCTCCTCCATATATCTCTGTCCTAATCTCCCAATACCTGCCCACATGTAACCTCAGATCCTCCAAAGTCCTCCTACTCCGCTCTGCTCTCATCTGCTCTTCACACAACTGTCTCCAAGATTTCTCCCGTGCATCTCCCATACTCTTGAACTCCTTAGCAAGACACATAAGACTGACCCCCACAATCACAGGCTTCAAGAAGGCCCTGAAGACTCACCTATTTAGGAAAGCCTACAACCTCCAATAACACTACTGTTACCACACCACCATCTGAACAGTCTCCCTTTCTCCTTCTGTCTCTATCCCTCTTTCCTCATAGACTGTAAGTCCTTGCGGACAGTGCCCTCTACCCCACTGTGCCAGTCAGTCACTGTTAGTATTATATTTGTTTGTGTATTTTGTTTATTGTATATAAACCCTTAAATGTAAAGCACCATGGAATTAATATAATAATGTACAGCACCATGGAATTAATATAATAATGTACAGCACCGTGGAATTAATATGATGATGTACAGCACCATGGAATTCATATAATAATGTAAAGCACCATGGTATTAATATAATAATATACAGTACCATGGAATTACTATAATAATGTACAGTACCATGGAATTAATATAATAATGTACAGCACCATGGAATTACTATAATAATGTACAGTACCATGGAATTAATATAATAATGTACAGCACCATATAATTAATATAATAATGTAAAGCACTATGGTATTAATATAATAATGTACAGCCCCATGGAATTACTATAATAATGTACAGTACCATGGAATTAATATAATAATGTACAGCACCAAGTAATTAATATAATAATGTAGAGAACCGTGGTACCATGGAATTAATGGTGCTATATAAATAAACCGTATTAATAATAATGTGCCAGTCACGCTCATTTAGCACAATCATCACAAGGAAGGGGACATACAAAAGGAGCCTGTTCATCTCCAGAATGGCTATGACCATGGCTATATGAGACATGGCTCCATCGGAAAATTTTCACACCATGCTACAACACATCATTGTCCCTAAGATTGCCAATGAAACATAGTAAGTGAAGTATGGGTGTGACCTATTTATTGTGTTAGAATAAATGGAACTTGGATTTTGAGGCCACTCCTTCTACCTTTCCTTACATCAATATTGCATTTTTAAGATTTTCTGCCACCTTCATTCTAACTTGACATCTAACTGAGCAATGATTCAGATGGCCCTCTATAAACTGCTCAATCTGTAACTAAAATAAGATATTAATGAGGTCATAAATAGGAATTACATATATATAGATGTGCAGGGTAGGATATATATGAAGCAGGCAGCGCTATCGGTGGCAACCTAAGGGACGGCATTTGACAATTTATTTAACCTAAACCAGTTCTCTTTAAAAAACATGCCAAATGGGACCTGTCCTAGGCTGGCTTAAAAATGTAGGCAGGGAGGAGAGAAGCTGGCCAGAAGGGAACTTGTGGTGCCTGCAGCTGCAGATAAAGTTTACTCACCTGTCCAGGCCACCTTCTGCTGCCACATCTACATTTACATCACAACTCTGAAGAATGATGGGAAACTACATACAGCGTTATGACGTAAGCGTAGCAGTGGCAGCTACAGCGCAAGCACCCTGAGTTGGCAGCACAGGGTGGCCAGGACAGGAGTGTGGACAGATGAGTAAAGATTAAAAAAAGGGGTCATATACTGTTTGGGGGGATGTAAAAGGGAGTCATAAACTGTGGAGGGGTATAAAAGGAGGCATAAACTGTGTGGGGGCCGTAAATAAAGGGATCATATGATATGTGGGAGGAGAAAAATAGAGGGCACACAGTTCCACACGCCAGAGTATTAGATACGCACCTCAACACATTGTACCACATGCCAGAGGATTAGATATGCTTGTCTTCACACTGTTTTACATGCCAGAGGATTAGATACGTACATCTATACACAGTTATACATGCCACAGGATTAGATATGCAGGTCTTTACACAATACCACATGCTGCAGGATTTGATACACATATCTGCACACAGTTTCACATGCCACAGGATTAGATACGCCCATCTGCGCACAGTTCCACAAGCTGGAGGAATAGATACGCACGTCTTTACACAATACCACACAATGGAGGATTAGATACGCGCCACTGTAAACAATATCACACAGTGGAAGAATAGATACGCACTACTGCACACAATAAAACATGGGGAGGGTTAGATACACGTGTTTGCACAATGTACCACATGCCAGTTGATTAGATACGTATGTCAGCACACAGCACCACACGCCGGAGGTTTAGATACGTACGTCTATACACAGTTACACACGCCGCAGGATTAGATACGCACGTCTGTGCACACTTCCACACACCAGAGGATTAGATACGTACGTCTTTACACAATACCACACGATGGAAGATTAGATAAGCGCCACTGCACACAATACCACATGCCAAAGGATTAGATACACGCTATTGCGCAAAATACCACACAGGGAAGTTAGATACACACGTCTGCACACAGTACCAAACGCCAATGGATTAGATACACGTGTCTGCCCACAGTACTACTCACTGGAGGATTAGATACGCGCGTCTTAACACAATAACACACGCTGGAGGATTAGATACAGAAGTCAGCACACAGTATCACATGCCAGAGGATTAGATACATGTGTATGCATACAATACACCAAGCTGGAGGATTAGATACACAAGTCAGCACACAGTACCACACGCCGAAGGATTAAATACACGTCTGCACACAGTACCACAAGACAGAGGATTAGATACGCGCGTATGCACAAAGTACCAAGCGCCAGAGGATTAGTTACACGCATCTTCACACAATTCCACATGCCAGAGGATTATATACGCACCACTGCACACAATACCACACGCCGGAAGATTAGATACACGGCCTTGCACACAGTACCACATATTACAGTTTTACTCCAGGTTTCCATAGCAACCCAGCCATTTTTCTTCACTGTTTTATGTCAGCATTAAAGGGGCAGGGTGCTGTGGATGACACTGTTACTCAAGGTCACATACACACAGCTTTACTCCAGGTCTCCATAACAACCGATCGCAGGTTTTTCACTGATATCTGAAATGAGATGCTTATGGACACACACACACAAACGATATGCAAAATACACCAGTGCAAAACTGGACAATTCTTATGGGGCTACTAAACAAAAAGGGGGGTCATGTGGGGGGGACAAAAAGGGGGTCATGTATAGTGTGATGGGCCAAAAAGGGGATTGATTCTATGTGGGATCCAAATAAGGGGATTTTTTAAAATCTGCTAATGGGGCCGCGAGTTCTAATTAGGGGGATCCGATCACGTAACCAAAGATATCTGGGTGGGTATCCTTTTTTTGTATCCTTTCTGTAGTTCGTCTCAGGAAGCGGAAAGGCTAGGTTCACCCCCTGAGCTGCACACACCTATATTATCATAGGACTCTGTATGTGGCCCTGAACCCATGGTAAAACTCAGGACAGGTCCAATACCTGTCCATTTTGTGGCTTAATATCTGTGACATGAATGTCATTCATTAATCATAGCTCAGCTATACACACATTGCCATGTGTAGCCTAAAGTAGAAAAGACCAACAGAGGTGAGAATGTTCCGGGTGTGAAATAAATATATGACAACTGTAGTACATGATGTTCAATTGATTTAGCAGCAACAAAGGTTTTTTTTTCAAGAGCACTATAGCTCAAAAGAAAAAAAAATCAATGTATTGTTCTAGAAATCAATTAGGCCACAGGTTTCCATTTCCAAAGAACTTCTAATACTGACACCTAATTGAGTGTTATGAGTAACTCTTACACTATTCCATTTTTTAGCTTATGCCATAAATGTGCCAACAGATCCAATGAATGAGCATCAATTGAATAACACAACTAAGTTTACTGTATTGAGGCAGCACCTGATCCAAATCTTAGGCATAGATATAGCATCAGAACCAAGTCTGTAGCAACAAGTAATTATTTATAGATTGCATCATTACTTGGCGGCAGTAAAAATAAGTAGATATTTAGACATGAACATTAGGGTGTAGCGGATGCCACCTTATGCCTATAGCCATCTTATATTCCTTCTTGGGCACTGCCTACTTTCAAATGTATCTTAATGTGTTTTTTTCTGTTATTCTTGGTTGTTTCATCCTAGACTTTCAGTTATAAATTGATATGTGTCGCCCTCCTAGAATGAAACTCTTATCTATAAAGAGGATGTGACTTCTTTTGTGCCTCATCCACTAGCTATGTGCCAAACTTGTGTTACCACTCTACAACCAGTCATGTCCTGTTAATTATATTAATCACACCTTCTCTTTGTCTATGTAATTGAAACCACACATACAATGTATTTAAACCTCACCCATTCCTTCATTAGACTCAGAATCCATTATACATAATAACTGTGTCTGCGTGATTCTCTGAGAAAACTCATATATCAATTGTAATTCTAATTTGATCTTCAATATGGTGATACTTAGGGTTGATTCACATCTGCGTTGGTATTCCGTCTGGGGGAGTCCGCATGGGGACCCCCTGAACAATATACTAAACGCAATTGCAGGCACTGTGCAGTAAAAGGACACAGATCCCCATAGACTATAATGGGGTCCGTGTGCTTGCCGCCAGATCTCTGCACAGAATATGCGGATAGGAAAGTACTCCACAATTTACTTTCCTGTCTGCATGATTCGTGCGGGCAGCACACGGACCCCATTGTAGTCTATAGGGTCCATGTGCTTTTACTGCATCGTTTATCGAGATATCGTTTTGTAGACACCTGTATTCTTGCTTTACAACAATAAAAAAAGGGGAAAAAATAATGTAAATTTGCAATATTCTAAAATCAACAGCACATAGACATGATGGGACGTAGGCTTCATGTCTGTAATAACTTGGAGGCAGATACAACAGTATCTTTACAGAAATGTCTAACTTCCACTAACTGTACAGATCATTGGATTTTTGCTGGATGATAACAGAATTTCTAAACTTTCTAAACGCCTGTGCCAATTACCATTTTTTATAGCCACCATGTTTTTATCTGGACTGTACCTTGGACATGGGGTGAACTATGTTTTTCTTTAAATGCTCCCCCAGTCAACATCATAAAAGAACACCATGAGTTATTGCCTTGAAACTTGGTTCACACATTTCCAGCTTCAAACTTTTATTGAATTGTTCAGCAGTGAGATGTTCCTCAGAGAGCTCATACAACTCACTAACTCCTCGGCACTTAAAGGGACTCTAAACTTAGAAGTGAATGAGAAAAATATAAAACCAGAAAGTAAACATGTGTCATTCTTACTGCTTCTTCAAGATTCTGGAGCAAGTAGTCTTATTTAAAGGGGCATTCTGGTGACAACAAAGTACCCCTATCTGAACTTGCTGATCAGTGAATTTTTGACCTCTAGGAACACAACATTAGGAAAGCGGGGGACAGGGGGTATTGTGCACCTCAGTTTGAATAGACTTTTTGGCTGAGAGAGCCATGAATGCCACTATTTTAAAATGTAATTCCATGAAAGTCATAATACACCCCCGCCATTCCTGCACACACTATTATGCCACATAGTGGCCCCTGCACACAATATTATGCTCCATTGTGGACTCCCATGAACAATTATTATACTCTGAGCATAATAATCGGAAACCCCAGGGTTGATAAGAACATAAAAAATACTGTTACTTACCTCTACCTGGCTCCGCTGCACTCTCTGCTGCTGTCAGCCATCTTCAATGAAGTCCAGGATGTCATGTGATCGGGGGGGGGGGCTTGCGTCATAACACATATGGACGCAGGCCCCGGTCATGTGACATCTGGGACGTCACGCAAGTAGGCCCGATGCCTGCCCGAAGCCCAGAGAGGTAATTAACAGTGTTTTGTATGTTCCCTTACCTCTCCTGGGCCTCCAATTATTATACCCGGGGATCCGAAAAGACCCCCGAGTATAATAGTGCTTGTGGGGCCCGAAACCTGGTAGTTACACCCCTGTCTGCGAGCCAGATGCAGCCATCAAAAGAGCCACATCTTACTCGCGAGCCATAGATTTCTGACCCCTGGAATAGAGCAACAGTTTAAAAATGCAATGAGCCATACTAGAGATAGCTGAAGCACAGCACTGATGGTCAATGGTACTATTAAAACGTTACTGTTCACAATCATTATTACTCCAACCTGAAAAACCTAGTGTAAATCTTCCAGGAATGATACATAATAAGCACTTATCTTTCCAATAGACATTGAACAGAGCATTAGCACACAAGTGGGTGCTCATAATCAGTAAAGGTCCCGGCAGTGTTATCACCACCAATCATTGTTTCTCCTGAACTGTGTGGCACAATGGCCACACAGGTTGAAAACTTTCCCTGCTCAAAGATTGTGTGCCGGAGATTCCCTGAGCTCTCTCTGGCTTAAATCCCTTTGCCTGATCATAGAAAGAATTATGCAACAGACAGTAGCTGCACAGTTCTCTCTACCATTTTCTGCACTCATCTCAGTTACAAATGTCCCAGATACAGTGGAAAACTATAGAAAAAAAATCTGAATGTCCTTTAGGGGTTTTTATGTCCACATGGTGGACATTATGCCATAAAACAAAATATTATACCCACATTTTAAAAATTAATCACGATAGTTGTTCCATTTGAGTGAGACTATACATATCATATAATATATACACACTTCAAATTGACCGTAACACAATAGGGAAACTATTTTTACCATTGCTTTTTCATTTAAAAAAAGCATACTATGAATTTAAAAAATACCTTCTTGTAAAGTTGACCCCAAATAGAAATAAAAAATAGAATTAAAAAAAATAATGCAAAAATGTAACATAAGAAACAGCCTCAGGTGCTGTTATCACATCTGCAAAAACTGCAAAAAACTATCTGGTTATTGAGGCCTTTTAAGATAAGATAATCCTTTAATAGTCCCACAGTGGGAAAATTTCAGTATGTTACAGCAGCATAGTAATACAGGTACAGGATAATACACAGTAATATACAGTCCTATGAAAAAGTTTGGGCACCCCTATTAATCTTAATCATTTTTAGTTCTAAATATTTTGGTGTTTGCAGCAGCCATTTCAGTTTGATATATCTAATAACTGATGGACACAGTAATATTTCAGGATTGAAATGAGGTTTATTGTACTAACAGAAAATGTGCAATATGCATTAAACCAAAATTTGACCGGTGCAAAAGTATGGGCACCTCAACAGAAAAGTGACATTAATATTTAGTAGATCCTCCATTTGCAAAGATAACAGCCTCTAGTGGCTTCCTGTAGCTTTTAATCAGTTCCTGGATCCTGGATGAAGGTATTTTGGACCATTCCTCTTTACAAAACAGTTCAAGTTCAGTTAAGTTTGATGGTTGCCGAGCATGGACAGCCCACTTCAAATCATCCCACAGATGTTCAATGATATTCAGGTCTGGGGACTGGGATGACCATTCCGGAACATTGTAATTGTTCCTCTGCATGAATGCCTGAGTCGATTTGGAGCGGTGTTTTGGATCATTGTCTTGCTGAATTATCCATCCCCGGCGTAACTTCAACTTTGTCACTGAATCTTGAACATAATTCTCAAGAATCTGCTGATACTGAGTAGAATCCATGCGACCCTCAACTTTAACAAGATTCCCGGTGCCGGCATTGGCCACACAGCCCCAAAGCATGCTGGAACCTCCACCAAATTTTACAGTGGGTAGCAAGTGTTTTTCTTGGAATGCTGTTTTTTTGGACCCCATGCATAACACCTTTTTGTATGACCAAACAACTCAATCTTTGTTTCATCAGTCCACAGGACCTTCTTCCAAAATGAAGCTGGCTTGTCCAAATGTGCTTTTGCATACCTCAGGCGACTCTGTTTGTGGTGTACTTGCAGAAACGGCTTCTTTCTCATCACTCTCCCATACAGCTTCTCCTTGTGCAAAGTGTGCTGTATTGTTGACCGATGCACAGTGACACCATCTGCAGCAAGATGATGCTGCAGCTCTTTGGAGGTGGTCTGTGGATTGTCCTTGACTGTTCTCACCATTCTTCTTCTCTGCCTTTCTGATATTTTTCTTGGCTTGCCACTTCTGGGCTTAACAAGAACTGTCCCTGTGGTCTTCCATTTCCTTACTATGTTCCTCACAGTGGAAACTGACAGGTTAAATCTCTGAGACAACTTTTTGTATCCTTCCCCTGAACAACTATGTTGAACAATCTTTGTTTTCAGATCACTTGAGAGCGGGCTGTCCATGCTCGGCGACCATCAAACTTAACTGAACTTGAATTGTTTTGTAAAGAGGAATGGTCCAAAATACCTTCATCCAGGATCCAGGAACTCATTAAAAGCTACAGGAAGTGACTAGAGGCTGTTATCTTTGCCAAAGGAAGATCTACTAAATATTGATGTCACTTTTCTGTTAAGGTGCCCATACTTTTGCACCAGTCAAATTTTGGTTTAATGCATATTGCACATTTTCTGTTAGTACAATAAACCTCATTTCAATCCTGAAATATTACTGTGCCCATCAGTTATTAGATATATCAAACTAAAATGGCTGTTGCAAACACCAAAATATTTAGAACTAAAAAAGATTAAGATTAATAGGGGTGCCCAAACTTTTTCATAGGACTGTATTATAGATGTAGACACACATATGCGGAGAAGAGAAGATATAATAGGAGTCCATAGCAGCTAAGGAACGGAAGAGAAAGAAGGAGGACATTCATAATCATTAGTTGTCTGTGCGGAGTGATCTTCGCTTGGTCTGATGTAGATTATACAGCCTGGTTGCGGTTGGAAGGAAGGACTTGCGATAGCACTCCTTCTCACACTTAGGGTGAAGCAGATGGTCACTTACAGTGCTGCCAAGTCCCATCAAGGTCCCATACATGGGGTGGGATTTGTTCTCCCGCATGGAGGTCACCACAGACAGTATCCTTCTGTCACCCACCACCTGTACTGGGTCCAACGGGCTCCCCAGGACAGAGCTGGCCCTTCTGATCAGCCTGTCAAGGCAAGCAAATTTCCTGGCAGAGAATAACTCAGTACATATGGAATAAGATAGAGCAGATCTGAAAAACCTCTGTGTGTCACTGTATCAGTTGGAGAAACAATGGAGATACACTTGGCCATTTTATGGTTCCATAGAAGCAATGCTACTGTGTAATATTAATGTATTGTTAGAACGTAGTGTCATTTGTATTCTGAAAAATCGGTTGACATTACAGGGCGCTGAAACTTTTGCAATGCACCAGTATAAATAAATCTAGAAAAACAACTTTTCATACAAAAACTAAATTCATTTGTCTAAAAAGAAAATACCATATTTACTCAAATGACGGTCTCCTGAGAAACTTCTCCGACATCAGCATAATAATAGGGAGTAGAAAAGCTTACTGCAAAAAAGTGTTTAACTTCACTGGAAGTATGAAAATAATGAACAAAACCGTCTTCTTCTAAGAAGCTGCATATCAAACATTATTTAACATTTATTGGCAGCTCATATACATGACTTGGCAAGCAAATAGATTAAAGAGCATAATCAAGATCAATATAGAAACAGACATGTTTATTATACATTATGCATACAAACAGCAGATATCCCCTGTGTATTTGATGCTGGCTGGAGAAGATGAGGACAAACACGGAGCAGCTTCCTCTATAACAGTTCTCAAACAAACTTTTATTGTGTTCTTATAATACGTTCTTATTTCACCAGCTATATTATAAACATCCATACTAAGTGCTGTGGAGTGTGTGATATTGAGGAGGGGTAGAGTCTGGAGTTCAAGTAACTATATAATTCACAAATTCAATTAACTATATAGTCCATTTATACCCAAATCTAAACCTCCCCATACCTCATATATTGTATGTATTGTATTGTAGATTGTACTGGTCAGTATAAGGACCAGAATAGCGGACATCACAGAATTACAGAGCCTGACGAACCCCATTGACTATAATGGCATCCATCAAGTGTCTATTGTTTTTGACTGAAAGTACTGGACACAAGTCGGGTTTGACTTTTTCATTTGGCGGAACAGAACAGAGATTCTAACATAGATGTGAATGTAGCCGTATTTTTCTTGCTTCTTCTATCTCTATATATCTGCATCAAAAAGTAGGATTATTGTTTGGACTTTATGGGCATGTGTTCATTCAATTATGACTGCTTCTTGAGTCTATTGGGATCTATGTGTTATCCATTACAGGGCACCAGAGCTTACTGTAAGATGGACAGGGAGCAATAGAAATTGTTGCCACATCTACTGTTGATAATAAGTAGGTTATTTATGGTCGCTTGACTTATGTAGGAAGATACAGAGGGAAGGATAATCTTAGTGTACTCCCAGCAGACAGAGATGGTACTGTCTCTTGATTACCATGTGATGTTCTGATGAAGCATCATGAGAATTATAGCAAAGCAGAGAGTGGAAGGGGACTTGAAAAGTTTAATGGCAGCATTACCTCTGGGTCTCTGCAGTATATGGCGCTTGCTTCAGAGCAGGCGCCATATTATTATAAAGGATGTCGGATAGAGGTTAAACTAAGACGACTGGTAACCAGTGGAAATTTCTGTCCCAAGTAAAGCAATTTAAAGTGGTTTCACAATAAATAGACAGGTTACATGATAAGTTTCAATCACATGGTTTCCTGCCACTGGAACGTCCAGAACTTACAGGAGCAATAGTGAACATGCAACTCCACCACTCCATTTACTTCTATGGAACTCATGGAGCTCTATACTCAGCTATGTCAGTTACTATAGAAGAATAAATAAATAAATAAAATAAATAAATAAATAAATTATTTTTATAAAGGGATTTCCACCAAATTACATTTATCACCTAAACATAGATCCGGGACCCCCTAGATGCAGACTACAAACTAACATAGTAACATAGTAGTAGATAAGGATGTATAAAGATGAAAATCCATAAAGTCCAGACTATAGACCTACTAAGTTTGTACAATTACAGTACACACCACACTTTCTTCTTTTGCTTCCTCACTTTTCTCGCCACTAGCTTTAGGATCGTGACAGGAATGATCATGTGACCTTATCTGGCAGTTTTTTCAACAGTGACAGGACCTGCACAATTTGCTACAAAAAAACCCCCCAGAATACATTTGCTTTATGCATCAAATTTTTGGGTCAGGGATCATTTCAGAGAGTAGCTTTGCTGTGTTTTTTTTTTCCAATGAGTCACAGCAAGAACTGTAATAAATCACACAATGTTCATGATTTGGGGTGGTCATGGGTCCCCCCAATGTCATTTCAACCAGCGGGAGTTGTAATATTGGTTGAGATCACATTGAAATCCGATGTCCTTCTCCTTGAGGAGCTACCATTGCTACGTGAGCTGTGTAGTCAACCTAAAAGGAAGGTACATAACTTGTTTTTAAAATGTTTCGTCTAGTTGTCAACTTTTCAACACAGATGTTAAATAGTTAAAATAGATGAAAAAATAAAAATAAACAGTTCACTAGAAATAAATCCACATGAAGCAAGATATTGAGAGTTGTCAGGCCTTGCCCTTTATTCCATTCTGACTGTTTGTATGCAATTTTTTCTTACCGCCTGGAAAAATGATAGAGAAATGTGATGCTGTGAAGACCTGCCTTAGCAACCTATGGCCTCTGGTACTGAGCTGACAAAAGTCTCAAGATATCTGACAGTAAAATATACGAACAACAACTCGACAAACAAGAACACAGAGCTGACTGCTTCAATCATATTACCATCCACGACTAGAACAATATAGTTTCTAACTGTGGTCGCCTTTGTAAGGATAGAAAATTGAGAGTCAGGATGCGGCTGGGTTATCGGAATTACAGTGGTGCAAGCAGAAGAATTGTCCAAGAGAGAACAGAATTAGAGATGGATTAAGGGAAGCAAAACAATCATTGAAATCTGATGAGGAGAATAACATGCATGACAAAATTATTCATACCTTCGTCTTCAGTGTCCTACATACAGCGCTCGTAACGCAAACACTCGGCAGAAGCAGTCATAAAATAAGACTGGAAAAAATGGACAATCATCTCCTATCTTGGTAAGGTGCCGAACTTATGGTGATCTAGTTCAGTACAGTAGAACTACATTAGTGCAGTATGGCTGTAGCATCGTATATATACTGTATGCTACCTATACATACGTGCAACTGGATATGTAGTCATTAAAGGGGATGCCCATGATATTTTTTATATAGCCTATCCCTGAAGTCAATGGGAGCAGAGGTGTAGTAATGCTGTGGGGGCCACTATGAAGGGCATAGAGTTATCTGCTTCAAGCTCTGTGCACTGTATAGTTATCCATTGTAGTCTCAGGCCTTACTATAACTCCTAGGCAGCATGCCCGCTGCCTCGGGGTCATGTTTGATGCAGACCTTTCCTTCACTCCCCATATTGAATCTCTCGCACGTTCATGTCACCTCCACCTCAAAAACATCTCCAGAATACTCCCTTTCCTCACCAGAGATACAGTAAAGACACTTATTGTCTCTCTGATTCATTCTCGCCTTGACTACTGTAACTCCTTACTAATCGGTCTCCCCCTCACTAAACTCTCCCCTCTACAATCTATTCTGAATGCAGCGGCCAGGCTCATCTATCAGGCTAGACGCTACAGTGATGCCTCTGGTCTGTGCCAGTCGTTACATTGACTGCCTATTCAATATAGAATAAAATATAAAGTTATCACTCTCATCCACAAGGCTCTCCATAATGCCGCACCTCCCTACATTTCCTCCCTCATCTCTGTCTACCGCCCAACCCGTGTTCTCCGCTCACTCAATGACCTAACACTAACATCCTCTATTATCAGAACCTCCCAGGCTTGTATACAAGACTTCTCCTGAGCTGCACCACTTCTCTGGAATACTCTACCCCGGACAATCAGATTAACTCCCAATTTCTACAGTTTCAAACGCAAACTAAAGACACATCTTTTCAGACAGACCTATCACAATTTTTAACGTAAACCTTTCCGTACTATAATTAGAATCCCCAAAATGTAAGCCTCCTCTGTCCCCACTCCCACATTTTCCCACATGATATGATGCCATTTTAGGCTAATTTTATAGGTCCAAGCTCCATCCACATGTTAAAGGACACCACTAGTGACGGCTCATAAAGTTTTATGTTTCTATAATGACAGTAACCTCTATTACAAAATTGTCTGACCACTGTATAAGCAATGCCGCCCCTGCTACCTCTTGTGTCACCCCCTCTACCTCATAGATTGCAAGCTCTTGTGAGCAGGGCCCCCAGTCCCATTGTGTGAAGTGACTATATCTTTGTAATGTATCTTTCTGTCTGTATTTGAACCCTACAAATTGTACAGCGCTGCAGAATATGTTGGCGCTATATAAATTTATAAATTATTATTATAAGAAACTGGACACATTGCTGAGCAGCCAATAAAAAAATGGACAAATTCTTTAACCTGCAGCTTTCTTTTTGAGTGAAAATACAACTATCATCATTGCAAAAACAGGGGATTGTGATGCTATCAAATTCTGAATTCTGGTTGCAAAGTAGAAATCTGTGACTTTTTTTAGCTCATTTGCACAAAAATGTGCAACAATTTGCATCTGTACACCACTCACTCCACTTTTGAAAAGCTGACCAAACTCCATATTTATCAACAGCAATTTTTCAAAAAAGTGAGCGGGTGTTATAGAAAGTGGAGTAACATCACTGAACAGAAGTGTTAGACTTACAGAGACAATGAAACAAAATTTGAACATTAGTTTGTATTTTATGGATTTAGCGTGAATTATGCCAATGTAGGTGCTAACAAAACTGACTTTAAAGGGGCTCTATCATTGGGAAAAGTCTTTTTTTAACTAAGCACATCCTTGCATAGCCTTTAAAAAGGCTATTCTGCAACAACCTTTAGTATGTAAATTGCCTCAGTGGTTTTTGAATAAGTCCGTTTTTATTCATATGCTAATTAGGCTCCAGCGAGCACCCTAGAAGTCTCAACGAGCACTGTCTGCTATGTGTACAGCACAGGCTACTGCTGTCTCCTGTCCTTGCTCTTACACATAGCAGACAGTGCTCGCTGAGACTTCCGGTGCTTGTTGCTCGCTAATTAGCATATGAATAAAAACGGGTTCATTCAAAAACTACTGAGGGGATTTACATACAAAAGGTAGGTGTGGAATAACCTTTCTAAAGGCTATGCAAGTATATGTTTAGTTAAACATGACTTTTCCCAATGATAGAGCCCCTTTAAAAATCCTCATTATGTTCCAACCTGTCAGAGCAAATATTCTCAAGTGGTCTAAAATTGGTCCAGGGCTACTTGATCACAAACACCACTGGCATTTAAAGTGGTGGTCAGAGTTTGCCTGCCAGTAGTATACAAACAGAAATTAGCACTTGGTGTATGGAGATGCTAATCGCAAAGGCAAATAAAGGAAGAAACCTTTCTGATTTCTATTGAGAACAGCCCCAGGTGTGTAACTCATTTTAATTCAGGAGACTGTTTGGTTATAGTGACTGTCCAAGCCTTACAGTATTTTAGTTACTGTGTGTTGTTAGGAATCTTATTCTTACAGATACAGTGGGGGCAATTTATTAAGACTGGCATTTTCTACACCAGTCTTAGCCAAGTTCCTGGCTGCTTTGAGATGAGCCTCAATTATTTAGAGGCTTTGGATTCTATGTAATTGAGGCACACACTCCTACATCAGAAAATGAAGCTAGGGACTAGTATAGATTTCAGGTGTACTGTAACTCATACCAGTTTCCTGCGGGAGTTCCAGTAAATTTGTCAAGCCGAGACATCCCTGCCCCAGACAACCTTAGTCTCTGCCCCATTCTGGCCTCTTTCGTAGCAAGGCAAAAGGTGAACAGAAAGATCAATGTGGTGCATCTTTGGTGATAAAAAAAAAAAAAACATTCACCACAAATACTTCCACCTACGCCGGTTTTCTGGCATAGGGCGAGATAGTAAATCCCTGCAGTATATACCAGTAGTGTGAAAAGTCTTTGCCACATCTTCTTGTGATAAAAGAGTTACCGTATTTTTCAGACTATAAGACGCACTGGACTATAAGACGCACCTAGGTTTTAGAGGAGGAAAATAGGGAAAAAAATTTTTGAAGCAAAAACTGGTAAAATATTTAATGTATGGGAGTTGTAGTTTTGCAACAGCTGCAAGGCCACATTGACAGGTGACCCTGCAGCTGTACGGGGATGCATAGAGTGTTTTTTTTTTGCGGGTCCAGAAGTACTTTTTAGTTATATCATTTTGGGGACTATCTATTGCTTAGATCACCTTTTATTGAAAAAAAACCCGGTGGTTTATGATATATGATTTTCTACTTTCATATATATATTCTAGGGACAGGAGGTGATTTAGAACTTTTATTTATTTCATATTTTTATTATATATTTTTAAAGCTTTTTTTTTTTTTTTTACTATTTTATTCCCCCCCCGGGGCTTGAACCTGCGGTCACTTGATTGCAAGTCCCATAGACGGCAATACAACTGTATTGCCGTCTATGGGACATTCTGTGTATTAGTATTACGGCTGGTCATAGACCCAGCCGCAGTACTAATATATAGCAGTGACAGGCCTGGGAGCCTCATTAGGCTCCCGGCTGTCACCCGAACAGGTCGGCTCCTGCGATATCGCCGCGCAGGAGCCGGCCTGCAACTTTACAGGTACGGGGACGGTGGGGACCGGCCCCGGGGGAGAAGGGGCCGCTGATACTGACCCGGCATCCGCTGTACTATAGAGGCGGATGCCGGGGAGGGATAGACGCCGGGGCCTGAGACATCGCTGCCCTGCCCTGCATGAAGCCAGCGGCGGGGGGACGGAGGAGCGGAATAGCATCACTCCTCCCGCTGCTGGCTTCATGCAGGGCAGAGGAGCGCAGCGATGTCGCAGGCCCCGGCACCTGTAATGGCGTCTATCACTTGCCGGCTTCCGTCTCTCTATTACAGCGGATGCCAGGCGCCACATTCGGCCTATAAGACGCACCCTTCTTTTCCCCCCAAATTTTGGGGAAAAAAAGTGCGTCTTATAGTCCGAAAAATACGGTAACTATAACTCTGGTCTAAGTTTATTTGTCACTCTTCACCTACACCTTGGAGCAGCTCCCACAAGTCCTATGGGGACATCTATGGGGAGTAACCAATTCAGTGGGTCTCTTTTGCTGTCTTTTCTATATCCCCCACGGGAGCCTATACATGTTTCTACACAAATAGAGAAATAGTGAAATAAAGACTGCCAGTATTCATGGAACAAAAGGTACAATATACAACATATTTATAACTTTAAGATATTCCCATTATTGTTTATTTTCTTAATAACCTCCCCTCCACGTTTATAATCTACTGGTATCCTTCCATGTTTTTCTATCTATCACATATAAATATTTATTACAGATATACAAATTAAACCTTAACAGTCCATTCATACATCAGCATGACACTTGTTTATATAAAAGTACATGCTGGGCTACATTACAATTCAATTGTTTTTTTAAGTTGCTTACATAATGATTTCTGAGATTATCATTTTTGTTTGCCTTTCCTGATTCTGCAGCGAATTGTACCTTGGAAAGCTTTCAGTGTTGTCACTTAAAACCTGGCGATGTTTACAGAGATAGAATGACAGATTGGGGGGGCTCAATATGTAGCGCTTGACTTTGGGTCAACTTATGTAAAAGAAGGTTACATGCAGGTTTGGGGTATTGATTGGCAAATTAGGACTGCATGGAAACTGGTCCTAGATGGATAACTGTGATAGATAGATAGATAGATAGATAGATAGATAGATAGATAGATAGATAGATAGATAGATAGAATGATGATCATAATAGATAGAATAAAATTATGATGATTATGATCGATAGATAGAATGATGATTATGATAAATAGATGATAGATAGATAGATAGATAGATAGATAGATAGATAGATAGATAGATAAAAAATAAGGGAATAAAAGATAATAGACACAAATTGATTTGATAGATATGTGATAGATGATATATAGTTAATTATTGTATATATACACTCACCGGCCACTTTATTAGGTACACCTGTCCAACTGCTCGTTAACACTTAATTTCTAATCAGCCAATCACATGGCGGCAACTCAGTGCATTTAGGCATGTAGACATGGTCAAGACAATCTCCTGCAGTTCAAACCGAGCATCAGTATGGGGAAGAAAGGTGATTTGAGTGCCTTTGAACGTGGCATGGTTGTTGGTGCCAGAAGGGCTGGTCTGAGTATTTCAGAAACTGCTGATCTACTGGGATTTTCACGCACAACCATCTCTAGGGTTTACAGAGAATGGTCCGAAAAAGAAAAAACATATAGTGAGCGGCAATTCTGTGGGCGGAAATGCGTTGTTGATGTCAGAGGAGAATGGCCAGACTGGTTCGAGCTGATAGAAAGGCAACAGTGACTCAAATAGCCACCCGTTACAACCAAGGTAGCCAGAAGAGCATCTCTGAACGCACAGTATGTCGAACTTTGAGGCAGATGGGCTACAGCAGCAGAAGACCACACCGGGTGCCACTCCTTTCAGCTAAGAACAGGAAACTGAGGCTACAATTTGCACAAGCTCATCGAAATTGGACAATTGAAGATTGGAAAAACGTTGCCTGGTCTGATGAGTCTCGATTTCTGCTGCGACATTCGGATGGTAGGGTCAGAATTTGGCGTCAACAACATGAAAGCATGGATCCATCCTGCCTTGTATCAACGGTTCAGGCTGGTGGTGGTGGTGTCATGGTGTGGGGAATATTTTCTTGGCACTCTTTGGGCCCCTTGGTACCAATTGAGCATTGTTGCAACGCCAAAGCCTACCTGAGTATTGTTGCTGACCATGTCCATCCCTTTATGACCACAATGTACCCAACATCTGATGGCTACTTTCAGCAGGATAATGCACCATGTCATAAAGCTGTAATCATCTCATACTGGTTTCTTGAACATGTCAATGAGTTCACTGTACACCAATGGCCTCCACAGTCACCAGATCTCAATCCAATAGAGTATCTTTGGGATGTGGTGGAACGGGAGATTCGCATTATGGATGTGCAGCCGACAAATCTGCGGCAACTGTGTGATGCCATCATGTCAATATGGAGCAAAATCTCTGAGGAATGCTTCCAGCACCTTGTTGAATCTATGCCACGAAGAATTGAGGCAGTTCTGAAGGCAAAAGGGGGTCCAACCCGTTACTAGCATGGTGTACCTAATAAAGTGGCCGGTGAGTGTATATATAGATGTAATAGATCACATGATAAAATGAAAACGCTGCTAAATACATTGATTAGATAGATGATACAATAAAAAGATGATAGTTAAAAAGATTCATAGATAAGGTGGATAGCTCGATAATTAGAGACATAGGTAGATAGATAGATAGATAGATAGATAGATAGATGATAGATAGATAGATAGATAGATAGATAGATAGATAGATAGATAGATAGATAGACTTTTCCTTCAGAATTTTTTTATATCGTACAGCTCTGAATAGTGTTTCCTAGAATTTACTACTAGTTATATCAAGTAGTACTTCCCCATGTTCCCCTGAAGCATGCCATACTCTATGACCCCTAACTCAATCAGTTTCTTAGAAATGCTCTTCCCACCTATACTGTATGCTTACGAACCATGTCTGAACTTCTGCTGTCAAAGACTTTCCCCTTTAGGGCTGCTTTCCTTGCCCTCAGAACACATTGACTATTTTCTTGATGTGTATTTTAAATGGAATGGAATTTATGTAGACAGCTACAGTGAGGGAGTCAGAATAAGGAAAAGCTTGACACATACATCATGCACCATAGGTAAAGTGGAGATATAACTTAGATGATATACTTAGTAATAAGGCATAATGTCTTACATTTTAAACTATAAGTTAGCAACACTAGACCAAATATAAGGTTTCATCAATGAAAATGAATGTAGAGTACAGCACTGCAAACTTCTAGACAGTTCTCTGACCTCTACTGTCAAACGTACACGGATCTGCAGTCTGTTTATAAATTGGTTGTCTGCTCTTGGACGTTCCTTTATCAGATATGGCATGTTTATTTAATAAAGGAGGACAGCACTAGGGTTGAGCCGATCTTGTCTTTTCAGGATCGATTTTGAAATCCGATTTCTGATCATTTTTCATTCGAACCCATCATCTCGATCCCAATTCCAATCCCAATACAAGTCAATGGGATTTTTTTTTACTAATCGGAGATCGGATTTTAAAAACATTCCTATTTACAGTGGTGTAACTACCGCCATAGCAGCAGAGGCAGCTGCCACAGGGCCTGGAACATAAGGGGCCCGGCGACAGCTACCTCTGCTACCCCCGCTCTTATCACAGACAAACTGTTGTAACTGCGATAAGAGCGGGGGAAAGCTTGTAGAACCTTGTGTGACGTCATCCGTCACATGACTAGGTGGGCGTGTCTTTATAGCTCGTGCAGTCCTGGAAGAGAAGGAGAGATAAGGAGAGATGTGGTGCTAGGTACTGAAGGGGAGGCGGGAAGGGAGATGGAGAATGGAGAGTGTGTGTGTGTGTGTGTGTGTGTGTGTGTGTGTGTGTCTGTGTGTGAGTGTGTATGTATGTGTGGTGTGGAGGAGGGGAGAGGACAGTGTTCTGATATCTGTATATTAGGAGGAGAGGACATTGTACTGAGATCTGTGTATTAGGAGGGGGAGGTCAGTGTCCTGATATCTGTGTATTAGGAGGAGGGGGAGGTCATTATGTGTTCATTATGGGGCATAATCCTGTGTGCAGGGGCCACAATGTGGTATAATACTGTGTGCAGGGGCCACTATGGGACATAATAGAGCATGCAGGAATGCGGCGTGGAGAGGGTCGGTCGGTCAAGGTCTTCGGTGTCGGTCAGGAAGGGGGGGGGGGGCATGTCAAAAGTTCGCCACGGGGCCCCGCCATTCCTACTTATGCCACTGCCTATTCACTATGCAGCATGGAATCTAACAAGTGAACGAGTTAATTGTAGTGAAATTTTCTCGATCCTCAATCGGAATCCGATCTTTTCTGAACACGATAGCTCAACCCTATAGGGCACCACTGCCTTTAATATTGCAATGTTCTGGGCATAGTTGTTAGCCAGCTACATATAATATAACCTAATACGGTCAACTTTTAGAAGATGGATCCACAATCCCTTTAGCATCTGATTATTTTAAATATTGTAAAATTATAGAAAAATTCTTACATAGATCCTATTTTCTTGTAAAAAGACATATCAACCTGCAATATAAGGTTAGGTTCACATCTGCATTCGGGTTTCCATTCCGGGGTCTGCCCAAAGGGAACCCTAATCCACGTAAAAAAAAGTGATTATTATAGGAAACCCGTGAACCTCATAGACTATAACGGGGTTCTTGTGGTTTCCGCTCAGCTTCCGCTTGAAAAGGGTGAAAAGTGCAGAGAGGGGAACAGATTTCCTGAATGTAGTACAAGCACTGGTGTGAACCCAGACTCATAGTGTCACCTTATCACTTATGCTCTGTCAGGAAGAAGGTGACCAAACTCACCAAAATGTTGAGTTACAGTATTGTGTCATGCGCTAAAATGAATTTGCTATATACTTTTCGCACCTACTGTAGAAAAATGTACATGGACTAAAGTAGCTGTAATATACACCAAGCATGAAGAGGAATAAGGGCTTGTGAAATGGCTGTAATGTGAGCGTACTATACGGACTGTACAATGGTAGCAAATGTGATGGTAAGGGGACAATGGAACACCAAGGACATGTGAGCATCCACCTCTGGCATCCCATGGGTTACTCTAAATCAGAGGTTCTCAAACTTATTTTGTCTACCGCCCACTTCGAGAATTAATTATTTTCTAGTGCCCCCCCAAATTTTTTTACTTTACTACATCTTAAGAATCACAATCGCAGTCATTATGTTAATAATTAAATTATGTGTGTCATGTGAAAATAAGACTTTCTGATGAGGGTAATGTAAAACACCATTTTGTAATATTAGGAAAACTTTTATTCATGTTATTAAAACAAACATTTCAATTTTAATTTTAAAACTAATCTAATGTGAAGGATGAATTTGATGATTTTTAACAAGTTTGTTAATATCAGGCTCGAATTTACTCAAAAACAGCCGTAAGTCACCGCGTTCGGTAATCTGCAACCGATTTCTCTTTTTAGTTAGCAACGTTGCCACAGCACTAAATCCACGTTCACACCACTCACAGTATTCACCACCGCACATACAGCACTTTACCTAGTCGCTAAATTCACTTGTTTTCGTAATATCGTCGAGTGACATGATGGCGCGTGCGCTTTTATATGAGGCAGCGGGCGGGCCTAGTACTTTCGAGAATGGACTAGAAACTTCTCGCTTCGTATTGGAGCTTACCGCCATCTATGGTACAGTTTGACAACTTTTGGACAGGAAATAGTTACTGTCTAGTCCCCTAGATGGCGTTACACAAGGAAACGCGCGTTGAGCATAAAGGAGTGGTAAAGTTTGTGTTAAAAGCAAAAAAACAATTTTAAAGGGGTAGCCTCATGAAGCTTGATCTGCCTTCTAAGCTGCCTAAAAATCTTCTTTCTTCCTGTTTGCTCGTGTCAATTAGCCCCGCCCCCAAATTAGCGTGTAGCTCCGCCCACCACATAGCGTGATCCTATGGGATGACTGAAGGGCCTGTGATGTCATCAAAAGGTCCTGTAGACTTGGATTTACCTTGTACGGAGTTTCCTAAAGGACCTGGCTCCTCTGCCCACTAGCAGCCTACTCTATATAATAAAGCTTTATCCTAGTGAACAGAGAGACCAGGTCCTTTAGCCCAGTAGGATTTAGACTGCTTTATATAAGAAAGCAGCACTTATTCCATACACCCCCCTCTATCTCACAGCAGGGAGCTAGGTGATGTGTATGTGATGTGTATGTGTGGTGCAGACACAGGCTGGCTCCGTACACTCAGCCCCCCCCCACACACACACACACACAGCAGGGAGCTACATCATGTGGCTCCCTCAGCAATGAGCAGGGGGCCAGGTGCTAGTCTCCATAATGAAGTGAATAAAGTAAGATAGTGGACAAACAAAGCAGTTTTGCTGAAGCAGTGTATTTAGGAAAAGTCTTAAATCCACATTAACAAGCAGTATAGATAGAATCATTGTTATGATACCACCCCTTTAAATTAGCCATCGCCCCCCTAAACCACTTCAATGCCCCCCAATCTTCTCTGTGCCCTTTACTGCCCCCCTATAGGCCTCCAGCGCCCACAAGGGGGCGTTATCGCCCACTTTGAGAAAGACTGCTCTAAATCCTGGACAACCTCTTTAAGAGGTGGTGATTTATTATCCTTTTTCTTTATCCACATTATAACATGGTAACCATGGCGGAATCAGGGAGTTAGACGCTGCTAGTTCAACATGAG
Source organism: Leptodactylus fuscus (assembly GCF_031893055.1). Lineage (NCBI taxonomy): Eukaryota > Metazoa > Chordata > Amphibia > Anura > Leptodactylidae > Leptodactylus > Leptodactylus fuscus. Next base: position 57,160,976 of record NC_134269.1, read on the forward strand.
ATTTAGACGCCATAATACAGTCCGTATAATGCAGCTGAATGGATAAAGCTATATCTAACTTGGGAATACCTCTTTTAGGCTATGATTAGGGTTCAGCCGATCTTGAGATTTCAGGATCGATTTTAAAATCTGATTACCGATCATTTTCCAGCCGATCCTGATCGTGAAATTTGCTCGATTGCCAATCGGAATACGATCTTGTCCGATCCCGATCGCTCAACCCTGATTGTATATTATATATACAGTAGGGTTGAGCCGATCATGAGATTTCAGAATCGATTTTAAAATTTGATTTCCGATCATTTCCTAGCCAATCGCGATCATAAAATTTGCTCGATCGCCCATTGGGATTCAATCTTTTCTGATCCCGATCGCTCAACTCTAGCTATAATCTTATCACTGTGTGGCAGGGGATATATCAAATTTTCATTATAATATATATATATATTTTTTTTATGAGAATAAATGCATAAATAAAATATCCCTATACCATGCAACACATAAAATCTTCATTTCATGATGTGAATGTTGACTTTTATATTCCATCTAAGAAAATATTGTATCTTTAAGGCCAAGTTCACACAGTGCAGTGTGCCAAAAGGCTTTTAACTGCTTTGTGGTCTGCGTTATAGTAAGAAATCTGACCAGTACACCTTTCTTTGTAATCTAGTTAAAAATACAATAAAAAAGGATCTGGTAGTGATATCATGGAGCGCTATGCAGTCTGCAAGACTCTGGTCTATACATGTCTTTCATGAGGACGATGACCTGATGATACCACAATAAAACACATCCAGCATATACTGGGTGAGCCCAATAAAATGGTATATCCTGCCACCTGAGTGCTGACTCTAAAATCCACTGCTGAGAAAACAATTCCAGCAAGCACTAGGGAGGTGGAAGATTCACTGCTTATCTGAATCTGGCATGGGAGGAAGTCGTCCAGTGTTCCAAACGGCTGCTGTTAGATTACTGACCACAAATCATAGGGGAAAAGGTCAGCCGCCTGGAAGACAAAAAGAGTGAGCTCACAAGAGCCCAGGAGTAATTATGCCAGGCTGGATAAGAGCCGCATACATTTATAGTGGAATAGACTGGTCTGCCTGGAATATATGAGAGCCTATGATAGCTCATTTATATCAAGCTGCACGCCTTCATTACCGCACTGTATGTATCTTTTGTCCGAGGAAATATACAATTTATTAGTGAAAATGTAAGGACCTTTGGGTTTATAGGAGGAAATATCTTGTATTAGGTAATGGCTACTTAGCAGTAAGTGCATGGCTCATACTAGTTTAGTATGGAGGTGTATAGACTTCATGTATAGATGCTTATGTAGGTATGCTGCAGTACTATTAATATCTTACTGCAACAATATCTCTGTACATATGGATGACTATAGAGCATGTCATAATTGTTTTCTGACAGATTCTGTATGAATGGCTGCTTAAGGACCGGGTCACATTAGCGCTTTGCTCTTGTCCGGAAGGAGTCCGCTTGAGGACCCCGCCGAACGGAATATCAGCACAACATCAAGCACTGGACAGTTAAGCACATGGATTCCATAGACTATAATGGGGTCCGTGTGCTTTCCGCGCACTGCCTGCACGAGTCTCGTGTGGGCAGTACGCGGAAAGCACATGGACCCCATTATACTCTATGGGGTCCTCATGCGGACTCCTTCCAGACGGGAGCCAAGTGCTAATGTGAACTGGCTCTAATTCACACAACTGTTTATAGAATAATAGATTAGAAACAGAACTATAATACCCAGGTGGATCTCCAGAGTTCACCTCATGAAACCCAGGGCATAGAGCTTTAGAGTCCATAAGTAATCCTTAGGTGGTAAGGGTTTGTTTACGCCATTAGCAGAATAGTCCAGGGTGCATGGTATCTCCATAGGCCATAGAGACCTTAGTCCAAGGGATTAGCTTCCACAGCATCACAGCACTTCGTGACACATCCCAGCAGTCCAGGAAGAACAACAAGAGCCTGGGGACTTGTCATGTGTGACAATATATCTCCACTCAGCCCCCTCCCACAATGAGGTCATCAAGGTGGGCATCTCTCCCCCTCACCATGTACTAGTATGACTATATACCCTCATAACTCTTTGAAAGTCTCCTATGGAGTCAGCTTGTCTGCTAAAAGGTGATAGCAAGGCTTTCAGTCCAGGGATCTTAGACACCCCCTGCTAAGAATAATGAAGTTAGCACAATCATGACAATGCTGTGCCCAAGTTGAGACAAAGGGATGAGCCAAGCTAAGTCCATGGAGGAATTAGGCTTGGACAATTGGACACTATCTCTGGCATCTTGCTAATCAGGTCGAGTAAATTAACAGGGTAAAAGGGAAATATATCTGAAAGGCAGTGAAAAAAAAAAAACATAACTCTGGGCCATTCATCACACCTTCATATACCACATTAAGTCATATGGACATCACAGTGCATATGGAAAAGAGTTGTCTTAAAGTGAAGACACACTTACCATTTCTGCTCCTATCCAAAGAGTTATCGGAACAAGGTTTACCTATCCCTATTTCTTGTGTTATTTTATGTCTTTTAGAACATTTGAACTTGAGTAAAGATTCCTACTTTGTTCTTCTATTTGGCATCCTATATCTTTCTATTTGGTGCATATTATTATACACGGGTTTACTCTAGTGTATATCAGTCCATCTTGGTGTATAGTATTTAGGAGTTATTGACTATCAGAGACATGTCATGTACTATTTAACAGATATTGATAATTATTAAAAAACTGGAAATCACCTCGAGCGTCGGAAGAGATATTAAAATGCTGCAATATGATCAATACTGCTATTAAATATTACTGACGTCACATAATGGGTTGCAGGACCCTGCTGTGCCTAAATGGTATGGCACACTTAAAGAAGTGGGAGTCGGTGTCTAAAAGATCAGACTTAATATCAGTAGGAAACAATGGCGCAATTATCTGGGCTGATTTGACAGCTAATTATCATGTCAGCCTTACAGAGAACAGATGATTAATGGTGAGTAATCAGTATTGTTGCACAGACTCTGCTGTGAACTTAGACGCAGGCTGAGTAATGCTTTAATAAACTCTTGGCAATGCTTCTTTTAAGCTTTCTGAGAGCGAAACAGCCAAGGAAGGTTTTTATAGCAAGACCTTTTCAACTTTGGGCATTTGAAAACTCCTTTTTCTAGTTAAAATGCGACTGGCTAATAGTGGGGATAGTTTAGCTCGATTAGTGTTTTGGAAGTTTGTGTATAGTATTTTTACATTTAAAAACAGGCAATAAAAACGCTCACCTTTGACCGACAGTTTTATGTGTTTTTTAATGTAGCTTGTGCCGATAAAAGCATGCTTGATTCGAGAGTGAAAAGGTCACTGGCAAGTTGATCAGAGAAGCTTTAAAAGAGTTTTATTGACCTTAAATTAGTGGAGTTCTACATTTCGCTCCATGAAATTAGTAAAGGTAACATGAAGTGAAGATTGCAAACATTCCCGACAGCCAGGATTGCACTTGAAAAAAGTATGAAAGCCTTCTTTAAGAAAATGAATAGTATCACAGTTTCAGCAACATTGATGACAGGACAGAAACAGAATAAGAACTTTAGCTATTGCTGTAATAAGGATATTTGGTTGGTTTTTTAAACTGTATCTTGGCCATTATTTTATAAAACGGGGCTTAGGTTATGGGGCACAGTGTAGGAAATGTAAAAGACAAAAAAACAACTCAACATTAAACTCTAAAATAAAAGTCTTCATTACATTGTGTTTCCGTATTTTTATAATTCTGACTCAGACCCCGATCTTTGGTACAAAGTTATTTATGGATTTCACCGTTGTTGTACTCTCTTGGATTTGTTTCTCGGTATTCATAATACAACCTCTTGCTTTTGACACAGGACTCTCTGGTTTATGACATCCAGCTTCTGCTCTGCTGGTGACAACCTCTAGCCAACTCTTGGTAGAGTACCCACCTTTGGGTATCACACATTTTGGTGAGAGATCGTTGACTACTAAAAAAGCATCTACAGTGCAAAAGATATTTTGTCCAGTCTTTGAGAGGAGGTGTGTTACTGGACTGAGAGAAAGCAGGATGGTCATTGCAACGAACTGCCCGCTGTCTACATCACTGTGACCAAGCTATTAGGAGTTGTAAGGAGCAGTGGTTCCTCTCTATAAGGCCTCATTCATATCAGCATTTGTATTCCGTCTGGGGGAGTCTGTATGAGGACCCCCCGAACAGAATACCAAACACAAGTGCAAGCGGTGTGCAGTGAAAGCACACAAACCCCATGGACTATAATGGGGTCTGTGTGCTTGCCACCAGATCTCTGCGAGGATCACGTGGACAGGAAACTACTTCACAATCTACTTTCCTGTCCACATGATTCATGCTGGCAGTGCGTGGCAAGCACACGGACCCCATTATAGTCTACGGGGTCCGTGTGCTTTCTGTGCACACCGCTTCTAGTTGCATTTGGTATTCCGTTTGGGGATTCCCCGTGCCGACTTTCCAAACGGAATACCGAATGCAGATGTGAACCAAGCATAAGGGAACACATACATAGCAAACAGGCTTCGGAAAGCCTAGAAAGGCTTCTAGTAGAGAATATTGTTTGATCCACTGATAGCTAGGAACAGCTACCATACTTTTCTTGTCTACCATGCAAAGACAGGTAACACCTTTGTTATACACCTGACTCTGCCCGGGCAATTTACAGGCAACTAGCAGAAGGCAATTTGACATTATGGCACTCATTACATGTGTATCATCTTTAGTGATGGATCCAGACACTAACAACTCGGTGATATGTACAGGACATTCTGCAACCACATGCTTTCCTCTCATGGTAAGGCTTCCAAGTGGCATTTTTCAGCAGGATAATGCTCGCTTACACACAATAAGGATTTTCCAGGAATGTCTCTACCTTGACGTGCCCGGTTACTGGATTTATGGGACCAGCTGTGATGCAAGATTTGGCAACCTATGAGTGTGCAGGATCTACAAGACCAGCTGCAACATTTGTGAGCAAGTGTGCTGCAGGATACCATAGTGAACCTATATGCCTTCATGTCCAACTGTATCTCATCTTATATCCAGGCAAGAGGCCTCTCAACAAGGTACAAGATTCTTTCTTTTCAATTGTACAGTTTTCTCCAATAAATGGATCCTTTTGCTGTAATATTGCAATCACTTATATATATAATCATTATGTTCACAAACGGAAAGTTTAATTCAATAACTTGTTGTATTATTTTTTCTCAATGAGATTCTTTTGCATTCGAGCCTGTAGTCAGATAGAATGCCTCTCTCTAAACTCTTGATGAAACTTTGCAGAGATGTAAACCCAGCGCACCATCATTAGGCTAGAAGTATATTGCAGTACTCGGATATACCTCACATGAACATATTGCTTCTGTTCTTTCCAGCTTTCTTGATCCCACCAAGCAGAGCCACATTTCATATACCCTGTTAATGTGCTTCTGGCACTGGATGCTTAATTAGGATTACCATGGCTTGTTGGCAGAGTTACACCATCACATTAATTTTTGATAGAAACCTTAGTTTCAACTCAAATCTTCAAAAGGACACTGGCTTGATCTTTCATCCCTCTGCGTATATTCAGCGTTTCTGTACTAACATTTTTATATATTTTTCTATGCTTCAAGAGAGCTGGAGATGAAAATATACTAATAAATATATAAACGTACAGGTGCAGGAGGGCATTTTCTTGCCGTATGGAATGATTCATCAGAATAAAAAGTAACGTTCCCAAGACATCTCTTTTAAAGTGAACCGCATGCTTGTCTGCAAGTCTAAACTGAAAACTCAAAGTCTGATGAAGAATAAGACATAAAGAATATGAAAGCCTGTTAAAAGAGAGAATGAAGTTATATGAATGCTTAAAGTTCCCTTATGAAGTAGAACTGGAAACTTTGTAGATCTTTCCTATACATCTCGGTCCTGCTCTTAAAGCTGAAGTCTTATTACACATCCAATCGTTTTCATACAGATCAAAACAAAAATAGTTAAATGTCAGCTGAACCTGCTGATTTTCTCATATCCCGATGTCCTCCTATGGCTCACACTAGCTATAGCTATACGTTCGGGGTTTCCATCTCCGAAGCTATTTATAAAATCCATAGAGAAAAGTCCTGTAAGCACGACTTTTCTCTCTGCATTTCTTGGGCGGAAACCCGGCAGACTCCATTATAGTCTATGGGGTCCCCAGGTTTCCAAATGTAAGCAGGTTACCCTTGGTTCACATCTGTATTTGGTAATCCGTTCAGGGAGTCCACATGGGGACTCCCCCGAACAGACTACCAAACACATTTGCGAGCGGTGTGCAGTGAAAGCACACAGACCCCATAGACTATAATGGCGTCCGTGTGCTTGCCGCGCGCTGCCCGCACAAATTATACGGACATGAAAGTAGATCACAATCTAATTTTCTGTCCACATGTTCCATGCGGGCAGCGCGCAGAGAGCACACGGACCCCATTATAGGGACCCATTAAGTGGACCCAAAGAACAGAAATCCAAACAATAGTGTGAACCTAGTATAATGTGTACAAGCATCCCAACTGAACCACAAAGGCAAATGTTATGGAAACAAAAGTAGGGTATGATAGATTTCAACATGCTCAATCCTTTAGATTCAAGAAAAATTGCTCCCCCTCCCCAGTGAACATACATGAATATAGAGGTGAAACATGAAATTCCTGGGTCCTAGTGAATCAAGCCCAAAAATATAGTGAATTGTTTATAGCACTGGTTTCTTTATGTTAGGAAGAGACACCTTATAGGCCCTCAAGACTCTTAGGTCTGGATGCAACTATACCCTCTGCATCCCATCAAGTTACATCTCTACATACATGTTTGGTCAAGCATAAATATATGAACAGGTTGAAAGAAATGGCTGTTTGCTGAAATTGTGGGCGTTGGTGAAAGGGTCATTATGCCATATGGCGACAAGGAAAGGGGCATTATACCATGTGGGGGCCAGGAAAAAGGGCATTATAATGTGTGGGGCCAGTAAAGGGGGCTTTATACAGTGTGGGTACCAGTAAAGGGCGTGCTATTCTGTGTGGACTCTAGTAAAGCAGGCACTATACCATGTGGATCCTTGGGTGAACCCCAGGCAAAATGTGTTATAGGGTTCCAATCTTCACTTGTTACACCCAAGAGCAGAAGCATAGTAAAAAGGTGCAATTTTTGTCATAAATTCGGTCAGTGCCAAAAATGTTGCTTTGTTTTATACAAGAAAGCTGACATAACACCAATGCTAACTTCTTCTACTCTTGGAAAACAGCTTATGGTTTACAAAAGACCTACCTGTCTTTCCCTACAGAAGGCCAACATAAGGAATAGAAGCAAAAACAATGAAAATAAAGCAAAGATTTACATGATAGAATTAATATAAGGTGGTATTTTTATGTTGAATAGATACAATGAAAAAGTCTAATAGATCATTTAGAAACTAATGTAGAGTGAAATTGTTGATACAACAGGACACGTGCCCAGTGAGGTCTATTAACACTTGTGTATCCTGTGGCCTAGCAATCCATGCAGTCGCTGCTTTCACCAGTTATATAAGCAACATGTCATCGGCTTCATCTTTGTTGCCACTTGATATTTACTTTAAAGCTGTTCATCTCTGACTGAAGAATCCCTCTTATGTGTTTTCTGTGCTCCAACTGTAGTGGGAGAGATAGAGAGCTGTGACCCACTCATGGAAAATGGCTTTTGTCATAGAGATTACAATGAATATCATCCCCGGATCAAATAAAGGTTGGATATTTCTATAATAAATTCCATGGCTATAGAGAGCTATAGAGAGGGAAGCGTTGGAATGTTACATAATAGGCCGAGTAAGAACTAACCCTATAGTCACACGGACATCATAATCAGCCGTGTATACATAGCTGCATTAATAGGGGCCTCACATAACCCATAATTTTAAGTCATGCTTTCATTTTGTCCATTTTCACGAATCCCTCCATACACTGCAATGTATGAGGGTGCAAAACGGTTGTGAAAAATGTAGGTTTTGCTTTGCAGTAACACAAAGAAGGAAGGTCATTTATACTGGAAAAATTGAATATTTTACAAATTATTAAAAATCAAAGTCGTGAAAAAGAGAGTAAAAAAAAATAATGAAAGAAAATAAAGAACCTTACTGATATAATCTATTCGTATATATCAGGTCCATAAGTATTTTATATATGGATAAATCCATGTAATGAAACAGAAATTTGGGAGACATTTGCACATGTAGGCCACTGGGGTCAGATATGCCAAAATTATTGAGCCGTGCATGCCTCTTGCTAATAGCGTCACTTCTAGAATCCCCTGTGCACCAGAAACAAAATCTACACCAGGTAGTAGCTTACACTTCAGGTATAATTTACACCCTTAAATCATAAATGTTCAAGGATGCTTAGGAAAAAACTCTGACATGTCTATACTGCCCCAATTTCTCAAAAAACTGCTAATGCAATGTGAAGGCCTAGTTTTTTGCACTAGTGAGGCTTGGGTCAAAATGGGCAACTTTTTGATGCCAAAAAAGATTACAGGGCTTAATATATAGATGTGTTGACAGGCTGGCAGTCCTAACATCATCTGCTTACATAGAAACCAAAACCTACTTATCCAACTTACTTTGTTATATTTTGTTGATGCCAAGTTACCCATAATAATTCTGAAATGAATTTTTGATGTAGCATATGAATCACGTAGGGTGTTCCTATATATATTCTTCAATAGCTTTCTTGGGGGGGGGGGGGGGGGCAATCATCCCAATCTGCTTATTCTGCAGTTTACTCAGAGCAGGGAACAGGGACAGAGTAAGGAAGCCAACTAACTAGTTTGCCTCACTAAAACTTCCCTTCCAGGGGTTTCTTCATGGTTTTGTGGCTCACTCAAATGGACAAAGAAAACCCTATCCAATTGCCTACACCCATCTAACCATGCATGGAGCGCCTCCTTACTGAACACTTAGCTGTGAGATGTCTAAGAAAAGAGATTATACTTCTGAAGATGCTGCCCAAAGTGAGTCTATGAACAAGGACCTGCCACTGAATTCTGTCTTGCAATCCTCTGTCACTAAAGACAGCATTTGCTTAGTGACAGGCAGTAGACAGCAGATTTGAAACATAGAAGCCCCCCTGAATGAGGTTTTCTTCTGTTGGATCTTTAGACTCTGTTTTATTAGGGGCCCATTGGAAGATCCTCTGGTATTCTGATGAGTCAGTTCAACCTTTCATTTAACAATTGAAACTGGAATTAAAGCAAGTATCCCACCACCAAAATCACTCTTAAACCATTTATATACTGCTATAGGGGCAGTTAGTGGCATAATGAACTTTTTTTGTGAAAAAGTCACTGTCACTGCTGTTAGAGCCCCCCATTTTCACCTGTGGTAACCTCCTAGAGTCGACAGATGCAGCCACATGCACTGAATGCGTCATTTACATATGGATTAAAAATTATTTTCTCAGGACTAAGATTGTGCTTTGGCACAAAAGAGGTTAGGTTCACTACCATGTCAGTAATAGCCCCTACAACAGCATATAATGGTTTAGAACTGATTTTGGTGGTGATAGACCCATCTATTATATCACCCTTTCAATGCCATTTGATGACATATTCTCAAGTTTCCTGTGTTATAGTCAGATACTACATGTGAATTAAAAAAACGTTGTAATTCCTAGTTGGCAAAGGGTCGCCGGGTTTTCTGTCCAGTTTACTTATTCAATCTAACATTAAATCATCAGATATTAGAACAAAGGAAAATAGAGGTTGTGATGGCAACTTCATCACCTCATTGTTGACACCTTACATTTAGTGTGGTATCTGCTAAAAGCATCTCTGTGACATCTACATGATGAACTTAGACACATCAGTGGTAAAGAATGTTTCTGCATGAATGCCCATAGGCCAATGTTTGGCTTCTTCATCATTGATGGTTTTTCCCTGATGAACAATTCCTGTGCTGGCATGTAATAGTAGAATCATCACATTTTTGGACACCCCTATGGCTTAGTAATATCATATGAGAATACTGCAAATACAAATATACTCTATATGGAGAAAAGTAATGGGCCCCAGCTCCTAATCTGAATGTGTATGTTGAATTCAGTCCTATTGATACAGATGTATAAAACCCAGCACCGAGAAGGGTCATTCTAAAGAGCTCATTCAATTTTAGCATGGTACTGTAATAGGATGGCACCATCGTATCCTGTCAGTTGCTGAAATTTCTTCCCTCCTAGATATTCCCCATCCACAGTGAGTGTTATTACTGACAAGTGGAAGGGTTTAGAAACCTCAGTAACTCAACCATATAGTGGCAGACCATGTAAAGTTACAGATAGGGATCACCAAATGTTGAGTGCATAATGCGTAAAAGTCGCCAATGCTCTGCTGACAATAACTGCAGAGATCCAAACCTCCTCTGACATTAGCATCAGTACAAAAACTACATTAGGAGCTTCATGACACTGGTTTCAATGGCTGATTCGATACATCACCACCAACAATGCCAAGTGTCAGATGGAGTTGTATAAAGCACGCCACTACTGTTCTATGTAGTGACGAATCACACTGCTCTATATGAAAGTCTGATGTATGAGTCTGGGTTTGGCTTTCTTACATTGTGCTAATTTGTTTGGGGGGTTTAAGTGGGTTGTCCTGGTCCCTTAGTTCCAGTGAAGGTAAATCTTAAAGTTTCAACCTACCAAAACATTTTGGATAATTGGGCTCTTCCAGTTTAAGGAAGGCCCTTTTTTATTCCAGCATGAGATGTCATAGTGCATACATTAAGGTCCATAAAAGCATGGTTGGGTGAGTTTAGTATGGAAGAGCCCTGACCTCAATTCCATGAAAACCCTTTGGAATGAACTATAAAGGAGATTGTGAGTCAGGCTCTCCCATCCAACATCAGTGTCTGACCTTACAAATGCTCTTCTGGAAGTTGGGGTAGAAATTCTCACAGGCATGCACCAAATTCTCATAGAAAGATTTATTAGAAGAGTGGAAGCTGTTTGGGCTGCAAAGAGGGGACCAATTCCATATTAATGCCTATGGATTTAGAATGGGATATTATAAAAGCTCCTGTACGTGCCCCAATACTTTCCTCATAGTATACATGGAAATGGAGTTCAGCTATTCCTAACATGATCAATATCAGAACTGATACTATAGCATGTATGGAAGAGATTAAAAGTAGAAGCAGTAAAACTGGAGCCATAACAAAAACTTTCTAAATAGTCCTAAAACATGGCACTAATATCCAAGAATCCACATCCCAGCACCCTGCTGCCATCACTACACGGAAAGAGTTAAGAGTCATCATGGCTATTTGGTGATAGAGCTAAAATTTCCATAAAAATGAAAGGGGGAAAAATGTGTTTATGAATAATGGAGCATTTCACATCCATCTGCTTTCTCAGACATTTGTTTTAGATCCCATAGCCAATTATATAGCATGCTTGAATGATAACTGGTTCTTTTCCTCAGGCTCATTCTGCTCGGTAATTTCTACATTGATAGTTGCGACCAACCTCTAAGGTTAGTAGCCATATGGTAGTCCAATATGGCATATCATACCTCCCATTGTTCTGTACATTGTAATATTCCCATACTTATAAGTTCACGTGTGAAAGCAGAATATAAAGAGTGTCAAGGTGTTTGTAGACATTGACAGGCGTTGCTGTTTTATGCCACATGGAATCAAAGGCTATGTTATCATTTTCATTATCTCTGGGGGATTACTTTTTAGGTTACATGTATGTGGTACTACAGTACATACCAGCAATGCTTTTGCCAATGATAAAAGCTGTCTGAAAAAAATAAAATAATATATATATAAAATTATATATATATATATATATATATATATATATATATATATATATATATATATACACACACATATATATTTGTAAACAAAAAAATATATATATATTCTTAAAAAAACACTTGAGCAGACCCCAAGATATAGAAATCAAAAACAGTGCAAAGTTCATAACATGTAATTTATTCCTATGTCTACATGCACACATCTTTATACCAGAGATCCAGATACTGCTAAATACCTGAATCACAGAGTTAACAAATGGTCTAAAGCCTTATTCACATGTCTATTTTTCATAATACAGATGTATTGACTTTCTGGGAATGTTGTGTCAGCGTTTCATTCATTTTTTATGTGCTTAAGGTGGAGTAACAAGATAGCCCTGTCTACGAATGAGTTTATGAATGGAGCACTGCTTGTAAATATATGTCTATATAGCATCTCTTCAATGAGAAACTGTACCACTTCTTAACCCCCAATGATCTGGGGAGATATATTAAGCTGAGGTCCATGAGCTTCCTCTCTGGTGGGCATAGTCTATATGAATGTTGCACAGAATGCCAACAGCTCACATCACCACTACTGCCAATGTTCCTCTCTGTGTCCAGCCATTGCCAATGCCAGCTCTCCATACCACGTGCATACTACTTCTTAAGAAGCGAGTGTTCATTAGTATAAGGACTTCTGTTTATGTACCCACACTGGAAATTCCTTATGATTTACATAGTTACATAGTAGTTGAGGTTGGATGAAGACATCAGTCCATTAAGTCCAACCTATAACCCTACAATTCGCGGCATTTGTAAAGTGCCATGGAATATGTTATTATTATTATCATTATTATTATTCTATGTCTAAGATTGGGTTCCCATCAACATTGACTCTCCATTCGGGGATTCCATTCCCCACCCCTCCTGCAAGCAGCACTTTTCACTCCACAATTTTCAACCTTTTTGTGTGGAAAACGGGCGGAAACTAGGTAGACCCATTATAATCTATGGGGTTCTCAGGTTTTTGAAGATAATTGCCTTTTTAAGCGGATTAGGTTTCTGTTCAGGGGTCCAAAACACAGAATGAAGATGTGAACCTAGCCTAAGCAACACCATTTTTGAGTTCTTGTTTGTTTTGAAGGTACTTTATTTGCTACTTACTTTAATTCTTCAATGTTTCTGACTAGTTTTACTTATTTCTGTCTAATGCTAATGCCCAATAGTATTGGTTTCTCCATTGTTCGGATCTGCATGGGGACCTGAACACAGAGAGTCCGTCTGCTGAAAAAACAGTTACTTACAGACACCCATGGATCCCATAGACTATAGTTCATTGGGTTTCTGCCAGTTTTATTCAGTCTGTCTTTTCATCCTCATCTCTCTAGGGCAGAGTCCGCACATAGGATAATGTATGGGTACCTATAGATTGTAGCCATCAGTGTAGCCCCCAAACCAAATCTGCTAGTAATGCAGTAAATCTGAGGTCTGTCTGTTGTCCTGTCAATGACAGAAGGTAACCTTTCCCTTTAAATGTTGTCACGCTGATAATAAAATGGGACAGACACTAGTTAAATCCAGTCGGCCGGCCTGCTCGTATTTGGATTTCCTCTCATTGATGCTGGCCTAGCAGAATTCTAATCAGTTTTTTGATCACGGCTTCAAAATGTTTTGTGATGTGTTTATTGTACAATATTTTGCTGCTATTTAGCTGATGAATAAGTGAGTCGTGCTGTCTTGGCTTATAGAAGCTTTTTTTTAGATCTGAGGACATAAACACAATGAGGAGAGGGTGAAAATGCTTATGTTATTTGCAGAAATGTTAATTATTATACAATTACAAACCCAATAGCGACATGCATGTGGTTCTATATAAAGGAGCCGCAAAAGACATTTCCAAATGGGAATGTAAAACATCCAGGAGTTCTCTAGTCCGGAAGGTATTCACCAGAGGGTAGTCCTATTCTCTCTACACTATAAACGTATACATTTTCTATAGCATTTTGCTTCTGAAAGAATATTGATGACTAATAACAGAATATAATAGGCTATAGCGATACTGTGCAATACTGCAATTGAGCTGATAACAAATAACTGCGGAGATGCAGAATTTGCTCGTGATTTGCATAAAAGGAAAGAAGCAAGAGAAAAGCGGTGTAATAACATCCTTTGTTGGCCATTGACAAAGACTCATCAGATCAGTCCTGTCTACGTTCTGTGTCTCTTCCCGTTCTTTATAAAATGATGACATCATAATCTCCAATGTGTGATGTTCGTCTTACACAAAGGCCTTGTTTGGTAGACAATTTTCTCCCTTTATTTGACAAGACAGCGGTGCAGCGGTCTACACCCTCGTTTGTTGGGAGAAGGGATTAGCGCAATAATGTCCCATATAAATTCATACTGAGAGGTTGCCTTTCATAACACAACAAATAATTGACAGATGGATATAATAGCCATCATACATTTCACCGCCAGCTTAAGTCTTGTGCATATTCACCAGCCATTCTCATTAAGTTCCTTTTTATTTTATTGAACATAGTATTCTTGCCCAGAACTGACCAGGTTTATTAGCACTGTTGCTAAAAAAGTAATACAAGTAATGTTATGTATTTTATACAGTTGTGTTGTTCTATACGGAGAATATATACATCAATTTTAGAGATGGGCAAACTTCTGAAGATTTGTTTCATTTCAGGGTCAAGTGGTTTGGTCCAAAAATAAGTTTCAAACCGAACTTGTTTGGATAAACCCAAAAGTGAAATTATTATTCTCTGGAGTCTCCTCAGACCCCAGAGTATGATAGGTGGAAGCCCAGAGGAGGTGTAAAAAGAATAACAAAGGGTTATACTCACCTTCCCTCACCTCTTCTGGGTCTCCTTGGCGCTCTTCCTTGCTCCTTTTCTGGCCTCTTTCAGCTTCTTGGATGATCTCATGCCCCTTGGGGTCACTGCTGAGGTCCAGAAGAAGTGAGCAAAGGTGGGCCCTCAACCTATCTGAAAAGACCCCAGAGTATTATAATTTCACCTTCAGTTCGTGGATGAGGAACCCCCCAAAGTTTCAGGTTTGGTTTGCTCTCAAAAATTTAGCAAAAATTAGGATGAACCTAATTAGTTTATACTTTAGTGGTTCTTTTGTACAGTAAAATATATGAAGAAGGAACCAGAATGGTATTTTTATGAGTATACAGTATACATTTGACTTTTCTATAGGTCAAATTCTGTGGAATAATGTAATATATAACTTTCCTACCCTCCATGTTTTCATTACTGGTGGCTCATACTAAGGTCATTTTAACCTCGCAATTCCAGCAGTGAGGAAGCTATGGCAATGGCAACTTCTTAAAGATGTTTTCCAGGCCTCGCTAGTGTAATGTCCCCCTGGAGCACTATAAACGATACATAGTGCCTTTGTAGTATGTACGTTTATATTGCATCTTGTAAATAGTGTGTATATACTGTGTGTTTTCCCCTTTAAGAGGACTGCATCACTTTGATTGGGGAGCAAGGTTTTTGTATGACCTGCTCAGTAAGGTCTACAGCAGGGGTAGGGAACATACGGCTCTCCAGCTGTTACAAAACTACAACTCCCAGCATGCATACTTGCTCTGCTGTTCTTGGAAAACCCATGGGAGTGAATGGAGCATGATGGGAGTTGTACCTTCACAGCAGCTGGAGAGCCAAAGGTTCCCTATCCCTGGTCTAGAGGAAGAGGTGGAGGAGATCAGGAGACTTCTTGGTTCCTTGGAGGAGTGAGAAAGTGCAGAGAGGGAAGTGAGCCTGAGCTAGATTCATGAGTGTCCTGGACACCTTCTAGCCAGCCTAGTACTGCACACCAGTTACAGATAGAAGAATTAAAGGCCCTGAGCTGTATGGCTGTAACACTACTAACCTGTGAAACATAAGCAGATTTCACCCAAGCACCACTACCATTTTAAACAGCTGATCTGTGGGAGTTCTAGGTGTTAGACCCCCACCGATCAGATCTTGATGACCATTCTTAGATCTCTCATTTAAAGGGGTTGTCCCATAACAAGGATCCTATCTATACTGCTAGTTTATGTGGATATAAAACTTTTCCTAAATACATTGCTTTATCAAACTGCTTTGTTTGGCTGCTATCTTAATTTATTCACTTTATTGTTGACACTGGCCCTTGAGATTATCTGCTCATTTGTCAAGTGAGGTAGCTGCCTGCTTCTGCTCTCAGGGGGGGGGGGGAGGGAGGGCTCACAAGCAACAGAGCTCCTCATATAAGGGAGGGGGGAAGTGAGAGCTCTGTGATTACTGTACTGTCTATCTTCAGCTTCTCCACTTATCAGTTGGTTTAATTGAATTTGGCTGATAAGGGCTGAGATAAGGAGTCCATTACCTCTGTATGTAATGCAAGCGCACTCTGCTACATCAGCATCATACTGTGGATCATAGCAGATAGCAGAGCAAGTGAAAACCCGCCCACCAATGTGCAAGAAATCCAGGAAGTGAAGAGAGTACAAAGCCTTCAGGCTTCAAAACAAGAGTTATGGGAATACCCCTTTAAGGTAAAAAGGCATCTTCATGTGGTTCTACTGGTTTCCTAATATACAGTACTTAAAACTTACTTATAAGCATCTTACCAAAATTGGCTCCATTGTGTGTACAGTACTGTATGTATCAGAGATGAGGAATTTAGATTACAGGACAGGGACTGATGTAAGTGATGACAATTTCTGTACCGAGCTGCTTATTATGTTGTTATCTTAGCAATGGAAAATAAATAAGGAGTAAAGAACTATTTTAAAGTCAGACTGCCTATTTCTTGTTACAATGTCACTTCTCTATCCCAATATTCTGCTCATTTATCCCATAAATTGGCGTCAGTTCATGTTCTTATCTATGGAAATCCATCTGTACAGACAGTTTTTCCAAAGGTTCTGCAGCAGACATCATTCTTTGCACTGAGTCCTGGATACCCGCCAGTATCCAATGATGAATTTCCACTTTCACTATGTCTTTGTCATACTTAAACTATTTTATGTCTTAGTAATTGTGTCCTATATTAATATAAGACATATGCACCTCTGCTCATTGTATACATAGCCTGTGTTTTCATATCACTTTTATAAACCTGCTCTGATAAAATAAGAATGTATCAAAAATAAACTTCTCACTCCATAGGCGTACATGTGCCATAACATCAGCCATACTATATTTTATCAATGGATTTTTCATTCCTATGTGAAAATACTTTTTATGAGTTTTTGTTCAAGCTGTAGTCCTAAAGGGGGTCATACAGTGAAATTTTTTGGGAGTCAGACGTGGTGAAATATTTTTTTAAAAAAAGGTTATACGCACCTACCAACCTAGTAGAGAAAGAAGCTCCTTGATCTCAGCAGCCATGACTTGGCGTACGAGACCATGACCTGTCCAGTAGGTGCGCTACATGACCATCAGTGGTTAACTGCAGTGGTCACAAGTTATTACTGGAAAGCAATCTCTGCTGTAAACGAATGACAGGGACTATAGCACCTATGGCACTATACCTAGAGGTATTATGGAGTTATGGAGAGTATGGAATTTTTTAAATTTATTAAATATGTAGTTTTTTTTCCCTAAAGATAGTCACTCATTTTTTAATCGTTGAAT
Organism: Leptodactylus fuscus; assembly: GCF_031893055.1. Lineage (NCBI taxonomy): Eukaryota > Metazoa > Chordata > Amphibia > Anura > Leptodactylidae > Leptodactylus > Leptodactylus fuscus. The sequence goes on from NC_134269.1 coordinate 57,178,441, forward strand.
TATTTTATACTATTTTATATTTTATACATATGCTGTACATATGTTATATATCTCATATGGCGCTCTTATCCAATATTGATACTCATGCTGCAATTTCAGTTACTACTGTAAGTGGAGGGGCTCCATCTAATTTTACTATGGGGCCCTATGTATTCAAGGCACTTCACAAGCTAACCCTTGCAAATTCTAGATATCGCAGCTTCTAGTCAATGCTACTGTTACGGTTCTGTGTGTGTATATAAAAATAATAATGAACACAACCAAAACCACTAAGCTGCAGAGCACTGCAGCGAGGGCCACAAGCCCAGATGGGCAGCCGTATGTCTGAATATGAACCACCAGTTAAACTGCACTGGCAGCGATGTTGTGCGGCACAAATGTGAACAGGCTGCAACAGACTTTCTCTAGTTAACTACACTGGGAGAGCGTGCCTATGTATAGCAGTTGAGTGAAGTCAAATGAAGCCTTCCAAGAAGCACCTGCTAATTACAGCAGGGGAACTAGGCCCTAGCATATGCTTCACTCTGCTGCAAAAGCAAGACTGCCAGGGGTTAACTTCACTCCTGGTCAGTCACACAAAAAACTCCTTAACCTGCTAGGAGCTACACAGCAGTTAAACAAGGAATAGGCTTACTGATTCCCACTGGCAGAGCCAAGGAATTCTAACTTGGTCCCTAGACAGCTCCTGCCATTGACTGGAACCTGGCCCCAACCTCCTGTCTCAAAGTATTTCTAGTCAAAGTGTGAGCACCGGGTGGGCATCGGCTCACACTATTTAAAGGCTAGTCCCTGCCCAACAGGGGTGGTGGCATGATGTCACTGATCATGCTCAGTATGGCCAAAATGAGACTTAGCCTCTGAGCGGACCCAAAATGTCTGAGCATGCTTAGTAGGGAGAGAATGGCACTTAGCCTCTGAGCGGCTCCAAAATGTCTGAGCATGCTCAGTGGGCCGAAAGCTGGACTTAGACTCCAGACACCTCACTGCACAACGCCGAGGGCGAGGTTTGGATTGGCCCGCAGGTGGCGCTATGCGCTGGATGGGAAGCCTGCGGGACACAATCCTAATAGCTGCAATAAGTATCAAGAAGGAATGGCGGAGAATCCAGGAGAACCTAGTCCCACCTTCCAGCAACCCCCAGAGGAAATAAACCTCCTAGGAATTAAACCTTTAGATTTTGTCCATCTTCTGCTACACCATTATTCTATTGGGCCCACTAGAGGATCCTTTTTTACTCTAGGCCAGTCCTGACACTAGATGTTTCTACGTTTCTGGACCCCAGTTATACCTCGAGCCTACAGTATTACCCATTATATCTGGTTATACCTCAGCTAAATATAATTCAGGGAAAAAACACAAGCTGAAACCTAACTCACCGTCATAAGAAAACAGGGGAGCAGTGTTGTCTGATTCTTAGCCTGGATCACAGGAAACATCATTAGGGTCCATCCACGTGAAGTTTTTTGGCGCTGATTTTGACGCTGAATCCACATCTGAATCCATGTGGAAAAAAATCAGTGTCAAAAAAACCCTGTGTGAATGGACCCTTATATGGACTTGAGTGACATTGGGGTCATTTTGGTGGAATAACTTTGGCAATTTACTAATATGTATTTAAAAATATTGTTTTTTGATATGATGGACAAGGATTTAATATGTATATTCTTATAGGACTGCAGGCAAAGTTACAATATAAACAGCATAGTAAGAAATTCAACTCTGCTACATCTGTACTTTCTGTTTTCAGGTTGATTCAGTGATTTGTCTGTCTCATAGGCACTTTCCTTTTTTAGAGACAGCTAGAGGGAATGACAACTACTGTAGAATAAAGCTACCTGCCAGAGGCTGTTGTCAAACATAAACTACACTATGTGCGACAGGATTTTTGATTTCAGACTATTTGCCTTTATTGTGCTATTATCAGTGCTGTGAATCCTTTGTGTGAATCCCTGTCATCAGCATCTATAGGATCAGTGATTTGTTGTTTCCATTCTGCCAACTTCACATCCATAAAACTGAAGTCTGGTGACTTCTGTAATTACCTATGGGTAAAAAGTTCCCATGTAACCTTATAATTATTGCAAAACTGTTTCCAACCATATCAAAAATTTTGAGATAGTCACTAGTTTATGGGTTTATCTTCCCTTTTGGTACTGGTCCCAAGAGACACACTTAGCACACAGAGACGGTTGTAAGCAATATTCAGTGCAACCATCGTGCACATGTCCTATTCAAATCAGTAGGACACATATACATTATTTGCAGAACTTCCATTTGGAACTGATGGTTAAGTTTATGGTACAACCCTGACTTAGGAAACATTGAGTAAAGGAGGAGAAGTGACAGTGCGAGACATTTATAATTCCCTCTACACCAGAAAATTGACATAAAGGGAAGATATTGAGGCACATGTTTGGTGCAGGGACTTTTCTTGTGCAAATGTGAAGCTTAATCCCCAAACCTTGCCTCACCCACCACATTTTGCAATTGTGGCTGGTGCAGAGCAGGGATAGGGGCAGGTTGAGGCACCAGAACACCTCGACCCGACTGATTTACTAAAGCTCATACCAGTTTACTGTCATGAGTTAGGATGGAAATGTACACCAGATCCTACCTGGCACAGAATTTCATTCTCAAGATGAGTCATTTACTGCTTAAATGGAAGAAGGATGTGGTGGTGTGAGCTACCTCTCCAACAGCACCGCACCTCCCTTGAGGCGACCTGAAGCGACCGCTTCAGGTGGCGCTATGTCAGGGCCCCAGGGAGGGCGGCATTTTTGCTTCCCTAAGCCAGTCCAGGACAAGCTGTCCTGGACTGGCTTAGCACCGAGCTGTGGTTTGGGGAGGCCACTGGAGCAGCGCTGCTCCAGCAGCCTCCCCTCACGCTCAGGCAGAGAGCAGGTCATCTCCGTGCCTGCTCTCTGCCTGCGAACAGCGCTAAGCCCCGCCCCCTCCACTTGGCCACATCCCTCCGCTTGGCCATGCCCCCCCGCTCGGTCACGCCCCCTCCTCCCGGGGGGGGGGTGGCTTTCTGTAGTTCGCCTCGGGCGGCGAAAGGGGAAGGTTCACCCCTGCTCTCCAAACAAGACAAGTGTGCCAGAGGAGTGAGGAGACTGAACCAAAACCCTGGTTAGGCTGGTATAAGCTAGATCAGGGCTCGTTCACATCTGCACCCGGGGACTCCGTTATGCAGGTTTCTGTTTCCTGCACGAAACTGGGCAGGAGACGGAAACCTGAAGTCAGTTTTCAAACCCATTCATTTGAATGGGTTTGAAAAGTGTCCGGCCGTGAGTGACGGTGAGCGTTTTGTGCTCTCTGCGGGGAAACTGTTTTTGTTTTTTTTTTAACCGGACACAAAGTCGGACATGCAGGACTTTGTGTCCAGTTAAAAAAAAAAAAGGTTTAACCGCGGAGAGCACAAAACACTCACCAGCACTCACGGCCGGACATGATCTGACAGGTTTCCATCTTCTGTCTGCAGAAGACGGAAACCTGAGAACGGAGACCGAGGTGCAGGTTTGAGCCCAGCATCAGGGAGAGCCTGAATGTTGTTTTAAAGTCAGGAGGTGGGAATTATCCCTGCTCATTTTTGAAGATTATGTGCAAGTGATATATGTGAGGGTAAAATTATATGGACCTTATAGCTGTGACCCTACCTGTAGGCTCAGGTCAGGCAGAGCACCCTTTTTGGATCACAGACACTTTGAAGTTTTGGTGGATTTAGCACACTGTTAAAGAGCAAGACAGTCACATTTAAGGAGACATAGATTGTCAAACTGCAGTTTTGAATACTGCTCATCTGTAATTGTCACCCATCTGTACCTAACTGGAAGCTGTTTGGTTTCACCATGTTTTACTTCAGAAAAAAACGTGAGTTTCTACCTTGTTTGCAACTCTGTCTCCTGAATTTTATTACTGCATCTACTATAATGGGCTCTCCACTACTATCAGCCTCAAGACATACTTCTACTTTGATGTGCCCCAGGGAAACATACTATAACCATCAGCCACCATGCAGACCCCTCAGCACTGCAACAGCCTAGAAGGAGCATCCGAGGATCTGGTCAATATCCTTGCCACTGTGAACAAAGTGATTACTACTCCTAACCTCATGGCCTTCCTCCCACGGGCTGATGCTTCAATACATGTGACAAAATTATAAAAAGTAGCTATCATTTTTAAATATAAGGATTAGAGATGAGCGAGTAGTATTCGATCGAGTAGGTATTCGATCGAATATTACGGTATTCAAAATACTCGTACTCGATCGAGTACCACTCGCTATTCGAATGGAAAAGTTTGATGCAGAACCAGCATTGATTGGCCGAATGCTATACAGTCGGCCAATCAATGCTGGTTCTTCTCCTACCTTTAGAAGTCTTCTCCTTGCAGCGTCCCCGTGGCGTTTTCCGGCTCTGAATTCACTCTGCCAGGCATCGGGCCTGGGCAGAGCCGACTGCGCATGCCCACACTACATTTTCTTGTAGTGCGGGCATGCGCAGGCGGCTCTGCCCAGGCCCGATGCCTGGCAGAGTGAATTCAGAGCCGGAAGACGCCGCGGGGAGGCTGCAAGGAGAAGACTTCTCGGAGGATCCAGCCCGACCCTCACTCGTGGACTTGGTAAGTGTAATTTGATCGAATGTTGCCTACCCCTGAAACGAGCATTTTCCCCCCATAGACTATAATAGGATTCGATATTCGATTCGAGTAGTCGAATATTGAGCGGCTACTTGAAACAAATATTGAATATCGAACATTTTACTGTTCGCTCATCTCTAATAAGGATCATATCTTACCTCTTCATGCAACCTATTACCTGTCTTGCATATGTGACCTGCCCTGATCTATCTACAAGCTTTTACTGGAGGAGAATTTTGGGGAGAGGAAGGTATTGGCTCTAGGGAAGTGAATATCCAATCCTGTCTAACTTGGACTCGGCATATATCGGCAAACCTGCGACTGGACAGATATATAGATAGAATGGGTTGGAGAGCAGAAGACATCTAACACTAAAGAAGGAGGCAGCAATGATGATGATAAAGCCTTCTCCTCCTCTTACTCAAACAGCTCACTTACCATGTACTACAGAAAATAACTGACTGCTTCAGCTGCAACAAATTTTCTACGCTAGCAAACAGTAACAGGCAACATAGTAGGCAGTGGCGTAACTAGGAATGGTGGGGCCCAAAGGCAAACATTTGACGTGGGCGACCCTTACATTCTGAGACCAGCTTCTGCTCACAGCCACCACTGTAGAAGGGGAAGAGCCGGCGACCTTGAGCAGGAGTCGGGATCTGTAAACAAATAGGGCCCATTACCTACTGGAGTTACTGGAGCAGATAAAGGCCTATAAAAAAAAACAAAATGCAGCAGTAGTGGTTACTGCCGGGCCCATTAATGCCCCGGGCCCGTTTAGTTTCTTTCCTAGTAGTAGGGGCTTGAAAGTTAGATTCCCTTGCTTTTGCTTATGGAATGAAAGAAGTACCTAAGATGCAGTTGCTGGATCTATTTTAACCATTATATAACAGATTCTGCCTTATCCTAAGGGATTCCTCTCATCTACGCTGTGGATTTGTGAGATTTCCACAAGTAACTCTGAGCAACTCTATTCAGTCCATTGGAAATAGAATCACAAAGACACTAATGGAAACAGAACATGATATAGCTATTTATATTCTTAGCATTTATCTATGTTGTATTCAGTTTAGTTAAGTAATGAGAAAATGAAGCAAATTTAGTTAATACAATGTTTGAATTGTAATGCATAAATACCTATTGACTACTATTGCACATCTGCCTGCAGCAGTTGAACACTGCTGAAGAATACCGAAAATAAAGCGACCTGTGTGTATGAAGCCTGAGTATATGAGACAAGTTTAATATGCTTGACAAGTGTTTTCAGAAGTGAGCCAATCCTTTAATACCCCCTTCTAAACCGCTCATGATCATGCCCTGAAGACAGAATTGACAATACTCTGAAGCATGACTTAAAGGGGTCGTTCTATCCTACCGAGGACAGAGATCAGACATGTATCATTGGAAAACTTATAGAATACCATAGCATACTTTTTTTTTGCAGTATGTTGATGTATACCAGACAGACGGAAGCCGAAAGGACAGTCTTTTAGGTTTTATTTATACCTTATTTAACCTATATGTCAGGAGGTTTTGTGTCATACACACCAAGCAGATATCATAAAATATCCTGATCACAGCCTTTACCAGCTTCCTATCTATGTAACAATTTCATTTCCCTAACACCGCCCTCTGGACACGTACTTGATTTCCTCCCGCCAACGTGCCTGGTCTACTGGTTACGTCTGGATTCGCTGGCATTGAAATGATAAATATGTTGTTTCAAGCTGTATTTTACCCAAGAGACGTCCATTTCTAATGAATTTTTCTCACAAAGCCAAGAACCTCATAATCTCAGTGTCAGAAAAAGTGAAAACTGATTTGGTTTAATTCTCGGAGGATTCGGAGAATTAAAGAAAAACACAAGTGTAAAGGTTCCCCTCTGTAAGCATGAGTTTGTCAGGGGTTCTTTGACAATGTTTTAAATAAGCACATCCGGGCCTGCGATATAAATAAAGAAGTGGCGGACAGTCATTTGTGTGGATTAGACTTGTTAGCATTTATCAATCGCAAGGTTTTAAAAGAACTCCCAAATTCCATCTCGAAGCCTCTCTTTGTAGTGAAGGATTGATTGTAGGAGTAAAACGAAATCTGATGAATTTAAAGCTATAGATGAGAGGAAGTAAAGCTGGCTCGATCTACACTCAGATACTATTAGTGCTCCCTATAAATCATCCTGTGTTTATAGCAAGGATATAGTTGAATTACCATCTGGACTTTTTAACCTTAAAAATGTATTTCAGAAACCATCTAGAACAGACACTTTAAACTCTCCCTTTCATCTGCTCTTTTTTTTTGTGCCAGGTCAATAAACATGAGGATGTTATTTAGAAGGGTTAAAAAAATAACAAGCTTCTTTATGAATGTAACATACATCATTTTTATAGGTTTAACATATTACATATCTTCCAGGGCCTCCATCCAGGCAGACATTCCCATACCCTGACAGAATGTAAGAGATTTCATATTGTATCAGCTCAATTTTCGGGACTTCTTGTGGGAATCTTAAACAAGACCAAGATTGAGAAAAAAAAAAATTCTCTCTCGTAAACACTAACATGCATATCATGAAGGCTAAGGCATTAAATGGCCACTAGAAAGTGGTTTATTTATCAGGACTTGTCTTCTTTTACTTTCTTACCACTTTTTTTTTTTACTGTTACAGCACTTTTTTTTTAATGTGTTAAGACATTTAACCGCTTCCTGCCATTGTGCAGTTTTTTAACGTTTTAGTTCCAAGCCAATTGGGCATTAGGACGTAAAAAGTCAATATCGACTGTACATCTAAATGGCTGTAAAAAGAGGGAACTCTCTCTCTATTAAACACTCCTGCAAACATTGTGGTGTGCCTATGTGATCACAGGGTACCTATGGCCCCAGGTCTACGATTACTGTTAATACATGCAAGAGGCTCATCCTAATATGCTGCTAGTCTACCGTATATACTCGAGTATAAGCCGACCCAAATATAAGCCAAGGCCCCTAATTTTACCACAAAAAAACTGGGAAAACTTATTGACTGGAGTATAAGCCGAGGGGGGAAATGCAGCAGCTACTGGAAAATTTCAAAAATGAAAATGGGTTTGGGTGCAATAGTTGCTGGGGAAGGGGAGGAGGTGTTTTGGTTGTCTGTCTGCCCCTTCCCTGAGCTTGAGGACTGGGTTTTTTTCCCCACTTGGAATTCAGCCTGGCTGAATATAGGGTATTTAGGATTGAGTGATTTAGAACTTTTATTTACTTTATTTTTTATTATATTTTTTTAAAGCTTCTTTTTTTTCTCACTATTTTATGGTAGATTCTATACATCTGGAATGACTGAAGCAATACAACTGTACTGTTATTTTTCTCCCACCCCCAACAGTGGAAAGTTATAAATTCAATCTAAAAAAATATAAGAATTGGAACTTTTTGTCTGTTGGCCATCAAAAAACATGGTATAAAAAGAGATCAAAAAGTGTCCTGGCATCAATAAATACGCCAGGTCTTCCCTCAAGAAAAAACATGCTCACAAAATTTCACTGACAAAATTTGGTATTAAAATTAGTGTAATCGTATCGATACAAACACTCAGGTTATTTAAGCTGCAAGGTGAATGGGACAAAATTTATAACTTAAAATTACAATGGTGAAATTGCTGTGTTTTTCATTCTCTCCTAGAAAGAGTTAATAATTGTTAAAGTGTAACTCCCATTTTATTTTATTTTTTTGCTATTGTGTCAGGGGGAGGGTGGTGAACATTTTTGAAATATCCTTTATTAACTTATCAAACTTCCTTTTCATAGAAAGCTGACTGTAAAGTTCCCATTAGCAATGATGTAACTAAGCAGTGCCAGGGAGACTCTGTCTACACACTCGTGCTGAATGTATCATATAGAACACAGTCGAGAATGTGATTGTATATGCATTTTGCACATTACATCCAAATTCCTAACTGTATTTTTAAGTAGTAATCTCCGGTTTTGTTATAGTTAGTACTTCAATCTTGGCAGCTTTGTTGTGATACCTTCTGTCTATCTTTGGTAACGGCATAACTGTGTACGGACTTTGCCTATTAACAGCTCAGCTCAGTTAGAGAGTTGATAGGGAGAATGTTACAGCCTGTTTTATAATAACAAGGAAGTTAGCTAGGATAACAAAATATATTTTAAACCAATCACCCCATGACACAATATCGGAAAGAAAAAAAATACATTAATCAATGCTATATGTACCCCAAAATGGTGCCCTTAAACACTACAGCTTGTCGCTCAAAAAAACAGTCCTCATACAGTTTCATTAAGGAAAAAATAAAAAATGATGTCTCCTGATACGTAGTGATGGAAAAATGGAATAGAATAACTTGGTCATTAAGGCCCAAATAGACAAATGGAGAGAAAAGCTTCCCTTACTACAGATACTAGTGGAAGAATACTGATTTGATCTTCTTTGACTTCAATGTAAAAACAAACAAACAAAAAAAAAAATACAAATGGGTCTCTTACATCAGGTTTCTGTTTTTGCAATGGACATAAAAATGAAAAAAAAAAGTGCAGCAGTTAGTTATTTTTTTACGGTGCAAATACAGACATTTTTTTTGACATTTTTACAGTTCAGCTAACAAAAAAGACATTGGAAGAGGGAACAGAGCCTAAGAGACCTTATTTGAGGCTGAGGACCCATGTTAAGCAAAGGCAGCTTTTTTTGTTACAGATTTTGCTGTGTTTTTTCTTTTTTTTTTTTTAGCCAAAGCCAAGAGTGGTTTTAGCAGAAGATAGAAGTATAAGAACTTCCTATATATTTCCCATTCCTTTTATAGCCATTCTTGGCTTTAGTTCGGATAAACTCAGCAAAATCTGCAACAAAAAATCTGCGTTTCCGTACCATGGAGCCTTAGCCTGAAGGAGTTTATCTGTTTTAGGGTAATAAAGTTTACAACTTTCTAATATACTTTGGAGGAGATTTATCATAAGGGAAATTTATAAAGTTAGTTTTACTAGAGTCTGCACCAAATCTGTACCAAATTAATCAAATACTGCACGGTGTATGTCCTGAGATGTTACTCTATGCCTATGCTACACACTCACTGGAGTAAGATTGCGACAATTTCCAAAACTTTTTAAAAAGTTGCTATTTGTCCCATGATATGACCCCAGGCTAGCTGTGGCCATTGCTGGCACATGAATTCCATTGGAGTTGGTCCTTGTCATGTCGGGGACAGCTACTGCGTCACAAGGTTTTAGAAATGTAGTCTGTAGCAAAAAGTGTCCGCTAGTTTATGTGAATGTGTCTCAAATTATTTAAGTTACTGATTTTGTGTACCATATCCAGGGTGTTCCTATTGCTGTGTTGTATTGCATCTGTCACAGTATTAAAGAGCATCTCATAGTATCCTTTTTGTCAGGACTACACTATACAATAATATAAGAGTACCAGTACAGCATGGAGGTGCAACATCCCCATCCTCTATATACAGTAGTACTCTTAGGCATGAAAACTGCTGACAAGCTCCCCTTAAAGCAAACATCAGGCCCAATGTAATGGACTCCTTAACCCTTTTAAGGACACAGGATAGTTTGTACATTAATGCTCAGCGACTAGGGTTGAGCCGATCTTGAGATTTCAAGATCGATTTTAAAATCCGATTTCCGATCATTTTCCAGCCAATCTCGATCCTGATCGCGATCGAGAAATTTGCTCGATCATTGATCGGAATCCGATCCTTTCCGAACCCGATCCTCACTTTTAGGGTTGAGCCGATCTTGAGATAACCTCCGATCTTGATCCCACTGAAAAAGATCGCGTGAAATTTACTCGATCGACAATCGCTCAACCCTATCAGCGACTTTTTTCATATTTTCTGTCCATCTTCCAAAATTCATAACTTTTTTTTCATAATTTTTTTTTATTGTTCTGTTAACATAGCTATGTGAGGGCTTATTCTTTGCATGATTCGAGTATTACTTTTATTTGCCACCATTTTGAGGTACATATAATGTTTTCATTGGCTTTTATTTACATTTTTGGGGGACCATGTGAAATACTACACAATTCTATCAGAATTTTTTTCCATTTTGTTTTTACAGCATTAGCTCTGCATTAAAAATGACATGGCAACTTTGTCCGGTGGGCCATTATGATTACGGTGATACCATATTTATATTACTTTTATTACATTTTACAGCTTTTAAAAACAAAAGGTCATTTTTTGAAAATGAACAATTTACCTGAGGCATTATAATGCAGCATTACAACGCCATACTATCATAGTGCTGAGCTTTAACAATATGCTCAGCACAACATAACATTACAACGGAGAGCGGAAACAGGACATGTAGCATGCTCCGAACATTTTTGGTCTAGACCACGTGCCCAAAGAGCATGACCACTTCCCTTTTCGGATAGCACCAGTGGTTAAATTGGGTTGGAGTGCTCCAGAACTCAGTTCTGGCATAATTAAAAAATATTTTAAAGAAATGTTTCTGACGTGGAATGTGGAACATAAAAAACACTGTTACTTAGCTCTTCTGGCTCCAGAAGGCTTCAGGCCTACTTGGTGATGTCCTAGACGTCACATGGGCCAGGGCTTGCTTCCTTATGTGTCCTGTACATCATTAAAGATGACATCTGCGGGGAGTGTGCCAGAGCCAGGGAGAGGTAATAACAGTGGGTTTTTTTATGTTTGTATCCTCCCCTGGGTTTCCAATCATTATAATAATGTAATAATTATTACATTACATTATATAATAATTGTTCATGGGTGTCCACAATGTGGCATAATACCGTGTGCATGGGCCACTATTTAAGGTTCCTCCTAAAAAATTTTTCCCAATTTAAGCACTGGATAGCACCATGCCTATTTTTCACATTGCCATGTCCCATTTCTTGTGTTGTGGGCACAAAATGTGCTGGCTCTTTTTGGCCTTGATGTCCCATAAAGTACTTGAATACAAAAGAACTGTTAGCCCGGTGAATGTTGAAGCATCCAGAATAGGCTGGGAGATTTGCATGCTGTTCCACAAATATGGGCAGTCATGCCTTACAGTCCTATGAAAAAGTTTGGGCACCCCTATTAATCTTAATAATTTTTTGTTCTAAATATTTTGGTGTTTGCAACAGCCATTTCAGTTTGATATATCTAATAACTGATGGACACAGTAATATTTCAGGATTGAAATGAGGTTTATTGTACTAACAGAAAATGTGCAATATGCATTAAACCAAAATTTGACCGGTGCAAAAGTATGGGCACCCTTATCATTTTATTGATTTGAATTCCCCTAACTACTTTTTACTGACTTACTGAAGCACAAAATTGGTTTTGTAACCTCAGTGAGCTTTGAACTTCATAGCCAGATGTATCCAATCATAAGAAAAGGTATTTAAGGTGGCCAATTGCAAGTTGATCTCCTATTTGAATCTCCTCTGAAGAGTGGCATCATGGGCTACTCAAAACAACTCTCAAATGATCTGAAAACAAAGATTGTTCAACATAGTTGTTCAGGGGAAGGATACAAAAAGTTGTCTCAGAGATTTAACCTGTCAGTTTCCACTGTGAGGAACATATTAAGGAAATGGAAGACCACAGGGACAGTTCTTGTTAAGCCCAGAAGTGGCAGGCCAAGAAAAATATCAGAAAGGCAGAGAAGAAGAATGGTGAGAACAGTCAAGGACAATCCACAGACCACCTCCAAAGAGCTGCAGCATCATCTTGCTGCAGATGGTGTCACTGTGCATCGGTCAACTATACAGCGCACGTTGCACAAATAGAAGCTGTATGGGAGAGTGATGAGAAAGAAGCCGTTTCTGCACGTACGCCACAAATAGAGTTGCCTGAGGTATGAAAAAGCACATTTGGACAAGGCAGCTTCATTTTGGAAACAAAAATTGAGTTGTTTGGTTATAAAAAAAGGCGTTATGCATGGCGTCCAAAAAGAAACAGCATTCCAAGAAAAACACATGCTACCCACTGTAAAATTTGGTGGAGGTTCCATCATGCTTTGGGGCTGTGTGGCCAATACCGGCATCGGGAATCTTGTTAAAGTTGAGAGTCGCATGGATTCCACTCAGTATCAGCAGATTCTTGAGAATAATGTTCAAGAATCAGTGACGAAGTTGAAGTTACGCCGGGGATGGATATTTCAGCAAGACAATGATCCAAAACACCGCTCCAAATCCTCAGGCATTCATGCAGAGGAACAATGACAATGTTCTGGAATGGCCATCCCAGTCCCCAGACCTGAATATCATTGAACATCTGTGGGATGATTTGAAGCGGGCTGTCCATGCTCGGCGACCATCTAACTTAACTGAACTTGAATTGTTTGTCCAAAATACCTTTATCCAGGATCCAGGAACTGATTAAAAGCTACAGGAAGCGACTAGAGGCTGTTATCTTTGCAAAAGGAGGATCTACTAAATATTAATGTCACTTTTCTGTTGAGGTGCCCATACTTTTGCACCGGTCAAATTTTGGTTTAATGCATATTGCACATTTTCTGTTAGTACAATAAACCTAATTTCAATCCTGAAATATTACTGTGTCCATCAGTTATTAGATATATCAAACTGAAATGGCTGTTGCAAACACCAAAATATTTAGAACAAAAAATGATTAAGATTAATAGGGGTGCCCAAACTTTTTCATAGGACTGTATATCAGGAACCTCCTGGATGTTATGAGAGAGTTAGCAAGTATAGTATAAAATGTACAGCATATATAGTTAAGATAGACAGACAGACAGACGGACGGACGGACGGACAGACAGACAGACAGACAGACAGACAGACAGACAGACAGACAGACAGACAGATAGATAGATATTGTAGACAGACAGACAGACAGACAGACAGACAGACAGACAGACAGACAGACAGATAGATAGATAGATAGATATTGTAGATATAGATAGATAGATAGATAGATAGATAGATAGATAGATAGATAGATAGATAGATAGATATTGTAGATAGATGGATGGATGGATAGATAGATAGATAGATAGATAGATAGATAGATAGATAGATAGATAGATAGATAGATAGATAGATAGATAATCATGCAATTATTTATATATAATAAAAAAAGAAAAACAATAATGGCACAAAAAGTGTATATTAGTTACAATTACCACCATCCGGAGCATCTTACTTTTTTTTCTGCCTGTGAAATAAAACACTCTTTGGTTATGAGTATGAAGACTATGGCTGTAAATTACATTTATTAACATTAGAATAAGTACAATACGTTATACCAGAGATATTTCCAGTGTTAACCTTGTCTCCTAAATTTTGTCAGTAAGAGCAGAAAGATATTTTTTTGGCCCATTGCACAAATTATCACAAAAAGCATCACTTTATCACAGTGCCTCTGGCTTCAATAAGTGTCTCCAGATCACACAATCTTTCAAGTCAAGTTGAAGGTTTTTCGGCCAGACTTTTATTGAAGATAACCTAAGGGTTAGTGCTTGGACTGATGCCACGAAGCATTCTCTCCAGTTATTTGTAAATGTGCCCCTTCCTTCACGGAAGTCTCTGCATTTCCTGGATTTACCTTAAACTCTAAGGTTCCAAGTTTTGTGTTTCATATAATTCAGTGCCTTCCGCTTGAGCGCGCGTGTGTCAGATTATCTGCTAAAGGTTATAACCCACTTCCTGTGACTGCGGACACAGGAAGAGGAAATGAACAAGCACACAAGTAGTGATTGGATTTCAAAGGTCAGCAATCCCAGGAGGTAGCATAAAGATTTTTCAAGAACCTGCGCTACAGTATTCACAACACAAGGAAAAGAATCACAATTTTTCTTGTCGTGTCGGAAATCACTTTTCATAACAGCTGACAAAGTAGCCCGAACAACAATAGGCAGACAGCGATGTTTATTTTATGTATTATCAGCGGAAACAATGTGAAGCTATCAGGGGCAGAACTGGACACACCTTGGCTGATGAAAGGCCATTCAGAATGCCATCGAAGTTAAATCATTCTGTCCAGAGGTTGAATGCATTAATGTGTAGCTCTGGCCCTTTGTTTCCAAGCACTGTCATGAAATCAAAAGGTTAAGTGTATAAATTATGTTGAGAGAATGCATGGTTGAAGTGTGGCTGGGGAGGATCACACTAGAGTAGGGAGGCAAATCTTCGAACTCTTCATACTTCATTCCAGAAGATCTGATAGATAAGAATCATGTAATGTGGTGGTTATACATAATGTTATAATAATACATAATATACATAATGTTATAATAATGTGGTGGTTATACATAAAAGAAGCTAAGTAGTCTTTTAAGGATCATTCTATTTAAAAAGATACCTCATAAGCACCTATAAGGAGAAAGTGCAAACTGCGCAAAGTAATGCAGAATTAAAAGATGTCCTACATACCTTGTCCATGCTCCTCAGAGAGACAGAACATTCACATAGGAACACATTTCCTGGAAGAACCCTGTGAACTGTGTTAAAGTTGAAATTAAGAAAGTACACTGTATATTAGAGTTCACCCCATCCTGATTGTTACTTATAGGTCAGCTTTACCATTAGGCTGGGCCCCATGTAGTCACAATATTGCAGTACCTCCAAAGTGGAAGGAATTGTGACTAATCCTATCCACACATTGAAAATATCTGCTGCCGACATGCTGCAAATTAAAAAAAAGTTGCATTTTTGCATTTTTGTAAAACAGAGCATGTCAATTATACATACAGAAATGCTGGCGTTTCTATATAGGTAGAATAGGGACAGGGAGTCTGCTGAGAAAAACTCTGTGGACTTTCTGTGAAAAGTGCTGTGGGAAAAAAATGTGATGTGTAATACATTTGGTTGCAGCTCTCTACATAGGGCCTTAGCCTTAAAGTTACTATTACAGATGGACAATTCAACTTGTACTGAGCCAGGTTCGAGCCAAATTTAGTCCACCCAAGATGAATTGGCAGCCACATTATACTCTGGGGTCTCTTCAGAAGGTGTAGGCCCGAGGGAGAATAAGGCCTCCTTGTGGCATTTGGTGCTCTCCTGGTGACATAAGTGGTCGGGGTCATGGCCTGTGATGGGCCATCTGCAGTCATATCGGCATGTCATACATCATTAGATAATGATGGTCCAAAATAGGTAAGTGAAGGCGAGTATGTATGTTTCTTATTTTTTTCACCTCCTCTGGGCCTACACCCAGTATACTATACACTATATATATATATATATATATATATATATATATATATATATATATATATATATATATATACAGTCCTATGAAAAAGTTTGGGCACCCCTATTAATCTTAATCATTTTTAGTTCTAAATATTTTGGTGTTTGCAGCAGCCATGTCAGTTTGATATATCTAATAACTGATGGACACAGTAATATTTCAGGATTGAAATGAGGTTTATTGTACTAACAGAAAATGTGCAATATGCATTAAACCAAAATTTGACTGGTGCAAAAGTATGGGCACCCTTATCATTTTATTGATTTGAATACTCCTAACTACTTTTTACTGACTTACTGAAGCACAAAATTGGTTTTGTAACCTCACTGAGCTTTGAATTTCATAGCCAGGTGTATCCAATCATGAGAAAAGGTATTTAACCGGTTAAGGACCAGGCCCAGAAGTACATTAAGGACCGGGCCTCTTTTTTCAAAACTGACATGTGTCACTTTAAATGGCAATAACTTTGAGACGCTTTAACTTACACAAGTGATTTTGAAATTGTTTTTTCGTAACACATTATACTTCACGTTAGTGGTAAACACTAATCAATATTTTTGTATTTATTTATAAAAAAACTAGCAAATTTGATGGAAATTTGGAAAAAATTGCAATTTTCAAAATGTGAAATTCTCTGCTTTTCAGGCAGATAGTCATACCATCCAAATACATGAATAAATATTATCTCCCATATCTCTGCTTTATATCGGCATCATCTTTTGATCGTCTTTTAATTCATTTTGGACGTTACAAGGCTTACAAGTGTAACAGCGATTTTCCAGATTTACAAGAAAATTCCTCAAACTAATTTTTTAGGGAACACTTCAGTTCTGAAAGGAATTATAAAGGCCTATATAATAGAAACCCCCATAAATCACCCCATTTTCAAAACTACACCCCTCAAATTATTCAAAACAGCATTTGGGATGTTTGTTAACCCTTTAAGCATTTCATAAGAATAAAAATAATATGGAGGTCAAATTTAGACATTTCATTTTTTTTCACTAATACATTCATTTAGACCTAAAATTAACACATTCACAAAGGGTTAAAGGAGAAAATGCATCTCACATTTTGTTATACAATTTCTCCCGTGCACAGAAATACCCCACATGTGGGTGTAAACTGATTTTTGGGCACACGGCAGTGCACGAAAGGGAAGGAGTGACACTGGGTGTTTGAACAGCATATTTTGCTGGAATAATTTTCAGGCACCATGTCACATTTGCAGAGCCCTTAGCGTACCAAAACAATGGAAACCCCCCAAAAGTGACCCCATTTTAGAATCTACACCCCTCACAGAATTCATCAAGGGGTATAGTCAGCATTTTGACCCTACAGTTGTTCCACAGATTTTACTAACATTGGAATGTGTAAAAGAAAAATTACTAAAATGTCACTTTATCCCCAAAGTTTTCATTTTCACAAGGGGTTAAAGGAGTAAAAGCCCCCCAAAGTTTGTTAAACAATTTATCCTGAACACGGCAATACCCCATATGTGGCCATATTCTGCTGTATGGGAACATGGCGGGGCTCAGAATGGAAGGAGCGCTATTTGGCTTTTGGATGGCAGATTTTGCTGGAATAATTTTAGGTGCCATGTCTGATTTGCAGAGCCCCTAGAGAACCAATACAGTGGAAACCCCCTAAAAGTGACCCCATTTTGGAAACTACACCCCCCACAAAACATATCAAAGGGTAGAGTGAGCATTTTGACCCTATAGCTGTTTCACAGATTTTATTAACATTGGGACATGAAAATGAAAATTTACTTTTTTTCCAACAAACTGTCAATTTAGCACCAAATTTTTCATTTTCACAAGAGGATAAAGGAAAAAAAGCTCCCTAAAGTTCGTTACACAATTTCTCCTGAACACAGAAATGCCCCATATGTGGTCATAATCTACTGTATGGGAACATGGTGGGGCTCAGAATGGAAAGAGCGCTATTTGGCTTTTGAAGGGCAGATTTTGCTGGAATATTTTTCAGGTGCCATGTCGAATTTGCAGAGCCCCTAGTGTACCAATAAAGTGGAAACCCCCTAAAAGTGACCCCATTTTGGAAACTACACCCCTCATAGAATTTATCTAGGGGTTTGGTGAGCATTTTGGCCTCACAGCTGATTCACAGATTTTATTAACAATGGGACGTAAAAATGAAAAATTACTTTTTTTTTCCAATTAATCGTCCATTTAGCGCCATATTTTTAATTTTGCAAGTAGCTGAAGAATTAAAAGCCCCCCAGAGTTTGTTACACAATTTCTTCTTAACACGGCAATACCCCATATGTGGCCATAATCTGCTGTATGGGTATACGGTGGGGCTCAGAATGGAAAGAGCGCTATTTGGCTTTTAGAAAGCAGAAGTGGCTGGAATAGTTCTCAGGTGTCATGTCGCATTAGCTGAGCCCCTAAAGTATCAATACAATGGAAACCCCCCATTGTGACCCCATTTTAGAAACTACACAGGTGACAGTAAACTGGAATTCACCAAGAAGTGACCCCATTTTGTAGGGACAATTTTAGGGCCTCTGCAAATGTGACGTGGTGTCCAAAAACAAAGAATCTAAATCTGCACTCCAAAAGCACATATCGCTCCTTCACATCTGCGCCCTGCTGTGTACCCAAATAGCGGTGTATGCCCACATGTATGACACTGGTGTACCCCGGATAACGGACTTAATGCCATATGTGGGTATAAATGGCTGTTTGGGCACAGCCGGGCACAGAAGGGAAGGAGCGCTATTTTGGTTTTTGGAGCACAGTTTGGTTTTAGGACACCATGCCACTTTTGCAAAGCCCCTGAATTGCCAATAAAGTGGAATCCGCAGACATGTCACCCCATTTTGGACACTAGCCCACTGATGGGATTTATGAAGTGTTGTAACGAGCGTTTTTAACCCTTGAGTGTTGCATTTATTTAGTTTCCAGAAATGAAATCACAGCTGATAATGAGAAGTTAAAAATGAAAAATTTCCAGAGATTCGCCATTTTAGTGCCCGATATGTTGTGCCCAACTTATGTCAGCAGAGACACTCCAAAAACTGGTAAGCGGGTATCCCGGGCACAACAGCTTTTAGAGCGTTCATCTCTGATACAAGGCGGGCACAACATATTACGCACTGAAATGACGTATTCCTGGAAAAATTGTCATTTTCACCTCTCACAATCAGCTTCGTATTCATTTATGGATAATAAGTTATAGCAACACTTGGGGGTTAAAAATGCTCTCTGTACCCCTGGAGAAATCCTTCAGGGGTGTAGTTTCCAAAATAAGGTCACATATCAGGGGATTCCACTTTACTGGCGTTTCAGATCTACAAAAGTGTCATGGCATCCAAAAACCAAACCGTCTGTGCTCCAAAAACCCAATAACCCTTCTTCCCTTTTGCGTCCAGCTGTGCCCTAATATCAGTTTATACCCACATATGACATTACGTCCGTTATCCTGGGTACACCAGTGTCATACATGTGTCATAAACTGCAGTTTGGGCACACAGCAGGGCGCAGAAGCGATGGAGCGCGATGCGGCTTTTGGAGTACAGATTTTGATGTTTGGTATCTGGACGCCATGTCATGTTTGTAGAGCCTGTAAGGTACCAGAAAAGTGGATTCCCCAAAGGAGTGACCCCATTTTGAAAACTGCACCCCTCAAAGAATTTCTCAGGGGGTGTAGTGAGTATTAGTATCCCAGACGTGACTGCACAGCGGATGGCGAAGAGGGAATGTATAAGCTGTGCGGAGAACATTGCAGACACCAAATTCCCTACTATGTCCCAGTAGCTCCTATGATTGGGGGAGTCACTCTGGGGGTCACTTTGGGGGTCACTTCTGGTGTTTTTTCGCTCATAAGCTGTAAATCTGGGGTGTCCCCTGATATTCGCTCGCACAGCTTATATATTCCCTATCTGCCGCAGCCAGTTGTGTTCTAATAATTTGGCGATTTTTGGGGGGTTTTGCCTTGACATTGCTAGATGCTATATTTTCTTTATTTTTCTGGTGACGTGGCCATATAAGGGCTTGTTGTTTGCAGGATGAGATGCATTTTGTAATGACACCATCTTTGGGTGCCTACAACTTACTGATTACATTTTATTAACTCTTTCTTGCTGGATTAAAAAAAAAAAAAATCAATCCTGCATTGAGTTTTACATTTTAAATTTTTCGCCATGCAGCGTACAGCATAAGTAACATGTGTCCTTTATTCTGCGGGTCGGTACGGTTACGGCGATACCTCATTTATGTTATTTTTTTATGCGATACTAAGTCTGCAGAACAAAAACACATATGGGGACATAAATCAATGTTTTTTGCATCGCCATCTTCTGAGACGTAACATTTTTATTTTTCGGTTGACAGTGTTGGTTGAGGGCTTATTTTTTGCGGGAAAATGTGCGCTTTTTATTGGCACTGTTGTGGGGTGAATATGACTTTTTGATCACTTTTTATAGCATATTTTGTAGGATGAGATGGCAAAAAATCATTATTTCCGGCGAGTTTTTTCCGTTTTTTTTTTCCGACGTTCACCGTGTACATTAAATATTATTTCAGTTTTATTGTACAGGTTGTTACGGACGCGGCGATACCAAATATGCATTGCTTTTTTTAATTTTTAGTGCTTTTTTTTATATAATTCATTTTGTATAGAAAAAAAGGGATTTTTGGACTTTAGAACTTTATTACTTTTTTCATACACTTTATTATTTTTTTTTTAACTTTTTTTTTACTTTTTCATGTGTCCCTTTAGGACACTTGAATCAGTTGATGCTTTGATGAAAGCATCAACTGATTCTACACAGTAGCAGACAGGACACGAGCAGGACATGAGCCTGCTCGTGTCCTGTAAGCTGCAGAGGAAGTGAGACACATCGCTCACTTCCTCCACCGCCTGGCAGGATCACCAGGTATGTGGGGGCTCCGGTAGTCTGGGGTCACTGGCCAGACCCCAGACTACCTGTTACTGACATCGGCACCCCTCGATCTCGCCGCGGGGGGTGCCGATCACTTTAAATTATCGGCGGATCCCTTTCGATCGCGCCGTGATGTTTCACGGCGCGATCGAAAGGGTTAACACGTCCAGTCGGACTGAGTTCCGACTGGACGTTATGGAGGAAGGGGTTAGGTGTTAGTAACACCTAACCCCTGTCCCCCCCGCACCCCTCCCCCCGCCAGAAAGGTACCTAAAGGCCGGACGTATTTCGGCAATAGTCCGGTCTTTAGGTACCAGCACATGAGGCCGTAAATTTACGTACGGCGGTCCTCATGTGGTTAAGGTGGCCAATTGCAAGTTGTTCTCCTATTTGAATCTCCTCTGAAGAGTGGCATCATGGGCTACTCAAAACAACTCTCAAATGATCTGAAAACAAAGATTGTCCAACATAGTTGTTCAGGGGAAGGATACAAAAAGTTGTCTCAGAGATTTAACTTGTCAGTTTCCACTGTGAGGAACATAGTAAGGAAATGGAAGACCACAGGGACAGTTCTTGTTAAGTCCAGAAGTGGCAGGCCAAGAAAAATATCAGAAAGGCAGAGAAGAAGAATGGTGAGAACAGTCAAGGACAATCCACAGACCACCTCCAAAGAGCTGCAGCATCATCTTGCTGCAGATGGTGTCACTGTGCATCGGTCAAAAATACAGCGCACTTTGCACAAGGAGAAGCTGTATGGGAGATGATGAGAAAGAAGCCGTTTCTGCAAGCACACCACAAACAGAGTCGCCTGAGGTATGCAGAAGCACATTTGGACAAGCCAGCTTCATTTTGGAAGAAGTTCCTGTGGACTGATGAAACAAAGATTGAGTTGTTTGGTCATACAAAAAGGCATTATGCATGGCGTCCAAAAAAAAAACAGCATTACAAGAAAAACACATGCTACCCACTGTAAAATTTGGTGGAGGTTCCATCATGCTTTGGGGCTGTGTGGCCAATGCCGGCACCGGGAATCTTGTTAAAGTTGAGGGTCGCATGGATTCCACTCAGTATCAGCAGATTCTTCAGAATAATGTTCAAGAATCAGTGACGAAGTTGAAGTTACCCCGGGGATGGATATTTCAGCAAGACAATGATCCAAAACACCGCTCCAAATCAACTCAGGCATTCATGCAGAGGAACAATTACAATGTTCTGGAATGGCCATCCCAGTCCCCAGACCTGAATATCATTGAACATCTGTGGGATGATCTGAAGCGGGCTGTCCATGTTCGGCGACCATCAAACTTAACTGAACTTGAATTGTTTTGTAAAGAGGAATGGTCCAAAATACCTTCATCCAGGATCCAGGAACTGATTAAAAGCTACAGGAGGCGACTAGAGGCTGTTATCTTTGCAAAAGGAGGATCTACTAAATATTAATGTCACTTTTCTGTTGAGGTGCCCATACTTTTGCACCAGTCAAATTTTGGTTTAATGCATATTGCACATTTTCTGTTAGTACAATAAACCTCATTTCAATCCTGAAATATTACTGTGTCCATCAGTTATTAGATATATCAAACTGAAATGGCTGTTGCAAACACCAAAATATTTAGAACAAAAAATGATTAAGATTAATAGGGGTGCCCAAACTTTTTCATAGGACTGTATATATATATATATATATATATATATATATATATATATATATATATATATACACACTCACCGGCCACTTTATTAGGTACACCATGCTAGTAACGGGTTGGACCCCCTTTTGCCTTCAGAACTGCCTCAATTCTTCGTGGCATAGATACAACAAGGTGCTGGAAGCATTCCTCAGAGATTTTGGTCCATATTGACATGATGGCATCACACAGTTGCCGCAGATTTGTCGGCTGCACATCCATGATGCGAATCTCCCGTTCCACCACATCCCAAAGATGCTCTATTGGATTGAGATCTGATGACTGGGGAGGCCATTGGAGTACAGTGAACTCATTGTCATGTTCAAGAAACCAGTCTGAGATGATTCCAGCTTTATGACATGGCGTATTATCCTGCTGAAAGTAGCCATCAGATGTTGTACATTGTGGTCATAAAGGGATGGACATGGTCAGCAACAATACTCAGGTAGGCTTTGGGGTTGCAACGATGCTCAATTGGTACCAAGGGGCCCAAAGAGTGCCAAGAAAATATTCCCCACACCATGACACCACCACCACCAGCCTGAACCGTTGATACAAGGCAGGATGGATCCATGCTTTCATGTTGTTGACGCCAAATTCTGATCCTACCATCCGAATGTCGCAGCAGAAATCGAGACTCATCAGACCAGGCAACGTTTTTCCAATCTTCAATTGTCCAATTTCGATGAGCTTGTGCAAATTGTAGCCTCAGTTTCCTGTTCTTAGCTGAAAGGAGTGGCACCCGGTGTGGTCTTCTGCTGCTGTAGCCCATCTGCCTCAAAGTTCGACGTACTGTGCGTTCAGAGATGCTCTTCTGGCGACCTTGGTTGTAACGGGTGGCTATTTGAGTCACTGTTGTCTTTCTATCAGCTCGAACCAGTCTGGCCATTCTCCTCTGACCTCTGGCATCAACAACGCATTTCCGCCCACAGAACTGCCGCTCACTGGATGTTTTTTCTTTTTTGGACCATTCTCTGTAAACCCTAGAGATGGTTGTGCGTGAAAATCCCAGTAGATCAGCAGCATTCTGAAATACTCAGACCAGCCCTTCTGGCACCAACAACCATGCCACATTCAAAGGCACTCAAATCACCTTTCTTCCCCATACTGATGCTCGGTTTGAACTGCAGGAGATTGTCTTGACCATGTCTACATGCTGAAATGCACTGAGTTGCCGCCATGTGATTGGCTGATTAGAAATTAAGTGTTAACGAGCAGTTGGACAGGTGTACCTAATAAAGTGGCCGGTGAGTTATATATATGCATGTGTGCGTGTATGAAGAGACCCTAGGATATAATAATTTTACTTTCACTTTGACATAATTGGCTGTGCTTGCCCTAGAGAGCTAGAAATGATAGATAGGTTCGAAGGAGGCCTAACAGTGTCATATAATATGTTTTAAACCAATTTATAATGTAGTTTGTACAAAACTTTCTTGACCCGAAACAAATCTGGGACCCAAGCCAACCAAACCCTGAACAAAACAAATTTTAAGAGGTTTGCCCATCTCTAATGGTATCCATACCCACTGCTTAAATGTATGGCAAGAAAGCAGAATGTAAACAAAGTCTGGAACTGTGCAGTGGTGTAAACATAAATAAGTTATTCTACGGGGGTCGGGTTTTGTTTGTTTTTTTTATATTGTGTTTTTTAAACATTCTTGTAGTATACTTAATTAATCTAACTTCCTTATAATAGAAAACAAGCTGTAAAGTTTGTACTAGCAGTTCTCTAATCATTTTTAGGGAGAGTCTGTCCCGTACACATGTACTCAATGTAATATGTAAAGAATGGTGACTTCAAATAGCTGTATCTTTGGTTTTATACAATTTAGAAAGCTAGCTGATGGTGAATGTTATGGCTTATTCACATTTAGCAGGTACAGAGCTGTCTATTTCATCGCAGCTGCACTTGGTCCTTCAGCTTACTGTACTCCAGTCCCATTCAAGTCAATGAGAATGAGCTACATGTAGTACCGGGCACAGCCACTATACAAAGTATGGATTTCTGTCTGGTAATTCAGAGGCAGCATTCATCTCCTGAGCACTGCGGCCCTATCAGGCAGCTGATCACTAGGGGTGCTGGGAGTCTGATATTTATGGCCCTTTCTATGGATAGTTAACTAAGATTGTAGTCCTAGAAAAACCTCTTTAAGGCTAAGGCTCCATGCTACAAGTACAGTAGCAGTGTAGTGGATGGGATTTAGAAAAGTGGAAATCTGTCTTGTGCAGCAGAGTATCTTGTGCTGTGGGTTATGAACACACAGTATGTCAATTATTCCTTCATGCTCACCCACAGTTTTTAGCCTATAAAGATTGAAAGCCGGGACCAGCTGCCTGAGAATCACACCTCAATGTTGCTGAGAAAACTGTGGTTTTTGATTGTTTTTTTCTGCCTTATATGGGTCTGCTCCAGAATATCTACAGTGGACATTTCGCAGCAGACCCATGATGTGGGATCTTTACTCAAAGATGAAAAAAAAGTATTGTATTAACAGCATTACAATCTATGGCACTGTGTAATGTAATACAGCACAGGCAGAAACTCAATACAAGAACAAATACCATCACCGACAAGACAAATTCTAATCTAGATACAACATAGAGGATACAAAATACAGAACAGTTCAAGTAATATAATAATATGGATTTTTCAACACTTCCACACCTTAATAATATTAGTGAATTATTAAAAAGCATAAAACTTATTAGCGTCATGGTGTGAATAACTCAGTATGATTTAACTTAATGGTCATAAAAGTGCAGAGAAATCATAAAAAAATCACTTGCTTAAAGAGGACCTTTCACCATTTTGCCCACATGCAGTGTTATATACTGCCGGAAAGCTGACAGAAGGGCGTTTCTGACCATTAGCCAGGAACGTCCTTCTGCCTCGCGGCGCCAATCGCGCTGTGCTGTGAGAGCCGGGAGGAACGCCCCCTCCCTCTGCTCGCAGTACTCGTCCATAGACGAGCATTATCAGGGAGGGAGGGGGGAGTTCCTCCCCGCTCCACAGTACAGCGCGATAGGCGCTGCTGGGCAGAAGGACGTCTCTGGCTAACTGTCAGAAATGCCCTTCTGACCATAGAAGAGCTACGGTACCGGGACCGTAAGCTCTTCACACCGGGCCCAGATCGGGAAAGCCGACAGTGCGCTGAACTCAGCGCACTGTCAGCTTTCCGGCAGTATATAGAACTGCCTGTGGGCAAAATGGTGAAAGGTCCTCTTTAACAAATCAATGTGCTACTACTGAATCCAACAGAAGCTCCCCCTATCTCCCCCAGCAGGTAACAGGCCCTATTTACTTAATTCTTCTCCTTCTGCAGAGGAGTTAGGAGAGAGGATCGGTAAGTGAGGCTGCGGGCCCGCGAACCCCATAAACGCAGCTATCATTATACTCTGGGGTGTTCTCAGACCCCAGAGTATAACAATCAGAGGCTCAGGGGAACATAAAAAACAGTGTTACTTACCTCTCCTGTCCTCCAGTAGTCTTTGGGCCTATGTGGTGATGTTCCAGATGTCACGTGGTCCTGGCCTGCTCATGTGATGTCTGTACCAACATTGGCCAAAATCAGCAGGAAGTGCGCCAAAGCCAGGGATAGGTAAGTAACATTTTTTTTGATGTTTGTATCCTCCCCTGACTTCGCCGATCATTATAATCTGGGGTCTGAAAAGACCCTGACGTGTGTGCAGGGGCCACTTTGTGGCATAATCATGTGTGCAGGGGCCACTGTTGGATGTAGTAGTGTATGCAGGGGCCAACTATGGGGCATAATAGTGTGTGCATGTGCCAACTATAGGGTATGGTACTGTGTGCAGGGGCCACTATGGGGCATAGTAGTGTGTGCAAGGGCCACTATGGGGCATAATAGTGTGTGCAAGGGCCACTATGGGGCATAATAGTGTGTACAGGTGCCAACTATGGGGCATAATTACTGTGTGCAGGGACCACTATGGGACATAATCGTATGTGCAGGAGCCACTATGGAGCATAATAGTGTGTGCAGGGGCCACTATGGGGCATAATAGTGTGCGCAGGGATCACTATGGGGCATAATCGTATATGCAGGAGCCACTATGGGGCATAATAGTGTGTGCAGGAATGCGGTTTGTGCAGGGTGGGGGGAGTTCAGTCAGGTTTCTGGGGGCAACATGTCAAATGTTTTCCTTGGGCCCAGCCATTCTAAGTTACACCCTAGATTATTTCATATTCTTTCTTTAATTTGAATCTTAGTGTACAGTGAAACTTCAAGCACCATACTGCCATGTACCTGGCGGTAGTAGAAACTTAGTTACGCCTTAGATGTCAAACCCTTTATAACTTTGCATATAACTTCTCCAGTTCAGCATAAATGTTTCTTCTGTTTGTTCATGTCAACTCCATTCAGGGGTGAACCTTCCCCTTTCGCCGCCCGAGGCGAACTACAGAAAGCCGCCCCCCCCCCCCCGGAGGAGGGGGCGTGGCCGAGCGGAGGGGGCATGGCCGAGCGGAGGGGGCGGGGCTTAGCGCCGTTCGCAGGCAGAGAGCAGGCACGGAGATGACCTGCTCTCTGCCTGAGCGTGAGGGGAGGCTGCTGGAGCAGCTTGTCCTGGACTGGCTTAGGGAAGCAAAAATGCCACCCTCCCTGGGGCCCTGACATAGCACCGCCTGAAGCGCTCGCTTCAGGTCGCCTCATGGGAGGTGTGGCGCTGACTCCATTACATGGGTCAGAAGGAGTACTGTGCTTATGGTGTTGCAATCTAGCATGAGCAGGTCAGCTCTCCTTCTGTCAGAAACAGCCAGAGACCATCAGCAGAAGATAGAAGCATTTTTATTACCACTTCTGTCTTCATCCTAACACGCTACATAGTCCTGAATGAGCCTGTATGAGTGCTAGGTAGTGAATAGAGGAAGCAGAACCTTCTGCTCCTATTGGACCCAGCTTTCCCATTTACTTGGTTATTTCCATCTCATAAAGTAATGGCATATGGCTAGAATTCAACCACTACAATCCCCTCATTCTGTGATAGACCAGGCCACAACATTTATTCAGCCCCTTCAGTCTTGAATCACTGAACAGCCATTTTGCAAGGAACTGCAGCGCCGTCCCATTCCAATGAATGTAGCAATATGCCATCCCTTTATGAGATCAGAATACTCCTTTAACCATAGTACCCTATGGAGTGTTTCCGAGGTCTCTTTAGTGTGCTGCCATAACATAGGACTACTAGCCACAGAGCTCTATGCCAGCATTATACTATAATTCAGCTTTAACTAGTTAGAATTTAGAAATATTGATTTCAACAGTTTCCTATGGGGCCAAAATTTATACAACAAAATTTCTTAAAATAAATCAGGATGAAACAAGTAAATCATAGAGTTACATTGGATTCGTGCAGTTTGTAACTACAGCTCATTTGCCTAAGTGAACACAGCAGACCCCAGACGTGCAATGCTACATAATACACGCCGTCGCTTAAATACATTTTCGGCGCTGTAAGTTAATCAAAACTTGCGATGAATTGCTTTACAGCGAGGGATAAGCCTGATTTATGGCTTACAGCATTGGACATGTTTACCTCTCCGGATGCTGTCACTACATACTGTAAACCAGCAAGAGTTGGAAGGTCCCCTTACATCTTTGACATTCTCTCTTCCAAAGGCTTTTATTTTAATACTATTCCTAATTGCCCTTCAGTATCAAAATTAATTGTGTTTTCTGCTAAAAGGCCAAGGCGTTTTAAGGTTACTCCTGGGTCTGAGCAGCCTATGTATCTTCAATAAAAGGCTTGATTGCATTCAATGGAGAGGAGTGCTGGGAGAGATTTGCTTGACCGAGGCTATACATTACAGTCCAATTAGTGTGGAGATCACTGCAGAGTCTTTAACTTTATCTAGTAACTGTCCAGACCCTTAATGGAGACTCCAGAGAATCTGCTGGAAGGGAATTTCTGATCTCCTGGAGTGGCATTGAAGGATACCCCATTATAAACTCTCCTTCCTCAGAAAAGAATCATGTCGAAAGAAAATTGCTAATGGAATTAAGTTATTATAATAGACTTTTTGACTGTCGGGGCTAAATGTGTCCTAGATGTCTCTCATTTATCATTCGTTTCATGCTTTACAGCATATAAGCAATGTATTGATGCGCCTAATTCTATCACGGCTTCTTGGTAATATTGTAATATTTGTGTTATTAGATTTTATTTTCACATTTTAAGAGAGATTAATGGTACCACAATGATACATAATGCGGCCAACCAATTCCAGAGCATTTGTTCATGGCATACAGTAGTTGTTTAGAGTTCCCATTAGATTTTACTGTAAGAAGTAGTTCTTGGACCTCAACGTAAATTGTTTAACTGGCCCTATACCGTCTATGTGCAATTTAGTAAGTCAGGTTTCTACGCTGCACTAAGTGTATGTGGTCAAAATTACAGATTTTTCAGATAAAACTGCAGCAGTATCTCTCATATTATGTAGTCACTGGCATCCATATGTGGTTATAGTTTCATCAAGGAAACCCAGTTTCTAAATAAAGCTTTCAAAGACAATATTTAAAGGGATGTTACCATTAAAACACATTTTTTTTTCTCGTTGACACGTAAGAATAGCCTTAAGAAAGGCTATTCTTCTCCTACCTTTAGATGTCTTCTCCACACCACCGTTCTGTAGAAAGTTTTCGTTGGTATGCAAATGAGTTCTCTCTGCCCGAGGCCTACAGGTTTGACCATCTGTGTCGGAAGAAGACACGCAAAGAGGAAGTTCCTGAAGAAGATGGAGGCAGCACTGGAGAGTTCTCTTGCAGCATTGGGGACGTCCCCAATGCTGTTTGAGCTCTGGGGCCTGCCCCCAGTGCTATGAGAGAACTCATTTGCATACCGATGAAAACCAGATTATATACCGAATGGCGGCCCGGAGAAGACATCTAAAGGTAGGAGAAGAATAGCCTTTCTTAAGGCTATTCCTACATGTTAGGGACAAAAAAATTTACTTTTAATGATAGGATCCCTTTAAAACAAACTAAAAGCTGAATACCATTGTTAGGAAGTTTTTTTTTTATCCTAACTTTTTAATGGCTGGCACAAAGATGTAATGACATGACAATATTTTAATAATGATGTGACATGACTATCTATGTATAACTGGTTCATTACATACAGGAACACAAGACCTTGGCAGCCATTTCACAAGGATCCAGGAGTTTTAAAGGGGCTGGACTGCAAAGGACACTAATCCTCTATACATGATAAATGTCACATCCTTGGGAAACCTCTCCATGTGAATGGTGTTGGTGTGAATGTATAGACAGATGGGATGGACAGCCCCATATAAGGAATGGACTGCCGACCTTATATGAGCTCCAGCACTCCTTTCATCTGTAGCATTCAGGGGAACTTATGGGTCCTGCCATCGGGACAGAGGGAAAAAGTGTAGTGTGTGACACAATCCCTTTAGATTATTCCAGGATAAACTAATGTAAGTGAGAAGCAGAAGCAAAGAAAAATCCTTCCTAATTCCCTGCTAGGTCAACCTATATAACATAATATTTTTAACCCTTTAAATCCTAAATACTGGCTCGGCGAACACTTAAGCCCTGTTCCAGCATAATATTTGCAATTTGTTATCCAGTCGATGGCCAGCTTGTTACAGAATGATGTTAGGCCCTGGCAGATTTGTTACAGCTATTTCTTTATAAGGACTAAGAGAATCCCGTATGCTGCACAAACTGCAACTTGTGTCAAGGTTTACAATCTCCTTTGTGGGTATAAACCTTACGAGAAGAAGAAAGGAAGTGAAGTTTCTGTGTGGTAGAAAGTGATGAATAGTGTTGACAACTGATGAATCCTAGGACTAAACTAGACAGTAATGTGCAGGGGAGTGAAAGGTCAAAATTTACAACCCCCTGCTTTTCAAATTCAGACAAAATGTTTTCCTTCTCTCAGCTCTGCATATTACTGAAATATTTTACGTGTGGGACTTATATCTCTGTCTTATCAGCTCGTGATAAATGATCTGTGTTTTCAAAGCTGCTGTTCCTATAAGTCAGCTCAGTTTTTGAGATTCAGCCTTTTCATGGTGTCATGCAATACCCATACATCACTGAAAGTGATTCATCGAACTCCATTTAGGGTTAACACACCTACTCAGCCATAGACCCCACGAAGTCAAAGGGAACTGTTACTGTAATGATCATGTTCACCTTTCCCTGAGCTTTATGAATCATTGTGTTACCAGCAATTGCTTTTTACAAACTTTTTTTTTTTAAATGAAACCTTTCTTCTGTAGAAACCTCAAACAATAAGTGTTGTATCTTTTCTGAATTCGCATTTGTTGCTATCTAGACATGACTGATACTATAGTGAGCAAATTTTTCCTACTACATACAAATAAAAAGAGCAATTCAATGCACAGTACTTGTTCTTCTAGAGATATAGCTTCATACATGACATCATCTTTCCTTTCTTCTGAGCCTCAGAGCAAGATATAGTAGTGATGTTACTGTATTTGTGTTTACAAAATATTATTAATCCTTAAGTACTATCATAGTGCCTATCATACATCACTATCATACACATATCAATATTATGATAGACACCATGATAGTACTTAAGGGTTCATTTCCTATAACCCATAGAACGCCAATCTTTTTGTACTTGCAATGTTAAGTTTAATAAATTGTAAGTTACAGTCCTATGAAAAAGTTTGGGCACCCCTATTAATCTTAATCATTTTTAGTTCTAAATATTTTGGTGTTTGCAACAGCCATTTCAGTTTGATATATCTAATAACTGATGGACACAGTAATATTTCAGGATTGAAATGAGGTTTATTGTACTAACAGAAAATGCGCAATATGCATTAAACCAAAATTTGACCGGTGCAAAAGTATGGGCACCTCAACAGAAAAGTGACATTAATATTTAGTACATCCTCCTTTTGCAAAGATAACAGCCTCTAGTCGCTTCCTGTAGCTTTTAATCAGTTCCTGGATCCTGGATGAAGGTATTTTGGACCATTTCTTTCTACAAAACAATTCAAGTTCAGTTAAGTTTGATGGTCGCCGAGCATGGACAGCCCGCCCTCAAATGATCTGAAAACAAAGATTGTTCAACATAGTTGTTCAGGGGAAGGATACAAAAAGTTGTCTCAGAGATTTAACCTGTCAGTTTCCACTGTGAGGAACATAGTAAGGAAATGGAAGAGCACAGGGACAGTTCTTGTTAAGCCCAGAAGTGGCAGGCCAAGAAAAATATCAGAAAGGCAGAGAAGAAGAATGGTGAGAACAGTTAAGGACAATCCACAGACCACCTCCAAAGAGCTGCAGCATCATCTTGCTGCAGATGGTGTCACTGTGCATCGGTCAACTATACAGCGCACTTTGCACAAACAGAAGCTGTATGGGAGAGTGATGAGAAAGAAGCCATTTCTGCAAGCAAGCCACAAATAGAGTTGCCTGAGGTATGCAAAAGCACATTTGGAGAAGCCAACTTCATTTTGGAAACAAAGATTGAGTTGTTTGGTTATAAAAAAGGCGTTATGCATGGCGTCCAAAAAGAAACAGCATTCCAAGAAAAACACTTGCTACCCACTGTAAAATTTGGTGGAGATTCCATCATGCTTTGGGGCTGTGTAGCCAATGCCGGCACCGGGAATCTTGTTAAAGTTGAGGGTCGCATGGATTCCACTCAGTATCAGCAGATTCTTGAGAATAATGTTCAAGAATCAGTGACGAAGTTGAAGGGGATGGAGATTTCAGCAATACAATGTTCAAACACCGCTCCAAATCGCCTCAGGCATTCATGCAGAGGAACAATTACAATGTTCTGGAATGGCCATCCCAGTCCCCAGACCTGAATATCATTGAACATCTGTGGGATGATTTGAAGCGGGCTGTCCATGCTCGGCGACCATCTAACTTAACTGAACTTGAATTGTTTGTCCAAAATCCCTTCATCCAGGAACTGATTAAAAGCTACAGGAAGCGACTAGAGGCTGTTATCTTTGCAAAAGGAGGATGTACTAAATATTAATGTCACTTTTCTGTTGAGGTGCCTATACTTTTGCACTGGTCAAATTTTGGTTTAATGAATATTGCACATTTTCTGTTAGTACAATAAACCTCATTTCAATCCTGAAATATTACTGTGTCCATCAGTTATTAGATATATCAAAATGAAATGGCTGCTGCAAACACCAAAATATTTAGAACTAAAAATGATTAAGATTAAGAGGGGTGCCCAAACTTTTTCATAGGACTGTATATACTTTTCTCTACCCCAATTCTAAGTAAAGAAACCAACATGTGATGATTAGAGATGAGCGAGTAGTATTCGATCGAGCAGGTATTTGATCGAATACTACGGTATTCGAAATACTTGGTCGAATACCACACGGCAAAAGTAAAAGTCGAATACTGTAGTATTCGATCGAATACCTACTCAATCAAATACTACTCACTCATCTCTAGTGATTATATCATAATACTGGTTTCCCTGAGTACTGTTTGCCATTCCTGGATATTACATCTAACGTGTTATTTTATTCTTCGGTCTACCTATGTGTGATCAATGATTGTTTGTTTGTACTCTTTTTTCCTTTGACCCTTGGATTTTCTCCATTTTCTAACCACTTAGACTTAGACCTAGTGTGGCTCTGTCTAGTTTAGCCACATTTGACATTAGGGTATGTGCACTGGGTGGAAACTGGAGAGGATTTTGAGTTGGTCTTCCATTGTACATAAGACTAATCAGCATGCAAACCCACACCAAAAAGCCATTACATTACATATAGTAAGTATAGTATCCCAGGGGAACACTGAGAAAAGAACCAGTTTAGTTGCCATTGTTTACTGACACTTTGAGTTAATTTATTCTGTGAAACCTGTTCTGATTGCTTGTTACTTGTATGTTACTTTAACTATTTTGTAGGTATTTTATGGAGATTTTTTTTTTTGTAAGAATTGAAGCGCTATCTTTGAGGAGAAGACTACCTCGGCAAGGAAGACATTGACTGATTCCAGGTCATATCACTCCTCAGCTCAAGCCTTTTAGTGTTCCTAAGGACTGTGACTCCATTACATGGAAGAGTTGCTGTTGTGCTACCTACTTCAACTACATCATTAGTTGTTACATCATTTAATATTGTCTCCTGAGACCTCTATCCTGCATTCACCATCAAGGGTAATTCAACCACCATCAGGCTCAAGGAGACTACAGCAGGGAAGCGCCCCAGGGAATGCTACTACCACTACCATCCATACTGCAGACCTCTCTTCACTACACCAACCCTAAAGAGTATTGGAAGAGTGGTTGAGCTGACTACAAACACCCAGAGCCCATCTATGACCAACTACTACTTCCAACTTCTCCTTAAGCTGCCATTATCTCTAGCAAGGGATTGTGCTTTGTGTATGTAATTATGCTATGATTTGTAACATACAACTTGTTGCGACAGTCATTGTGAGTAGTGTATATGTGTGTATACAAGGCAAATATAGCAGCCCACACAGATCCCGAAATACCTAAGACCAGACATACTCCTAGAAATACCATTACTATCTGTCTGTATAGAATCTCCATACTCACAGGTCTAGCTTACATAATATGTTGGGAGGGGAGTAGTGATAAAGGTGAACAAAATAATATTTTATAGTATATATTTTATTTTCTAATATACATAATCTATACATGTAAATGTTTTCCAGGTGTGGGTGACAATGACAGGGAAAGCACTGCAAGTGGTCATGTATTTGACCTTTAAATAAGACTAAAGCATAAGCCACTCCACATTGCTTCCTCCAGGGTTAATACTACATCTTATTAAAATAATGATATATTGTATATATTCTGTGATATAGAAGATTTAGACTATAATACTTTACTTGTCCCTTTTATGCTTCCATAGCCACTTTCTTTTGAAAAAGCCATTTGTCTGCCCCATAAAAGGTATCACACCCTACAAAGAATTAATTTGTCCAAGGGACCACTATAGTTTTCTCGAAGTCATTACTCACCTACAGAAACAGGGATAGCAAACAAGCCGTAAAAATCAATGGAAGGTCATTCCTTAGTAACACAGAGATAGCGGCTTTACATTTTTTATGTCTTTGCCCTTCAGACGGCATGTTCACCCGCACGCCCCACACCTTCTCCATTGGATACCAAATTTGATCTAATTCGCAGTTTACGTAAACCAGTAAACTGGAAGTAAATTCGCGGTCGTGATTTTCAGATGACTTTAAGAAAATGCTGTAAATAAACAGTGCCCTTCACTCTGTTTAGTGCTGATAAGGTTTGGCAAGACTTGGAAGCTATTGATTTATACAACTGTTACAGTTAATAGTTCTATAGTAAAAACATTTTAAATGTAATCATTTGATGTATGGTCCTGTAGAAACACGAGTCCTGCAGAAACACTGCCCTGTTAAAAGAGCTGGGATACAAAAGGTCAACCCAATTTTTTTCATGAGTAATGGTGCCATTAACAAAACCTCCACATAATACAGTGCATTTAAGGCCTATT
The DNA here is from genome assembly GCF_031893055.1 of Leptodactylus fuscus. Lineage (NCBI taxonomy): Eukaryota > Metazoa > Chordata > Amphibia > Anura > Leptodactylidae > Leptodactylus > Leptodactylus fuscus. The sequence continues at coordinate 57,213,354 of NC_134269.1, forward strand.
ATAGGAAAAAATGTTGCAATTTGTTTTCACATGTCGTTAAAAGGAGACATTTGCAGCAAGTTAAGAACTGCAAGAAAATGAGGATTTTTTTTTTTTTTTTTTAAATGCAATGATCTTGGCACAATTCAAAGTGGCCAAATGGCTGGATCTTTTAAGTTCTTTTTAACCTTTTGCAAAGATTGTTACAAAAAAATTTCAGCCTCATAGTTATGCAAACTTTACAATGGAATGAATACAAATAAGTAAAACATTAATAAAGAATATGGGTAAATATTAAAGAATAATCAGAAAACTATTGATTCTTCTTGAGTCATAGGAGCACGCTAGTGTACAACTCTGTTGTGCAATGGGATTGTTTTATTTTCACTTAATCTAGGTTAATGTACTGCACATCTTAAAGAAGACGACTTAAATAGAACTCCTCCTATAGAAACTGAACTTTCCATGTCTGCACCTCTACTTAAATGTATATTACATGATATGATTATTTCATGTTTACTCTACATACCTTTTTGCAGTATATCATTCTATCTTCTTCTATTCATGCCTTATCTTGATTTTTAGATTCCTCCTACATTTTCATTCTTTATTATATTCTGTCAATAATATGATTTTTTAGCTCAGTGTCAGATGCAAAGCTAGAGACAGTATCCTCCATTCTACTTTCTCCTAAATATACCAAGAGACCATAAGTATAGTCAGGAAGGCTGAGCTGTGAGCGCCTTCATTATAACTGTGTGATAGGAGGTGTCTAACCATCAGTAGTAACTATGAAAGGAGTTTATGCCTCCACTGTGGAAAACTTCTGTGATTTATTTCCTGCAGTTTTATCATACAGAAACTGTTTAATCCTGTTATCAGCCCCAGTTGAGATATTTTACATTGCAATATTTTATTATACAAGTGTTTGACTAAATCCTCACATTCACATTCAGTAATTACAAGTAGATAGATTTCTTGCCATCCCACCCAAAGTATGGCCAAATATATTAGTCTTCACAGGTAATCACTTGCAAAGGTCTACCATTGACCCCGTTTACCATTGACCATCTTTTGGTTTATTTTAATTGTTCTGAATAGCCAAAATGTGCAGTTGACTTCCCTTTCCAATATAGTTATGGCTGTGCAACCCTGCTATATACTATTTATACACATGTCAAAAGGATGGCCTTTTGACATACAGTTGTCCTTTAAAGTCTATAAAAAACACTAGCAGCAAATTATTGAATTAAAGAGGACCTTTCATGGATTTGGGCACATGCGGTGTTATATACTGCTGGAAATCCGACAGTGCGCTGAATTCAGCACACTGTCGGTTTTCCTGATCTGTGCCCTGGGTGAAGAGCTATCGGTCCCGGTACTGTAGCTCTTCACAGTCAGAAGGGTGTTTCTGACACTCTGTCAGGAACGTCCTTCTGAACAGCAGCGCCTATAGCGCTGTGCTGTGTGAGCAGGGTGGAACGCCTCCTCCCTCTGCTCACAGTGCTCGTCCATAGATGAGTATTATCAGGAGGGGAGAGGGCGTTCCTCCCCGCTCACACAGCACAGCGCTATAGGAGCTGCTGTGCAGAAGGACGTTCCTGACACAGTGCCAGGAATGCCCTTCTGATTGTGAAGAACTACGGTATCGGGACCGATAGCTCTTTACCCGGGGCACAGATCGGGAAAGCCAACAGTGCACTGAATTCAGCGCACTGTCGGCTTTCCAGTGGTATATAACACCACATGTGCCCAAATTCATGAAAGGTCCTCTTTAACAAATGTAATGCTGGTGTAAATTAAAATGTTAATTGAATTTTGTGGAATTTCTCAAATAGGTAAAATAAAATTAAATAGCAATTCCATTCTAGTTGCCGAACTTAATGCTTTTGGATACAAAAGTGACCATATGAGTAATAGAGAGGCACAATTGTGGGGCATTCAAACTCCTTATACTATACTACAAATCTATAAGGCTAGGTTCACACTAGCGTTGGAACTATGTTTGGGGTTTCTGTTCTTAAATCCACTTGAAAAATGTGGAGAGAAAAGTCCTGCAACTCCATAATATGGGGTCCGGGTCTGTGAAGAACAAAAAGCAGGGGGCAGCATGGTGGCTCAGTGGTTAGCACTGCCGCCTTGCAGCATTGGAGTCCTGGGTTCAAATCCCGCGAGGAAAAACATCTACAAGGAGTTAGTATGTTCTCCCTGTGTTTGTGTGGATTTCTTCCCATTCTACAAAGACATACTGATAGGAAAATAAGGTGCACATTGTGATCACTACACAGGGCTCACAATATACATTTAAAAAAAAAAAAAAAGTTGAACAATAGTGTGAGCCTAGCAATAGCAGAATACAAGCAGTTACTTAAGATAGCCTACATTACTTAGATCAGGCACTTTTCCTTTTTAGGTTTACTTTCTACGCACTACAAAGACAAAGAAGCATACTCACTGTTTCCTTAAGCAACCTTTGCTTAGATTTATTTTAATTACTGCTCCCTTTATCTCTGTTATTTTCATGCAGGGAATATGTGGACCAACTACATTTCCCATGATTCATCTGCCCGCTCTCACTCTCTGCGTTTTCTGTTCACAGTGTGTGGGGGGGAGGGGTTGAACTTGCAAATGAAACCTCACAGCAGCATGTGACTTCAATAGTGGGAGTGATGTATTACCTGTGATTCATTGCAGGGGAGAGAGTGAGAGCAGGGAGAGGAAGCATGGGAAATGTAGTTTGTCCACAGCATACAAAGCCAAGCAAAAGCTGCACAAGGGAACAGTGAATATTTAGCACTGCTGTGGATGTATTTGCAGATAGTTTTTGGAAGCTAGACAACCCCTTTAAGATTAACATTCATTACCCTTGATGGTCTAGGATTGTTATGGCTATATTTAATATCCAAAGACTACTACTACTAACAATATTAATGTTTATTACCATATGGTTTAGGTCAGTGAGAGTGTTAAAGCTGGTGGCCTAGGGCAGCTATGTGCTGCCATCCTGCTGCTTAGACTACTAAAATGTAAGTATTAAAATGAATATATATATATATATATATATATATATATATATATATATATATATCATACAGTAATATTTGTTTTTCCTACTTTTTTTTTTTTTGCAGGATTTTTTTTCCGGCCCCTGTTTTATACTTACCTTTTCTAACAGTTGTTATTTGTTACTGCTCAGGAAAGCATGTCTTTATTTGATCACCATATTACATGGATAGATACCATGCGGCTTTTGGATCTTGACGTTAAGTACACTAATCTTATTTTTATATTATGTTTCAGCCACAGAAGTCACATTGTGTTTTTTTCCTCTCGCAATTGAGAAAGAACCATACTGAGTGACAAACTGGCAGGTGTCATAATGTGCCAGTTAGCATGTCCAATACAAGACAATCATTTAAGTGTCTCTTGGGATTAAAAGACAGAAACATAACAAAGAAACTGGATCAATAATGCTTGGTGAAATAAGACAGAGAAGGTTATTTACTCTGCATTGATCCGTTGCTGCAGCGCCATAAACTTGGCCTGTTTTTCTTTCCTTAACCTCTCGCTTTAAGAATACTTGCAAGCAACCAGGGAGCTGACTAACAGGTGTAGATTAAGGATCGAAGGAGGTCATTGTACCTCTGTCACCACAAGGCACCCATGTAACAACATCCCTGAAGAAATTTAAACATCAATAGCCATAATAAGAGCAAATTTATCAAGCTTGGCCTATTTTTTTTTCTCTTTTTTCCCCGAAAGCCCTGACTGCGTCCTTCTAGTTTTCTCAAGTGAGAGCTGAATGCATTAGGACATTATTTCAGAGGACTTGATTATCTTTCCTGACACAGCAGATTTGGAAGAAGGGATGTTCTGTGTTTGCTTCAGTTTCCCTAGCTCCGGCTTGTTGCTGTTTATTTCCTTATAATAGATAAAAATGAAGGAATCATTGTTGTGTCAATTTTGCTTTTGCAACTCTGCATGTTGCAGCCGGTGGAACATTATCTGTGCACCTGAACCTGCGGATCTGGATAATAATATTGAACGATGTCCGGCCCAGCGTATCATGCGTGCCTAGTGCGATAACAAGAGTTTTGTGAATGTTCAACAAAGCGGAAATCATGCTTAGGGATTCGAAGAATGGTTTGGGTTTATAAAATGAAATAATGATGTAATTTAAAGACCTGGTGAAAAAAGTCAATTTATGTTTAATTTTGTATTGTATAGCTAGGAAATGACACGGATTTGGGCCTGGAGAGGTGTCAGTATTCTGATCCCATGAGTGAGCGTTTCTAAAAATGGATATACAGAACTGTGATATTTGTTTGCCCAAGGTGAAAAATGAAATCCCCCACTCCAGAAAAAAAAATCTATAGATTGTAAAAAAAAAAAAAAAAAAAATGTAGCAAATGCAGCATGAACAGATAATTCTGGAGAAAGCACAAAATCTTTCTGGGTTTGCAGAATGAAGAGGAATTTCTATTATATTGGTACTATTATGGGGTACATACAACTTTTTGTTCACTTTTTATTCAGTTTCATTGAAAATTTAGACTAGCCAAAAATAGTGATATAGGCCCTGTTCACACCGGGCGTGGAATGGCGGATTTTGGTCCTGATTCTGACGCGGGAAGCCATGTCAGAATATGGCCAAAATGCGCCTGCCAAGGCTTCCAACAGTCGCAGCTTCCCGCTCCAGAGTAGGCCCAAATGAATGGACCCAGTCCGGTGTGTGCTGCCGTGAGGCGGACGCTGCGGCTGAATCAGATGCAGAATCCGCATGAAGAAAGGGCAGCTCGCTTCTTTTTTCCATGAGCGGCAACATGCTGCTCACAGAAAAAAGTAAGCTAGCGGTCTACATAGACCATTATCTGTGCCCTCTTGTCCCGTGTGAACAGGGCCTTATGGCATTCACCATGTGTGATAAATACTTTTATATTTTGATAATTATGGAATTTTCGAATGCAGTGATACCTAACAACATTTCTTTTCATGTTTGTTTTTTTTTAATTTGAATTTGTATTATTTTTGGTTTTATATTTTTTATTTTTTTACCTCTTTTAACTGTTCTCAGTAGTCCCCTTAGGTGGTTTAATAATATAGTGCAATATTTCCCTATTGCACCATATTGTCTGAACACTGCACTTCTATTACATACCTGCGTGTGGCATAGAAGGTCTATGATGGTAGGTCTGTAATGGCAACTGATTGCTGCCCCCTTCACACAGCAGGTACAGTGACCATTTCCAAGATGGTGGCACCCATGTGTCACAATGGCTTAGATGCCATGGTCGCAATTGACTATTGCATCTAACTGGTTATCAGCTGCAATCTATGCTGGCATGATTTGCAGTTGTTGCTTGCAGGTGCCTGCCACATAACACGAATATATATATATATATATATATATATATATATATATATATATATATATATATATATAAAGACGATGGCCGTCCAGGTAATGGAGGGGGTGTACATCTCACCCAGACTACTAAGGTACTAAGGTGGGTGAGATAAGAATACTCCAAAAAGAATGTTTCTCAGCAGATAATTCTGTCTGCTGAGTGTTATTTCAAAGTTCTGGTCACTGGGCTGGATTTTTAGGAATGGCAGGTAGGTTGGTAGTGGGACCTGTCATTCCACCCCCCTCCAGGCCACACTTTGGGGATGTTCCGGCAGTGACTCAGTTGTTGATAGTCTGCTCTGCAAGGAGTCTTAAGAAGCCAGCTCCAGCAGCAGACTTTGGACAGAGCTTGGCTGGAGGGCCAAACAGAGAGGTCCTATTTTTGGAGCTGTGTCCTGAATGATTCTACTAGCTTCTGGATTTCTGTTATCCTAGGTGAGGTAACCTATTCTATATTTAGTTAGAGCCTAGCCGGGCAGGGATTTATTGTTGTATTGTCCTTTTGTTGCTGCACTACCTTTTTTGAGTGAAAATAAAACTCTACTATTGTTTTGGACTAAAGAAACTGGACTTGTGTGTCTATGCCACCCCACCTAGCAACCCCAGACCCTGACTATATATATATATATATATATATATATATATATATATATATATATATATATATATGTAGTGGAGTTCCTGAGCATTCTTTATATTCCAGCCATTATAATATGCATGTAAATATCAGTAAGAGGTAAAATAAAATACACTTTCAGCACCTGCTTATAATATTGCTAGGACTGTGCATGCTAATATTTCCATAGGTAAAGAAATATTATTATCAAGGTTTGGCCACCACTCTAACTTCCGATTTATCAATACATGATTGATATTTTGCAACAAAATCCTATTTTCATTTTAAATATGTAGAATTCTGCAGGATTTTTGCTTTCTACAGGGATTGAATTTTCTGGAAATAAAGAAAAAATACCAACTATGAACTGTCAAAAAGCTTATTGGGATGTCACATGGCCTTGGCAGATTGAAGACATACTTTACTGGATAGAAAGTGCATATCGAGGCATAACCTTCAGCACAATTGGCCTCTGTATAGTGAGAGTGAAGTGTACATATAAACAGACCATTTACTTCAATATATTTCCCAAAATCATAAGTCAATGATCCATACCTCACACTTACAAGCTCCACTGTCTGCAAAAGAGTACAATGACGTCTCCATGCTTTATGTAATTTTAACCTTCCACCTTATTCTTCATAAAGTGCTAAAAATAGGGTCCAGTTTCTTGGAAAGGTACTGGTTTATAGATTTTTAATCCTCAAGTGATGGTCTTATTGCCAGGATGTAAAGCAGTGGTACTGAATAATCATTATGTAATATTTAGTTGTTTTTTTTTTTTTTTTTCTTTTTATAAAGTACCGTATTTTTCGGACTATAAGACGCACCTAGGTTTTAGAGGAGGAAAATAGGGAAAAAAAATTTAGAAGCAAAAACTGGTAAAATATTTAATATATGGGAGTTGTAGTTTTGCAACAGCTGCAAGGCCACATTGACAGGTGACCCTGCAGCTGTACGGGGACGCATAGAGCGTTTTTTTGGCGGGGCCAGCTGTAATTTTTAGTTATACCATTTTGGGGGATATCTATTGCTTAGATCACCTTGTATTGAAAAAAAAAACAGGAGGTGATTTAGAACTTTTATTTATTTCATATTTTCAAAGCTTTTTTTTTTTTTTACTAAAAAATTTTGGGGAAAAAAAGTGCCTCTTATAGTCCGAAAAATACGGTAAATATTTTTTATTTTTTTCTGTGTAAATGTAAGAAGAGGACTTGGCACTCAATACAAGAAAAAACATTGATTCCTTTCAATGTTCTGAAATTAGTCAGGACAGTTAGGGGTTTCCTAAAAGAATGATCGCTAGGATATGACATCACTTTAATCGGTGAGAGTCCAACCATTGGACCCCTACCAGTCCATGGGATAAAGGGGCTGCATTGCTGGTTTAGCATATTTTATTTTCTTGCACAATGGCACTTTCATCCAGGTGAATCAATGACTGTTTCAGGATCAGTGTGGGTTCCCATTGGACCTCTAAGACCAGAAAGTTATGGCATATCTTCAAAATATTATGTTTATTTAAGCAACATTATTTAAATACATTACGTTTTCTATATGAGGCCACTAACTACAGTTGCAAGAAAAAGGATATTTCGAGGACAAACAAATCTGCAAACCAACAACTAGGCCTCTTCCCAGTTGTGAAGCATTGAGGAGGAAGCATCATGGTTTGAGACTGATTTTTTTCCCCCTTGGTATGCCTAGTAGTGGAATAACTTGAAAAGGTGCAGAGGGAGCAGTCACACCTGGCCCAGGAGTCTTAGTGGGTCCATAAGTAGTAACTATAGTGATCCCAGTAGTCCTAACCACTCATATACATACACACGTGGCAGAGTTGAGTGTGCATATGTGCTCAGTAAGGAGAAATGAATGAGAAAATTCAGACTCTGGTTGAGGTTTATATTCCTTGAGAACAGAGAATTAGGTATATAGATATCTAACATGCCCTATCTCTATACACATTAACACCTGGCCGACCAAGATCACTGTATATGGCCATCTTAAAGGCGTTGTTTTAGAGCTATGGATAATAGATAACGATGACCTAGCCACAACTGGAACCCAAACCAGTCATCTGATTTGGCTGCCAGATTGCATATATAAGGTATAAGATAATCCTTTAATAGTCCCACATTGGGTAAATTTCAGCGTGTTACAGCAGCATAGTAATACAGATACAGGATAATACAGAGTAATATATTACAGACGTAGACACAGATAAGCTGAGAAGAGAAGATATACTAGGAGTCCATGGCAGCTAAGAAAAAACAGAAGAGAAAGAGGAAGACCTCATGGTCATCGTCATAATCATTAGTTCTCTGTGCGGAGTGATCTTCGTTTGGTCTGATGTAGATTATAAAGCCTGGTCACGGTTGGAAGGAAGGACCTGCGATAGCGCTCCTTCTCACACTTGGGGTGAAGCAGACGGTCACTTACAGTGCTGCCAAGTCCCATCAGGGTCCCATACATGGGGTGGGATTTGTTCTCCCGCATGGAGGTCACCACAGACAGTATCCTTCTGTCACCCACCACCTGTACTGGGTCCAAGGGGCTCCCCAGGACAGAGCTGGCCCTCCTGATCAGCCTGTCAAGTCTATTTCTGTCCCTGGTTGATATACTGCTTCCCCAGCAGGCCACACCGAAAAAGATGGCTGAGGCAACCACAGAGTTGAAGAAGGCCCTAAGAAGTGTCCCCCGGACTCCGAAGGCCCTCAGCCTCCTGAGCAGGTAGAGTCTGCTGTGGCCCTTTCTGTGCAGCGCCTCCAGGTGATCAGCCCAGTCTAGTTTATTGTTGAGGAGCACGCCCAGGTACTTATAGGTCCTGACTATCTCAATACATGTTCCTTGGATCTCCACTGGGGTCGGAGCACCTCTCCGTTTACTAAAGTCCACTACCATCTCCTTGGTCTTCCCAGCATTAATCCTGAGCTGGTTCTGCTGGCACCATTCAACAAAATCCCGGTTTAAGTCTCTGTATTCCCTATCGTCGCCATCAGTGATAAGGCTGACTATAGCAGAGTCATCGGAGTACTTCTGTAAGTAACAGCTGGAGGAGTTGTGCCTGAAGCCAGCAGTGTACAGTGTGAAGAGGAATGGGGCAAGAACTGTACCTTGTGGTGCCCCCGTACTACAGATCACAGTGTCAGACACACAGTCCTGGGCTCTCACATACTGAGGGCGGTTTGTCAGGTAGTCTAGGATCCAGTTGGACAGGTGATGGTCCACACCACCAAGGTTCAGCTTCTCCCTCAGTAGCCCTGGCTGAATGGTGTTGAAAGCACTAGAGAAATCAAAGAACATTATTCTCACAGTGTACCCGGGTTTCTCCAGGTGAGAGAGAGCTCTATGAAGAAGGTGGATGATGGCATCATCTACCCCAATGCCTGGCCGGTAGGCAAACTGGAGGGGGTCCAGAGCGGAGCTCACTAGGGGGCGTAGGTGTGTCAGGACCAGTCTCTCTAGGACCTTCATCAGGTGTGATGTCAGTGCTACTGGTCGGTAGTCATTGTGGCCCATCGGGTTGGGTTTCTTTGGGACTGGTACCACGCAAGATGTTTTCCACAGTTGAGGTACTACTCCCAGCTTCAGGATCATATTGTACATGTGCGTAATAATGCCACCCAGCTGGTCACTGCACATTTTAAGAACTCTTGCGCTTATACCATCAGGTCCGCCGCTTTGTTTGCTCTAATATTCTTCATTTCCTTACACACCTGAGACTCCTGCAGGATCAGATAGTCAGATTGCAGTTGACCGCCGTTCGGTGGGGGTTGGGTCTTGGTGTGTGAGGGGAGGGGGGTTGGCTGACATGCTGGTGGAGGGAGCATTTGCTTGGAGTCGAATCTATTGAAGAATAGATTAAGCTCGTTAAGCCATTTCCTGTCCCCTACTGTTCGGTGCCCTGTCTTTTCCTTGTGTCCTGAAATTGCCTTAAGGCTGTCCCACACCTCAGAGATTCTACCCTCCCCCATCTGTAGCTCCATCTTCCGCCTGTAGTTGGCTTTCCCTTCTCTGATCAATTGTCTTAGCTGTTTCTGAACCGCCCCCAGGCCATTTTTGTCCCCAGACCTAAAAATTTTCTTTTTTTCCTTGAGGAGAGTTTTAATCTCAGAGTTGATCCATGGTATATAGCCAGAGGTAGTTTTGCTTCTTCTTAAGTAAATGGGAGCAGAGCTGCAGTTTCCCAGGACCAGCACTGCAGAGTACAGAGCATGAAGCTGTATAGTGTGTATAGAGACGTACACTGTAATGGTGGTTGCAGCTCTGTTCTCATTCACTTCAACAGTAGAGCTGCCTCTGGTCATATACCTTGTATATGGTTAAGTCTGCTGATCTATGCAGGATTCAAGGGTCTGACCCCCACTAATCTGATACTGATGGCCTGTCCTGTGAATAATTGCAGCATCCCAGTGGACACTGTTTAAATTGTCTTTATTTTAGGTTTCTGAGCCAATGACTGTACAAATTGTTTATATGAGTTTTTATACGTTTGCAGCTTCCCTTATGTTATGTTTCCCTTGGTATAACCCACTGGTTGGATACCCCTTTGGTTTAAAGGGCTTGGCATAGCCCTGACTTATAACATGCCACTGGCTAGGGGTGCAGACTCCAGAGACCACTATTCAGAGTTCAGTTGAGCTAAGTGTGTGTTGGCACTCAGGCTAGACCTCTGAGTGTTTCCTCAACAGCCCCTGAGGGAGAAGTAAACATCGAGGCCCGTCGGTATCTAAAACAGCCCTGAGAGAAGGAAGACACAGCTATCAACCCTAAGGGGGAGTTCACATGGAGTAACTTGCCCCATGTTGTGGCACGTATACGGCGTGTGAGACTTTGAGTGCCGTATACGCTCCCATTGATTTCAATGGGAGCCTGGATCGTATACGCCGCATTATTTTGCACATCACGCGGCACGTTACTCCGTGTGAATTCCCTCTTAGGAGAAACGAAGTGTGCCAGAGAGGAGAAAGGAGTCGTGCTTCTTAGGAAGCCATCAGCCAAAACCAATTCACATCCAGGTATATGAGACCCTGGGACTTCAGTTAACCCAGCCCCAATACCTGGTAGTGGGAGAGGCAGAGTATTATATATTGTCTGAAGTGGAGTGAAGGCACCATTTAGTATCATAGTCTGGGCATCTTTCATCTCAAGCCTGGGAATAGCCATCCAGGTGGAGACTACTACCCGCATCAGGAAGCTGCACAAGTTGATTTTTATACTGTTCTCAGAGTAAAGTTTCACCTTGGTTAAATTGCACCACCATCTCCTGAGTCGTTCCTGCACAAACCATCAGGGCCCTTCCAAACACTATTACATGGGTCAGGGTGAGAGAGGACCCCTTTTCAAACGGAAGAGCCCTGTGGGAAACTACCACCACCATTATCGACATTTACATAGTTATCCAGCTCACAGTTATGCCTACCACCACCCTTAGGTACCACACAGGCCCCCACATCAGTGTCTTTCCACTTTGTTGTGGCATATATCATAAGTATCCATTACCCTTAGGTCTCAGACATCCCCTTTAGGTTATATAATGACAGGTTAACATTACTTGACAACAGGATGCAGACAGTTAGATGAACTGAGTTTTGAACCCATGACTTCCTGGCTATGTTCTGCAGCCTTGCCCATTGCACTATTTGGAACCCTGTTTGTGCTGTGCCTTGCCTTGCCTTGTCTTGTCTCTTCTATTGGAGTAATTGGTTTATGGAGAACACCTGTTCAGTGGCCAATCACAGTTTAGCCCTTCCTATATAAACTCACAGCTTACTCCAGCCTGTTCCTGATTATTCTGGCTGTCTGCTCCTTGTTGCCCTGAACCTCATCACTACTTTGCTGCTCCTGCGTACCGAACTTTGCTAACGTCTAACTACGGTTGATCTGCTCCTCCTGTGTACCGATTCCTGCAACGTCTGACTACGGCTTATCTACTACTCCTGTGTACCGAGCTTTGCAAATGTCTGACTATGGCTAATCTACTCCTCCTGTGAACCGATTCTCTGCAAACGTCTGATAATTAGCATCGTTACATTAGGAGGTCTGAGAAGGCCATCTATTACTCAGGTTATCAGCTCAGCGTCTCATTTTCATGCAGAGAAGGTGCTAGTCATATGAGTCCATTCCATATAGGGTACCATATTGTTAGATAAGATGACTACCCACTGCATTCATATGCATTCTGTAAAGATAATAATAATTGAGATACTATCTGAATATTTCCACCAAAATATGTAGTCTTATACCTACAGTAATCTAAAGAAACCTTCAGACTTCATTGTATAGGCATACCATTTACATATAACATTTACAATCCTAATTCCAAAAAAGTTGGACCGCTGCGTAGAATGTAAAGAAAACAAGACTGCAACGATTTGGAAATATAATCTAACTATATATCATTCACAATAGAACATAGCATTCATATCAGAAGTTGAAAGTTAGACAAATTTCCATTTGAAAAAATTAAGTAATTTAGAAATTGATGGCGTATTTGTCAAATATATAATTTGCCTCCTACAAAACAAAAATTGAATAATGACTGAGATGTATAATCATGCTAGAAAATGTAATGGATTATAATCATCATCCTGACCCAGGACTGAGGATGCCGAATAAACGCGTGCAGAGGGTTTCCAGCACAATTGTAATCCATTCCATTAGATTTTATTGCTATATTTTTATGTGTAACACAGAGGGCCTGGCCAGACTGACCTGTTTATTTGTATTGGCTTATTGCTGATTTGGCCCTTCTCCAAACAGTCACTGCCATGTAAATATCCCATCTATCACTCCTATAGTCAGGGAGATGGCACTTACCTGATGGGGTAGGCCGAGGCTGCCTCTCAAGCCATATGCTAAAGATTGTCAACGACCGTTCCATGCCAGGGCATTCTCCTTTCTATGCCAAACAAACCTGCCTCCTGTGCAGACTGCCAGTTGGAATATGACATGTTGTTAAATACATTTCCCTTTGCTTAATATTAAATGGCACTGCTTATGAGCACAAATGCTTTCAGCTCCAGCATGTGCAGTAGATCACAGGTAATGTCCTAATGTATACTACAAAATAACTATTGTATATCCAATTTACTATGACAATAGCTCCACAATAGCTATATATATTGCACTTAGTAAATGTGAAATTGTCAGGTATCTAAGCGGAGACATCTACTAATCTTGAGAAAGTCCCTGTTTCAACTTGAGGGTTGCCTGCACATTATGAGGTTTCCTCTAATATAAATGCAGAGCAAAGGGTCAAGAACTGGTAAAGATGATTGTTTTTGGGAAAACCATTTTAGGCCTTTGTACTTATATATGTATACGTATTAATGGCTTAGACATAAAAAAAAGCATCAAAAACTTCATCAAACTGCACTTTGTGGAATTGCCGATGAAGTAATGGTGAACATCAAATAATAAAATGTCCAAGTACAATAGATCAATTCTGTATTTTGATGGTTATGTTATAAATAGTTTGTAGACACATAGCACATTGATTACCGATATCTCAACTAGACATTGGGGATAGCTATAGTCAGGAATGTTTCCCAAGTCTAGAATTTATTTACATGTCCCCCTATCTACTATTTTCATTATAAGCAAAAGGGGATATTTGTCCTGCTGGGGGAGCAGTATATCAACCAGGGACAGAAATAGACTTGACAGTCTGATCAGAAGGGCCAGCTCTGTCCTGGGGAGCCCCCTGGACCCAGTACAGGTTGTGGGTGACAGAAGGATACTGTCCGTGGTGAGCTCTATGCTGGAGAACAAATCCCACCCCATGTATGAGACCTTGATGGCACTTGGCAGTACTGTAAGTGACCGTCTGCTTCACCCCAAGTGTGAGAAGGAGCGCTATTGCAAGTCCTTCCTCCCAACCGTGATCAGGCTACATAATCTACATTAGACCAAGCGAAGATCACTCTGCACAGGAAACTAAATGATCCTGAAGTCTTCCTTCTTACTTTCTTCTATTCCTTAGCTGCTATGGACTCCTAATATATCTTCTCTTCTCAGCTTATGTGTGTCTACATCCGTGATATATTACTGTGTATTATCCTGTATCTGTATTACTATGCTCCTGTAACATACTGAAATTTCCCCACTGTGGGACTATTAAAGGATTATGTTATCTTCAGCCAGTGCTCCAAACCCCACACTCCAATATTTTTTATAAATTGGTAATAAATATTGTTAAAAAAAAATGCTAAAAACATGCTTTAATATTGTCATTCTGCAAGACTTATAATATACCACCCAACATAGGACAAATTAGTTATTGCTGGGGAGTCAGATCCAGGCATTAATTAGATTTGAATACCTCCTCTCCCATAGGAATGTGTGTTAGCGGCTGGCACCGCCTGCCGGCACTTAACCCCGTGCTGTTCGGCCTCTTACATGCATTCCTATGGGAGACGAGGTATTCGAAATTATTCATTACACAATGTTAACATAGCCCTTACTATGTCACACACCATTACCAATGTCACCTTCTAGGGTCCACATTCAAACCTTCCTATTGTAAACCTTCCTATTATCCCACCAATTAGCTGCAATGAGGAGTGCACATTTTAAGCCACCATACTGCTGCTAAATATGTAGAAGGGAGAATACAGACCCTGGGTCAGGGAGAACCTGTCCTTTAGGCCGGGACAGTGTCGGACTGGCCTGCCGGGGAACCGGTGAATCCCCCGGTGGTCCCCGAGCCCCGACTGTTAAGTCCTCATTGTACTAATGCAGACACATTTGTCAGGGGCCCCCAATCAAGCACCTGACCAATGCATTTGCAATTGCCTAAACACACACGGGCCTCCATTAGCTGATGCTGAAGCTGCACATAGTGTCCTCCCGATATATATTATTATTTATTTATATAGCACCATTAATTCCATGGTGCTTTACATTAGAGGGTTCACATACAATACACAAAATATACAGGTAGATATAATACTAATAGTGACCGACTGGCACGGTGGGGTAGAGGGCCCTGCCCGCAAAGGCTTACAGTCTATGGGGGAAGGGAGTAAAGGCAGAAGGAGAGGGGGAGACAGTTCAGATGGTGGTGTGGTGACAGTAGTGTTATTGGAGGTTGTAGGCCTTCCTGAATAGGTGAGTCTTCAGGGCCTTCTTGAATCCTGTGATTGTGGGGTCAGTCTTATGTGTCGTGGTGAGGAGTTCCAGAGTATGGGAGATGCACGGGAGAAAACTTGGAGACGGTTGTTTGAGGAGCGGTTGAGAGAAGAGCGGAGTAGGAGGTCATTGGGGGATCTGAGGTTACGTGTGGGCAGGTAGTGGGAGATTAGTTCAGAGATATATGGAGGGGCCAGGTTGTGGATGGCTTTGAATTTTAACGTTAATAGCTTGAACTCAATTCGCTGGGCTATAGGTAGCCAGTGGAGGGAGAGTATATATCGGAGGACACGTGTGCAGGTTCAGCATCAGCTATAATGGCTGCTCGTAATCCTCTCACTGACCTGCTGCAGGTACTGTATAGCTGCTTTCCTGTGAGGATATGCTATGCTGCCCGGAATTCCTCCCTCCCCCTCCTCCTCACAGTGAGTCGTCTCTCACATCGGAGCATGTGGGGAAGACTGGAAGCAGTCTGCTGTGATGGTTCACTCTTCTGGAAAATGTGAGTATATTATTTTGGTAAAATCTGTCTATTTAATATGTATATATGTGTACATTTGTTTAAAGTTTGTGTCTTGTATATTGTGTGAGTACTGTATGTCTGTATACAGGTATGTATATACAGTATGCTATAATAATGTGTAGGAGTGACTATATGTATATATGTGAGTATATATAGTATTCATACACTCTTAGTATATATAAGTATATATATACATATGACATATATGGTATATGTGTGAAGATATGCTATAATAATGTATATATGGTATATGTACAAGGCCTGGTTCACATCTGCGTTTGGTAATCCATTCGGGGAGTCTGCTTGCCCCCCCGAATGAACTACGGAAGCATTAGCAAGCGGTGTGCAGTGACAGCACATGGACCCCATAGACTATAATGGAGTATATAGTATGTGCAATCCCATCCACACATTGCAGAAAAATATACGCAGTGGACACGCTGCAATTTCCAAACTGTTGTGGTTTTGGAACTCGTAGCATGTCACTTATACCTTCATAAACACTGGCGGTTTCCCTATAGATATAACGGAAGCAGAAAGCCCTCAGAGGAAACTCCTCTGCGGAGTTTCTGCAATAAGTGCTGTGGGAAAAACTGATGCGTTGCTGCTGGGATTTTTTCATAGCATTTTTTTTTTCTGCGGGATGCTACATAGGGCCTTAGCATTATATTGTAGTACACAGTGTGTGTGTATATATAATATATATATATATATATATATATATATATATATATGTATTTTACTTGCGTAGATAGTGAGTCCCATATAGAGCTCAAAATGTACATTATTTTCCCCTATCAGTATGTATTTTTGGAATATGGGAGGAAATCCACGCAGACACGGGGAAAACATACAAACCTCTTGCAGATGTTGTTCCTGGCAGGATTTGAACCCAGGACTGTTCGGTCTCATGGTCTCATTTCTGGAAATTCTTTACCTAACTAGTCTCAGCGATCACATGAGGTGCAGGACTCCCAGCAAGGAAATGCCAGCACGAGACTGAATGGACACTGGCAGCGCACAACGGAGCGACAGGGACAGATGAGTATGCTTTTTTATTTATTTGTTTTTGATTTTACGCTTCCCGCTCGGGACATGAGTTGCTCCAATTCCTGGACAACCACTTTAAGGGCTCGTTCACACGGGGAAGTTGGCAGCGGATTTTGAGGCAGAATCCGCCTCAAAATCTGCTGCCAAAAATTGCTCCCAATGATTTCAATGGGAGTCGCTCGCTTCTTTTTTCCGCTAGCTAGTAGCGGAAAAAAAAAAGCAAGCTGCCCTATCTTGCTGCGGATTCTGCAGCTGAGTTAGTCTCAGTATCCGCGGCGCGAGGCTCCTGCCCATTCATTTGGGCCTAATCTGGAGCGGAATGCCATGACTGGATGCCTGGCATCTGCGACAAAATGTTCCCAAGCGGAGTTCATGTATCTCCGTGTGAACCAGCCCTAAAGGATTTATTCATCTTTCTAATATTGATGGTCTGTCCTTAGGATAAGCCATCAATATTACATCTGCGATGATACAACAGCCAGGACCTCTGCAGATCAGCCTTTTCCAGGACCGAGCAGCTATAGGTAATAGTAGCATTTATAGGAGCCATGCTGTCCACTTGCCATACAAGGTGTAGCAGTACATTTAGGTAGTGCACATGGTATAGTGGGTGAGCAGCATGGCTCCCGGCATGTTATTACCTTTAGTCATCGTGTCTTGGTACTGCCGCTGATCTGCAGGGTCCTGGCGGTGGGCCCCTAGAAACAATTCCACTGGTGGGCCCTAGACACCCCAGTCCGACCCTGGGCCAGGCCCCCACGTACATTTTACAGCCACAGTCCCCACTTTGTGGTAAAATCCATGCAGCAGATGCGCTGTGATTTTGAAAACCGTTGTGGTTTTGGAAATTGTAACATATCAATTATAGGTTTAATTGATGCAGAAAGTCTTCAGAAGAAACCGCTGCAAACTTTCTGTGCAAAGCACTGCAGGAAGAACCATGATGCATTGCTGCTGCGGTTTTTCCCGCAGAGCTTTTTTGCTGCTGGACATTACATGGGGTCTTAGCCTTAAAAAGTAATACTACTTTTAAAACCATCTATGGAGCAAATGCAGTTTAGTGGACTCCTCAATAGTTATAAAATGATATATATTAGGCTAGACAGCTAGTGGTGCTAATGCTATTCAGACATCGCGAGAGTTTGCTGTGACTTATTACATACATAATGTTATCATGATGTATGTCAAATCATGTTATGGCTATGTTTAATTTTCTGACTTATGCCACACAAAAATCAATACTGTGAATAACTAGGTGCCATAATATAACATATGCATATTCTACAGGGTTGTAAACATAGTATCATGCAGCCATCAGTCCATCAGAATTCAAAGCAGGTCTGAAAATGAAAACCGTGCTCAGACTTATGATGGGAGTGCAAAGAGTAGGTGACTTAGATATTTATCCCAGGTCCACTGAGGCCACATCATCAGTAGAGATGAGCGAGTAGGTATTCGATCGAATACTACGGTATTCGAAATACTCGTACTCGATCGAGTACCACTCGCTATTCGAATGTAAAAGTTTGATGCAGAACCAGCATTGATTGGCCGAATGCTATACAGTTGGCCAATCAACGCTGGTTCTTCTCCTACCTTTAGAAGTCTTCTTCGTGCAGCTTCCCCGTGGCGTCTTCCGGCTCTTCATTCACTCTGCCAGGCATCGGGTCTGGTCAGAACCGACTGCGCATGTCCGCTTGTAGTGCGGGCATGCGCAGTCGGCTCTACCCAGGCCCAATGCCTGGAAGAGTGAATTCAGAGCCGGAAGATGCTGCGGGGACGATGCAAGGAGAAGACTTCTCGGAGGATCCAGCCCGACCCTCACTCGTGGACTTGGTAAGTATAATTTGATTGAACTTTGCCTACCCCTGAAACGAGCATTTTCCCCCCATAGACTATAATAGGGTTCGATATTCGATTCGAGTAGTCGAACATTGAGGGGCTACTCGAAACGAATATCGAACCTCGAACATTTTACTGTTCACTCATCTCTAATCATCAGGCAAGTCAGATATCATAGGACTCCTGTTCTTCACAAATAGCATCTGTCAGACCTTTATACTATCCTATGTGGATATGCCCTAAAGTATTTCATTTGGGCCTACCCCTTTAAAGGAACTTTCCATCCAACAACTGTCATGCAACATGGTCACTAACAAAATAAGCCCTGTCTTGCTATGCGCAGCTTCATTTATTGAATAGATTTTATCCATAAATCTCACGCTTATTCTATGTGCATGAAAAATACTTAGGTGTAGGCAAAGGTTTTTGGGTTTTTTTGGTCAAAGATGGTCAAAGAAAGACTATAATCACACCAGAATATAATAAAATAATACGTTTTTAATAAATGAAAAGAGATACTACTTAGCTGTGGTTACGAATGATGTAATAGCTCACTGAATGGGGAGCCCCATTACATATCATTCATTGATATATATCCATCCAGAGGTTGTGGACATCCCATCTCAAGATTTTAGCCAAGACTCCTCAACAATAGCCCCCTTCAGTTTTTATAGTACCCTTGGGCTGAGTGGTCAGCTTGTTAAATGACCATTAATGGTACAGGAATTTGAAGACTTATCAGAATATACTGACCAGTATGGTATACAGAAATACAGACAAAGATCCTATAGATGGACAAGAAATACATATAGACTGATCAGTAAGACATTAACCCTATCATGTCCCTTCAATATGATTTTGTGTAAAAAACATGTCCTATTAGATTAGACAATTCTGACAAAATAGTAGACACATTTCTAAATGGGTTAAATAGACTGACAGTGTACCAATTATTGCGAACTTCTTCATAAGAGAATTTGTCATTTTCAGATACATTTCAGCATTTTTTATAAAGGTTTTTCCCTTCTATAAAGTGTTTATTAAGCCTGGTAAATAAATCCAGAACCTTTTTTTGTAAGATGGGAGAAAAGCATAAATTCTGCAAAACAGCCTATATTTTTTTAGCTAAAGTGATCTCAAGGTCAGTTTCAGGGTCCTTAGGTTTCTATATTCAATTCAACCACATCTCATCTCATTGCTGTGCTTGCTTAACTTACTAGAAAACTTGGGCACAATTGTGCTTGCGTTGGCAGTTTTTAGGTATGGATTCATGCAGGCTATTTACAAGATGCCAAAGAATGTCAAATCTTGAACATGTGTTTTGGTCCTGCAGTTACTCGCTGACAGCAGAAACCTTCTGCATCGTATCAGGTCCATTTGCTGATACTTGAAGTAATTTTTTTTTTCAAGAATGGATTTTGTTGAGTTGAATTTTAATGGCTTTAGATGCTAGATGTTGCACATGAACAAACTCGGAAAAAGGCCACAGACAATTAAAGGTAAATCATGCTATATTATAGGTCACAGCAAAGTATGATTTGTTTTCAAATACATTCGGAGGCGTGATGGAGTCTTGTTTCTGGAATTTTGTAGTTAAAATTAATTTTATATCCAGAACTGGCCGTTACATTTTTCTTCCATTGTCATATTTTTATATAACTAGTAAAATATATTGTTATAAAATTATTTTTTGTAACAAAACACATTTTTAGACAGATCAGTTTTAGTGATCAACAATCACAAAGGGCCTGTTCAGAGGTTTTTTTTTTTTTTTAATGCATTTGTGCAACTTTCTTATGGGCTTCGGTTTTATGCGTTCATTATGCAGCCGAAATGACATGTCATCTATATTCTATGTTTTGGTACGATTCCAGGGATACCAAATTTATATGGTTTTATTTACATTTTAACCCCTTAACAAAAATCCAAAAATGTGTAAAAAAAATTTTTTTCTAAAACTCGCAATATTCTGACAACTGTAACTTTTTTATATTTCTGTGTACGGGGGTGTATAGGGTGCCTTTTTTTGCCTTTTTTTTAGTTATATGATTTTGGGGAATTTCTTTTGCTTTGATCACTTTTTTTTTCT
Organism: Leptodactylus fuscus; assembly: GCF_031893055.1. Taxonomy (NCBI): domain Eukaryota; kingdom Metazoa; phylum Chordata; class Amphibia; order Anura; family Leptodactylidae; genus Leptodactylus; species Leptodactylus fuscus. The sequence goes on from NC_134269.1 coordinate 57,233,992, forward strand.
CTCAAAACAGTAAAAAAATGGCAGTTTGCCACTTTTGACCTTTTTTCCTGCCCCGGCGTTTACCGAACAGGAAAAAATACTTTTATAGATTTGTAGAGCAGGCGATTTCGGACACAGGGATACCTAACTTGTACATGTTTCACAGTATTCAAGTACTTTTATATGTGTTTTAGGGAAAGGGGGGTGATTTGAACTTTTAATATTTTTAATTTTTTCTTTTTTTAAACTTTTTTTTGCATTTGTTAGAACCACTAGGGGTCTTGAACCCCAGGGGATCTGATCACTAACGCAATGCATTACTATGCTAATGCACTGCAATACATTGTAAAATACCGGCGCTTCTATTGCAGGCTACTTAGCGTAGCCTGCAATAGAAGCAATAGAATGACAGGCCGGGTACCCTTTACACGGCTCCCAGCAACATGACACGGGCACCGGAGATTGCTCCAGGTGCCGGCAATCACAGCAAAAATGCTGTGGAAAATGGCACCTCAATCAGCTTTGACCGAGGCACCGGAGGGGTTAATGCCCCTGATCTGTGCGGGCACTGACCTGGGGCATTAGTACTGGGTGTCTACTGTATAAAGCAGTAGACACCCAGCTGCCGCCAAATTTAAACACCTGGTGCAGTGAATGTCGGGAAGGGGTTAATGATTATTCCTGATCTCTACTTTAGAGAAATAAGAAATGCCATGAAAATGTCCAATGAGACAATCCCTAGTGGTAGCAGCAGAGACCCACTTAATGAGGACCATTCATGTCCACCTGCACATGCATGCGGTTTTATCCCTTTAAGCCAGTGTTTGGCTCAGAGGGCATTTCCTTTTTGTCAACATGGGATCAGGAATTAGAGAGCTGGTGAACCCTGAAACGGAAATAGTGGGAATTAGATTTAATTCCCCCTAGCATTTAAAGAGGACCATTCACCTCCTGGGGCACATGTGGTTTTATATACCAATAGAAAGGCGACAGTGCGTTGAATTTAGAATTCCCACTCTGTGCCCCCGATGAAGAGCTATCGGTGCCGGTACCGTAGATCTTCACTGTCACAAGGGCATTTCTGATATTAGCGTCTATAGCGCTGTACTGTGGAGGAATGAGGAACATGAGAAGTAGCAGAGCTGTGTCAACTCTGCTATACCTGAGATCAGACCACAATGGAGACTGCTGTGGACCAATCTTAGACTCCGCCTCCTCCAGCAGAACCAGCATTGATTAGCCGAATGCTGTACATTGTATCGAATCATTCGAATAGTCAAATATTGAGGGGCTATTCGAAACAAATATTGAATATCGAATATTTAATTGTTCGCTCATCTCTAACTATGTGATAATTAAGAAACTATCTTATTTCCTGTTTGGGCTTACTTATACCCATGAGGTAATTCAATCATTGCTCGAGTTCTTGTTCCAGTCTTCAGCTCCTCAGAACTATCTTTCCCAGATTGTTTCTAGTTCTCTCTGTATTATTCTTGTGATCTACACTTCAAGCCGCACCCCGGACTACTGCTCAACAATATCTACTGTGCCTGGCTTTCTTCCATCTGGCCACTGGATTCCAGGTGTGTATACCAATATCATAACAGTTTGTTTATTTTCCTGCAAAGGGTTACATCATTGCTGTTTTGACCTTTAATCAAGTGACACAGGTATCTTTGGCCCTTCGCATACTACCCAAGAAGACAGAAACCCACAAAGCGGCGACCGGGCGCCGGTGTGAATCTGACCTAAGTCACTTTATACATTTATGGTGTAGAAGATAACATGGCTAAGACTACCTGGAGAAAAAGTATTTCTCTGACAAAAGTTTTCTTAGACATGTCTTGCTTAAGAATAAAAAAAGGTTAAAGCCTATTCTCTATGAAAAAAATAAATAAACATTAACTTAGTAATATTTGTCTGTCATTGGATTTTGCTATTTTTGTGGCTATTTTATTACTATAAGTAAATACTTTTTCATTGGCAGTCCTACAGTGGCAGTACACTCTTGCATACAGTAAGTCACTGGTGTATATATTGCACAAAAGCAAAAACTTGATGTATTGATACATTGTTATGCTTTATTTTTTTCTTTTCAGGATTTAATATTTCAGTAGAGATCTTCAAAAATACATATTTGTACTATGCTAAAATGCACTTTACTACAGGTATATGTAGAGCAATCCCCCATCCCCTCTTGGAAAGGAAATTTTTTATGCCTTGGGAAGCCAAGCATCAGTCCCTGCATGTTATTAATGGATAAAATCTAAGCACTAGCCAACCCCAAGGTGAACCCTATGCATTTAAAACATTTCATCAGACAGCTAAGTATTTCTTTTTTTTTTTCCAGTATAGTAGATATGTCAACTGCTAGCACTCAATAGATGCTGATAGAAAAGAGAAATGGGTAAGATCACAAAATGTGAAAATTGATATTATGAGCTGTACGGTGTAATATAAACGGGAGCTTTTCATATAGGGCAACACTACTATCTTCTGGTAGGCTGAGTAATGAAGACATGTGTGAATAAGACTGACTGTACACCAAGGATAAAAAGTGTTCAATGAATGTCTATCAAGGCTGCAGGGTCAAGATTATCGAGGGAAGGAAAAATAAAGTGTACGTGATATGATTTACTCATTGAAAAGAATGTTAAAAACAAAAATATTGTATAAACAAGGTAAAGTCCTAAGAGCGGGTTTTTCTAGAGAAAATATTGAGATGGATGGAAAGAGAATTTTGGAACGACTGTGCTTTATATACAAGATTATAGACCTGAATAAGAAGCAGTCGCTGCTATTGCCCTGCATACGAGTCTATCATTGCTATGCGGCACAAAGTGTGACACTGTACAGATGTAGCAAAGTTGTACACTGATAATGTGATGCAGTGTGATATACTATGACAAAACACCAAAGCCATTGGAAAAGTCATATTAAAATTCTGTGCAACAGAGAATTTAGCATGTTGATATGTGAAGTGTAAAGCTATAAACATATATCTGCAGACTGTTGCTACAGGTAATGGCTGACATAAATATAGGAAAACTGGCATTTCATATATAAATGTGGACAAAATTGTTGGTACCCCTCATTTAATGAAAGAGAAATCCACAATAGTCACAGAAATAACTTGAATCTGACAAAAGTAATAATAACCAAACTACATGTTGATAAGCCAAAAAGCTTCTGGGAGAATGTCCTATAGACAGAAAAAAAATTAACTTTTTGGTAAGACACATGAGCTCTATGTTCACAGATAGAATAATGAAGCCTATCTTGAAAAGAACACTGTCCCTACTGTGAAACATGGAGGAGGCTCTGTTATGTTCTGGGGCTGCTTCTGGCACAAGGTGTCTTGAATCTGTGTAGGGTACAATGAAATCTTAAGACTATCAAGGGATTCTAAAGAGAAATGTGCTGCCCAGTGTCAGAAAGCTTGGTCTCAGTCAGAGGTCATGGATCTTGCAACAGGATAATGAACCAAAAACACACAGCTAAAAACACCCAAGAATGGTTAAGAGGAAAACATTGGACTATTCTGAAGTGGCCTTCTATGAGCCATGACCTAAATCATGTTGAACATCTTTGGCAGGAGCTGAAACATGCCATCTGGAAAAGCCACCCTTCAAACCCGAGACAACTGGATCAGTTTGCTCATGAGAAGGGGCCAAGATACCTGTTGAGAGGTGCAGAAGTCTCATTGACAGTTACAGGAATCGTTTGATTGAAGCGATTGCCTGAAAAGGTTGTGCAACAAAATATTAAAGGGGTTGTCCCCTCACAAGGATCTTATCTATACTGCTTGTTAATGTGGATGTAAGACTTTTCCTAAATACACTGCTTTAGCAAAACTGCTTTGTTTGTCCACTATCTTAATTTATTCAATTTATTGTTGACACAGCCCTTGACTTATCTGCTCAAAAGTCAAGTGATGTATCTGCTTCTCTCAGAGAGGAGGGAGGAGGGGCTAAGTGCACAGGAGCGAGCCTGTGTTTCTAGCTATTCCCGTGTCTACACCACGTGACCTAGCTTTCTGCTATTAGATAGGGGAGAGGAGCTGCTATCATTTCTGAACTCTTCTTCTGTTCTCCCAGTTATCAGGCTAGCTAATTCAATTGTGTTCATTATGGCAGAGACAGGCAGTCTCTGTATGTAACACAGAATGGAGTTGCTCCTGCCTGTACTTCATAGTCCAATATTGTGCATATAGTGTTGTTTGAGGACCTTTGATGACATCACAGGCCCTTCAGCCACCCCATAGGATCACGCTATGCGGTGGGCAGAGCTAAACAGCAGATTGCATATGAAACCCTGCCCACCAAATGACACAAGAAACCAGGAAGAAAGAAGATTTCACAGCAGTGAAGACTGGTGAGTATGCGACGTGGGAATACTCCTTTAAGTTAAGGAAACCATAATTTCTGTCCAGGCCTGTTTCATGAGTTTTATTTTTTTTAAAATTCTGCTGAAGCGAAAAGCAATGTCTGACTTTCATTTGTTCATTGTCATAGACTTTTTATTTATTATTACTTTTCTCAGATTCAGGTTATTTCTGTGACCATTGTGGGGTTTTCATTCATTTAACGAGGGGGACCAACAATTTTGTCCATGTGTGTACATGTAGAGATGAATCACCTGGTTCATATCATAGCAAACTGGGTGCTATATGAATTCTATAAAAATCTTGGGTTCAGCAGAATTTCAAAATTATGGATTGCAAACCATAATTCACTATTCTGCTTCTGAGTCTCTTTCACCCTGGAAATATAATAAATAGAGGGCCAGGGGTCAAAAAATAATAAAAATTGGTATTCTCCTCCTCTTACCTCTCCTAGTACCCTCACCACATCCAATGCATGTCCTTTGTGCTTGTTCTGTGTCGTCATGTGGGACCCCTAAGTCCTGTGATTGGGCCTAAAAAGTTACTTGGGTTGCGCTGACATCATGATGCTTTGATGCAAGTATGACGTCAGCATATTCCAAGTGATGCTCACCTTCTATCAACTTACAGAAGAGGCCAGAAGAAGCCTGAAGATGATCAAAGATACAAGAGAACATGTACCATGTTATCTAGCAACCTATATATTCAAAATCTTTCTCCCCTGTTCTCTTGTCCATGCACAACAAAATACATCTAAGTTGTCTGGCGTAACTGGTTGCAGGGAATATCTGAATGTGTCATAAATGTCTGAAATGGGGATGTCTTTTTTAACTTGTATACTCTAGGGGAGCTTAGAACAGGTGGAATATTAATGAATATTCATGAGGCAACACAAATTTTAGCCGTAGGCTAAAATAGACACAAATGTAATGAAATACAGTCAAAATATGCACTAAATAGAGACATATGTTTTGCAGAAGTCTATATGTATATTTATATCTGGCTGTATATTTTGCCTATATGAATTTTTAAGCATTATGTTATCTGTATGTTTGTTCGTTTACCTTGCATATATAAATTATCAAACAAGCTTGTACTGTAAACATGAAGTCTGAGAGGTTTTCAGGATCTGTATTCCCGAGACTCCAAATATGAATACAAGATACAGAATTAAGCCTCGGTCATGTGTGTTTGCTATGCTTCCGACATCGAAATGCAAAGCCTATAGGCTGCATAAAAGTTAAGATAATTTTAAACAGTAAAAAATTATAATCAAAAATTTTAGAAATATTACACGATCTTACTGCATGTCCCATTATGTTGCCGCCTCCTATGCTTATCCCACAGTGTGTAGGATATAAGTTTCCGAACTGTCAGTGTTAAATACTTATTACATCCAGATGCCGCACTGTCAACATGGTGCTTATCAGAAGGAGTTAAGAACAAAAAATACATATGCCATTTTTCACACTCCTCTGTTAAGAGAGTAGATCAAGACAGCTTCACGGGTGGCAGAGGAGGGTGTTGAAAGCAACGACCAATCCTTTGCATTTTTTCTACATTTTTTTCTTAGTGACTTGCATATTTCGCTCAGTACTGAGCGGTGTTGTATAGTGAGTAAATTTTGTATTGCCTTTCATATTCCATATAGAAGAAATATATAGTAAAATATATAAAAAAATATGTAACTCCTAACTATTTCATAGTTTTAAGGTCAGCGTTCTGCCAAAAGCTAAAAATAAAAAAAGTGTGTGTTCTCAAGATTTTTCCAGTTCTATTTCTAAGCTATTCCTGCCCACCAGGTATCTTGTAATTCTAATATTTGCTGGCAAGAGTTTCGGTAACAGAAATATCTGGAGAGACATGGTGGCTCAGTGGTTAGCACTGCAGCCTTGCAATGCTGGAGTCCTAGGTTCAAATCCCACCAGGAACAACACCTGCAAGGAGTTTGTATGTTCTTCCCATGATTGTGTGGACTTCCTCCCATTCTGAAAAGCCATACTGATAGGAAAGAAAAAAAAAGGAACATCTAACCCGATTGACTATTGCATTATATCCCAATTTTTGTAGAAATGTTTTAATGCTGGTTTCACTGATTTAAGAGGGGTTGGTTGTGTGCTTATTTGATGGTCCCGGACTACAAATTGTGCACTGCCTTTGTAATACCATGGGGGTAATTTTGCCACAAACATGCTGAAAATTTTGTAAAGGGCTATAAAACTATTCAAGGCTAGAGCCACAGGTACACACACACCAATGCCATCCACATGCCCCTTTTAGTATTCCCAGCCCTATATCTTTTACCAGTAACTAGAGATGAGCGAGTAGTGTTCGAAGTTTAAGGTTCGATGCAGAACCAGCGTTGATTGGCAGAATGCTATACATTCTGCCAATCAACGCTGGTTCTTCTCTTACCTTTAGAAGTCTTCTCCGTGCAGTATCCCCGCGGTGTCTTCCGGCTGGAATTCACTCTGCCTAGGCATCCGGCCTAGGCAGAGCCAACTGCGCATGCGCGGGCATGCCCACGCATGCGGACTCGGCTCTGCTCAGGCGTCGGGCCGGGCAGAGCCAACTGCGCATGTGACCGCACATGCGCAGTCGGCTCTGCCTAGGCCCCGAAGCCTAGGCAGAGTGAATTCCAGCTGGAAGAAGACGCGGGGACGCTGTGCCGGGAGAAGACTTCAAGGAGAATACAGCCCAACCGTCACTCGTGGACTTGGTAAGTATAATTTTATCGAATTTTACATACCCCTGAAATGAGCATTTCCCCCATAGACTATAATGGGGTTCGAAATCTGTTCAAACAGTCGAACAGTGTGCGGCTGTTCGAATCAGATTTTGAACCTCAGACATTTTAGTGTTCGCTCATCTCTACCAGTAACCTCTTCCCTGCCTAAAAGTTCCAGCTCCATGACCCTCTCAACTGTACAGCCATGAACCTGTGTAAAACATCCATGATGTAGAGATAAGACAAGAAAAATGAAGCTGAGACTGTTCATATGGATGTAAAAATATGCCATAAGAATGTAGATCAAGATAGCTTCATGAATGGCAGAGGATGGTGCCAAACCAAGGATCAGATGAGTGTAACTGAATTTTATTTATTTTATTTTTTTAAAATCTTGTTTCTTTGAAGTTTATGCAGCATAATATAAAAGACAATAAATTGAGTATTGTAATATTCTTGGGTCATACATGAGATGACATTAAAAAAAAATCAAAAGAGATCAATAAAACGATTCAACATACAAGGCCCGGAGATTAAAAAACAAACAAACAAAAAAAACACAGGTTGTATAAACGGCAAACGGATAGGGAATATAAGACAATACCGCAATCACAGATAGGCAATATAATTTGCTATACAGTAAATAATACAAAGACAAGGATAATATAAAGGTCCAAATTGTAGTAGAGGTCGTGTGGTCTCCTGGAAGTTTTTCTTGCCTAAACAATGGGTGAGCTAAGGGCTGTGCGACATTATATGCTAGTTTAAAGGGTCAATGGTGAGTTACACCATGGGCCCCCTACCATTATACACGATTTGGTTATATGGCAAAGCTAATTTCGTACACTTGGACTGAAATTTATCTTTAAAGGCCAAGGGGTACATTAAAGGGATTTTAATGTAAGGGAGCAACAAGCAACCTCACTATGCCAGGAGTTGGCACGCATCACTCACACTATGATCCTGACCCCTTGATATTGGCAAGAATAGTTGCAAACTTGCATGTATTTATAGCTACTGCTGCCATAGACCACTTCTACATGCCATACACTTGAAGTTGGTGAGACAGCCCCCCCAAAAGCTTCAGCACCTCCCCGAAAAGGCCATATTATAATCTGCAGCTGGTAGTGAATATTGCTTTTGCTTTTTTTAACCCATTGTAAGTCCTGAGTCAAAAAAATGTTTATCCATCAGGCAACTCATTTCAAGTTAAGTTACCAGTATAAGTAAAATATTTGAAGACCTGCAATATATTAATAGAAGGCATCGATATAGAAAAGATTTATATTTTCATAGTAAATTCTCACTGGCTATATACAGTTGTAAATGAATCAAAAATAAAGCCTATGGAGCTCCCAGAAGAAAGCCCCACACAAACCGTCCAGCTGGTGCTGATGTGAAGCTTTTATCAAATCCCCTGTGGCTCGTTTTCACTGTGGCAAAAGCTGTCAAACCCACACTATGAAATCTCAGGAAATAGCTGGAAATTCCAAATTAAAATGAATCGATAGGTTTAACAGGTGAGACGGGGTAAAATACTTGCAGAGCTATGCCACTTGTTTTTATCACAAACACGTAGGGAAAAATATGTTTGACAGGTTTTACAACTATGCAAACGTTGGAGCTTGGCTTTGGTTCAAGCGGTTAATGTCATGACAATTCAAGTAACAGCAAAGAGGGCAGGGAATGGCAACAAAAAAATCTCCATGCTAAGCTAATTGTGATTGCCAGATGACCATTAGCACTTGTCTACATCCTGTCTAGTTAATAACAGGTGTTTTCTCCCTAGGAAAGCAAGGTGGCGCGCAATATACGAGCATAAAACGTTATGTGCCAAATATAGAGTCGTATATACTTCTTAGAACAATCGGTAAAATATGTGTAGGATTGTTATACACAAGTATACCGACATATGCAAACAACCTGGTATTGGCTGTAAAAAGAAAAACTTGAACTCAAACTTTTTGAAATAACAAAAACATCCTTCGATATAATTATATATTTAATAGTTTTTATTTCATATATTTTCTGCTATTTGTGTAGAAACAGAGTATAGGCCATTTCCTTAAAATCTAAAGTTTGGTCAGCCTGTAGCACTTACGGAAGGGGACTAAAGCTGAGTTCACATGGAGTTTTTTGGACTGGATTTTGACGTGGAATCCACCTCCAAAAAAGACTCCTATTGACTTCACTGGGAGCCGTTCATTTCTTTTTTTCCTCTAGTGTTTTTTTTTGCCATTCGCAGATAAAAAGAAGCGAGCTGCCCTATCTTGCCGTGGATTCCGTGGTGGAATCTACGCAACACTCCCTCCTGACTAGGCCCATTCATTTTGGCCTAATCCGGAGTAGAATGCTGCAAATGGATTCCGGTGCACTGACACTGGCATCCAGTCGCAACTAGTTTTGGAACGGATTCTGAGGTGGCTACGCCATATCTTGGCCACGGGAAAAGACGATTGCGCATCCCCACAGGTCACAAGAAAATGGCGCTTACATACTGTGTAAGGGGCCCTTTTTCTTGTGGCCGTGTGCATGTGCAGTCTGCCTTGCTCATGGCCCGAGGCCTAGAAGTTTGAACCCAGCTCTGGAAGAAGACGCGCAGAGGCCGTTCCTGAAGAAGATGGAGGCAACGCTGAAGAGTTCTCTTGCAGCATTGCGGACGCCCCCAGTGCTGTTTGAGTGCTGGGGACCGCCCCCAGTACTGCGAGAGAATTCATTTGCATACAGACGAAAACTGGGATTTCTACCAAACGGTGGCAAGGAGAAGACATCTAAAGGTAGGAGAAGAATAGCTTTTCTTATGGCTATTCCTACCTGTGATCTACAAAAATATGATTTTAATGGTAGAATCCCTTTAAGAGGTGTAAATTAATTGAAATATTCTGTCACGTATATCATAAGTGTATTCGCTAGTTGGACATTTAGCTTCAGAAACAGGGTTGACTCACATCATGGGAAACCAGAAAGACCTCTACCAAAATCTCCAGTTCTGTCCTTGGAGTGAAATATATGGCATACTTGTGGAGTCATGAATAAAGGCTAGACAAAAGTCTGGAATCTGAGGGTGTACTCGCAGTCTGTGAAATTTCTGAAAAATGAGGATTTTTGTGAGAATTTTAGATAAAACATGCTCACCGAATATCCAAATACATTTTAGAGAAAACTGCAGAAAGGGTGCATTCACACTGAGTAAACGCTAGCTTATTTTGTAGAGTAAAATTACACTTGTAAATTTTGCTATCCCATTGACTTCAATGATATTTTTTTACAAGTGTAAAAATACGCCTGTAAAAAATACGACTGTAAAAAATACACCTGTAAAAATACGCCTGTAAAATGTCATTAAAGTCAATGGGATAGCAAAATTTACAAGTGTAATTTTACTCTACAAAATAAGCTAGCGTTTACTCAGTGTGAATGCACCCAAATGAATGAATCTATTGCCGACATTACAACATAATATTACTTTAAATGCAGTTTGACTGTGATTAAAAGAAAACACATTTTGTTGCCTTATATATGTAGATAAATTCTTCCAGAGGTTCTCCATAAATCCATAAATATGGTTGATATACAATCAGTCAGTATTTTGCAATATGCTACATGGCGAACTGGTAATCACAAGTGTCTTAAATTTGGATAACTAGAGCTAGACTAAGCCCCGTTCCCACAGAGTAAGGCGCCGCTCATTTAGACACATAAACACTAGAGATGAGCGAGTAGTATTCGATCGAGTAGGAATTCGATCGAATACTACGTTATTCGAAATACTCGTACTCGATCGAGTACCACTCGCTGTTCGAATGTAAAAGTTCGATGCAGAACCAGCATTGATTGGCCGAATGCTATACAGTCGGCCAATCAACGCTGGTTCTTCTCCTACCTTTAGAAGTCTTCTCCGTGCAGCTTCCCCGCGGCATCTTCCGGCACTGCATTCACTCTGCCAGGCATCGCTTGTAGTGCGGGCATGTGGAGTCGGCTCTGCCCAGGCCCGACGCCTGGCAGAGTGAATGAAGAACCGGAAGACGCCGCGGGGACGCTGCAAGGAGAAGACTGCTCGGAGGATCCAGCCCGACCCTCACTCATGGACTTGGTAAGTATAATTTGTTTGAACGTTGCCTACCCCTGAAACGAGCATTTTTCCCCCATAGACTATAATAGGGTTCGATATTCGATTCAAGTAGTCGAATATTGAGGGGCTACTCGAAATGAATATCGAACCTCGAACATTTTACTGTTCGCTCATCTCTAGTAAACACGTGTCAGAGCGAGGCACTTCAAAACAGATCCCATTGACTTCAATGGGTGCAGGCTTACGCGCGCTATACATTGAAATCAATGGGTTATAAAGCCTCCTACTGATTTCAATGTGTAGCGTGCGTAAGCCGGCACCCATTGAAGTCAATGGGATCTGTTTTGAAGTGCCTTGCTCTGACACGCGTTTATGTGTCTAAATGAGCGGCGCGTTACTCCGTGGGAACGGTACCTAAGTGAACCGAATTCATCACATTGAGGTCTGGTTCACATCTGTGTTGGTTATCCATTCGGGGGAGTGCGCATGGAGACCCCCCGAATGAACTACCAAATGCATTAGCAAGCGGTGTGCAGTGAAAGTACACTGCCCCCATTGGATATAATGGGGTCCGTGTGCTCTCCACATGGTCTCCTCACGAGTCATGTGGACAGGAAAGTAGATCGTGAACTACTTTTCTGTCCGCATGTTCCATGCGGAGAATGTGCGGAAAGCACACAGACCCCATTACAGTCTATGGGTCCGTGTGCTTTCAGTGTACACCACTTTCCAATGCATTCAGTAGTCCTTTCGGGGGGTCTCCATGCAGACTCCCCCAGACGGAATACCAATGCAGATGTGAACGAGGCCTCAATGTGATGAATTTGGTTCCCTTAGTCTAGCTCTAGTTATCCAAATTTAAGGCACTTGTGACTACAAGTTCGCCTCTTAGTTGACTTACCTTAGACCAATTTTTGCACCAAAATTTTTGGTACAATTTTGTGTATCTGGAATCATGCTGCCTTTCTGCCCAGACATACTCCTTTGTCAGGTGAAACACAAAAACTGGGTCCCTGCTGTGTTTTTCAGTCCCTGCACTGGACTTTCTGTGAAAAGCAGTGCGGAAAAGAACATGATGAGTTTCCACAGTGTTTTTTTCGCAGGGCTTTTGCAAAGTGGTGGGGTTCTAGCTAATCCCATCCACACATTGCAGAATATAATCCGCAGCGGAAATGTGGCGATCTGCAAAACGCTTTAGTTTTTGCAAATAGCAGCATGTCATGTATACTTACGGAAATGCTGGCTGGTTTTCTTATAGATATAATGGAAGCAGAAAATCTTGCGTTTCTGCTGTAGTTTTTCCCGCAGTGCTTTTTGACTATGGCTGACAATTTAGGGCCTTAACCTGAAGGAGTTTTAAGATTTTTTTTTAAAACTGATGGCCTAAACTTAGTATATCAAATTGGTTAGATCCAAAACTGCCAAAAGACACAAATATTGGTGCAATGCCATTGTTGTGATAAGATTTGTGAGTTTTTTGCTGATTTGTACCCCACATGCGACTTTTTGAAAAAGTGGGTGAACTGGGGCTGGGTTTAACAGAAAAGACCACGGCTTTCACAACACTATTGAGTTGGTTTACTATCATTTATGCCAGAAGCTGGTGCAAATTATTGCTTTAGTCAATGCCAGCTATTGACTCACCATGATCAGCAGGGGTTCTGATATTTGCATTGCTACGCCGTCAGTTTTTACAGTCTTGATAACTTTTTATTGTAAACACATATGTAACTAAAATGTATTATCTTCAAGAGGTTAGAAAAACATGTCTGCTTTCTTCCAGGACCAGTGCCACACCTGTCCATGGGTTTGTCTGGTATTGCAGCTCAGCTCTTTTGAAGTGAGTGGGACTGAACTGCAATACCAGACACAACCTGCATACAGGTGTGGTGCTGTGTTTGGAAGAAAACAGCCATGTTTTTCTTATAATATATACTATAATAACTTAGCCTTTAGAATATTTAGTTTTCTAGTGACAGACATTGAGTCCCATATACATGCATTGTGCATTACTATGTAATAAGCTTAGCGTGTCAGCGTTAAATAGGCTGTAAATAGCTGCAGAGCTGAATTCAGAATGCATTGTCATGGACTATAAGGGTCACCTGACCTTAACACATAACTTCTGTTGAGTTGCCCATATCTTACTCGCTATAAATGCCTGTCCCTCGCTCTCAATCTCAAGGACTCGGCCAATCTCCTTTTGTAAATAGAACAATGCTTTATATTTTGCTATTACCTCCAGAGAGACTATATCAATAATGCAGGAAACGCATCTGTCCGGCACAATGAGATTATTTTTCTGATTTCGGCTGACAGTTATGGTAATAGTTTGGCAAACAATCTACACTACCGTCAATGGCCGCAGATTACAGCTGTTTTTTAAATTCTCAACTGCTCATGAAACTCTTAGAAGATTGATTGCCCGCAGCAACCCAGACAGAGAGGCATGTCATCCGAAAATGATACATTACCTCTCTTTAACCCCTTGTTTGTTTGCATACTTTAATAGAATTCTTTTTATGCTATTTCTATTAAATTAGGCTATTACTGGGCAGGATAGTGTATTTTTATTGAAATGTTAAATGCACAGACATATTGATCTATTTTAATATGAAGCATGACATTTCAATACAAATTTGATTTTATATACCGTATAGTTGGTATCTGTATATAGTGAATATCTACTTTTGAGTGACATTGACTTTGTAATGAGAATACAAAAGTTTTAGGCAGGTGTGGAAAATAATGGTGCAAGGTAAAAATTCTTTAAAAAATAAAAGAGGTAATGGTTTATTTCTGGCAATTAACAAAATTAAAGGGGTGATCCACTTTCTAATATTGATGGTGTATCCATAGAATAAGTCATCAATATTAGGTCTAGTTTACATCTGCATCAGTAATCCGTTCGGGGGAGTCTGCATGGGGACCCCCGTAAAGGGACTACCTAACGCATTGGCAAGCGGTATGAAAACACACAGACTCCATAGACTATAATGGGTTCCGTGTGCTTTCTGCTTGGTGTCTGCATGGAACATGTGGACAGAAAAGTAGTTCACGATCATGACATTATAGTAGTTCATGATATTATAGTCTATGGGGTCCGTGTGTTTTCACTGTACACCATTTGCTAATGCGTTAGGTAGTCCATTCAGGGGGGTCCCCATGCGGACTCCTCTGAACGGATTACCGATGCAGATGAGAACGAGGCCTTAGATCTGCGAGGATCCAACACTCAGGATTGATGTAGTTTTCTCTTTTGCTCATTCTCCTCATTTTGTTAATTGATAAAAATAAAATATTAACACTTTCCTACTTTGAAATATTTTTTTATACCTGCCAGAAACCTTTGCACTTTAACTTTATTTTGCTGGTTTTATTTTTCTTTTCTATTTTCATTTGTATTACAGGAAAAATGTATTGTTATATGGAAACCATCCACAAGCAAGTTACCTGCTAATGAACCTTAAAAATGGTTATTCAAACTTTATATGTCCTCTATGAGCTGGATAACGATAAGTATCTGATTTCCGGAGTTCCTAATGCTGAGATCCCCACTGATCACAAGAATGGTGGTTGAATGGAGCGTGGATGTTATATATTCGATATTGCCCATTCAACTTTGTGGGACTGGCAGGGTAGCCAGGCACAGTACTTGACTACGTTTTAGGCTAAGGCCCCACGAGACGATCCGCAGCTATAAAGCACTGCGGGGAAAAACGCGGCATGAATGCATCGTGATTCTTCCCACACTGCTGTAATCAGAAAGTTCGCTAAGTTTTATTCCGCAGACTTTTTGTTACAATTATATCTACGGGGAAGCCACCGGCGTTTCCGTATATATAATTGACATACTTCAATTTTCAAAACCGCACTATGGGTGTGAGCCATGGGTTTTGAAACCTAAATGACAAGAAAATAGCACTTAACAGTGTGTTATGTGTAAGTTAAATATATTCCCCCTTACCCTCTCTTTTCTGCACATTATATGGACTTTCCTTTGGTACGGATTTGGTTAATTTGTCAAGAAACTAATTCAATGCAGTATTGTCACCTGTTCGTAAATCTGTTGACAGGTAGATACATATAGGATAGACATCTTGTGGCATGATATCACAAACTCATGTTAAAGGGATTCTACCATTAAAACCTCTTTTTTTTGTGGATAAGACGTCGGAATAGCTTTTAGAAAGGCTATTCGTCATTTACCTTTAGATGTGACCTCCGCTGCGCCGTTCCTTAGAAATACCATTTTTTTACCGGTATGCAAATTAGTTCTCTCACAGCGATGGGGGCGTCCCCACTGCTGCTCGGGAACACGATCCTGTGACATCTCTATCTTCGGCTGGATCCTCCCCTTCTCTGTCGTCTTCCTCCTGCGTCACCTCCGGCAATTTTTGGGAGGCCGCTCTTGCTTTTGTAGTTCAATACAGGAGCGGCCTCCCAAAAATGGCCGCCGGCCGGCATTCGCATTAGGCTCTGCTGGTGTCTCACTGACAGAGCCAACTGCGCAGGCATCAGAGGTGACGCAGGAGGAAGACGACAGAAAAGGGGAGGATCCAGCCGAAGATAGAGGCGTCACAGGGATAGAGGCGTCACAGGATCGTGTTCTCGAGCTGCAGTGAGAGAACTAATTTGCATACCGGTAAAAACCTGTATTTCTAAGGAACGGCGCGGCGGAGATCACATCTAAAGGTAAGAGACGAATAGCCTTTCTAAAGGCTATTCCAACGTCTTATCCACAAAAAAAGAGGTTTTAATGGTAGAATCCCTTTAAATAGTTGCGATAAGGTCCATCAAGTTCAATCTTTAAAAACTTTAGAAAAATATGCAAGTTACTTAGTAATGAGTAAAGAGTCAATTTTTTATCAGATTCTTTATGTGTTAGACAATGTCTGACTTTGTCCCATCATTGCACAATTTCTGTTCAGTCACCTCCTGCTTCCAAACACATTTGTTTTGCCGCTTAGTATTTGTATCCTCGGGCTCCTGAACTATTTTTTTTCTCCCTAGTGCTGATGCAAGGATCTTAAAGACACTGCATATATGTGTGCATCTGTGTCATATGCACTTTATTTTATTTTATCATAGCAGAATGTTGAGGACCAGTGAACTTCAATTGCAATGTAATACCATTACTTCCCAAGCAATAAAGATTCTATTGCAACCAGCCATGTGTGAACTGTCATACAAGCTCTTTCAATGTTTTGCCGGTCCCTCTGGCGGGAATGAACTATGGAAAAGTAAAAAGAGGCGCTGTACTGTATATATTTAGACCAGCAAGCAATCTCAGGGGATCCATAAGAGAACCCAGTGCTGCACAATGAAACAAGTATGGGAAATGTTAATGAGTGGAATGATCTGTTAAAGGGTTTAATGTTTTGTGTGGTATTAGTGCGCAGTCATAGTGTTGACCCATCTTACGCTTGACGGGAGACATGAACTTGGAGGAATACCTAATTTTCTACTTGAATAAATGAGCGTTTCGTCAACTCTCAAACTCGTCCTTGATTGCTGAGACATTTTAGAGCCGTAGCGCAGGTTCAGCAGGCCAAAGCTGTCAATTCTACAATGTTGCAGTGTCAGATAAAACCGGCGTCTGTTCTCACGGTGACCTAATGCCCATTCTAGTAATAATGACTTCTCTTGGAGACAATGGAAGATAAAACTTTAACTTAATGGTGCAATAAGGGCTTTCTCATTTTTATGATCACTTCTCAGTCAGCCTTGCTCTTCACACGTACTCATGGGGATTATGTGCCAAAAAGACAGCCACTGCCTCATGCATTTTACTTGTGCTTCTACAGTCCCATACTAATGAATCACGCTTACTTTATTGTCATCTGCCATAGTGATTAGAGCAGAGGCTGCATAGATCACCTGTTTTGGCCATCGGTTTATCCCCCGTCGCTCTCTAGAACAAGATTAGATTCAGCTTCAAGTAAAACCAAACCACACTACAATATCCACAAATGAAGGATCAAGCTTGATCCTTAATATATTGGTGAAATATAAGTTTTATCAAGGGTAGACATATAATCTGTGCAGCCTTTACAACCACATAAGGGTCCAGAGGGCCCTTCCAGAAAGATTATTATTAAAAATGGTTAGATGGTGGCAGTACACTGGGGTGTGGATTACCTCCGCCAGTGGACAGTACTTCGCTGTCTGGGACTTTCCTTGCTGGAGGACTACACTAGGAGGTGGGGAGTGTTATTAACGTGTCTGAAGTGTGTTAGGCTGGGTTCACATCTCCATTGGAGCTTCCATCACAGAGACTGATGAAAATCGGTAGACAGAAAAGTCCTGCACATTGGATTTTCTCTCCACCAGTTTCAGTTTTGAAATTGCAGACACCGGATGGATACACAGCAGTTACCAGTATATTCAATAGGGTCCGCCGTGCCCATGACTATAATGAGAACAATGGGGAGCCCGGCGCAGGTGTGAACCTATCCTTAGTGAGTTGTGTTTATGGTGTGCTGATGTTTTGCATTTTGAGTGGCAATACCAAGGACATAGCTATATGGTGTGCAGAGGTACACAGAGTTTTTTGGTCCAGAACCTGAGGCGGAGGCCGACTCAGGTTCCCCCTCCAAAATACGGGTAGCTGCGACTGGATGCTGGTGCACTGAATGGGCCTAGTCGGAAGGAGGAAGTGTCTTTATGTGGCTTCGCGAAGCAACTCCGCCTGAAGAATGAGCATGTCAGTTCTTTTTTTTTTCCAGGAGCTGTTTGTTCCGGCTCCCAGAAAGAAGAACTGACCGTTCCCATTGATTTCAATGGGAGCCATCTTATTGGTCAGGATTTTGAGGTGGATACGCCCTCAGAATCCTGACCAAAATACCCCATGTGAACTCAGCTTGAGGGGCCCCAAAGGTCCCTCAGGCATAAATTTTGCATTGCTTCAAGTTATGCCTCTGATGATAACTATGTGAGCATATGTCAGCGTGTGTGCTTGTATATTGTATATGTCTTGTGTGTGTTGTACTTGCCTGATGTATTTGTCCTGTATTTGTCATGTGCATTGTTTGTTGGTTGTATATGTGTCTGATGTAGACCACCTCCACTCATGAAAATGTTCTACATCTACCAAGTTGAATGAAGTGGTAGAAACAAATATCCACTGCTTCTCTATTCAAATCTATGGGACTACCGAGGATAGTTGAGCACAGTGTTGAGAAGGAGCCAGTAGTCCCATAAATTTCAATATATCAACAATGGGCAAAACTGCTGCTTCATTGCAAGTCCTAATGACCAGAGCTTCCCCAACCAGGCACTTCTATCTTGCAGATAGAAGATAAGTATTGTTTGTAGGAAAACTCCTTTATGCTATGGTAAGAAAACAGTTCCCACAAAAAAAAAAAAAACACCAGGAATCAGATTGTATTAGCTTTAGCTAACCTATTGAAGTCACCATAAAAACCCATATGGATTTCCAGTTGCAAAAGTTGAAAGCCCCTGATAGAAGCTGCAGCAAGAATTGACATGTTGTAGGACTAAGGGAGCATTCACACTACCGTCGGTGTCCGACATGTAGTGTCTGCTCCTAGTGTCCGCTCAAAATCTCGCACGTACATTAGGAGCAGACACTAGCTGTGTCCGTGACACCTGTCATTCACTTAAATGGGCATCGGGTGCGTTCTTTTGCACTCCGTGCCCTTCCTTCCCTGTCCGCAAGTGAAGATGTCCGACTTCTCAAGCGGACAGAAAAACCTGACATGCAGGGTTCCTCTGTCCGCTTGAGAAGTCGAACATCTTCACTTGCGGACAGTGAAGGAAGGGCATGGAGTGCAAAAGAACGCACCCGATGCCCATTTAAGTGAATGACAGGTGTCACGGACACAGCTAGTGTCCGCTCCTAATGTCCGTGCGAGATTTTGAACGGACACTAGGAGTGGACACTACCTGTCGGACACCGACGGTAGTGTGAATGCTCCCTAAAACCTGTAATTCACTTTTTGGCTGCACCTTTTCCTACAGAAGACAATTCATCTTTGGGGTTTTTAGATGCTAGATATTCCATGAAGCATTGTCCAGCCAGTGAGGAAGCATCACATGCTAAACATGGCATGATTGTAAGCTTTTATGAGCCGGGCCCTCTATCCTGTGCAGCCCCTATCCTCTAGCCTGTGCAGCCCCATGGAATTAATATAATAAAGTACAGTACCATGGAATTAATAAAATAATGTACAGTATCATGGAATTAATATAATAATGTGCAGCCCCATGGAATTAATATAATAATGTACAGTACCATGGAATTAATATAATAATGTACAGTATCATGAAATTAATATAATAACGTGCATCCCCATGGAATTAATATAATAATGTACAGTACCATGTAATTAATATAATAATGTGCATCTCCATGACATTAATCTAATAATGTACAGTACCATGGAATTAATATCATAATGTGCAGCCCCATGGAATTAATATAATAATGTACAGTACCATGGAATTAATAAAATAATGTACAGTATCATGAAATTAATATAATAACGTGCATCCCATGGAATTAATATAATAATGTACAGCACCATGGAATGAATATAAAAATGTACAGCTCCATGACATTAATCTAATAATGTACAGTACCATGGAATTAATATAATAATGTGCATCCCCATGGAATTAATATAATAATGTGCAGCTCCATGGCATTAATCTAATGATGTACAGTACCATGGAATTAATATAATAATGTGCAGCCCCATGGAATTAATATAATAATGTACAGTACCATGCAATTAATAAAATAATGTACAGTATCATGAAATTAATATAATAACGTGCAGCCCCATGGAATTAATATAATAATGTACAGTACCATGGAATTAATCTAATAATGTGCAGCTCCATGGCATTAATCTAATAATGTACAGTACCATGGAATTAATATAATAATGTGCATCCCCATGGAATTAAAATAATAATGCACAGTACCATGGAATTAATAAAATAATGTACAGTATCATGGAATTAATATAATAACGTGCAGCCCCATGGAATTAATATAATAATGTACAGTACCATGGAATTAATATAATAATATAAATCTCCATGGAATTAATATAATAATGTGCAGCTCCATGGAATTAATATAATAATGTACAGTACCATGGAATTAATATAATAATATGCAGCCCCATGGAATTAATATAATAATGTACAGCACCATGTAAAGAATATAATATTGTACAGTACCATGGAATTAATATAATAATGTGCAGCCCCATGGAATTAATGGTGCTCTAAAAATAAATAATATATTTTCAAAACATGGGGTAAAACTAGGCATATTTTTCATTGAAGTCAACGAAAGGCTGTTTTCAGGTGTATATGAGCGTATTTAGGCATGTATAACAGTTGTAAACCATCTTTTGTCTACACCAAAACGCACTTCATTTTTCTCACATGAAAATACCCTAAAGACATTCAAGTTTTCAGATTCAGTTTGTGAAGTCAAAACCTGGCATTAAGGGGGAGAATGTATTACGGACAAGAACTACTTCTCCAGGTTTTTTTTACAATTTGCTTCTAGTTTTGGCTTAAAAAACTGCATTAAAAAAACTGAACATGTAAACACACCCTTATTCTAAGCAATATAATACTAAACGGAAATTGTCCTACAGAAGAAAGAAGTTGAGGACAGTGTACAGCCATACACTAAATATTTATACGGTTATAAAAATGGCCAGTTTGAGGAGCAGAAAGTATATATTTGTGCTCTGAGAGTTTCACAAATAAGGGAAAGTGTGTTTTTCCCTTGAGCCTAGCTCTGAAAATCCAGCCTTTAATGATTTGGAAAGAAACATATTTCAGCACTATTGCAATACGAGCGCATTAGAGCTATAGTCTGAGGCATTTGCAGGTCTCTGTGCATAGTACCTCGGGAAAGATTCCAAACAGCTAGACCCACTCATAACCCTCCCAAAGGCAGAGTGTTAACAGTGTCTGAGCATTGTTAGGGTCAGCTGATACCATGTATTACATCACCAAAAATGTACCAAAGCAGCTATTGAGGGATTAGGATAAGACATTTGATAGCTCATGTAATGTTACTTGTACTTTTACCAGAATGTGTTGTGAAATGAGAACCAAGTCAACCTTTTACTTTGAGGGTTTTTCCCTACATTACATCAACGAGGATAACACAACATTTCCTAAATGATAACTGCAAAGAATATCCAACCTGAAATTATCCCATTTGTATGTAATGGTGCTACATACTATTTATATTTTATGTACTATATATATTTATCAGAATTAAAACTAAATCTATGGTGCTCAAAAGTATCTGCCTAAATATGTTGTCCCATTGCCACTCCTGGTTTTCCTATGAAGCTCTTTATAACCCCAATTCCAAAAAAGTTAGAAGGCTGTGTAAAATATAAGTAAAACAAGAATGTAATGATGTAGAAATCTCGAATAACCATATTTTATTCACAATATAACATGTAGCAGGAGTTCAAAGTTAGACATTTTCCCGAAGGCATTAATTCATTTAGAAATTGATGGCAGCAACATCTCAAAATTGTTAGGATAGGGTTAACAAAAAGCTGGAAAATTAAGTGGTACTAATGAAAAATAGCTGGAGGATCAATTTTCAAGATCAAGTCACATGACTGTGTATAAAAAGAGCATGTTAGAGAGGCAGAGTCTCTGAGAAGCAAAAATGGTCAGAGGTTCCCCAATCTGTGAAATTATGTCTAAACATGGCGACTTAATAAAATATATATATATATATATATATATATATATATATATATATAAATAAACATTAGATATAGATATAGAGATAGAGATAGAGATAGAGATAGAGATAGATAGATAGATAGATAGATAGATAGATAGATAGATAGATAGATTTATATATTGCAGGGACTACATGGTGGCTCAATGGTTAGCACTGCAGCCTTGCAGTGCTGGAGCCCTGGTGTTCAAATCCCGCCAAGGGTAAAAAAACATCTGTAAGGAGTTTGTATGTTCTCCCCGCGTTTGCATGGATTTCCATCCCAAATTCCAAAGACATACTGATAGGGGAAAAAAAGTACACTGTGAGCCCATGGGGGGGGGGGACTCACATTCTACATATATATATATACATTGCTGAACCAGTGGCATAACTAGGAATGGCGGGGCCCCATGGCAAACCTTTGACATGCCCCCCCCCCCCAAATGACACCAAAGACCCCAACCAACCCCCCCTGCATTCCTGTGCGCACCATTATGCCCCTTCACCCAGTATTATGCCCCATAGTGGCCCCTGCACACAGTATTATGCCCCATAATGTCCCCTGCACACAGTATTATGCCTCATAGTGGCCCCATCACCCAGTATTATGCCCCATAGTGGCCCCATCACCCAGTATTATGCTCCATTGTGGACACGCATTAACAATATTATACTCTGGGGTCTTTTCAGACCCCAGAGTATAATAATCAGAGACCGAGAGGGGGATACAAACATAAACACTGTTACTTACCTATCCCTGCACTCCCCGCTGTTGGCTATCTTCAATGACGTCAGGGTCATCATATGACTGGGGGCCTGCGTCGCGATGCAGGCCCCCAGTCATGTGATGTCTGAGATGTCACACAAGTAGGCCCCGAAGCCTTCGCAGAGCGTGGATAGGTAAGTAACACTGTTTGTTATGTTCGTTTACCTCTCCCTGGCCTCCAATAATTATACTCGGGAGTCTGAAAAGACCCCTGAGTATAATAATGATGCTTGTAAGGCCTGTGGTGTCACTTACCGATCCCGGCCCCTGGTAAGTAAGTAGAACCAGTTACTGGCTGGGGTAACTCCAGTCAGTAACGGCCTATTAAAAAAAACAAAAAACGCAGAGGTAGCTGCTGTCGCCAAGCCCCCTAATGTCCCGGGCCCTGTGGCAGCTGCCTCCGCTGCGTCCCCGGTAGTTACGCCACTGTGCTCAACATAATATTGCAAAGACTTTACATATCTTACCATGTACAAAACCTGACATTATCAATATACTCAGTAAATCTGTAAAAATCCATCTACAAAAGGGACAATGCCGATGGTCAATATTGGATGCTTGTGATTTGGTAGCCCTCATGCGGCAGTATGAGAAAAATAGCTATGAATAGGTAATAAAATTCGCTGCATGGGCTTAGGAATACTTCCAGAAATTATTGTCTGTGAACACAGTTTACCGTGCAATCCAGAAATGCAAGATAAAACTTTAGCATGTATAGAAAAAGCTATATATCAACATAATCCAGAAACGCCACCGTTTGTCTGTGGTCGTCTGTGGTCCAAAGCCCATTTAAAATTGACAGATGCAAAATGGAAATCAGTTCTGTGAATTAAAATGTAAAATTCCTTATGGAAACCACAAACATCATGTCCTGTGGTGTCAAGAGGATATGGACCATCCAGCTTGCTATCAGCATACAGTTCAAAACCTGCATATCTGATGGTATGGGGTTGTATTAGTAACTATGGCTTTGACAAGCTTACACATCAACTATAAATGCTGGGCAGTATATACTGCAGAGATTATAAAACAGCACATGCTCCCACGCTGACATCTCTTCCAGGGAAGGCCATGCATATCTCAGCCGCCAAAAAATAATAGACAATATTCATGATAAAAATGCAAATCTTTACTTAACCCCTTACCGCCAGTGACATTTTTTGATTTTTGATTTTCACTTTTGACTCCCTACCTTGCAAACCCCATAACTTTTTTTTTTTTTTTTCCATTCACAGAGTCATGTAAGGGCTCAATGTTTGTAGGACTAATTGTTCTTCATGATGGTACTATTTATTATTCTGTACAATACACTGGGAACCTGGAAAAAATTCTGAATTGGACAAAAAGTGCATTTGTGCGACTTTGTTACAGGTTGTGGTTTTACGGCGTTCACACTTCAGCCAAAGTGACATGTCACTTGTAGAGATGAGTGAGTAGTACTCGATCGAGTAGGTATTCGATCGAATACTACGGTATTCGAAATACTCGTACTTGATCGAGTACCACTCGCTGTTCGAATGTGAAAGTTCGATGCAGAACCAGCATTGATTGGCCAAATGCTATACAGTCGGCCAATCAACGCTGGTTCTTCTCCTACCTTTAGAAGTCTTCTCCGTGCAGCTTCCCCGCGGCGTCTTCTGGCTCTTCCAGCTCTTCATTCACTCTGCAAGGCATCGGGCCTGGGCAGAGGCGACTGCGCATGTCCGCTTGTAGTGCGGGCATGCGTAGTCGGCTCTGCCCAGGCCCGATGCCTGGCAAAGTGAATGAAGAGCCGGAAGAGCCAGAAGACGCCGCGGGGACGCTGCAAGGAGAAGATTGCACGGAGGATCCAGCCCGACCCTCACTCGTGGACTTGGTAAGTATAATTTGATCGAACCTTGCCTACCCCTGAAACGAGCATTTTTCCCCCCATAGACTATAATAGGGTTTGATATTTGATTCGAGTAGTCGAATATTGAGGGGCTACTCGAAACGAATATCGAACCTCGGACATTTTACTGTTCGCTCATCTCTAGTGACTTGTATTCTGTCTTTTGGTATAATTCCAGGGATACCAAATTTATATTGTTTTACCACAACAACATGGCTACACAGAATAAGCGTCCAGGTGTTGAACTGGCATGCCTGCAGCCCAGATCTTTCAATAACAGAAAACAATTGGCACAGTAAGAAAAAAAAAAACCCGGGACGGTTGTGCGTTTCACCAACATTCAGTTAATGTATTGTATATGGCTAACTGTAGTTCTCAAAAATAATAGGCAAATGCACTTTTTGCTAGTTTATAATTTCTGCATAGACACTGTACAAGTAATAATGATGAAAAAATTATTAATCTTATCAGTAGGATATAGGGTAACACCATGATCTGTGGGGGACTGACCACTGGGAACCCCATTAATCCCGAGAACAGGGATCCATGCTCCTCTCCACTCGATTCCTTCTCAATGTTAATAATAGAGATATGTGAGAAACCTAGAGGTAGTCCTCCACTGAACATGAAGTTATCCGCTTTCCTATTGATTGAGAATGACCTCAAAAGTTGGTCTAAAACAATCCTGTGAAAAATAAACACAATATGAGCAGTCAATAAAGGCATGTGCCATTTTGCCACATTGTCCACGTAGGGTGTTTTATTCACATATTATGTTACAAAAAGGTTTGTCCACTGAAAGCATGCCCTATCAATAACTCATTAAATGGGCATATCGGTATGACGGTAAAGAGTCCGTGGCTCTGGGTTTCCCTTTATTAACCAGAGCAGGAAACTTCTTTAAAGAGTTGCTTGGTGCCCCAATGTATTTTCTGTCCCAATGTCACCTGCATGTGGATGAGACAACAGATTCTTATGTCAATTGTCAGAATTGTCAACAACTGCCTCAAAAGAATAGGTGATCCTAGGCAGAGAAGCCCTGTAGAACATTTTTTACTGTATTTCCCAGTGCCAACTGGGTAAAGAACCTTTGTACTTATAACTAGAGATGAGCGAACAGTAAAATGTTTGAGGTTCAATATTCGTTTTGAGCCCCTCAATATTTGACTACTCGAATCGAATATCGAACCCTATTATAGTCTATGGGGGGGAAATGCTCATTTTAGGGGTAGGCAACGTTCGATCAAATTATACTTACCAAGTCCACGAGTGAGTTTCGGGCTGGATCCTCCGAGAAGTCTTTTCCGTGCAGCGTCCCTGTGGCATCTTCCGGCTCTGAATTCACTCTGCCAGGCATCCTAAAGGTAGGAGAAGAACCAGCATTGATTGGCCGACTGTATAGCATTCAGCCAATCAATGCTGGTTCTGCATCAAACTTTTACATTCGAATAGCGAGTGGTACTCAATTTGAGTACGAGTATTTTGAATACCGTAGTATTCGATCGAATACCTACTCGATCGAGTACTACTCGCTCATCTCTACTTATAACCATGTCACATTTTTCTGTATATTATAAGCACTCCTTATTTTACCAAAAAAGTTGTGTTGGCACTAAGGTCCAGTAATATTCCAGGTAACAATCCAACATCCTTTCTTTGCTGGATTAATTTGTTTTTGTGTTGTAATGGCATCCGTGTCTCAGAGCGTTTACAATGAAATGTTGTGTTGGAAGATTTTGACGCTGTCGTAGTCTCGTGATTAGAACAGGGAGTATTACTCAATAACTAATTATTTTCTCTCAAGTAGCCGTGTTTTGTTAACAAGTCTTCAGAGTAAGGTTTTTCTACACTTGCAGTTAATTTGTTTTTACAACAGCAGCTGTTGATCAATGCCTGGGACATTTGGAATGATGTAGAAGTCTGTGCCCGGTATCAGAAACCGTATACATTAAGAAATGTTCTACATGAATTCTGCCTTGTGGTTATTTGTAGACTGGAATCTTACGCCTGCTCATTCCATTCCATACACATTTCACATTGCCCAGTCAGTCTTCGATCTCTCCGCATACTTGTATGCTTGATATCCATATGTCATTTATATATCTGTTTGGTAAACACTAACTTAGAAGCTTAAGGAATCAAATAGGTCATGTTGTTAAAAATACACATACTAGAAATATATGGTTAGCAATAAGACATATACCCAAGTACAATATACTATCAATATATGTTACCCATAGTCCATGGCCCCAAACAATACAAAAGTGGCAGATGTAACATAAATGGAAGCAACTCATGAAAATGTTACTTTTAAGTAAATACAGTACTGGAAAAATGTAGTGATGTCTCTGACCAATTGATCATATTTCTTCTCTCTTCCATCTGGTCTGCCATGTCCACTTCTTCCAGCTTTAATTTGTCGCTGTAAAGTTTGCAGCACAGACATCTTTGGCTCCTCACTTTCCCAGACACCTGACCCACATTTTCCTTACCTACACAAAGTCCCAATGCTGCTATCATACTAAGTATAAAATACGAGATATAACAATCCCCTGGAAATGAATAATACCCCATATGTATCTTTAAATTAAGAATGCCCCAGTGTGTTCCCTTAATTAATAAAACAACCCACTAATAATGATTAATAATATTAGCAGAGGACGAATATAAAATATACTTGCACTGATATCTGCATCCTCTCCTGTGTTCCAGCGCTGGGCCAGGCATCACCTTTACTGCTCTACCTGTATTTTTATATGGAATAACTGAAGCAGTGTCTTTAAGTTGACAGGACTGTGGTACCCAATCACTACGCTCAGCAGTGCAGCAGTATACAGTGTTTGGCTGCAGTGGACCTGTCGACGTTACATAATCGCTGCACCCGATCTGCAACATACACGTGCAAGTAATGGACATTACAACCTTCTCCTGCTACCTGCTTTCAAATGCATGATACGACAATCCCTTTAAATTACAAGTGCCCCTCAATTACTAGTGTCCCTGTATGCCCCCCATAAATCAATAAAGCCCTCAAATAAAATATATATGTCACACCTTCCGCTGTTCAATAGGAAACAGCATTGGCATTAGTTGCATGCAAGATACCACGGAGTGCAGAGTTGTCTGATTTCAAGAAAGGGGTAATTGTCGGGTACCACATAAATGATCGATCCTTAAGGGACATAGCAAGCGAACTGAATTACCCAAAATCAACAGTGGCCTATGTGATTACAAAGTGGTAGGTGAACGGTGATTGTCGGAATATGTTCCGAGTTGGCAGACCCCCGAAACTGGGAGATAGAGACTGACAAGTGCTGGCCAGAGGAACCGCACCCAACCGATGGCTCACATACACCAGGAGTTTCACCAGACATCCGAGAGTATTGTGCCGATCAATACCATCCATAAGGAAGCATCTGCTGGGTTCTACCAACTATTGGATAAGAATAAATGGTTTTATATTCTACATTCTGCATTATCAACTCACTTTTTTCTATTATACTAAATATAAGTAAATTATGCCCCTAAATCAATAAAAAAGATATACCATATAATGACAATGTGTATTTAAGATACAGATGGTCTTAAAGTTATTTATTTTTTTCTTGCTTACACAATTTGCGTAGGGGATGGTGTTTATGAAATCCACTATTAATGCCTGGAGTCAGGTGGTAATAACTGGATCACATCTAACTGTACAAAAAAATAGTAAAAAAAAAATCCCCATAATAAGTTATTAAAAATCTATACTACTCATCTGAAATGGACTCCTCCCTGCCAGGACATTTTCTAATAAGATCTAGAAAATATTCTATAATCTATTTAATGTAAATCAACATGCCATACAAAGGTGGAATTTCTTTCCACGCTGCTAATTGCACCTATTATTCATCTTGTGAACTTGGCAGGTCTGGTGACATTATAGTAAAATTTCTCCCCACAGAACCCTGCCAATTTCAGCCTTAATTCCGTCAGTAAACAACTTCAACCGTGTTGGGAAAATTCCATTAATCATTCATGTTCGGCAAAGAATGATACTCAGAGGAGCTGTCAGTATCCAGTACTCAGTATTTGTTTTGTAATTAGGAATGCGAAGTAAAGGAGCAGGAATGCATCAAACTTGTAACTCCAGAAGGACTTGGTGGGCATGATGATTATAAGACTACTTATTAGCACTCAGCTTTAACAATTATAATAGTGAAATGGATGTGGAATCTCAGAACTGTCAGCTGACTTTTATGAATATGATGTGCAGACAACACTGAGTCCACTGTATACACATTGATAGGTCTTGAGCTGAATCAAAAGGTATGTTAGGTGACTAAGCACCCATTATGCTAAACAGTGCTACATAATCCAAAGTAAAGATTGCATAAACTTAAAGCATACATGCAGTAAGGGCTTCTTTAGTCTAATCAAGCGGGACAGTCCAGCGTTTCAGGTACTGTCCTGCTGTCCCTGGCCACAAGAAGTGATGTCACCTGTATCTGTCTCCTTAGGAGATAAAGTTGAATACGGATGTGGAGCAGCTGTGTGCATCACCATTTAGGCTTCAATTAAATGCAATAAGAACTAGGCTGCAAACATCACTACAGTCAGAATCTGCATGGAGCTCAATAGTAACTGAGTTAGGGTAGTATAACATTTTTATTTGTATATAATACATATCTGTAGTTACTGAGGGGACATTATGTAGGGGGTACTTTAAGGAACCATTAAAGGGGCTCTATCAGCAAAATTATGCTGATAGAGCCCCACATATGTGTGAATATTCAGGCACCGCTAATCTAATTTTAAACCCCCCCGCCTATTTTAAAATAAAACTATAAAAACATATATGTAAATGATACGTGAATGTGCACGCTGGGCGGTCCTTCCTCTTCTTTCTTCTTCCAGTGACGTCCCCCTCTTCTGGATCTTCTCCGCCTTCATCTTCTGTTTTTCGGCGGGTTGTCTTCAAATCCCGCGCATGCGCAGTAGCGCTCCCTCCGGAGCACTACTGCACACGCGCCACCTCCATTTTTGTTGTAGTTCTAAGTATCCTTAGAACTATGCGAGCATGCGCAGAACACTCGCGAACATCTTCATATCCGGAAGAAAAGAAGATGAAGGTGAAGAGTCAGGACAGGAGGACGTCTCTGGAAGAAGAAAGAAGAGGAAAGAGGGACTGAAGATGACGTCGGATCATGCACGACCGCCCAGCGTGCACGTTCAGGTATCATTTATATATATGTTTTTATAGTTTTATTTTAAAACAGGCAGGGGGTTTAAAATTAGATTAGCGGTGTCTGAATAGCCTTTTTAAAGCTTTTTAAAGCTTAACTTTGGTTAGAGACCACTAAAGTATTAAAATGGTCCTGCAGGTAGAGATCCACTAAAGGGTTGTGACCCCTAGAGCAGCTTACAATAAAAAAATACTACATAGTTATCTCTCTGTTCACTCAAGGATCGAGCGGAGAGTCCGAGAGTCTCTGTCCAGGTCCATCGTCATCACTGCTCAGTCACTGGTGGCTGCATCGGTCACACAAGGACCCAAATAGAGACTCTCTTTCATATAATGCATGCAGATAAAGCAATATAAATCACATGACAGGTTCACTTTAAACACCTCTACCGTATGCACTTTATTGTGTTTATTCAAATACAACAAAATTCATTAACTGATCAGCAGGAACGCTGAGAGTTTCCACCACCCCAATCCTATCTGCACATCAAAAATATCAAATACCTGGAATACCCTTTAAAATGATGAAATTTCAGTTGCCTAACGACTAAGGAGGGGACTTGGAGCTTATTGCATAAAGTTTTATTAGTCAATGTATAAAGCAAATGCAGTACGCGCTAAGGCTCCACTGGTGCTGGCATTCAGCCACAATTTTATCATTTAGTTATCAGAGGATATGGAGCTTTGTGGAAGAAAAATACCATAACAGGGGTACTAAACTATTTTTTTAGCAAAGGTTCACTGACTAGGATTCACCATAACATAAATGTCTGAACTGAACAATGGCAGAATCTCTCCAGTGTTTACATTTGTTAGGACATGCCTCTAACCCCAACCAGTCCTGCCATGCCCCCTTTTATCTCAGTTAGTTATACACTACAATGCCCCTTAAGTAGTCTCCACATTATATAATACTTCATTGGTGCCCCACCCAGTATAATTCCTCCTTACCCCCTTAGTCCTGTCCATAAAGTATACTTGCCCCAACATAGTATAGTGCCCCCAAACACAATCAACTCCCTCATAGTGCCCCCAGACAGTACAGTGTCCCTTCTAGAGGTGTAAATGACCCATTGCAGAGTCCCTCCATTCCCTGCCTAAGGACATTGGACAGCAGTTGAGAGAAATACTGATCTCTCAACTACTGTCCTTTAAAGGGAGTCTGTCAGCAGGAAATCCGCATAAAACTAATGACAGTACTTATAGGGTGGCTTCTACACTTTCCAAAAATGTATTTTTTATTTTGCATTGCAGCTCCATTTTCATGAAAATCAATGTTTTATTTGTATGCAAGTCTTTGATAAGTGTAGAAGCTGCCCTACAATGTACTGTCATTAATTTTACAATTGTTTTTGCTAACAGACTCTCTTTAAACACTGATGTATTATGGCAGCAGCAGAGATTGCCAACCTTCATAGCCACACTCTGACTACTTGTGTGTATGTGGCAGGAACAAGGGCATCGCTGTTGATACTACTGTAATACATCAGTGTGAAAGGGACAGTGGTCAGGGGATCGATCTTTCTCCTAACTTCGGTCAGTGTCATTATGCTGCAGCAGGATGGCAGGGATCTGGACAGTTGGAGTCCATGGCACAGGGTTGGATCATGGTCTGCCAGTTGAATACCCCTGCATTATAGAGATAACATTAACTTAGCATTGTTTTCCAGACCATTTTAGTTAAAAAAAAAAAAAAAAATGTTAATGGTATTTAAGGGTCAACATTAATTTTATGGGGTTTTTACCGTACATAGTCAGATAATGTTACATTAAACAAATACCCCCTTAATCTACACTAGCTCACCTCTAGTGAACTTACCGCATAATAAGGACCGCAATATATCACCAAGAGAGAACTTAGAGTCACAGGGACTTATCATATACATGTGCTTTTCCACTTGGATGGACTTTGTGCATAGATCTCACCCTACAGCCATCTAGGGCCATGTTATACAACATCATCATTAAAAGAGGCAGAAGATTTACCTAGGTTCAATATTTCCCCCTGACCTTTGACTGGATTATGTCTGATCCAAAGCCATTTCTATGTGTTTCACCCATGACTGATGGAAACCTTAATCATGGAGTAACTTGTAACCTCTTCACTGCAGGTCATGAACCTTTTTGCAAATTAACATTTTAACATCAGTAGGAAAATGTGCTACATCCCAGGGAAAAAAAGCATTAATGCTCTGAGATCTGCATATCAAAGCAGAAAAGAAATGAGGAAATTCAATGAATGCAAAATTATGGACCTACAGAGGACCGTCTTTGTTAAAATCTACATGGCACTATCTGTACACTCCAGAGTATTCTACCAAAGGCACAGGCCAAGTGTACCTGGAAAACCTCTGTGTTTTTGATTCTTTATGACACAGAGAAAGGGCCTTATAAAATATTAGATAAAAGGTCTCTTTCAAAGTACTTTATGCGCTTTATGGTAAAATTCTCTCCGTCTGGCTGTTCTGCATACTTAAAAGTCAGGGCCACCTTGACTAGATTTGTTTTTAATATATACATAAATGCTGCATCCTCTTCAGTCCTCAATCCGTAGAAATCTGAAATGTCTCATTGTTCCCGGGATTTCTATAAAAATAATGAAGAAGCCTTTTCAAAGGGAGTGGATTTTGTTGACACCATCGACAGCTGAGTCTGGTTATGCAGCGGCATTGTGAAGGGAAAACCATTTTCAGGTTTCAAAACAGACTTCTTATTACCCTGCCATCTTTTCACGGCGCTTTTATTTATTTATTTCGTTTTTCTTTTTTTTTTTTTTTACATGACATTAGAGAGTCCGAAGTGACATACATTTTTTATGGTTTCATAAAGTCGTCTCCTGACCGGGTCACCCTTCTCATAACTAGGGAGCAGAACGCTTGAAAAAAACCATTCATCAACCTGAAAGGAGACGCTGTCTTGTGCTTTGCAATATGCACTAAGTCTGGCGAGCTGCGACTCAGTGCAAATGCTAAGTTACTCCTGTGGTAATGGCAGATGACCCTCTCACTTCTATTACTACAAGAAGTGCTGCTCTAAAATGGTAGGAGCACAGAGGCGGCTAGACTTGTGACTTCACTGTCACCCATCCTTCACGCAGACCTGGGGGATGTCAGGTGAAAATAGATTAGGAATATTATATAAGACTCTACGCCGTTGTATTCAAGCTCAAATATGCAATTGTCTGCTTCTGCTCTGCATGTTCTATCCTGACTTCATTGAGCCTATGTCTGTTTTTATGGAAATACATTTTGAAACAAAAAAAATTCTAAATTTAATAAATAAAAATTACAAAAAGGAAATATTATATAAAACAATAGTAAGTAGTTCTCAGTAAATATTGCATGTCATATTCATATTATCCTTAAATTGTATGTACTTATATACATAGTTATTAGAGTTGATTCGAATACTAGATTCAAATACCTCGCTCCATAGGAATGCATGTTAGCGGCCGGCACCGCCGCCGGCCGATTCTTAACCCTTTGGTTTTCGGCCGCTTCCATTCATTCCTATGGGAGTGAGGTATTCTAAACTATAGTTTCGAATACTATTCGCTCATCTCTATTAGTTATATATTCGGAATTACATTACCTATCCAGCAGATAGGTCCTCACTATGGAGAGCTGAAAATCCCCTTTAGGCTAGGGCCCCATGGGACAGAAATACTGCGATTTGCCCGCGGCGTAAAAGTCACAGGATAAATTGCATCGCTTTGCAGTAAGTAAGTTGATAGGATTCTAGCGAATCCCATGCCCACTTTGCGGTAACAACTGCGGTGCAGACATGCCGTGATTTCCAAAACCGGTGTGCTTTTGGAAATCATAGCATGTCAATTATACCTACAGAAATGCCAGCGGTTTCCCCATAGTTATGATTGTAACAAAGTTTGCAATGCATTGCTTCTGCGGTTTTCCCGCAGCGCTTTTTTGCTGCTTAACCTTGCCACTCCAGAACAAAGAATTTTATGGTCCCTCTGCACTGTAATTATGACGTGCTGTATACCCTTATGACCGATGCAGCCGATTGCTGGTCTCAATGGCGATGGTTGCATGTATAAGAAAACAACCAGTGATTGGTTGCAGAGATCATATATGGATGTATGACTTATTATTTCTTAAGCAATGTACAATAAAGACTGGTGGGAACCCTGGAACACCTGCACTGGGGCAGTGAGGAAAAACCTGTTCTTTTTTTAGTTTATCACATTGTCTGAGGTTATTACATTTTTTTACACCATAGAGAACTTCTTTAGTTTTCCAAATCATGGCAAAAAAATGGCTAAAGCTGTATTTCAAACCATTGGCTGGATCTGCAAAGTCAGCTCTGCTGTGTGTTGTACAATGCACGCTTCTTTCATATACAATATGCATGATTTTTTAGTTCATATTTATTCTAATTATTCAATTAAACAAAGATAATATTATGGAAAAATTAGATCTTGGCTAATGGGCTGTAACGTTCTCACTGCTACTGATCGGATTCTATTAAATGTAGAAACGGAGTGGAAGTATATTAGTTCTGATAATCCTCTACAATGGCGTCTTCATTATTTAATAAGTATAGCACTTTCTTTTCTTTATTTACTATTACTTATATCTGTATCATCATCATATTCTGCATATTTATATGCTCTGACAATGGCCCATCTCCAGCATGGGGCACTAATTCCCTGAAGTCAGGTATTTATACTCCAGGGGTAACATTAAACATGGCATTTGACCCATCAGTATATATCGTTGTAGTGTGGGAGGACATTGACTGTATTGTCAGGAGACCTACACATGTATAAAACTGTATGCTTTCCTCAATTCTAAACATATTTATTATTCTGTCTGACAGCTTTATTATGTTTATATCCAGCATTAGTGTTTTAGGACCAGAATATGGTCTATGCTATTCAATAAAAAGTTTATTTGTTGCATGATAATTAATATATCCAACCAGACCATACATGACCCTTATAGAACCCTGCAATGTATGTGTCTTGTTTTCTGAGTGAGAAACTTTATTTGGACTTGTATCTAATGTAATCTATTTTTTACAATGACAACTTTGTTTTTCTTGCACTTTATCACTATATGAGAGCACTGTCCATTGCAAACGCCTCCTTGCTTACATAGAATACATATGGCTTTAATTTTTTCTTCTTTTTGATGTTGCATTATTAAGATATATGTAAGGAAGGCAAATATACATTCACTTACTAAGTAAGATATCTATAGTTAGTCATGGTATAGTACGTTTGTTTTTTTGAGGGTCCCTCCAGTACCTTTTATCTTCACCTGAAGATGGTTTGAGTCTTGTTCGTGTCTGTGTTCAATAGTCTGAGTTTTGTTTGTTTATATGTTCTTAAATGTTTTAAGTATTTTTTTTTTTTTAGCAATATGAACCAAGACTCTTTAGGGCTTGTTCAAAGAGAGGAAAATTTTTCCGCCGTGTGGTTTTTGGGTATGGGTAGCCGCAACTGGATGCCGATGCAATGTATCGGCATTCTGTCGTGGCATCTCCCTCCTGATTAGGCCCGAATGAATGGTTCTAAACAGGAGCGTGTCTCAAGTCGCGGACGCCACGGCTGACCCAGTCACGGAATCCACAGTACAATAGGTCATGTCGCTTCTTTTATGTAATTGCTGTCCAACAGTTAGCCTCCACTAGAGAAGGGAAAACCTGTTGATTTGTATTGTTTTGAGTTTGGCTGGTTCACAACCATGATTTGTTTTTAGTCGAACACCAGTTTAAATTGACCTAAAATATAGTGTATAACACTGTCAGGGCTCCTAAGAACCCATCTGTTCAATTTCTAGCTCCCTAAGACAAACACAGCCAATGTTATGTTAAAGAGAAAGTGACATGTATGTCTATTGAAAAACGAATGGTAAGCAGCGGATACAAACTCCAAGTTTAACCATTCATACGCTGTCACTTGCTTTACGCATTTTAACATTTGAAACGCTCTAAAAAATTTTAAAAAGACATGTGGTTGTACTGCAAAAAGCAGTGCTTTCAGAGCTACAGGGCTTGTTGGTTTTTTGCAGAGAGAAATTTGTGGCTGTGTGTCTAGTTGAAAAGTAATAAATAATTGACCAAAATGTATCTATTCATTTGAGCAGATTGGAAATCAAAATGGTTTGGGGGGTTTTCATGCCAACACTGTGGAAACAACAGTGTGGTCTAGTGGAATGTGATGGACCAGGCTGCAGGAAATGGCTGAGTGGTGGTGGCTGTGGCAACATAAGTGGCAGTATGGCATGGAATAATATGATGGACTAGACCGCAGGACATGTCTAGCTGAGTGGTGGGAGTGGTGGTAGTTGTGGCAGCATGAGTGGTAGACAATAAAGAGTGGATGCATATGATGACCAGGCAGCAGGACATATCTGGCTGAGTGGAGGCAGTGGTGGTAGCTGTGGCAGGTAGAGATGCAGTACGGCTCCCCTTAAATAACAGAGATTTTTTTAAAAATAAGCACAGGCTACAAGACTATTTATTGTGTAAACAACAAAGCCTTTTCCAGATTAGCAGGCTCCGTCATGCCTGCTTATTGGGTGAGCAAAAAAAAAAAAAAAACCCTTAAATAACAGAGATTTTTCAGATTAACACAGGCAGAACATGCAGAATCGGCATTTTGCTGTTAGAACAGCAGTTTGTATGTATTTAACAGAAACTATAAACTCTTTCCCCCCAAAAAAACCCCTAAAGAAAAGATATTTAATTAATAGGATTGACTTTGTTAGTAAAACTATGCTAACCACTATGTGGACAGATCAAACTTTTCTATTGCAAAACAGCAAAGATATTCTTTCTCACTCCTATGATTTTTATTACTAATCTGCCAGTGCTTGATTAAAATCTGACTAAACAGTGTTATAATTCTCCTACTCCTAGCTGTATTGCAAGCTTTGCAGTACTCTTTGCAGTGCTCTGTGTCATGCAGTGATGAATAGAGATGAGCGAGTACTATTCAAAATGGTAGTTTTGAATAGCACGCTCCCATAGGAATGAATGGACGCAGTCGGCACGCAGCCGGGGCCAGCGTCCTCCCGTTTAACCCCCTGCACGCCGGCCGCTCCCATTCATTCCTTTGGGAGCGTACTATTCGAAACTACCATATTCTGACACCCATAACATTTTTATATTTCCATATACAGAGCTGCATAAAGGATCTTTTTTTGCAGGGCTGGATGTATGTTTTGGCGGCCTGGGCCATGGACCATTACAATATGGGGGCCTGTAACAGGGGCACTTAATGTATAGGGGCCTGTAATAAAGGCATTTACTACCGTGTTTCCCCAAAAATAAGGCAATTGTCTTATATTAAATTCTCCTCCTAAATATACACTCACCGGCCACTTTATTAGGTACACCATGCTAGTAACGGGTTGGACCCCCTTTTGCCTTCAGAACTGCCTCAATTCTTCGTGGCATAGATTCAACAAGGTGCTGGAAGCATTCCTCAGAGATTTTGGTCCATATTGACATGATGGCATCACACAGTTGCCGCAGATTTGTCGGCTGCACATCCATGATACGAATCTCCCGTTCCACCACATCCCAAAGATGCTCTATTGGATTGAGATCTGGTGACTGTGGAGGCCATTGGAGTACAGTGAACTCATTGTCATGTTCAAGAAACCAGTCTGAGATGATTCCAGCTTTATGACATGGCGCATTATCCTGCTGAAAGTAGCCATCAAATGTTGGGTACATTGTGGTCATAAAGGGATGGACATGGTCAGCAACAATACTCAGGTAGGCTTTGGCGTTGCAACGATGCTCAATTGGTACCAAGGGGCCCAAAGAGTGCCAAGAAAATATTCCCCACACCATGACACCACCACCACCAGCCTGAACCGTTGATACAAGGCAGGATGGATCCATGCTTTCATGTTGTTGACGCCAAATTCTGACCCTACCATCCGAATGTCGCAGCAGAAATCGAGACTCATCAGACCAGGCAACGTTTTTCCAATCTTCAATTGTCCAATTTCGATGAGCTTGTGCAAATTGTAGCCTCAGTTTCCTGTTTTTAGCTGAAAGGAGTGGCACCCGGTGTGGTCTTCTGCTGCTGTAGCCCATCTGCCTCAAAGTTCGACGTACTGTGCGTTCAGAGATGCTCTTCTGGCTACCTTGGTTGTAACGGGTGGCTATTTGAGTCACTGTTGCCTTTCTATCAGCTCGAACCAGTCTGGCCATTCTCCTCTGACCTCTGGCATCAACAACGCATTTCCGCCCACAGAACTGCCGCTCACTGGATGTTTTTTCTTTTTCGGACCATTCTCTGTAAACCCTAGAGATGGTTGTGCGTGAAAATCCCAGTAGATCAGCAGTTTCTGAAATACTCAGACCAGCCCTTCTGGCACCAACAACCATGCCACGTTCAAAGGCACTCAAATCACCTTTCTTCCCCATACTGATGCTCGGTTTGAACTGCAGGAGATTATCTTGACCATGTCTACATGCCTAAATGCACTGAGTTGCCGCCATGTGATTGGCTGATTAGAAATTAAGTGTTAACGAGCAGTTGGACAGGTGTACCTAATAAAGTGGCCGGTGAGTGTAGGTCCTGTCTTATTTTGGGGGGATGTCTTATGGTGCGGTTGACAACTGTCAGTCATGCCGGCACTTCCTTAGCGGAGTGCTGGCATGACTGCCGGTTGCAGGTAGTGTAGGGGAGGGGGAGAGGTATCCTACTTACCTTCCCCATCTTTGTAGCAGCGCTGGTGCTGCTGTTCGTCACGGCAGTGGAAGTGGTGGGCGGGGCTTAGCAAGGCTTCCGGCGGTCGCACCAGAAAGCCTCGCTTCGTGAACATTGCTGCTGCCTCTTCTGTTTTATCCACTGTGTTAGCTGCTGTGGGATGAGATGGGAGAGTGGTATATTGGGGCCCGTAATAGAGATACTATACTATATGTCGGCCTGTAATAGAGACACCATACTGTAAGGGGAGCTGTATCGGGGACAGTGTACTTGTACTATTGATATCCTTTGTTGCTGTACTGTATCACAAATATAAACTTTTATTGTGAAAATGAGCAACTTGGTGTACCCAGGCCATGTCCTCACCACTTGTGTACCAGTTTTCAGGGTTGGTTCCCTTGCCACAAAGTACTTTCCCATAACTGTCTATGTAACACACCCCTCCTAAATCAGCTCCATGGCTCTATCTGCCCTGTATTCTCTGTCTGCCTTTCTCTGCTGTACTGAGCACAATCCAAACCATTCATTGAATTTGGTTTTAATAGCTGTGACAATGACTCAGAAGATAGATGTCACTCCG
Source organism: Leptodactylus fuscus (assembly GCF_031893055.1). NCBI lineage: Eukaryota > Metazoa > Chordata > Amphibia > Anura > Leptodactylidae > Leptodactylus > Leptodactylus fuscus. The sequence goes on from NC_134269.1 coordinate 57,273,034, forward strand.
ACAGTTAGAGGACATCACTGGGTCGGTGAGGAGGGAGCCACCAACTATGTAATCTTGTGCTCCGGGTGGCAAGGACATGCTCTGAGAGCACCAAACTGCTAATCTGCAAACATAATAAAAGTTAATATTCTCATCAGCTGCAATAAACATTATGGCATTTATTAAAAAAGCAAGCAATGCTTACTTGTCTTTGTAATTTATTTTCAAGAAAAAATAATTCCTGTACAGTGACTATTTATAAAATTCACATAAAGAAACGTCAATTAGAATGTACCTTACATGTAGGCTATCTTTACTTTCAGCGCATAAATAAGCAAATCGTTGCTCTCCTTTTTGACGACAATAGAGTAGCTTTGATATACAAATCTCCACACTTATTATCTGCTCACAGGTGCAGTTTCGGTAAAATAAAAGCATAGCCCATCAATTCTTATAGATCCATCAATACTCCAATAAGAGCCATGAAAAGAGATAGTCAAGGCAGGAGGCTTATATCAGTAGTTATGACTTGTGGATGCAGTCTGACTGCCACTATTGAATTTATAATAAACCAATAATGACAAAAGTATAGGACAATTTCCAGCCGGGTATTACATTTGTCCTAAGTTTATTACTATTATAAACCATAAAGTTTGCGCTCGTATATAACAAAGTATGTGTATTCTCCAATGTCTGCATTAAAAGCATTGTTTAATATAAAAGATATAGCAGAGATGAAGCGGTTGTGGTGCTGTGCAGAGTTTCGTGACTAGTTGGTTCTCATCATCCTCTGTGTGCGTGGGGGGGGGGGGATTTGTGGGACTACTTTCTACATCTCTCCTGAATGAATCTGCAGAGACCATTTGCAGAGGTAAAAAAAATCCAATTCTGCATTTGCTCTTTGCAGTGGGCATCAGAAAAGGTTAAAGGTGTGACGGATATTAAACATAGGTACCAAAATCTACTAATAAGTGTGATGCACCCTGGCATTCGGTCTGAACAGTAATACACAAATAGTTATGGTTCCTGTATTATGGCCCCTGTACACTGATGTGCTAGATATGTTAATTTCTTTGTCACATTGTAATGTCTCATATTGTCTATCCATGTGTCCTCTGATTTGTAAAGTACTATGGAATATGTTGGCGCTATATAAATATAGATTATTATTATTATTATTATTATTATTCTTCAGTATACTGTGTATACAAAGATTTTTCCACCTATTCATTAAAAAAACAAACTATAGTCAAAGAGAAACATTTTATTTGTACATGTTTACTTGTTACATCTTTATGCAATTCCTGAACCCAATATACAGTAGTTAAAAGGAGTATGCAGGATTAGCAAGCACAGCTGCTTTCAGGAAGTGACATCATACCCATTGGTCCCATGGTAGCGCTACACTGTTTACCAATAAGTATTTGCACACCCAGGCAAACAAGATTTCTGCGGTCGTGATGTACGTCACGCCATCTGCCGTTAAATAGGAAACAGCATTGGCATTAGTGCACTGGCATTAGTCACATGCAAGATGCCACAAAGTGCAGAGTTGTCCAATTTCGAGAAAGGGGTAATTGTGGGGTACCACAGAAATCGTAGATCCTTAAAGGGCTCTATCATTGTAAAAAGTCATTTTTAACTAATCACATCCTTGCATAGCCTTTAGAAAGGCTATTTCACACCTACCTTTTGTATGTAAATTGCCTCAATAGATTTTGAATAAGTCTTTTTTTATTCATATGCGAATCAACTCCTCAGTGCCCAGGAAGTTGTCAGCCATCACTCCTCTCCCTGCTGTGTGCTGTGTATGAGAGCAGGGAGGAGGAGTCAGCAGCCTGTGCTTTATATACAGAAGACAGTGCACGAAGAGACTTCCAGTGAATGAAGAAGCTAATTAGCATATGAATAAAATGGACTTATTCAAAATCTACTGAGGTAATTTACATATTATTATTATTATTTATTTATATAGCACCATTAATTCCATGGTGCTTTACATTTGGGGGTTACATACAATACACAGAATATACAGGTAGATATAATACTAACAGTGACCGACTGGCACAGTGGGGTAGAGGGCCCTGCCCGCGAGGGCTTACAATCTATGAGGGAAGGGGGGTAGAGACAGAAGGAGAGGGGGAGACTGTACAGATGGCGGTGCGGTGATAGTGTTATTGGAGGTTGTAGGCCTTCCTGAATAGATGAGTCTTCAGCGCCTTCTTGAATCCTGTGATTGTGGGGGTCAGTCTTATGTGTCGTGGTAAGGAGTTCCAGAGTATGGGGGATGCACGAGAGAAATCTTGGAGACGGTTGTGTGAGGAGCGGATGAGGGCAGAGCGGAGTAGGAGGTTGTTGGAGGATCTGAGGTTACGTGTGGGCAGGTAGCGGGAGATTAGTTCAGAGATATATGGAGGGGACAGGTTGTGGATGGCTTTGTATGTTAGCGTTAGTAGCTTGAACTCAATTCGCTGGGCTATAGGTAGCCAGTGGAGGGACTGGCAGAGGGGAGCAGCTGATGAAGATCGGGGGGGTGAGGTGGATTAAGCGAGCAGTGCAGTTTAGGGTGGACTGGAGGGGGGCGAGGGTGTTAGCTGGGAGTCCACGGAGAAGGGTGTTGCAGTAGTTTAGGCGGGAGATTATGAGGGCCTGGACGAGCATCTTGGTAGTTTCCTGGGTGAGGAAGGGGCGAATTCGGTGGATGTTCTTGAGTTGGAGGCGGCAGGAGGTGTTGAGGGTTTGAATATGTGGCTTGAAGGATAGTTCAGAGTCCAGGGTTACCCCAAGGCATCGGGGTACATACAAAAGTTACATACAAAAGTTACGAATGGAATAGCCTTTCTAAAGGCTATGCAAGGATGTGATTAGTTAAAAATTACTTTTTCCAATGATAGAGCCCCTTTAAGGGACATAGCAAGCGAACTGGCTCTCCAGCTGCTGTGAAACCGCAACTCCCAACATGCTCCATTCATTTCCATGGGAGTTCCAAGAACAGCAGAGTAAGTATGCATGCTGGGAGTTGTAGTCTTACAACAGCTGGAGAGCTGTACATTCCCTACCCCTGCCCCAGACCCTAGGGCCTAGATGTAACTGGAACCTTTGCACTCCATATAGTTATATCCAAGTGTTCTGTACGTTTAGAGCTTAAATGTATTTTTATTTAAATGATATATCTCTGAAATATCACAAAGATACCTATCATAAGCTATAAAACCATACAGTCAATAGTAGAAAATAACATTTCCAAATGTTAAAGATAGATCCGAGCCGTTAAAAACCAAGTATGTTTCAAAGGCGGAGGTTAAGCATTACAATGCATACACTAATCTTATACAAATCCATAGTCTCGCGTGCATCTGCTCTATTTGCTATGGATTGCTTATTCAAGAATTAAGTATTCACATTACGCATCCCCACTGGTTAGTAATTAACTTCATCAGCAGAATAATATTAATATAGATAGGATTCGGCAGAAGGAGGAAGATCATACAGCAGAATAAAGCCACCTTGCTATATGATCCAATGCAAACAGGGCTCGGGCAAAAAAAAAAAATCACAGCGACGTTGGACTTTAAAAGGCCCATGAGAAAAAGAAATAAGACTTTAAATAATTTATTTGGAGAAACAGTCAGCCAAGAGGAACAAATAATGTTTCACTATAAGAATCGGGACCTTTGCCTCTCCCCTTTTCGCTCTGGTACCTGATGCCCTGGCCGATCGCATTAGTGAAATTTTCATTTGATGGCATTTTAATATTCTGGCTTGATGACTTTTTAGCAACATTTACTTTCAGAGGTCTCCAGTGCTCCCTCGGAGGAAATGAAACATGTCAAAACCCATTACAAAAATCAAAATTTAAATACCTCGGCCACGTTAGGGCTTACACACAATCCCATCAGCGCTTAAGCTGCAGCACACAGCTACTCATTCGCTTGCTCGGATGGTAATGAGTACATTTTATAAAGCATTCCGGGGTCATGGAACATACGCTACTGATCTATCTTAACCCATTGATTGCTTATACACAGAGGGCTGGGAAGTTTTATTGAAATGTAATGTAAGAAGAATTTCCCACTGATGAAAAGAAATCATATGCTTTTGGGCTGGTTATGCAATTTTTATCGTTGTTTTTATTTGTCTTTATAAAGCCGTGACATGGAGTTATGTAAGAGGTTGGGAGAAAGGCATAAATGTACGCGAGAGGTGAAACAAATGCATGGGAGAATCACAGTGATTTAGGATAGTTAAGTCTGGATTCCTAACCAATTAACCAATATCAATTACTGATTTAGTGATTGACTGGAAGTTACAAAAAATTTGCATAGTACGTAAGTTGATTTAATATATCATATAACTCATCATATACTATATGATTGTTTCAAAGTGTAACCACTATTACAAAATTGTCTGACCACTGTATAAGCAATGCTACCTCTGATGCAGCCCCTGCTACCTCTTGTGTCACCCCCCCCCCCCCCCAGATTGTAAGCTCTTGTGAGCAGGGCCCTCTGTCCCATTGTGTTAAACACAACTACATTACAGTAGGACATGACATGACCACTAGTGGAGAAGTTAAATCTGCTTACACCTTCTCCAAAAGCTACGGCCTTTCCAACGTCAGGCTGGCATGTACTAAACTGAAACACTGTTTAAGGCTGGCTCAAGAGCCACAAGAAAGAGAAGGCCCATTGCAGAAAGTCCCAGACAGCACCAGTGTCCTGCAGAAGAGAGGAGTGGTAGCAAAGAGAGTTATCACAGGATCAGTCATCAGTATGTGATCTTTAAGTTTTCGATACCTGGGCCTGCAGTGATCAACTGTTCTAGCATCCTGAAGGCCAGGGGTCAGCAACCATGATTGGTACGTCAGGAATTTTTACTTGGCATAGGCCTCTCTCTAATGTTTAAGACGCTGCTGCTCCAAGTATTACCCCTCTATGGGCTATCTACACACAGTCAGAGAGGATTCACTAAAGGAGAAAACATTAGGCATAGTGTCCTAGTCCAGGCTCTAAGCTAGTCTAGTCAGGGGACAGCAATTTATGAAATTTGCTTTTGTGCCTTGAAGCAAGTGCAAAATTAAAGTATGATATAGCAGATGAACATGCAAGTAGGCATTTGTTTATTTCAACAAGGCTGGACAGATTTGTATGGGTTAATGCAACAACAAAAAGACAAGATATGTGAGGGAACGCCACTGTCCCCACAAAGCTGTGGGTAACTCTGAGTACTCTATTTAGCCAAAAGTCATATCAACCAAAGAAGAATCATCTTTGCTCAAAAATTCCATGAACAAGGATCAAATTGAAGTGGAAGATTCATCAACCATTGAATTGGTCCCTGTTATGGTGTATGGACTTTTTTGCAAAAAAAATAAAAAATTGGCGCACAATCCAAAAATAATTTCCAACCCCTTCTCTAAATACTGGAAGCTGCAGTAATAGGAGTGGCACTGCAATAGGTCAGGAGTATGGAAATTCCATTTGAAGCCAGAAAACCTGTTTAAAGAGGTTAGATATTGCAAGTCTATTCTTCGGATAGATCATCAATATGAAATTGGTGGAGGTCTGACACCCCTACAGATTAGCTGCTGCAACTGCCATATTTGCAGATTGTACAGAGCTGGAAGCTGGTTTTATACACTGACTATAAAGTAATATTTGGAAGTGAACCATTCACTTTAATAAAATATATTGTCCATTTCAAGGAATAATATTCCAAATGGAACAAAAATTATGGGGGTTATTTATTAATCCCTCTACAACAGATTACTGCCGGATGACTTTAACAAGGTGTGCGGCCATCAGATGACCATGGTCCGATTTTTATTCACTGGAAGTATGACAAAGAATGATAACAAGCAGAGAACTAGAAAACCATGATAAATTGATACAGAAAATATATTGGGAAATTGTATACCGTAACTTTTTATCACAACACCAATAACGTTTATTTGGTGAACCTGGACAATCCCTTTAAGAACTTTTTGTAAATCATTTAAATATAAAATAAAAATTAATTAATAAATTAATGAATGAATAAATAAATAAATAAAGTATTTTAACTTCCTTAGACAAATCATGGTTACAGAGTTAAGTTATAAGTTTTTGTATATACTATTCCAACAAGATACTTGCACTAGGAACTAAAAAAAATAAAGCAAAAATAAAAGTTCAGCTCATTCAGAGTCTGCATTCTAAAACAAGTTCATACGCTATTAAGGCATTGGAAAATTCTTATAAAAGGACACAGCCAGTGACCTTTGCAACGGATGATGATATTATTTTTATTGGAAAAAAAGAAAAGTGTGTTTTAGTAAATTGGACTGGCATTTTTCCAGTTTGGACAAAGGTACAAGATCTTAAAGTGGGCCTTTAGCTTTAAAACTGGAACTCTCAGCACAAAGGTTCTGTATCTTCTTCTGGCAGCTGGGCCTCCTTGTCATAACTCTATATAGTTTATTTCTGCCAAAAAAGAAAGACTGAATAGACGGTGAAAGAAACAAACAAATACCTGCCCCTTCGGGATATGAAAGGAAAAAGGAATCCATTCCAGCAACCCTCATTCTCAATGCCAAATTGATTTGGAATTAAACAGTAATACAAATATTCAGCAAGACTTCGAAGTTTCTAGTCTATGGCAATGGAATAACTCTCCAAACTTGGAACCCATCAGTGGCGTAACTACCACCATAGCAGCGGTAGCAGCTGCCACAGGGCCCGGGACATTAGGGGCCCGGTGACAGCTGCTACTGCTGCTGTCATTATGCTCGGAGGTCTTTTCGGACCCCCGAGTATAATGATCGGGGCCCCCTGTTGGTGGAATACTTTCCACCAACAGGGGGCCCCGAAGCTGCAGCAACGGCTGAGACACAGGAGCTGCAGGTCTGGCTCCAGTCAGCGCTGCAGGACGTTCCCCCTCTCTCCCCCCTCCCTTTCTCTGCTGTCCTCTGCCCACCAATGAGAGGAGGAGGCGGGGCTTATCCCTTCCGTCCTGCACAGAAGAGAAGAGGAAGAAGCTGCTCCAGGAAAATGAAACTGAAGCTACACAGGTACGTACTGGGGTTACTTATTACTATCAGGCATTTGGGGGGATTACTTGTGTTTTAGTAACTCCATGTGCCTCATAGTAATAGCAGTTAACCCCATCATCTCCCTCACATTAACCCCTGTTTGCCTCACCATAAGAGTTACTGATATGTGAGACATTTGGGGGTAATAGTAATGAAGATACTTTATTATTACCTCCATGTCTCTCACATATCAGTAACTCTAATGGTGAGGCATACAGGGGTTAATGTGAGGGAGATGATGGGGTTAACTGTTATTAATATGAAGCACATGGAGTTACTAAATTGTAATGCACAGGACCAGATTTTTTTTTATCCACAATTTGTCCTGGTATAGCGGTCAGCGGTGACAGTATTTAGTCCTGTAGGGGCCACTAAGGGACATAATACTGTGTGCAGGGGCCACTATGGGACATAATACTGTGTGCAGGGGCCACTATGGGACATAATACTGTGTGCAGGGGCCACTATTGGGTATAATACTGTGTGCAGGGGCCACTAAGGGACATAATACTGTGTGCAGGGGCCACTAAGGGACATAATACTGTGTGCAGGGGCCACTAAGGGTTATAATACTGTGTGCAGGGGCCACTATGGGACATAATAGAGCGCGCAGGAATGCATAGGAGGGACTCGGTCGAGATCTTCGGTGTCGGGGGGGCCCCATGTCAAAAGTTCGCCACGGGGCCCCGCCATTCCTAGTTACGCCACTGGAACCCATAAATGTATACAACTGCCCACGTTCTGATGTTATACTTGTTCTTTTTATTTCTTTAAAACCATAGCAACATATGCATTTATAACAAAACATACATCAGCATATTGTGCAGTCTGCCGTGCCTTCAGCTACATTCAGTAACAAAATAGAAGATTTGTCCATGTGTGATTTAATTTCCAGCATATAGCTATAAAGACTTGGACAGGACCTAAAATACTAAGAAATAATTTATCAATATGTTTTTTGTACAAAATAAAAATGGAAGGACTAAAACTTAACTTTTATTAATATTATATAAAAACCCACACATAAAATGTATATGCTGTGCACTTGAGGATGGCCTGGGTATTGAACAAAGGGTCTCCCTGCACCACTCAGTAATAAAATAGGCTCGTATTAGGGGTTTATTGCTATCCCCACAACCTCAAAGGGAAAGCCCCCAGAGTGTATAGGTGGGGTGACCACCAATAAACAGATTAAATGAAATCCCCCTGTTATCCAACCTGCATATACTGTCAGGCCATAAGGTAAATACTATACACCATGCCTAATATATGCCTATAAAAAGGAGTATGGTATTACTATTCTGTCATATGTCTATAGTGTGAGCACATTACTATCCAATTGTGGACATCCAAAGATGTGGTGATAACCTACTCAGAGGTAGGTGCTACATATCAGATACGTGTTGATACCTATTCACGCCAAATGAATATGCAGGTGCGCCTCTGTGTACTATAAGGCAACACGGCTCAGTCTAATAGTGTACACAGACCCAGCTACATGTGCCCACTAGCATAAAATAAAGCTAACCACAGCCACTCTGTAGTATTAAAGTGCTACATCCCGCATGCTGGTATATACTGCAACTGGCCGAGAGAATAAGCGAGTTGCCCCCCAGCACCGCACCTGTCATGTCAAACACCATTCACACTATTTCCCTACAAATGACAGCTACCGTACTCCTAGCCATTCACTACACGTTTCGACCTAATGGTCTCATCGGGGATGTAAGGAGGCTTGTCCTAACTAAATTGGGGAGCCCGGGCTGCTGCCGTCTAACAGCACTGTCGGCTTTCCAGCAATATATAAAACCGCATGTGCCCCAACTCATGAAAGGTCCTCTTTAAGAATGGTCATCAATATCAGATCAGTAGGGGCCCAACTTCTGGCACCATCACCAACCAGCAGATTGAGGGAGTCGCTGTTCTCCGGTCTGGATCTCATGTTGTTCCTAGTGACTGATGTTATATCCATTTATCACATGGCTGTTCTGCAACTCAGCCCCATTCAAATATATGGAACTGAGCTTCAATGCCATTACTTAATATATGGCACTTTGCCTGGTATACAATGATACGGCTTGAGCATTCATCTAAGCACTGCAGCCTCTTCAATCATCTGATCTGTGAGGGCCCTGGAAATTGGATCATCACAAATCTGACACTCATGACCTATCCTAAGTAATAGATCATCAATATTTAGGTCTAATAAAACCACAACCCATAGCTAATATATTATTACCATTTCATATTAAGTTTCGCCTTTATCAATACTATATGAATTTTAATTATATAAAAAAAATTGCATATCAAATATGAATAATCTTTTTGACAATTTATATTTTTAATTTATAGTAATTATCACTAAAAAATTCCAGGTATATAAAAAGTGAATAATTATTTAGAAAATTGTTTAGGTATATTTGATATGTTTTATGTATGTCAAAAGCCACAAAAAAATAAAAAAACAAGAAAAATATATTTCCAGTATAGAAGCATTAAACTAAAAATAAAATGATCTATATACAGTATATTTCCCATCAGTGTTAATCTCCCTGAGCTGGGCTTGTGACTCTGTGACCCAGTGATTGAATGCTGCCACCCCAGTCTATAAATCCATTTGCTTGTATGCTACAATGCTCTCCTGCAGCATGAATGTATGCTAATGACTGTCTGCATATGCTTATATTACATATTTATATTAAAGTTAATAGTCTGTTACATTGCTTCTTAACCCTCTGTCTACACATGATTAACTTTTCTGATTTCCTTCAAAACCGTTATTAAAACAGTGTAACATTTCACTCAACATGTCAGCCAGCTTCTTACAGGTCCCAGGGATGGCAGCAATTATCATGCCGATGTGTCCTATAGATTTGCAGCGAGTCCATGCATTATTGTTATTGTCATGGTGGCCAGCATTCTGGAGCCGTCAGCTTACTTACAGTTCATCTTCTGAGAAAAAATACTTCAATGCGTAAAGTGAAGACATATTTCATGGCGCAGTCTATAAACACTCAGCTGAAATGACTTTTATTCCAGCATTGAATTTAACGGCTTAAACAAAACCCAAGGAAACAAAAGCTGTTGATTTTCTTTATATTTATGGCTACAAATTATTTTCACATACAGAAGTTGGCGAGGGAGGAATCCATCATATTGCTGAATAATCATCAAATATGCTTACTTTACCTCCAAAAGTCCCCCATTTAGCCAAAATATCAGCTAATACCTCATGTATATCATAGCTGCCACTTAGTCTTGTAATGCTGGGAGAGAATGGGGTACTGTGTGGGGTGTAATTGCACTGGTGCTGGGTCGCCGGCCTAATTTAATAGTGACCTAATAGTGATCTAGCCAGCATGGTGCAATACACATGCAAACCACTGTGGTCTTGACAAAAAGGAAACTACCAGATGTTATTTGATACAAGAGCCAAGACTTTTCTTTTTGAGATTGCAAATAGCAAGACTAGGCAAAATCAGTGACTTCAACTTCTCAAGACTCACTCATATGAGCTGGCGGGGCAAAGAGTGAGCACTGCCTTCCACATACATGGATTAGATCTGATACTCCTTGTGACATCTTAGCTGCTCTTTGGAATGATGCAGACTGTCCGAACCAGATGGACTCTCTGTGCCAACTTCCCTGAAAACTATGAAGGCCATGCTTTACACGGTGCATACAATAATATAATAATAATAATAATAATAATAATAATTAATAAGACACTAAATGGTTTTTCTATGATCAGAATATTAATCCAGGGGCCACTTCTTAGGGCCTTTTTCAACTCTGTGGTTGCTTCAGCCATCTTTTTTCAAAGTGACCTGCTGGGGAGCAGTATATCAACCAGGGATAGAAACAGACTTGACAGGCTGATCAGAAGGGCCAGCTCTGTCCTGGAGAGCCCCCTGGACCCAGTACAGGTGGTTGGGGACAGAAGGATACTGTCCGTGGTGAGCTCCATGCTGGAGAATAACTCCCATCCCATATATGAGATCGTGACAGCACTGGGCAGTACTGTAAATGACCGACTGCTGCACCCCAAGTGTGAGAAGGAGCGCTATCAGAGGTCATTCTGTCCAACCACGGTCAGACTACATAATCTACATCAGACCAAGCGAAGAGAGAGAGCTAAATGATCCTGAAGTCTTCTTTCTTTCCTTTTTTCTTTAGCTGCTATGATTTGTAGTACTTTTCTCCTATCTGCTATTCTGAGCTTATGTGTGTCTCCTTTTCTACTATATTACTGTTATTATCCTGTATCTGTATTACTATGCTGCTGTGATACACTGAAATTTCCCCACAGTGGCACTGTTAAAGGATTATCTTATCTTATTAATGGCCTATCCTTAAAATAGGCCATCAATATCAGATAAGTGCAGGACCATCTTTCAGAAGCCCTACCTATCAGTTGTTTAAGGGGCTGCAGTATTTGGCCAAGATCCCTGACCTCTTCATTCTGTGTAGTACATCAGTATATCTACCCCAGTTTAACCCAAGTTTCATACAGCAGCTAGTGCAGAGTCATACCACAAGATATATTAAAGAACTACTCCTGTGGCTCATCTTCTATCCACAAGAAACAATCCACCCCAGATTTGATATCGATAGTCCTTCCTAACAGTAAGCCTTTACTATTCTAATCCTCGAAAATCCCTTTAATAAAAATTATACATTGAGGTAAAATTTTATGTACATCTCTATTGCAAGAGTTTACTTCAGCAGGCAGGGTCAGAGCTCCAGGGCCCCTAAAGAAAATCTGTACCAGTGCACCTACCAACACGTGCCCTTACCCACTTCAGGACCGGTGGTTTTCCCTGAGTCCGGACCGGGTACATTATTAAATATCAAAGAAATAAAAGTAAGCTATTTATTTTCATGAATGGGAAATTTTGGTTTCCTCTGCCAATAGGCAAATTGTAATTGTTTACAGAACTGATTGGGCACTGTGTAAACAGCAATTGGGAAGACAGGGACAGTAACAGGTCTACCTTCCCTATGATAGGTTTGGCTATAGTAACATCCAGCATCCCCCATGTTACAGCTGTATGGGCACATCCCTGTACTGAGTACAACTGCTGTTCCTGTACCATCTGTAGCTACACATATGTGAAAGAGACCCTACATGTGTACACATACGTTTCTAAATTAAAATTGGCCAATATTAATTTTAATAGATAGAGATCATCATTCAATGCTATCAGATAAACCAATCTGTATAGAAGAATGTAGCAAAGACCTGGCTTCCATGGTTATGCATCGCTGCTCCTTTTCTAAGTGATTCTATGATATTTGACCTCTCGTATTGAAATGTTGGTTTATTTCATGAATATCAGTAAAAAATCTCCTTCCAGATCTTTCTGGATGCATGTAAGTAATGCTGAGTCTGTAATATGTAATCCATGGAAGCGGTGTAGTCTGCAGGAGCTACATTTCAATTAAACGAATAATCAAATTCAGAATGTTATTTGAATAATCTTAGTTCTTAAATTAAGCATGCATTTTTGCAAGCAGGCTACAGTATAAATTACATTTTCCGCTACATTGACAGTGAATGCGTAATTAATATCTCAACTTTTCCTTTCTGATCCTCACTGCTAACGCACAAACAAGTTTTGCTCGGTTGATACAGCTGCATAATTCTAAAATATCATTTTTGTAAACTGCCCTTTTATTATTCTTTCACTGTGCTACATTTATTGATATTGGGTATGTGCTGATTGTTTCATTATGCTGGATATATGCTTTTATCTGCAGACTCGCAACATTTATCACCTACTGCATAGTACATGATCGCTAGTACTGAATCACTAAGTGTCCTCTCTTGACTGTTTTAGAATCTCTTATACAACTCCTCCCTGCCATTGGTGTCATGGCGAGAAGAAACCAACTGGAGTCTCTAAATCACCTAGGGTCTCTATTAGGCTAAAGCTACAAGGCATTTTTGGCAACATTTATCACCTACTGAAAGTGCATGATCATGTTTCTTATTGTTACAGCCATTGACATGACGCAGAGGTTAACTGATGAGGAGCGGAAAGACATTGTGTTGATGTCTGGTAAATGCAGGACTCGGGACATTGCAGAAGACTTCAATTCAAGAAACCCTACAAGACCACCCATCTCCTATACCACAGTTAGCAAATTGCTTGTCAAATTTCATGCAACTGGTTCGGTGTTGGATAAGCCCAAATCTGGATGTATAAAAATTTTCACCAATGACGAAACATCAGTGGCTGTCCTGGCAGCCTGACTTGCCATGTCTTTCTGGAGTGTGGCATCAGTTGAACATCCATTCGATGGATACTGGCTACACACAGTCCTGTGGAAGCATTTCTTCTATGGAATTGCTCTTGGTGTGTAAAGAGTAGGAGAAGAGAATCATGTTGACAATTCAACACAATGGGCAACACTTTGAGCACATCCTTTAGTCTGTTACTGTCATTGCTTCATGTCACAAACGTGTCAATAACTCGATAATGAATAAAGCTACATTAAAAATGAGCACACCATTGTTTTTCTTGTGCAATTCTCCATGTGTTTGATGTGTCACATGATCCCCTTCCCATTGAAAAAAGTAAAGTTGAATCCAAACTGGCAGCTTGGCAGATGGCTGCCATGGGCATCACCCAGCTTCAAATGTTTTCCCCCTTCAATGTACTAATATGCCGCATATGGTAAAGTGATATCAGCAACCACTTCCATTTTATCTGGGTGTATCCATACTTATGGCCCACCCTGTAAAATATAACTATATGTCCTCTCTTGACTGTTTTGGCATCTCCCATACAACTCCTTCTTGCCATTAGGGTCTCTACTAGTAGGCTAGGTCTATGACTTCGGTTGTGCAGCAAAGACTACATTGTCGCCCTAATGTTAGTAAATTGAGTCGCATTTCGATGACGAGGGTACCCCGACCACAACTTCGAGTCACATAAAAATGGAGAAATATTTAGCATCAACAATGGTTTGTATCTTTGAAATGGCTCAATGGATTTGGATAAACAAAATGCCAAAATTCTCAAGGTGACATCAGTTGATATATCTCATTGACCTTTTCAGACCTGGTGACCGATCCTATTTAAGTTTACTGTTACGAGTACCGTTTAGTCACTTCTAAATTTGTTGTAACTTCAGTTGTACTTTAAGATTCACGAGCATCGTTCTATTTTTCCCAAGACTCTACTGAGATAGGTACAGTCGCTCCAACCCTTGTTATAAACTCACCGTCCACACAAATATCAACCGATATCAGATAATCTTCATAGGAGTAAATTAAAATTGAAAGACGCCAGGAAATACAATGTGTATCCTGCAAGTTCAGATGTAGCCTCTTCAAGGACAGAGGTGCATTATATCTTAAGTATTTTCTTGTCTCCCATTCCCTGGCTGATAACAGTATCTGCTTTAAAAGCTACTCACCTTTGACGGTTATCTTTCATACAATATCACGACTAAAGAGTTTTGTTACTCAGCCCGTAGACATTGTGCTACTTTGCGATTGGACAAAAGATAGGAAAAAAGTCTTCTGATAATGGTATCCTTCTATGAGTTTCCATTATCATTTCATAAAGCAAAACAGAAGGTGACATATGCCCACTGCCATTCCTTAGTTTTTGACGGAACATATTCATCAAAAAGCATGCAGTCCCCTGAGTTTCCAACCATATGCTACAGGAAAATGTCACCAGTTAAAGATGTATTCATTTGCTGTTTTGAAAACTCTGTTTGATATTCATGCATTCCAAGTGTTTTGACCTAGATTTTTGTAGCGGTATTAGATCCAGCTCTGAAGAGGAAGCTAGGCAGCTGTTGCTTATGTAGTCAAAGGAAGAATTTAAAGTAAGGCTAAAAAAAAAGAATAAAAAATGAAAACATTTATTAATAGGTGCCAACATTTTGCACAGGCAATATGTTTAATACTAGATTAGCTAATATAAGCATATGGGGTTGTGTTTGTTGTTGAGCTTTAAAGAAAAGAACAAGGAGCGAGTTGAAAGTGTCTGAGGTTCACAAAGAATCACATTTAGAACTTCCTCTAAGAAATTAAAGGCAGCACAGCAGTTACAGCTGAGTTATGGGAGAGAATTGAACAAAATCGCTGCATAACAAATGAGGTTTTTTTAGTACTGGATGAGGTCATGGAAATGAAGGGGACAGTCACTCAAAAATGGATTTGGGATTCCTAGAATGCACTCAGATGCAAGGGAAGCTATTCATGGGATGTGATAAGCACTGGAGGGTGCTGTTAGATTTCAGTCTATTTCCAATGTATCAGCTACTGTAGTAACATAGCAATTAGTATCTGTCATTGCTTGCTTATAGTGACAGTGCTAATGATAAGGGTATTGTTCACACTGCAAAATTCAAGCTATTATATAAGCCTAATGTTACCTGCAGCTGTTGTTGATCAGTATAGCGACACATAGAATAGTTCAACATGTTACAGGGGAGTGCAGAGGTCTCATGAGAGACTTGGATTGAAAGTACAGTATGGTATAGCCTACCTTTAGAGAACAAAAGTTATATTAGTATCCAACTATCAAAAGTGATGTATCTGCTTAGAAATAGATATCAGATTTGCTTCGCCCCAGTGGTTCTGCAGGACTGTAGAGAAATTGTGAAGAGATTCTTTTTTTAATTTTAATTCTTCCATTGTATCACCAAACTTTCAGCACAGCTGACGACATAATACATTATGTACTTATGTAGTCTTCTATATACTAACCAATTATCAAATAGCATACCTACATTGTACTATAGTGAAGGCCCCTATAGACTTTAGACAACTCATCCAGACTTGCAAATTTTGGCAAGACGTATCCATTATCTAATGAGATTGGACATTGGCTGATCAATCATTCGGTAAATAGTTATTGAAGGTGTATGAACACCTTAAGGTGTCTAAATTCTAATATGTAGTGGTTTTTATCTCACACTTAGGGTTGAGCCAATCTTGAGATTTCAGGATCATTTTTAAAATCCGATTTTCGATAATTTTCCAGCCAATCCTGATCCTGATTGCCGATCGGGATTCGATCGGGATTTCCTGATCCCAATCTTGATTGGTGAACCCTAGTTACTTTATGTTTATGGAGTGTGGTTGAGCTGATCTATATCTATGTGATTTTTTACATTGTATACAAATAGCCACAGTTTTTATTTTTGTACCTTTACCTAAGCATGAACCGCTGTGTCAGACATTAGATATCATTCTCCATCTACAAAGAAAATGCACTTCTAAATTATTTGCAATTTGTATCATAGGGTAAATTTGACCCTAATGGAAAAGGTTTTATTTTTTATTTGTTCTTTTATTTGTTCTTTCACTGCTGACTGTCAGGCCTGATTCACATCTGCATTCGGTATTCCATTCGTGGGGTCCCCTAGTGAATACCGAACACATTGACAAGCAGTGAGCTTATGAAAGCACATGGACACCCTAGACTATAATGGGGTCTGTGTGTTTTCCGAACGCTGTCCGCACAAATCCTGCGGAGAGAAAAGTACTTCATGAACCACTTTTCTGTCCGCATGACTCTTTGGGACAGCACGCAGTACACACACAGACCCCATTATAGTCTATAGGGTCCGTGTGCTTTCAGTGCTCACTGCTTGTCAATGTGTTCAGTATTCTGTTAGGGGGGGGGGGGGGTCCCCAAGTGGACTCTCCAGACGGATTACCAAACATTACATTACCGATGTAAACCAGGCCTGAGTGTCTTGACTTCTTGCCTATCATACAGATTATCCCTCTTCTTTAATCTATAATTTTATTGAAATGAACAGAACAGCGGTGTGCATTTCTGACCAGCTACTCCATTTAAACCTGGAAACAAAACACCTCAGTTGTCATGATAAAGGTTCCACGCTATGGTTGGAACCCCACCAATTGGATAGTTATCCCCATCCTGTACAGGATAGGGGGTGACTTGTTTTGAATTTCCTTTGATCAGACAACTCTGTCTAGAAAGTTTATATTTCAAGAGACATACCAACCCTAGGTGCATCATATACAGCTCCACAAAGGCCCATTAGGTAAGAACGGCCCAGGATGAGCTCTGTAATGGACTAGTGGAAAGCCAGGGGCCCATATATTGTAAACTGTGCAAAGGCCCATGAATCTGTGTCTACAACAGGATCTGACATATGGCTTTGAATGTGGTGGTTTTCCTATACAGTACATCAAGAACCAAAGTTGTACTGAAATATACCAGAACAATGGATATTCTTTTGGCACCTGCTAGTGTTTTGGAGGGGTTTAAAGACACTTTCAGCATATACAATGAACACTGAAAGTACACTGTACACTGTATCACAAGAAATAGATTGTTCCTATACACTTGTAGTAGAAGAAGTAAATCAATAAAGGACTACTTTATGTTATGGTCAATAATACTATTAAAACTGATATCATTTTAATTATAAAAGATTGAATCCATTATTCACTATTGTATTGTGGGCTATTTTATTTTAATATTTGCTATATAGTGTTACAGTCCTTCAGAGGCAGTAGGTGCTTATATTTCAAGATTCCTCTTAGTGACAGATAGAATCTCACACATAACCTAAGAAGACTACCCTACGGACCACCTACAAACAAAGTAGACAAGAACCTCTTGGTCAATAACCTAAGCTAAAGGTCCTGCGATATTCAATGTCATTCTGCTCGCATGAAGGGAGACAATATAGTCATAGTAAAAGTTTAGTGGACCACCGACTTTGGAGATGCTGAGAAGGATGTTTGAACAGCTTTATTTAATCTGCCATTTCCGGCTGCTGAGTGGAATTAGTTATTTGACACTATCTGCGAAGATCTAAATTCTACACTGAAAAGATTAGGCTGATAACTTGAAAGAACAAGTCTCTGTGAAATGACCCTTTATCAAGGTAATTGAAAAAAAACCCAGAAACACTGTTTCCATCGGTCCGTGCAATTCTATGAGTAGATCAGGAGTTACCTTGCTGTTATATTGCTATCAATTACTAGTAAAAGATATTCTGCCTATTTGGGCCTATTGCTACATTGGGAGATACTGAAAGAAATCTGAATATCTGCATTGTAAGTATTTTAGAGTATATTAGTGTAACTAGATGCAAATTTACTATTTTATTGAATCATTTGTACCATTATCCTTGAGTAATTTGATATGTATTAATACTGTTAGATTTGTCAAGCATTTGGTTTCCCTTTTATGCCATGCATCGTCAACTTGGCTTAATGTGGGTGGTATGACTTTTTATAAAATTTGCTAAATTTATTGCAATTTTACTCCAGGCCCTAGGTGGAGTAGAAAATGGAGGAAAACTAATGATAAATGAACTTATTGAAATACAACAAACAGTGCAAGCAAGGGAAGACTCACAGACAAGCAGGGTGACAGTGTCAGGTCCTCATGCAGTGTGACAGTGATGTTCATGCCTAATTCAGGAACCACCCCTCTTCATAGACTAGTGCGTAGAAAGTAACTCAGCCTGAAAAGTGGAGAAGAAAACCTGTTTATTTAATTAGATATATTAAAAAGTTTCTTATATTCACCTGGAATATTCGGTTACGCCAAGTTTTTAGAACTAAAGGTACACTTTGACAACAGCATCTGTGTAAATAGGCAATGCTATCAGCACCATTTTGCTCTTTGGCTCTTGCTCTGTTCAGCTCCTCCTTCCAGACTGCCACTTCAGTTCAGGGCTTAAATTCTTTATTGGGTTCCCCTGACCAAATTCTCTTTGTTTGGCTCCTCTCTGACACTTGTCCTCTTTATTTCTTTAATTAGGAGCAGTGAGCATTGCACCCCAGTCTCACCATCACTGGGGAACTGCACTTCCACCACCATGGTACACCACATTGTCTTGAGCTTGTGTTACTGGTGTCCCTATAGCCTTCTTGCACCTGAGGAATGGTGCACAATATGGTGCTCATCTGCCTGCACCCACTGCCATAATACTTTATGGCCACTGAACCTCTTGTCTGGTTGGCCCTCAAAAAGCAGCTGCATTGATAACTAGATACAGTGGTACAGAAACACTTGTTGATGACTGTAAAAATTGGTTCTCCAGGCCCCAAAAAAGGCACACTGAACTTCCACTGGCACAGTGGATACTACATGCACCTCCTAGGACTTTTGTCACCACTAAGCACGAGCTGGCTATTGTCTCAGTTCCAGGAACCAGGTGAGCCTTGAGGATAGCCCTATGAGCACTCTTCTCATGTCAGATCACTATGCTCCACTTTATTCTTTCCAGCACGGGAATGGGCACTTAACCCATTAACTGTGAAAATGACCTCATGTGCGCAAGGCAATGCATGCACGTGATCAGTTTAGGTTTCCTATCATGGGCGACATCCTGCTGGATCACACAAATGTCCTGTTTCTATTCCTCAATGACAGATGGCGTTCATAGGCGGGTTAAAGTACCCGATCCCCAATTGGGGATCATAGCAATTAATGGGTTAAACATCATGCCTTTTTGCTGCCATGGGTATCCCACCAATGATATCAACACACAACTCCTTACTGTCTGCTAAGAGCCAGCTGCTAGGCTTCCAGATTTGCAGGGCATAACTGCATAATGAACTGCACTGGCCATTGAGAAACACATTAAATAGTACATTTCAGTGGAAGTCAAATTTCAACATACTAGGATATGTATCATAACATAGTAACGTAAAGAAAAAAAAAGAAAACATTACCATTTGCATCAAAATCGAAACTTCATCAAACACACGCACAGTGTGAGCAATGGCTGAATACCTTTGCTACTTATCTATGCAACTGTTGGCCTGTGAGTTTAGCATGAGCTATGAAATGAGTAGTGTCTGCAAGAAATTTGGGGCCAAGTTATTAAAATCTGTCTTTAAGGTAGTCTTTCACCAAAACCCTGCATATCACAGATAGATAGGTTAGGGTAATCTGAATCAAACTGTTTTTTCTGAGTTTTATGCTCACTTACGGCTACAAATTCCCTTTAAAATATAAAAGAAATAAAAACTCCCCATGCTGCCCATAACAACTATATATTGATAATGATTTTAATAAATGATATTTTAATGATTATGGGAATCCGTGTAGTGGGAACCTCAGTGATCGCATGTTAATCCTTTATCCTCTGTTTCCTTTAAAGAGGACCTTTCACCACTTGGGGCACATGGGGTTTTATAGCGCACTGTCTACGTTCATGATCTGTGCCCCTGGTGAAGAGCTATTGGTGCCAGTGCCGTAGCTCTTCACCGTCAGAAGGTCATATAGTGCCTATATGCGCCTATAGCGCTGTCCAGTGAGAGTGGGGAGGAACACACTGTCAGCTTTCTAGAGGTATATAAAACCGCAAGTGCCCCAAATGATGAAAGGTCCTCTTTAAGGCAAAGCTTAAGGTACAGAAGAGACTGCAGACAATGTCTATACACAATAATTCTGCTGATAACTGAAGCTCATCTCAGAAAGGAGCAGAGGTGACTGGATAGCAACACCCTTATATCATATACAAAAAAACAGCCTGAAATAAAATATATAGAACTAAAAGGATTTGTGGTTGTCGCTCAATACATACTGCAACAAAATAGTTGCTATGCACTGGCTAAACACATTTGTTGCTATTTATGAGCCAAAGCTAGGACTGGATGCAAATAGGAGGAAAAGTATAAAGAAAAGGTTAAAATGTCTATTCTCCTTTACTGTACATGTATTCCCTTGTGTCTATATGGCTCTAAAAACTGCATCAAAAGCAGAGAACATGACTCGGTGGGAATTTGTCATTGTTTTACAGCCAGACATTGGCATAAAAACGAGGCATGTTATAGCTTAGAGGGTCAGGCATGTTACCCTCCCATCTCCTATGGCTTGGCAAATTCTTTATAATTTATGCAAAAAACTGCCTTGCATAGATTTAAGTTTATAACACAAGAGCGGCAAGCAATGCATTTTATTTATTAACAGTAGTGGATTCTATTATGATCTTTTTGTGTGGCTGTCCGGAGTCCAAGGCTCTTGGGGGAATCCATGGCCACCCAAATCTCTCACCTATTTTAAAGGATATTACTAATAGTATATTTTTTAAAACCTAAATTGCAGTACCAGTAGTGGTGAAATATGTCTCTGTCTTAATTTCATTTGTATCCGCATCCTCAGGACAAAGATAGAGTTGAATACAATTGGTTTGTCAAATACTCTCAGCTCTGTGCTCCACCATTCAGGCCTCAACTAGGCCATGCTGTCTGAGGCAGGGAGGTGTGAAGAGCACCGAGCCACAGATAGCACTAGAGGCGGAGCCTGCAAGCAGCATCTTGAAAATGGGCTGGATGAGTACAGTTGTGTTTTCTTTCCTGCTTTAATGTGTATAACATCTCTCCTTAGGGAGAGACCACCTTCTCAGGTGTGTGGAGACTTATACAGCCATAGTTGC
Organism: Leptodactylus fuscus; assembly: GCF_031893055.1. Taxonomy (NCBI): domain Eukaryota; kingdom Metazoa; phylum Chordata; class Amphibia; order Anura; family Leptodactylidae; genus Leptodactylus; species Leptodactylus fuscus. The sequence goes on from NC_134269.1 coordinate 57,294,485, forward strand.
TCCACTGCAAAGGAACATGGGAAGAATATGCAAATCTGTCTCCCAAGATGTAAACAGGGAGACAGTGTCTCTGTTATGCTGCCCTCTATGCTTGCTATAGAGGGCAGCATAACAGAGGCACTGTCTCCCTGTTTACATCTTGGGAGACAGATTTGCATATTCTTCCCATCTTCTTTAATGTGATGAGCCAATGGGTAGGATATCTTAGTGTAATAGGCAACTGGAGTGACATCATAATGTGTGATGGTCCAGGAAGAGGGCATCATAATGTGTGATGGACCACTGGGGAGACATTATAATACGTGATGGGCCAAAAGGGAACATCTTATTGTAGGGTCATCTTAAAGAGGACCTTTCACCATATCTGGGCACATGCAGTGTTATATACTGCCAGAAAGCTGACAGTGCGCTGAATTCAGCGCACTGTCGGCTTTCCCGATCTGTGCCCGGTGTAAAGCGCTATCGGTCCCGGTACCGTAGCGCTTTACAGTCAGAAGGGCGTTTCTGACCATTAGCCAGAGACGTCCCTCTGTCTTGCGGCGCCTATCGCGCTGTGCTGTGGAGCGGGGAGGAACGCCCCCTCCCCTCCTGATAGTGCTAGTCTACGGACAAGCTGTGTGAGCAGAGGGAGGGGGCGTTCCTCCCCGCTCCACAGCACAGCGCGATTGGCGCCGCGAGGCAGAAGGACGTCTCTGGCTAATGGTCAGAAACGCCCTTCTGACCATAGAAGAGCTACGGTACCGGACCGTAAGCTCTTCACACCGGGCACAGATCGGGAAAGCCGACAGTGCGCTGAACTCAGCGCACTGTCAGCTTTCTGGCAGTATATAACACTGCCTGTGCCCGGATATGGTGAAAGGTCCTCTTTAATGTTTGAGGGTTCACTGATGTAAGATTTTAATGTGTTAGGGGCCATTGCAGGGGCATTTAATGGTGTGATTGGCCACTGAGGGTCATTATATCGGATGGGAACTACTAAGGAAGCATTATACTGTGTATTGTGCAAGGGCCACTAATGAGCATTATATGGGCACTGTATGCTATAAACTAAATGGCACTATTGCTGTGTTAGTGCTCAAAAGGAATGATAGTAATGGACATGGACTGGGATAGGGACACAGTTTAACACAAAAAAATCTGCTGCCCACTACAACAGTCTATCTTTGTATACTCTGAAAGTTGGGAGTTATGTATAAGAGGTAGTGATGGGTGGAGTCCACTTATGAATCCTGTACATTAATTATTAAAGCTTGATATGAGAAGCACAATAGAATACAATGTATACAATACTTACTCTAAAAGTGCTACAGGCAGCAACGAAAAAAAAGGGTGGAACTTGCATTTAGCCTATCATTCCTGGAAAATGTGGGATATAAAGTATTACCATATTCCTGTGCCAACAACTCATTTACGTCTGCTCTGCTGTGTATCAGTTCAGTCTGGCTATTACATACTGAATCTGTTTTTGGCAAAAGACCATCCAAATAAATATTTATCTCCGCATGATTTATGTATAAGACGAACGTAATCCGAAAGGTCAATTGGCTAAACTGAGAACCACTTTTCCGATAACTTAGTGCATGTAGAGGGACCTAATTAGAGTTTAGATCACAGCAGATTTTGGAGCTTTTGCAAGTCGATGAAAGTTTCAAATGCTAATGAGTCCTGATGAGCATGCTGGGAGTTGCTCCGTAGACTTGCTCTTTCCTATGCAGCAATGGAACTGTCATTTCTCCTTACACCAAGTTCTAAGTGCAGTGTCAGCTAATCACTGTACAGAAAATTGATGAGCCCCTAATCAAAACCATATAACTTGGAAAATCTGGATTTCCTTTATTTTTGAGGATCCTGCCAAGTTGTACATGTCCAGTCTTCCAATTTAATGTAATGCATCTCAGGGATAGGAGCAAAAATGCAAAATACATAAGATGTAATGGTGTATGCGTGTGTGTGTGTGTGTGTGTGTGTGTGTGTGTGTGTGTGTATATACAGTCCTATGAAAAAGTTTGGGCACCCCTATTAATCTTAATCATTTTTAGTTCTAAATATTTTGGTATTTGCAACAGCCATTTCAGTTTGATATATCTAATAACTGATGGACACAGTAATATTTCAGGATTGAAATGAGGTTTATTGTACTAACAGAAAATGTGCAATATGCATTAAACCAAAATTTGACCGGTGCAAAAGTATGGGCACCTCAACAGAAAAGTGACATTAATATTTAGTAGATCCTCCTTTTGCAAAGATAACAGCCTCTAGTCGCTTCCTGTAGCTTTTAATCAGTTCCTGGATCCTGGATAAAGGTATTTTGGACAAACAATTCAAGTTCAGTTAAGTTAGATGGTCGCCGAGCATGGACAGCCCGCTTCAAATCATCCCACAGATGTTCAATGATATTCAGGTCTGGGGACTGGGATGGCCATTCCAGAACATTGTAATTGTTCCTCTGCATGAATGCCTGAGGATTTGGAGCGGTGTTTTGGATCATTGTCTTGCTGAAATAACCATCCCCGGCGTAACTTCAACTTCGTCACTGATTCTTGAACATTATTCTCAAGAATCTGCTGATACTGAGTGGAATCCATGCGACTCTCAACTTTAACAAGATTCCCGATGCCGGCATTGGCCACACAGCCCCAAAGCATGATGGAACCTCCACCAAATTTTACAGTGGGTAGCATGTGTTTTTCTTGGAATGCTGTTTCTTTTTGGACGCCATGCATAACGCCTTTTTTTATAACCAAACAACTCAATTTTTGTTTCCAAAATGAAGCTGCCTTGTCCAAATGTGCTTTTTCATACCTCAGGCAACTCTATTTGTGGCGTACGTGCAGAAACGGCTTCTTTCTTATCACTCTCTCATACAGCTTCTATTTGTGCAAAGTGCGCTGTATAGTTGACCGATGCACAGTGACACCATCTGCAGCAAGATGATGCTGCAGCTCTTTGGAGGTGGTCTGTGGATTGTCCTTGACTGTTCTCACCATTCTTCTTCTCTGCCTTTCTGATATTTTTCTTGGCCTGCCACTTCTGGGCTTAACAAGAACTGTCCCTGTGGTCTTCCATTTCCTTACTATGTTCCTCACAGTGGAAACTGACAGGTTAAATCTCTGAGACAACTTTTTGTATCCTTCCCCTGAACAACTATGTTGAACAATCTTTGTTTTCAGATCATTTGAGAGTTGTTTTGAGTAGCCCATGATGCCACTCTTCAGAGGAGATTCAAATAGGAGATCAACTTGCAATTGGCCACCTTAAATACCTTTTCTTATGATTGGATACATCTGGCTATGAAGTTCAAAGCTCACTGAGGTTACAAAACCAATTTTGTGCTTCAGTAAGTCAGTAAAAAGTAGTTAGGGGAATTCAAATCAATAAAATGATAAGGGTGCACCGGTCAAATTTTGGTTTAATGCATATTGCACATTTTCTGTTAGTACAATAAACCTCATTTCAATCCTGAAATATTACTGTGTCCATCAGTTATTAGATATATCAAACTGAAATGGCTGTTGCAAACACCAAAATATTTAGAACAAAAAATGATTAAGATTAATAGGGGTGCCCAAACTTTTTCATAGGACTGTAAGGCATGACTGCCCATATTTGTGGAACAGCATGCAAATCTCCCAGCCTATTCTGGATGCTTCAACATTCACCGGGCTAACAGTTCTTTTGTATTCAAGTACTTTATGGGACATCAAGGCCAAAAAGAGCCAGCACATTTTGTGCCCACAACACAAGAAATGGGACATGGCAATGTGAAAAATAGGCATGGTGCTATCCAGTGCTTAAATTGGGAAAAAAAATTTAGGAGGAACCTTAAATAGTGGCCCATGCACACGGTATTATGCCACATTGTGGACACCCATGAACAATTATTATATAATGTAATGTAATAATTATTACATTATTATAATGATTGGAAACCCAGGGGAGGATACAAACATAAAAAAACCCACTGTTATTACCTCTCCCTGGCTCTGGCACACTCCCCGCAGATGTCATCTTTAATGATGTACAGGACACATAAGGAAGCAAGCCCTGGCCCATGTGACGTCTAGGACATCACCAAGTAGGCCTGAAGCCTTCTGGAGCCAGGAGAGCTAAGTAACAGTGTTTTTTATGTTCCACATTCCACGTCAGAAACATTTCTTTAACTTTGTCACTGAATCTTGAACATTATTCTCAAGAATCTGCTGATACTGAGTGGAATCCATGCGACCCTCAACTTTAACAAGATTCCCGATGCCGGCATTGGCCACACAGCCCCAAAGCATGATGGAACCTCCACCAAATTTTACAGTGGGTAGCATGTGTTTTTCTTGGGATGCTGTTTCTTTTTGGACGCCATGCATAACGCCTTTTTTTATAACCAAACAACTCAATTTTTGTTTCCAAAATGAAGCTGGCTTGTCCAAATGTGCTTTTTCATAACTCAGGCAACTCTAGTTGTGGCATACGTGCAGAAACGGCTTCTTTCTCATCACTCTCCTATACAGCTTCTATTTGTGCAAAGTGCGCTGTATAGTTGACCGATGCACAGTGACACCATCTGCAGCAAGATGATGCTGCAGCTCTTTGGAGGTGGTCTGTGGATTGTCCTTGACTGTTCTCACCATTCTTCTTCTCTGCCTTTCTGATATTTTTCTTGGCCTGCCACTTCTGGGCTTAACAAGAACTGTCCCTGTGGTCTTCCATTTCCTTACTATGTTCCTCACAGTGGAAACTGACAGGTTAAATCTCTGAGACAACGTTTTGTATCCTTCCCCTGAACAACTATGTTGAACAATCTTTGTTTTCAGATCATTTGAGAGCGGGCTGTCCATGTTCGGCGACCATCAAACTTAACTGAACTTGAATTGTTTTGTAGAAAGAAATGGTCCAAAATACCTTCATCCAGGATCCAGGAACTGATTAAAAGCTACAGGAAGCGACTAGAGGCTGTTATCTTTGCAAAAGGAGGATGTACTAAATATTAATGTCACTTTTCTGTTGAGGTGCCCATATTTTTGCACCGGTCAAATTTTGGTTTAATGCATATTGCGCATTTTCTGTTAGTACAATAAACCTCATTTCAATCCTGAAATATTACTGTGTCCATCAGTTATTAGATATATCAAACTGAAATGGCTGTTGCAAACACCAAAATATTTAGAACTAAAAATGATTAAGATTAATAGGGGTGCCCAAACTTTTTCATAGGACTGTATATATATATATATATATATATATATATATATATATATATATGTTAATGATTGAATTTTAATGATACAGATTTTCCTGCACAATAGTAATAGACGTGCGGTCTCTAACACTAGACTTATATGTTTGGATTTCATACCCAGAATAGATACAAACATTCATAGATAATGCAGAAAGATTGAAAAATACTTTTGGAGTAGAACAATTAACTATGGGGGCAGTTGGAGGGAGACATTAAACTGTGGGGTAACTAGAGGTGGACACTATATTGTATGGGGCCACTAGGCAAGCATTATACTGTGTGAGGGCCACTAGGTGGGCATTATAATTTCTGCAAGTCAGGTATTTCTAAGTGCTGGTGATGGGGGGTGGCACTTATGTTTCATAAATGCCCCCCCCCCCCCAAGTGCCACCCCCCCCTTTGCACCTGGCCCACCAATGTATTAAAACAGCCATGTCTATAATGTACTCTGCACTATTTTTTAAATACATGACACATTTGCAATATATTTTAGTTCCACAAAAATATATGTTATCTATAGTACACAAAAATCAGGCTTAAATATGTTATAAACAGTGGCGTAACTAGCACGGTAGCAGTGGTAGCAGCTGCCACAGGGCCCGACACCTTAGGGGGCCTGGGCCCCCTTACTAGTTAATATTAAAAAAAAAACCAAAACAATAAATTTAACTTTTTGAGGCCCGAGGGCACCTGAGGTGTCGGGTTCTGGGCGGTGGAGAGTCTCATCGTGCATCCTGACAGTGAGGGAGGGGCGGAGACATTGCGCAGGAAGAAGATAGAGCCGGGGGATGGAGTGAGCAGCGCTGAGGACTTATGGAGAGTGAGTGCAGACTGGTGAGTTTAACCCATGTGTTCAGGGCAGGCTGTCAGCACACAGTACTGTGCTGATAGCTGCCTGCTGTCTAGGGATGAAGGGGTTATTACAGTACATTATACTGTGCTACAGGGGCCACTATAGGGCATAATACTGTGTGCAGGGGCCACTAAAGAGTATAATACTGTATACATGAGCCACTATAGGGTTTAATACTGTATACAGGAGCCACTATAGGGTATAATACTGTGTACAGGGGCCACTATAGGGTATAATACCGTGCACAGGAACCACTATGGGGCATAATAGTGCCTGCAGGAACGCAGGGGAAAAGGGGCAGTCGGTCAGGGTCTCTGGAGGGAGGGAGGCCATGTCAAAGGTTTGCCATGAAGCCCCGCCATTCCTAGTTACACCACTGGTTATAAATATTTAATTGTATCACAAGAATATGTACAGCATATATATTCATTTATTAACAATATATGATGATATATGTGTATACTTTAATGAGTGAATTTATTCTAAAAAACATACATCAATATCCTGCAGCCCCATGTGTATTGTTGAAGTTGTATGCTATTAATACAATAGTATTACAATAGTTTTCAAAAAATACATCTGAAGCTGTATAGCATATATATATTTGGTGATAATTGCCAACAATGCACTAAAAGGTTTTTCACTATTTTTAAATGAATTGTTCTCTTAATATTAGTAATGGAAGGTGTTTTCCAGAAGCGGATAAAATAGTTATGGGAAGTTACTGGGCAGCTACCAGCCCCATTCCTGAATGCCCTTGTAGCCTGGAATTCCATTGCCACCTCCTTTCCATATTAATTAGAAGCCCTAAATATCCAGGGGAGTATTTAACCAGTTCCCATAGCCTGACCACTGCCACTAATTGGATTTGACGTATGTCTTCATGCCAAGCTGTCTATAAAATCTGCTCCTTGCTGTGCATGAATAAGATGTTTGTTTTTCTTTCTGATTTCTTGATACGAAACCTCAGGATGTGTTAATTTTTTGACTCTATTTACTTATTTTCCTCTTTTTTTTAATGAACAATAGAGTAGAGAGAAAGCGCCTGCCTCGTCCTGCTGATCTCTCGTCCTCATGCTGCTTCATTTCCTGGTTTTTGATCCAGACATCCCGCTTTTGTTTTCCAAGTGCTTAAGCAGCACGTGTTGGTAATGTGGCCACCAAACAAATATTTTAGCCAGGGTCCCCACGCCCCAGTGAGCTGAAGCTGATGGACGACTGGCTTCCTGAGGCCTGGTGGCTGTAACTTTTCTGCTACCACCCTTACAGGAAGAGATAGTGGGTCCGCGCCTGTGCTAGCGGAATCAATGGGAAATCCCTGCAGCTGGTAGATTGTTCTACTCTGTTACAGCATTGAATGTCGGAGGTGTTTTATTGAGCTGTAATAGACCTTTCCTGTTGGGAGGATTTGCACGTGGACTCCTAAACACACACTCAAGGGAAGTTCTGGGATCAAAAGATAAGCTCTTTCTTACTTGATCTGACACAGGGCTTTATTGTTTGAACTTCTTTGACATTTCAGTGAAAGTTTCAAATTGTGTGCTAAGTGAAACATCAGTATTGTCCATCAGCACTGGGAGAAGCCAAGCTTCACAACTCCACCTGCACACATCCCTCTTTATATTCTTTCACATTTACGACCATCCCAAAGTTACAGGAAAGGTGGGAAACAATTAAGTCTTTACTGCCTTTTAAGTAGTTCTAAAGACTTAGGCAGCATTGAAAATAATTGCTGTCTATCCAGCAAGAGGTCAACTTAGATAGATGCCTATTGATGTTTTAGGAAGACTTCAAGGGGAGGTTCTGCTGTGTGATGTCAAGGTAATAATAGAATCAATGGAATTGTATTCAATGGAAGATTTATAGGGTATGTTAGTACTGGCTAATTTGTGGAAATTTTTAAGCGAAAATAGAGTATAGAAGTAAAAAGAGAAATAAGTAGGTGATAAAATAACAAAGAAGGTCATTTGTCTGAGGGGGTTCACATTTTTTTAGTGACCTTCCTGTCTTGTAAGCATTCAGTTACTTATTTACCATGGCTTTATACTCAAGTCCGGTTCACATCTGCATTTGGGCCATTCCGTTCTCGTATCCGCATCTGCATGAAATACGCGTAAAGTCCGGCAAACAGTACTTTTCTCACCTCCTTTTTCATGCAGAAACCACACAAACCCCATTATAGTCTATAGGGTCTGCAGATAGGTTTCCATTCAGCGGGTGTCCAAGTGGACTTCCCAAACGGAAACCCGAGTTCAGATGTCAACCAAGCATGAGGCAATGGTAAGGATAGGAATAGGGGACACGTCCTGACTGGTGTATCAGTCCTTTGCTGGGCAAGGAGTTTTAGGTTATGGGGAATAGGAGGGAAGGAGGAAGAGGTAACAAGATGGTTCATGTAGTGATAAGAAGAGTTGATGCTGATAGGAAATATGAGTGAATATAGGAAATAAAATTCAGCATCAAAAAAATTCAGCACTCAGTATTCCCAATATGAGAAGCTTTGTTATATAGTGTGAATATTGATAGATATGCACTATAACATACATTTAAGTGATGCTACTGGGACTGTGTAAAATTGTGGCCAATTGTATAGCATGCCTTTCTTGTCTTTGTAAAGTTTTTCCCCTGAAATGGGACAATTGGCATGAACCTCATGGGTTTTTTTTTTTTTGCCTTCCCCTGGATCAACACTGTAGGGATTGTAGGGTTATAGGTTGGACTTGATTGACTGATATCTTCATCCAACCTCATCTGCTATGTAACTATGAATTGCTGCATAATATTCCATGCTTAAATATCTACTTTCCTGAAGTGGCTCTATTCTATGTCTTGTCATTGTCCATGGAGTGGAGAGGAGTGAACTCCTACAAACTGCGTTCTATCATTGAACTTTTTCCCAACCAAGGAAATATGGTCATTTGCAAAGGGTAGCGGCACACCACTGCCATGATGCAAGGAAGGGCTCTTTAAAGGTGAAATATGGTGAAAACAATACTTGAAAATTACACAAGTTGTTTGGTGCTGTTCCATCAAGAAGGCAACTGGATAAAGGAATACGTGATGTAATAGTTGGGGGCGTCAACAAGCACCTATGACAGCAGAACCTCACAGTGTTAGTGCCCAGCCTCTGGTGATTGGACCACGCCATTTATTAATTGATGTTGGTTGATATGAAATAAAGAAGTGTTGGCAGCACATTGGACACTTTTACACAGTCATTCCCATGTGTAGCCCCCTAGTGGTCAGCAAACCATTGTTAGTCTAGTCCTAAGAGATCAGGTGTAATATTCTTATAATCAGGGGTATCTGCACATTGTACACTATAGCATTATACAGCAAAGAACTCATTAAAATTGCTGACCTTATTGTATGACCTCTCTCTATGAAGCCTAAAATAGAAAACCCTTTTAAATATTTGACCCCAACTGACCGCACATGTAATGCCGTTTTATTTACACCTTGTGTATAGAGAACAAATAGGATTTTCTTCCAATAAACAAAAACTAGAATAGATTTTTTTTTTTATCAATACTGGAAGGCACAAGAGAATTACAGCCTGCCAAGTTTACATTAGCAGGACATTATAGTAAAAGAGTATTTTATTTGATGTGGTTTATAATATATTGTTAGATCAAATCACAGTCAGATATTTATTTTGGTACGGGCAACCGGGGGCAAAGGATACCATTACCATTCTATTAACCCCTTAAGGATGCAGATTAGTTTAGACATTAACTCCTTAAAGAGAACCTTTCATGTCCTTCAACATTGGCGGTGTTGTATACCACTGGAAAGCAGTCTGTTTTATTGGTACGTGCCCTGGTAGAAGAGATTTCAGTGCCTTTAGTCCCAGCACCAATGTCACTGCACTGTCAGAGGGGCTGGCCTCACAGCTCAGCGTCATCGCTGGGTTGTAAGAAATGCCCCCACCCTCCCAACATTACAAGGCAATACCATACCATACCATATTGAAGCTTCCCTCACACCCATCATCACCATGATGCTAAGCTGTGAGGATGGTTGATCTATTAATATTGGTGCCAAAATTAACAGAACTAATATGTTTGCAACCGGGGCACATATCAGCAAAGCGATGAATTCAGCATACTGTCAGCTCTCCAGCGGTATTTAACAACGATGTCAGACAACATGAAACGTCCTCTTTAAAGATATAGCTTAGCTGTTTTCATAATTTTCAGTTCTAAAATTCACTATTTTCTTATTTTACAGTTGTTTTTCTTTTTTTACTTACTTATTTTAAAGTCCTGCCTGTCCAACTTGTGTCTGTGCAAAAAAAACGGTTTCACAATGGAGAGGCTGCATACGGACTCTAGCGGTTAGCTTTAACAACCCATTGATATGAATGGGTTTTTAAAATGACCATAGGCAAGCTGTCCACAAGCTCTTTTTCCTGGAATTTCAACAGAATCACAGCGGGCAGACAGCGGTGCTTGTTGCTTTTATAGCGTGGTCTGACTACAGTGCGTGCACGCTTCTCCCTTGGACGGGTTTGATAGGTATTGGCTGTTACTGACACGCACGTGTGTGGGGGCAGCCCTATGATGACGCTTCCAGACACAGCTGAGTCACCGGCCTGTAGAAGTGCGTAAGCGTGAAGTGGTCCTTCACTGTTTGTATGTACCCAGCTACGCCTGTTTTTACATGCTTCAATATAGAAGTTTGGAAGCCTGGATGTGAGCGCTGCTGCTGTACTTCTTTCTTTCCTGATTTGGATTTGTGATTAACAGCAAGCCCCCACACTGACGTCTTCAGCATCTGTGGTGCCAGCTAAGCTATGTACTCCATTCTACATTTTTCACCCTTAAGATGTTTTGGCACAGTGTGTAGTGCCCACCTTTTTTTGTTTTTTTTTCTTCTTTTTTTCTTTTTGGGGATTTGAGATACCTAATAGGTTGGTTCTGTTTTTTTGTTTGTTTTTCTGTTTTTTTTTTTTATAATAATAATAATAATAATAATAATAATAATAATAATAATAAATTTTATTTATATAGCGCCAACATATTAATAATAATAATAATAATACATTTTATTTATATAGCGCCAACATATTCCGCAGCACTGTACAATTTATAGGGTTCAGATACAGACATACATAACAAAGAACGTCATTTCACACAATGGGACTGAGGGCCCTGCTCAAAAGAGCTTACAATCTATGCGGTAGAGGGGGTGACACAAGAGGTAGGAGGGGCGGCATTGCTTATACAGTGTTCAGACAATTTTGTAATAGAGGTTACAGTCATTACACAAACAAAACTTTGTGAGCCGTCACTAGTCATGTCCTTTAACATGTGGATAGAGCTTGGACAACTATGTTAGGCTGAAAAGGCATCAAGAACGGAAGGGTTAGCATTAGGAATTGTGATAGGCTTGTCTGAAAAGATGTGTCTTTGGTTTGCGTTTGAAACTGTAGAAGTTGGGAGTTAATCTTATTGTCCGGGGTAGAGCATTCCAGAGAAGTGGTGCAGCTCGGGAGAAGTCTTGTATACGAGCGTGGGAGGTTCTGATAATAGAGGATGTAAGTGTTAGATCATTGAGTGAGCGGAGAACACGGGTTGGGCGGTGGACAGAAATGAGGGAAGAAATGTAGGGAGGTGCGGCATTATGGAGAGCCTTGTGGATGAGAGTAATAACTTTATATTTTATTCTATAATGAATAGGCAGCCAATGTAGTGACTGGCACAGACCAGAGGCATCGCTGTAGCGTCTAGCCTGATAGATGAGCCTGGCCGCTGCATTCAGAATAGATTGTAGAGGGGAGAGTTTAGTGAGGGGAAGACCGATTAGTAAGGAGTTACAGTAGTCAAGGCGAGAATGAATCTGAGAGACAATAAGTGTCTTTAGTGTATCTCTGGTAAGGACAGGACGTACTCTGGAGATGTTTTTGAGGTGGAGGTGACATGAACGTGCGAGTGATTCAATATGAGGGGTGAAGGAAAGGTCTGCGTCAAATATGACCCCGAGGCAGCGGGCATACTGCCTAGGAGTTATAGTAAGGCCTGAAACTGCAATGGATATATCAGGGACAGATCTGTTAGATGGTGGAAACAGTAGTAGTTCAGTCTTAGGCTGTATTCACACAGAGTAACGCCTGGCGTTTTTTGTGTGTTTTTTGCACATAGCGCCGCGTTAACGCCGCGTATACGCCGCGTTAACACCGCGATATAGTGTGGTGGCGTTGACCGGCGTTAACGCGGCGTATACACGGCGTTAACACGGCGCTACGCACCGTTAACACGGCGCTATGTGCAAAAAACACACAAAAAACGCCAGGCGTTACTCTGTGTGAATACAGCCTTAGAGAGATTTAGTTTCAGATAGAGCGAGGACATGATATTAGAGACAGCAGAGAGACAGTCACTGGTGTTCTGTATGAGTGCAGGGGTGATGTCACGGGAAGATGTGTATAATTGGGTGTCATCAGCATAAAGATGGTACCTGAAGCCAAATCTGGCGATGGTTTGTCCAATGGGGGCTGTGTAGAGAGAAAAGAGCAGGGGGCCGAGGACCGAGCCCTGAGGAACCCCAACAGCAAGGGAAAGAGGGGAGGAAACAGAGCCCGTGAATGATACACTGAAAGTGCGGTCTGAGAGATAAGAGGAGAACCAGGAGAGCGCAGTGTCCATGAGGCCGACTGAGCGGAGCATAGTGAGGAGGAGTTGATGGTCAACAGTGTCAAAAGCTGCAGAGAGGTCCAGAAGAATAAGAAGAGAGAAGTCACCATTGGATTTAGCCTTTAGTAGATCATTAGAGACTTTTGTGAGAGCTGTTTCAGTAGAGTGCAGAGCGCGGAAACCAGATTGTAAGGGGTCAAGAAGAGAGTTAGCAGAGAGATAACGGATTAACCAAGAATAAACCATTCCGCAGCGCTGAAATCCTAGAGGACGTATGTTTAACCCCTTCCCGACATGCGCCGTAATAGTATGGCGCATGTCGGGTCTGTAACTATGGCGACCGCCCCGAGAGCCGGGCGGCCACCATAGCCGCCGGGTGTCTACTGCTTTAAGACAACCGGCTCTAATGCCTCCAATCATTCCCCGGACCGATCAGAGGCATTAACCCCTCCGGTGCCGCGGTCAAAGGTTTTCCCGGCGGCGCATGGGCGCTGCCATTTTGCCCGGGCTCGCCGGCTCCTGGAGCATGCTCCAGGGCCGACGTCATGTTGCCATGACAGCCGGGAGCCTGTACAAGGCTCCCAGGCTTGTCTGCAAATTCTCTCTTTTGCAGGCTGGTCTATGCAGCCTGCAAAAGAGAAGATGATTTTTTGCAATGCATTGCAATGCATTAGCATTGTAATGCATTGCATTAGTGATCAGACCCCCTGGGTTTCAACACCCCTAGGGGGTCTAATAAATGCAAAAAAAGTAAAAAAAAAAAAATTAAAAAAAATATAAAAAGTATTAAAAGTTCAAATCACCCCCCTTTCCCTAGAACACATATAAAAGTAGTTAAAAACTGTGAAACATATACATGTTAGGTATTCCCGTGTCTGAAATCGCCCGCTCTACAAATCTATAAAAATATTTTTCCTGTTCGGTAAACGCCGTAGCGGGAAAAATAGTCAAAAGTGCCAAACCGCCGTTTTTTCACTGTTTTGATTCTGATAAAAATTTGAATAAAAAGTGATCAAAGCAATAACATTTCCTGAAAATGGTAGAACTAAAAAGTACACCTGGCCCCGCAAAAAAAGACACCCTATACATCCCCATACACTTACGTATAAAAAAGTTACGGCCGTTGGAATATGGTGACTTTTAGAAAAAAAAAATTTTAACACAGTTTTGGATTTTTTTTAAGGGGTCAAAATGTAAATAAAACCATATAAATTTGGTATCTCTGGAACCGTACCAAAACACAGAATATAGGGGACATGTCATTTTGGCTGCACAGTGAACGCCGTAAAACCAAAGCCCGCAAGAAAGTCGCAGAAATGCATTTTTTCTTCAAATCCACCCCATTCTGAATTTTTTTCCTGCTTCCCAGTACATTATATAGAATAATTAATGGTGGCATCATGAAGAAAAATTTGTCCCGCAAAAATTAAGACCTCATATGGCTCTGGGAGCAGAGAAATAAAAAAGTTATGGGGTTTAGAAGGAGGGGAGTCAAAAACGAAAAACGAAAATCAAAAAATGCCATCGGCGGGAAGGGGTTAAAAAAAAATAAAAAAAAATACATTTTCTCAATTTCATTTTCATACTGTCTCACTTGAATCAGGGATCATTCTATCCCCTGTACAATATACTGCAATTCTATGAATAAACTAATGTGTACTAGGGCAAGATAGCTAGAAGGTTGATTGGTCTCCTGGCTGCCATAGAAACACCTCCGCAATCTCACCATGGTGGGGAGGGTGAGGAGATGAAAGAAGGGATGCCCCACCCCTTAACCACATACATACACTGATTATTATTAGTGCTATTGATCAGTATTGAGCAGCTATTGAGCAGTAAATCTGTCGGAAACCAAGAATTTCTGAATTTTTCATTTAGTCTCAGGTTCCTGGTTATAAAATGAAATTTCTTGTAAATTTTTGCTTTTAAATAAATAAATAATAATAATAATAATAATAATAATAATAATTAATAATATTACAGAAAGACTATATAATTTGATATCACAGTGATTGCACAAACAACAGAATAAAGGCAACATGTCATTTTACTGCACAATGAACACTGTAAAAACAAAACCCATAAGAAAATGGTGCAACTGTGTTTTTTTTCCAATTTAACACCAATCTGAATTACTTCCCACTTCCAGGTACATTGAAGGAATTTTAAATGGTGCCATTACAAAGTACAATTTGTCCTGCATTTGACTCTAAATATAAAAGTAAAGAACGTGAAAAGGAAAAAACAGAAGCACAAAAACAAAAACGCTAAATACAATATATTACATTTTGAAGTTCAGCAAACTCACAAAATTTCCTTCATGTTAAGAGTAAAGGTCACTTTTATGAAAGTCTAATAATATGTCTATTTTTACAAAACCTAAAAAACATCCAGATTTGACTAATGTCTCTCTACGAAGCTATGCAGACTTCTCAGCAAACAGAAGGAAGAATATTGAAAGCTTTCATACCTCTCCTATAAAATGTATGGACTTTTATCTGCTCCTATCAAACATTCCTGTGCAGATGAGATGGACAAAATATATAAAGCAAACCCTACAGAAATGTCAGCTCTGTGAGGCCAGCATATCCCTAATGCCAGAATATTACATCAAAACACCTCCACAAATCAAAAGTTCACTCCTGGACACCTTCTTTAAAGGTCACAGTCCATCTGTATGGAGAATGCACAATATAACTCCATCTCTTCAGTTCTCTCTGCTGCTGCTCAATAAACAGGCCTCATAACGTATGGAATTCTGCTTTTTATAGTCTTCTGCTAGGAAATAAAGTCCAGATTCATTGTAAACCACTCTTTTCAAGAATTAAAAAATATACTATACAATAATGGGTTCAAATGTCAATGTAAGACCTAGAAAATGTATAGAAAATATCGGCTATCACTTTTCTGTTAAAGGGTGCCAATAAACAAGATTTTGTATACAATGCATTATGAGGGTTTATGGGACTCCAGTCACCCCAAAGAGAACACAATGGGGGGGAATTTACCAATCCATTTACACCAGTTTGGCTTTACACCACCACCAGTCTGACATAGATGGGTGCAGACCAGAATAATGGACAGTCGAGTCTATTGTGAACCTATCTTTAATCTAATAAACACCTGAGGCTTGATTCACATATGTACATGGGTTTCCCCAAGCAGAACTCCCGACTGGCAACCTAATCCACATAAAAAAGCAGTTACCGTAGGAAATCTGTGGACCCCATAGACTATAATGGGGTCTTTGTGGTTTCCGTTCGGTTTCCGCACGAAAAATGCGGAGAGAAAAGTACTGCTTGCACCACTGCATTTTTCATGCGGAGAGGATAATGGAATCCCCGAATACAGATGTGAACCCAGCCTCAGTGATAATCCCTGCACCACCTGGGGATCTGCACGATTGATAAGGGTGCATTCACACAGAGGAAAATGACACTGAATTTGGTGTGGAATCCGCCTCAGATTCAGTGCTGAAAAAAAAACCTCTCATTGAATTCAATGGATTCCTTTTTCTGCTAGCTACCAAATTCAGCGCTGTTTTTCTCTGTGTGAATGCACCCTAATAAGGCAAAGGCCACTTCATAACTGAGGTACATCCTCAGGTGGGTCGAGCACCTGCTCATCGAAATCTACACTGGCTCAATTTCAGGCATCCTTTACACCTTTTTGGAAAGTGGCAAGGGTTGCGCAAAAATACCACTTGCTACAGTTTTTGTCACAAGTGGCATTTCAAAAGTCACAAATCCAAAATTTGTGACATCTTTCATAGGAGATTACTAAATCTTCCCAGTATGCATTACAACAGGTACAAAAATGTTGTACAAATGGCACTTTGGACACAAGATTGCCTATATACTGTATATACTACTTTACAAATGAGACAATGACTCCAAGATGAACCTATGAATTACTATGTCCTTAGTATTTTCTGTTGTCAATAGAGCTTGTTTATATAATGCAATTTCTAGAAATTTGTTTCGTGATTGATGATATGTAGAATCCAGAAGAATATACAATTTATTGGATAGGAAGTTGTATATTTTAGAAGTGGGATGTTCAGACTGTTCATTTATTTTATTGAGGTCAGTATTAATAAATGGAAAGCATCTGTAACAATCAAGTAAACACCAAGTAAAGGCAAAAATAAATATACATTAAAAGCCTCATCTATGAGTTTGTAAAGCTGCTGATGTAAGCCAGATAGGAGAAAGAACCAGGATATGTGATGAGCTAAAATGTAAATAAGCCCCATTTCAGTAAGTAATCACTAATAGAGATGAGCGAACACTAAAATGTTCGAGGTTCGAAATTAGAATCGAACAGCCGCTCACTGTTCGTGTGTTCGAACGGGTTTCGAACCCCATTATAGTCTATGGGGAACATATACTCGTTAAGGGGGAAACCCAAATCCGTGTCTGGAGGGTCACCAAGTCCACTATGACACCACAGGAAATGATACCAACACCCTGGAATGACACTGGGACAGCAGGGGAAGCATGTCTGGGGGCATCTAACACACCAAAGACCCTCTATTACCCCAACATCACAGCCTAACAACTACACACTTTACACACTCAATACCACCTCTCTGACAGTAGGAAAACACCCTGAAACATGTGTATTTGGCACTTGCAGTGAGGAGAGCTTGTCACCAGCAGTGAATTTGGCCCTTGTAGTAAGTTGAGGTTGGCACCAACATTTGTTTTGAAAATCAGGGTGGATTGAGCCTCTAACCAGCAGAGTTGGGGCAAATTCATGGTGGAGGGAGCCTCTAAAAACCCCAGTTTGGACCAATTCATGGTGGAGGGAGCCTCTAAAAACCCCAGTTTGGACCAATTCATGGTGGAGGGAGCCTCTAAAAACCCCAGTTTGGACCAATTCATGGTGGAGGGAGCCTCTAAAAAACCCAGTTTGGACCAATTCATGGTGGAAGGAGCCTCTAAAAACCCCAGTTTGGACCAATTCATGGTGGAGGGAGCCTCTAACCAGCCCAGTTAGGCCAAATTCATGGTGGAGGGAGCATCTAACCAGCCCAGTTTGGACCAATTCATGGTGGAGGGAGCCTCTAAAAACCCCAGTTTGGACCAATTCATGGTGGAGGGAGCCTCTAAAAACCCCAGTTTGGACCAATTCATGGTGGAGGGAGCCTCTAAAAACCCCAGTTTGGACCAATTCATTGTGGAGGGAGCCTCTAAAAACCCCAGTTTGGACCAATTCATGGTGGAGGGAGCCTCTAAACAGCCCAGTTTGGGCAAATTCATGGTGGAGGGAGCCTCTAAAAACCCCAGTTTGGACCAATTCATGGTGGAGGGAGCCTCTAAAAACCCCAGTTTGGACCAATTCATGGTGGGGGGGGGGGCCTCTAACCAGCCCAGTTTGGGCAAATTCATGATGGAGGGAGCCTCTAAAAACCCCAGTTTGGACCAATTCATGGTGGAGGGAGCCTCTAACCAGCCCAGTTTGGGCAAATTCATGGTGGAGGGAGCCTCTAAAAACCCCAGTTTGGACCAATTCATGGTGGAGGGAGCCTCTAACCAGCAGAGTTGGGGGAAATCAGGGTGGAGGGAGCCTCTAACCAGCAGAGTTGTGGGAAATCAGGGTGGAGGGAGACTCTAACCAGCAGAGTTGTGGGAAAGCAGGGTGGAGGGAGCCTCTAACCAGCAGAGTTGGGGGAAATCAGGGTGGAGGGAGCCTCTAACCAGCAGAGTTGGGGGAAATCATGGTGGAGGGAGCCTAGTATTAGCAGAATTGTGCAACGCTTATGGTGGATGAGTATGAGGATGCAGAGGAATTGGAGAGGTTGAGCACAGGCATGGAGTTTCATGTTGGGGTGCTTTACACAGGTGGGCACAAAAATGAAGACTCTATCCAGTGGTGGTTCATTTTTATCAAAGTGAGCCGGTCGGCACTCTCAGCTGACAGATGGGTGCGCTTGTCAGTGATGATGCCACCGGCTGCACTGAACACCCTCTCAGATAGGACGCTGGGGGCAGGACAGGACAGCACCTCCAAGGCATATAGGGCAAGTTCAAGCCACAGGTCCAACTTCGACACCCAATACGTGTAGGGCGCAGAGGGGTCGGAGAGGACAGGGCTGTGGTCGGAAAGGTATTCCCGCAACATGCGCCTATACTTCTCACGCCTGGTGAAACTAGGACCCTCCGTGGCGGCACTTTGGCGAGGGGGTGCCATCAAGGTGTCCCAGACCTTAAACAGTGTGCCCCTTGTTTGTATGGACAAACTGGAGGAACTGCCCTCCCTGCCGCCAACGTCACATGCTGGAAACATCTCCATCATATTTTGCACCAATTGCTTGTGGCAAGCATTGATGCGATTGGCCCTCCCCTCTACCGGAATAAAAGAGGAGATGTTGTTTTTATACTGGGGGTCAAGGATAGCAAAGATCCAGTACTGGTTGTCCTCCATGAATTTGACAATACGCTTGTCAGTTGTAAAGCACCCCAACATGAACTCAGCCATGTCTGCCACAGTGTTAGTTGGCATGACTCCTCTGGCCCCACCGGAAAGTTCAATCTCCATTTCCTCCTCATCGTCCATGTCTACCCATCCGCGCTGCAACAATGGGACGATTCGAAGTTGCCCGGAAGCCTCCTGTATCACCATCACATCATCGGACAACTCTTCTTCCTCCTCCCCCTCTTCCTCCTCCTCCTCCATTAAACGCGATGAAGCGGACAGATGTGTGGACCTACTCTCCAGCTGTGATGGATCGGATGCTATCCCTGACTCCTCTGTGTGATCTGAGTTATCCCTGATGTCAATCAGGGATTCTCTCAGAACACACAAGAGCGGGATTGTAAGGCTCACCATCGCATCCTCAGAGCTCACCCTCCTTGTGGACTCCTCAAACACCCGTAGGATGTCACAAAGGTCTCTCATCCATGGCCACTCATGGATGAGAAACTGAGGCAGCTGACTTTGTGGCACCCTAGGGTTTTGTAGCTGGTATTCCATCAAAGGTCTCTGCTGCTCAACCACTCTATTCAACATCTGAAACGTTGAGTTCCAGCGTGTGGGGACGTCGCACAAAAGCCGGTGTTGTGGCACATGCAGGCGTTGCTGGAGAGATTTTAAGCTAGCAGCGGCTACTGTCGACTTGCAAAAGTGGGCGCACATGCGCCGCACTTTCACCAGTAGCTCTGGAACATTGGGGTAGCTCTTTAGGAAACGTTGCACCACTAGGTTGAAGATGTGGGCCAGGCATGGAACATGTTGGAGTCCGGCAAGCTCCAGAGCTGCTACCAGGTTCCGGCCGTTATCACAAACGACCATGCCTGGGCCCAGGTGCAGCGGCTCAAACCATATTGCCGTCTCATCGAGGAGGGCATCCCTCACCTCGGAGGCAGTGTGCTGTCTGTCCCCCAAGCTGATCAGCTTCAGCACGGCCTGCTGACGTCTACCAACGCCAGTGCTGCAACGTTTCCAACTCGTAGCTGGGGTCAATCTAACAGCGGAGGAGGAGGCGGTGGCGGAGGAGGAGGCGGTGGCGGAGGAGGAGGAGGGGGGTGTTCTTCTCGTGTCCCTGCCAGGAATGTTAGGCGGGGAGACGAGGTACACCGGGCCAGTTTGGGAAGCAGTCCCAGCCTCAACTACATTCACCCAGTGTGCCGTCAGTGAAATGTAGCGTCCCTGTCCGCATGCACTTGTCCACGCGTCGGTGGTCAAGTGGACCTTTGTGCAAAGCGCGGAACTAAGGGCCCGCCTGATGTTGAGTGACACGTGCTGGTGCAAGGCGGGGACGGCACACTGGGAGAAGTAGTGACGGCTAGGGACGGCATAGCGAGGTGCCGCAGTTGCCATCAGGTCCAGGAAGGCGGGAGTTTCAACAAGCCGGAACGCCAACATCTCCTGGGCCAGCAGTTTAGCGATGTTGGCGTTCAAGGCTTGCGCGTGTGGGTGGTTAGCGGTGTATTTCTGCCGCCGCTCCAATGTCTGAGAGATGGTGGGTTGTTCTAAAGAAGCGCGTGATGGTGCCTTTGATGGTGCAGGAGAAGGAGATAAGACAGGAACAGGGGAGGATGAGGAAGAAGTCAACAAAGTGGCGGAGGCAGATGAAGTGGTGTCCTGGCTCGTCCTCTGGAGTGCATCGCCAGCACAGTCAGCAGTGGCAGTGGCAGAGGCAGAGGCAGAGGCAGTGGCAGTGGCGTGAACGGCAGGCGGCCTTTGTCCTGCCGTTGCTGCCTGCCACTGATTCCAGTGCTTGGATTCCAAATGACGGCGCATTGAAGTGGTGGACAGGTTGCTCTTCTCAGAGCCCCTAATCAATTTCGAGAGGCAAATTGTGCAGACAACACTATATCTGTCCTCGGCGCATTCCTTGAAAAAACTCCACACCTTCGAGAAACGTGCCCTCGAGGTGGGAGTTTTTCGGGGGTGGGTACGAACTGGAACATCTTGGGAGATTCCAGGTGTGGCCTGGCTTCGCCTAAGCTGCTGACCTCTGCCTCTGCCTCTAGCTACCCTTTTTGGTGCTGCACCTGCCTCAACATCCACACTACTTTCCCCGCTTGACATCCCCCCTGTCCAGGTCGGGTCAGTGTCCTCATCATCCACCACTTCCTCTTCCAACTCCTGTCTCATCTCCTCCTCCCACACAATGCGCAGGTCAACTGGATGCCCTGACGGCAACTGCGTCACATCATCGTCGATGAGGGTGGGTTGCTGGTCATCCACCACCAAATCGAACGGAGATGGAGGAGACTCTAGTGTTTGAGCATCTGGACACAGATGCTCCTCTGTTAGGTTCGTGGAATCGCGACGTGGAGGGGCAGGTTGAGGGACAATGAAAGGAGCGGAGAACAGCTCTGGGGAGCAGGGACAGTTGGGGTTATTGTTCTGTGAAGCTTGGGAATTTTGGGAGGAAGGAGGACAAGACTGTTGGGTAATAGGAGGAGAGGAGGCAGAGTCTGACTGGCTGCTGGACAATGTGCTGTAAGCGTTATCCGACAGCCATTGCAAGACCTGTTCCTGGTTCTCGGGCCTACTAAGGTTTGTACCCTGCAGTTTAGTTAATGTGGCAAGCAACGCTGGCACTGTGGAGTGGCGCAATGCTTGCTGCCCCATAGGAGTAGGCACGGGACGCCCTGTGGCTTCACTGCTACCTTGCTCCCCAGAACCATTCCCCCGACCTCGCCCACGGCCTCGTCCACGTCCCTTTCCGGGAGCCTTGCGCATTTTGAATTCCCAGTCAGAAACTGGCACTATATAGCAGTAGCAAGAAATGAGGGTATTTGTAAACCCAATATATTCTTTGAATTCCCAGTCAGACAATGGCACTATATAGCAGTAGCAAAAATTGTGGGTGCACGTAACCCCAATATATTCTTTAAATTCCCAGTCAGAAACTGGCACTATATGGCAGTAGAAAGAAATGAGGGTATTTGTAACCCCAATACATATTTTGAATTCCCAGTCAGACAATGGCACTATATGGCAGTAGCAAGAAATGAGGGTATTTGTAACCCCAATATATTCTTTGAATTCCCAGTCAGAAACTGGCACTATATGGCAGTAGCAAGAAATGAGGATATTTGTAACCCCAATATATTCTTTGAATTCCCAGTCAGAAATTGGCACTATATGGCAGTAGCAAGAAATGAGGGTATTTGTAACCCCAATATATTCTTTGAATTCCAAGTCAGACAATGGCACTATATAGCAGTAGCAAAAATTGTGGGTGCACGTAACCCCAATATATTCTTTGAATTCCCAGTCAGACAATGGCACTATATACCAGTAGCAAAAATTGTGGGTGCACGTAAGCCCAATATATTCTTTGAATTCCCAGTCAGACAATGGCACTATATAGCAGTAGCAAAAATTGTGGGTACACGTAACCCCAATATATTCTTTGAATTCCCAGTCAGAAACTAGCAGTATATGGCAGTAGCAAGAAATGAGGGTATTTGTAAACCCAATATATTCTTTGAATTCCCAGTCAGACAATGGCACTATATAGCAGTAGCAAAAATTATGGGTGCACGTAAGCCCAATATATTCTTTGAATTCCCAGTCAGACAATGGCACTATATAGCAGTAGCAAAAATTGTGGGTGCACGTAACCCCAATATATTCTTTGAATTCCCAGTCAGACAATGGCACTATATACCAGTAGCAAAAATTGTGGGTGCACGTAACCCCAATATATTCTTTGAATTCCCAGTCAGACAATGGCACTATATACCAGTAGCAAAAATTGTGGGTGCAAGTAACCCCAATATATTCTTTGAATTCCCAGTCAGACAATGGCACTATATGGCAGTAGCAAGAAATGAGGGTATTTGTAAACCCAATATATTCTTTGAATTCCCAGTCAGACAATGGCACTATATAGCAGTAGCAAAAATTGTGGGTGCACATATCCCCAATATATTCTTTGAATTCCCAGTCAGACAATGGCACTATATAGCAGTAGCAAGAAATGAGGGTATTTGAAACACCAATATATTCTTTGAATTCCCAGTCAAACAATGGCACTATATAGCAGTAGCAAAAATTGTGGGTGCACGTAACCCCAATATACTCTTTGAATTCCCAGTCAAACACTGGCACTATATGGCAGTAGCAAGAAATGAGGGTATTTGTAAACCCAATATATTCTTTGAATTCCCAGTCAGACAATGGCACTATATAGCAGTAGCAAAAATTGTGGGTGCACGTAACCCCAATATATTCTTTGAATTCCCAGTCAGACAATGGCACTATATACCAGTAGCAAAAATTGTGGGTGCACGTAACCCCAATATATTCTTTGAATTCCCAGTCAGAAACTGGCACTATATGGCAGTAGCAATAAATGAGGGTATTTGTAAACCCAATATATTCTTTGAATTCCCAGTCAGACAATGGCACTATATACCAGTAGCAAAAATTGTGGGTGCACGTAACCCCAATATATTCTTTGAATTCCCAGTCAGACAATGGCACTATATAGCAGTAGCAAAAATTGTGGGTGCACGTAAACCCAATATATTCTTTGAATTCCCAGTCAGAAACTGGCACTATATGGCAGTAGCAAGAAATGAGGGTATTTGTAAACCCAATATATTCTTTGAATTCCCAGTCAGACAATGGCACTATATACCAGTAGCAAAAATTGTGGGTGCACGTAACCCCAATATATTCTTTGAATTCCCAGTCAGACAATGGCACTATATAGCAGTAGTAAAAATTGTGGGTGCACGTAACCCCAATATATTCTTTGAATTCCCAGTCAGAAACTGGCACTATATGGCAGTAGCAAGAAATGAGGGTATTTGTAAACCCCAATATATTCTTTGTATTCTCAGTCAGACAATGGCACTATATGGCAGTAGCAAGAAATGAGGATATTTGTAAACCCAATATATTCTTTGAATTCCCAGTCAGACAATGGCACTATATAGCAGTAGCAAAAATTGTGGGTGCACGTAACCCCAATATATTCTTTGAATTCCCAGTCAGACAATGGCACTATATAGCAGTAGCAAAAATTGTGGGTGCACGTAACCCCAATGTATTCTTTGAATTCCCAGTCAGACAATGGCACTATATACCAGTAGCAAAAATTGTGGGTGCACGTAACCCCAATATATTCTTTGAATTCCCAGTCAGACAATGGCACTATATACCAGTAGCAAAAATTGTGGGTGCACGTAACCCCAATATATTCTTTGAATTCCCAGTCAGACAATGGCACTATATAGCAGTAGCAAGAAATGAGGGTATTTGAAACCCCAATATATTCTTTGAATTCCCAGTTAGACAATGGCACTTTATAGCAGTAGCAAAAATTGTGGGTGCACGTAACCCCAATATATTCTTTGAATTCCCAGTCAGAAACTGGCACTATATGGCAGTAGCAAGAAATGAGGGTATTTGTAACCCCAATATATTCTTTGAATTCCCAGTCAGACAATGGCACTATATAGCAGGAGCAAAAATTGTGGGTGCACGTAACCCCAATATATTCATTGAATTCCCAGTCAGACAATGGCACTATATAGCAGTAGCAAAAATTGTGGGTGCACGTAACCCCAATATATTCTTTGAATTCTTAGTCAGACAATGGCACTATATACCAGTAGCAAAAATTGTGGGTGCACGTAACCCCAATATATTCTTTGAATTCCCAGTCAGACAATGGCACTATATACCAGTAGCAAAAATTGTGGGTGCACGTAACCCCAATATATTCTTTGAATTCCCAGTCAGACAATGGCACTATATACCAGTAGCAAAAATTGTGGGTGCACGTAACCCCAATATATTCTTTGAATTCCCAGTCACACAATGGCACTATATACCAGTAGCAAAAATTGTGGGTGCACGTAAACCCAATATATTCTTTGAATTCCCAGTCAGAAACTGGCACTATATGGCAGTAGCAAGAAATGAGGGTATTTGTAACCCCAATATATTCTTTGAATTCCCAGTCAGACAATGGCACTATATAGCAGTAGCAAAAATTGTGGGTGCACGTAACCCCAATATATTCTTTGAATTCCCAGTCAGACAATGGCACTATATACCAGTAGCAAAAATTGTGGGTGCACGTAAGCCCAATATATTCTTTGAATTCCCAGTCACACAATGGCACTATATAGCAGTAGCAAAAATTGTGGGTGCACGTAACCCCAATATATTCTTTGAATTCCCAGTCAGAAACTAGCACTATATGGCAGTAGCAAGAAATGAGGGTATTTGTAAACCCAATATATTCTTTGAATTCCCAGTCAGACAATGGCACTATATAGCAGTAGCAAAAATTGTGGGTGCACGTAACCCCAATATATTCTTTAAATTCCCAGTCAGAAACTGGCACTATATGGCAGTAGAAAGAAATGAGGGTATTTGTAACCCCAATACATATTTTGAATTCCCAGTCAGACAATGGCACTATATGGCAGTAGCAAGAAATGAGGGTATTTGTAACCCCAATATATTCTTTGAATTCCCAGTCAGAAACTGGCACTATATGGCAGTAGCAAGAAATGAGGATATTTGTAACCCCAATATATTCTTTGAATTCCCAGTCAGAAATTGGCACTATATGGCAGTAGCAAGAAATGAGGGTATTTGTAACCCCAATATATTCTTTGAATTCCAAGTCAGACAATGGCACTATATAGCAGTAGCAAAAATTGTGAGTGCACGTAACCCCAATATATTCTTTGAATTCCCAGTCAGACAATGGCACTATATACCAGTAGCAAAAATTGTGGGTGCACGTAAGCCCAATATATTCTTTGAATTCCCAGTCAGACAATGGCACTATATAGCAGTAGCAAAAATTGTGGGTACACAAAACCCCAATATATTCTTTGAATTCCCAGTCAGAAACTAGCAGTATATGGCAGTAGCAAGAAATGAGGGTATTTGTAAACCCAATATATTCTTTGAATTCCCAGTCAGACAATGGCACTATATAGCAGTAGCAAAAATTATGGGTGCACGTAAGCCCAATATATTCTTTGAATTCCCAGTCAGACAATGGCACTATATAGCAGTAGCAAAAATTGTGGGTGCACGTAACCCCAATATATTCTTTGAATTCCCAGTCAGACAATGGCACTATATACCAGTAGCAAAAATTGTGGGTGCACGTAACCCCAATATATTCTTTGAATTCCCAGTCAGACAATGGCACTATATACCAGTAGCAAAAATTGTGGGTGCAAGTAACCCCAATATATTCTTTGAATTCCCAGTCAGACAATGGCACTATATGGCAGTAGCAAGAAATGAGGGTATTTGTAAACCCAATATATTCTTTGAATTCCCAGTCAGACAATGGCACTATATAGCAGTAGCAAAAATTGTGGGTGCACGTAACCCCAATATATTCTTTGAATTCCCAGTCAGACAATGGCACTATATAGCAGTAGCAAAAATTGTGGGTGCACATATCCCCAATATATTCTTTGAATTCCCAGTCAGACAATGGCACTATATAGCAGTAGCAAGAAATGAGGGTATTTGAAACACCAATATATTCTTTGAATTCCCAGTCAGACAATGGCACTATATAGCAGTAGCAAAAATTGTGGGTGCACGTAACCCCAATGTACTCTTTGAATTCCCAGTCAAACACTGGCACTATATGGCAGTAGCAAGAAATGAGGGTATTTGTAAACCCAATATATTCTTTGAATTCCCAGTCAGACAATGGCACTATATAGCAGTAGCAAAAATTGTGGGTGCACGTAACCCCAATATATTCTTTGAATTCCCAGTCAGACAATGGCACTATATACCAGTAGCAAAAATTGTGGGTGCACGTAACCCCAATATATTCTTTGAATTCCCAGTCAGACAATGGCACTATATACCAGTAGCAAAAATTGTGGGTGCACGTAACCCCAATATATTCTTTGAATTCCCAGTCAGACAATGGCACTATATAGCAGTAGCAAAAATTGTGGGTGCACGTAAACCCAATATATTCTTTGAATTCCCAGTCAGAAACTGGCACTATATGGCAGTAGCAAGAAATGAGGGTATTTGTAAACCCAATATATTCTTTGAATTCCCAGTCAGACAATGGCACTATATAGCAGTAGTAAAAATTGTGGGTGCACGTAACCCCAATATATTCTTTGAATTCCCAGTCAGAAACTGGCACTATATGGCAGTAGCAAGAAATGAGGGTATTTGTAAACCCCAATATATTCTTTGTATTCTCAGTCAGACAATGGCACTATATGGCAGTAGCAAGAAATGAGGATATTTGTAAACCCAATATATTCTTTGAATTCCCAGTCAGACAATGGCACTATATAGCAGTAGCAAAAATTGTGGGTGCACGTAACCCCAATATATTCTTTGAATTCCCAGTCAGACAATGGCACTATATAGCAGTAGCAAAAATTGTGGGTGCACGTAACCCCAATGTATTCTTTGAATTCCCAGTCAGACAATGGCACTATATACCAGTAGCAAAAATTGTGGGTGCACGTAACCCCAATATATTCTTTGAATTCCCAGTCAGACAATGGCACTATATACCAGTAGCAAAAATTGTGGGTGCACGTAACCCCAATATATTCTTTGAATTCCCAGTCAGACAATGGCACTATATAGCAGTAGCAAGAAATGAGGGTATTTGAAACCCCAATATATTCTTTGAATTCCCAGTTAGACAATGGCACTTTATAGCAGTAGCAAAAATTGTGGGTGCACGTAACCCCAATATATTCTTTGAATTCCCAGTCAGAAACTGGCACTATATGGCAGTAGCAAGAATTGAGGGTATTTGTAACCCCAATATATTCTTTGAATTCCCAGTCAGACAATGGCACTATATAGCAGGAGCAAAAATTGTGGGTGCACGTAACCCCAATATATTCATTGAATTCCCAGTCAGACAATGGCACTATATAGCAGTAGCAAAAATTGTGGGTGCACGTAACCCCAATATATTCTTTGAATTCTTAGTCAGACAATGGCACTATATACCAGTAGCAAAAATTGTGGGTGCACGTAACCCCAATATATTCTTTGAATTCCCAGTCAGACAATGGCACTATATACCAGTAGCAAAAATTGTGGGTGCACGTAACCCCAATATATTCTTTGAATTCCCAGTCAGACAATGGCACTATATAGAAGTAGCAAAAATTGTGGGTGCACGTAACCCCAATATATTATTTGAATTCCCAGTCACACAATGGCACTATATACCAGTAGCAAAAATTGTGGGTGCACGTAACCCCAATATATTCTTTGAATTCCCAGTCAGAAACTGGCACTATATGGCAGTAGCAAGAAATGAGGGTATTTGTAACCCCAATATATTCTTTGAATTCCCAGTCAGACAATGGCACTATATAGCAGTAGCAAAAATTGTGGGTGCACGTAACCCCAATATATTCTTTGAATTCCCAGTCAGACAATGGCACTATATACCAGTAGCAAAAATTGTGGGTGCACGTAAGCCCAATATATTCTTTGAATTCCCAGTCACACAATGGCACTATATAGCAGTAGCAAAAATTGTGGGTGCACGTAACCCCAATATATTCTTTGAATTCCCAGTCAGAAACTAGCACTATATGGCAGTAGCAAGAAATGAGGGTATTTGTAAACCCAATATATTCTTTGAATTCCCAGTCAGACAATGGCACTATATAGCAGTAGCAAAAATTGTGGGTGCACGTAAGCCCAATATATTCTTTGAATTCCCAGTCAGACAATGGCACTATATAGCAGTAGCAAAAATTGTGGGTGCACGTAACCCCAATATATTCTTTGAATTCCCAGTCAGACAATGGCACTATATACCAGTAGCAAAAATTGTGGGTGCACGTAACCCCAATATATTCTTTGAATTTCCAGTCAGACAATAGCACTATATACCAGTAGCAAAAATTGTGGGTGCACGTAACCCCAATATATTCTTTGAATTCCCAGTCAGACAATGGCACTATATAGCAGTAGCAAAAATTGTGGGTGCACGTAACCCCAATATATTCTTTGAATTCCCAGTCAGACAATGGCACTATGTAGCAGTAGAAAAAATTGTGGGTGCACGTAACCCCAATGTATTCTTTGATTTCCCAGTCAGACAATGGCACTATATACCAGTAGCAAAAATTGTGGGTGCACGTAACCCCAATATATTCTTTGAATTCCCAGTCAGACAATGGCACTGTATACCAGTAGCAAAAATTGTGGGTGCACGTAACCCCAATATATTCTTTGAATTCCCAGTCAGACAATGGCACTATATGGCAGTAGCAAGAAATGAGGGTATTTGTAAACCCAATATATTCTTTGAATTCCCAGTCAGACAATGGCACTATATAGCAGTAGCAAAAATTGTGGGTGCACGTAACCCCAATATATTCTTTGAATTCCCAGTCAGACAATGGCACTATATAGCAGTAGCAAAAATTGTGGGTGCACGTAAGCCCAATATATTCTTTGAATTCCCAGTCAGACAATGGCACTATATAGCAGTAGCAAAAATTGTGGGTGCACATAACCCCAATATATTCTTTGAATTCCCAGTCAGAATCTGGCACTATATGGCAGTAGCAAGAAATGAGGGTATTTGTAAACCCAATATATTCTTTGAATTCCCAGTCAGACAATGGCACTATATAGCAGTAGCTAGAAATGAGGGTATTTGAAACCCCAATATATTCTTTGAATTCCCAGTTAGACAATGGCACTTTATAGCAGTAGCAAAAATTGTGGGTGCACGTAACCCCAATATATTCTTTGAATTCCCAGTCAGAAACTGGCACTATATGGCAGTAGCAAGAAATGAGGGTATTTGTAAGCCCAATATATTCTTTGAATTCCCAGTCAGACAATGGCACTATATAGCAGTAGCAAAAATTGTGGGTGCACGTAACCCCAATATATTCATTGAATTCCCAGTCAGACAATGGCACTATATAGCAGTAGCAAAAATTGTGGGTGCACGTAACCCCAATATATTCTTTGAATTCCCAGTCAGACAATGGCACTATATAGCAGTAGCAAAAATTGTGGGTGCACGTAATCCCAATATATTCTTTGAATTCCCAGTCAGACAATGGCACTATATACCAGTAGCAAAAATTGTGGGTGCATGTATCCCCAATATATTTTTTGAATTCCCAGTCAGACAATGGCACTATATACCAGTAGCAAAAATTGTGGGTGCACGTAACCCCAATATATTCTTTGAATTCCCAGTCAGACAATGGCACTATATACCAGTAGCAAAAATTGTGGGTGCACGTAACCCCAATATATTCTTTGAATTCCCAGTCAGACAATGGCACTATATAGCAGTAGCAAAAATTGTGGGTGCACGTAACCCCAATATATTCTTTGAATTCCCAGTCAGAAACTGGCACTATATGGCAGTAGCAAGAAATGAGGGTATTTGTAAACCCAATATATTCTTTGAATTCCCAGTCAGACAATGGCACTATATAGCAGTAGCAAAAATTGTGGGTGCACGTAACCCCAATATATTCTTTGAATTCCCAGTCAGAAACTGGCACTATATGGCAGTAGCAAGAAATGAGGGTATTTGTAAACCCAATATATTCTTTGAATTCCCAGTCAGACAATGGCACTATATACCAGTAGCAACAATTGTGGGTGCACGTAACCCCAATATATTCTTTGAATTCCCAGTCAGACAATGGCACTATATAGCAGTAGCAAAAATTGTGGGTGCACGTAACCCCAATATATTCTTTGAATTCCCAGTCAGAAACTGGCACTATATGGCAGTAGCAAGAAATGAGGGTATTTGTAAACCCAATATATTCTTTGAATTCCCAGTCAGACAATGGCACTATATAGCAGTAGCAAAAATTGTGGGTGCACGTAACCCCAATATATTCTTTGAATTTCCAGTCAGACAATGGCACTATATACCAGTAGCAAAAATTGTGGGTGCACGTAACCCCAATATATTCTTTGAATTCCCAGTCAGACAATGGCACTATATAGCAGTAGCAAAAATTGTGGGTGCACGTAACCCCAATATATTCTTTGAATTCCCAGTCAGACAATGGCACTATATACCAGTAGCAAAAATTGTGGGTGCACGTAACCCCAATATATTCTTTGAATTCCCAGTCAGACAATGGCACTATATACCAGTAGCAAAAATTGTGGGTGCACGTAACCCCAATATATTCTTTGAATTCCCAGTCAGACAATGGCACTATATAGCAGTAGCAAAAATTGTGGGTGCACGTAACCCCAATATATTCTTTGAATTCCCAGTCAGAAACTGGCACTATATGGCAGTAGCAAGAAATGAGGGTATTTGTAAACCCAATATATTCTTTGAATTCCCAGTCAGACAATGGCACTATATAGCAGTAGCAAAAATTGTGGGTGCACGTAACCCCAATATATTCTTTGAATTCCCAGTCAGAAACTGGCACTATATGGCAGTAGCAAGAAATGAGGGTATTTGTAAACCCAATATATTCTTTGAATTCCCAGTCAGACAATGGCACTATATACCAGTAGCAAAAATTGTGGGTGCACGTAACCCCAATATATTCTTTGAATTCCCAGTCAGACAATGGCACTATATAGCAGTAGCAAAAATTGTGGGTGCACGTAACCCCAATATATTCTTTGAATTCCCAGTCAGAAACTGGCACTATATGGCAGTAGCAAGAAATGAGGGTATTTGTAAACCCAATATATTCTTTGAATTCCCAGTCAGACAATGGCACTATATAGCAGTAGCAAAAATTGTGGGTGCACGTAACCCCAATATATTCTTTGAATTTCCAGTCAGACAATGGCACTATATACCAGTAGCAAAAATTGTGGGTGCACGTAACCCCAATATATTCTTTGAATTCCCAGTCAGACAATGGCACTATATAGCAGTAGAAAAAATTGTGGGTGCACGTAACCCCAATGTATTCTTTGAATTCCCAGTCAGACAATGGCACTATATACCAGTAGCAAAAATTGTGGGTGCACGTAACCCCAATATATTCTTTGAATTCCCAGTCAGACAATGGCACTCTATACCAGTAGCAAAAATTGTGGGTGCACGTAACCCCAATATATTCTTTGAATTCCCAGTCAGACAATGGCACTCTATACCAGTAGCAAAAATTGTGGGTGCACGTGACCCCAATATATTCTTTGAATTCCCATTCAGACAATGGCACTATATGGCAGTAGCAAGAAATGAGGGTATTTGTAAACCCAATATATTCTTTGAATTCCCAGTCAGACAATGGCACTATATAGCAGTAGCAAAAATTGTGGGTGCACGTAACCCCAATATATTCTTTGAATTCCCAGTCAGACAATGGCACTATATAGCAGTAGCAAAAATTGTGGGTGCACGTGAGCCCAATATATTCTTTGAATTCCCAGTCAGACAATGGCACTATATAGCAGTAGCAAAAATTGTGGGTGCACATAACCCCAATATATTCTTTGAATTCCCAGTCAGAATCTGGCACTATATGGCAGTAGCAAGAAATGAGGGTATTTGTAAACCCAATATATTCTTTGAATTCCCAGTCAGACAATGGCACTATATAGCAGTAGCAAGAAATGAGGGTATTTGAAACCCCAATATATTCTTTGAATTCCCAGTTAGACAATGGCACTTTATAGCAGTAGCAAAAATTGTGGGTGCACGTAACCCCAATATATTCTTTGAATTCCCAGTCAGAAACTGGCACTATATGGCAGTAGCAAGAAATGAGGGTATTTGTAACCCCAATATATTCTTTGAATTCCCAGTCGGACAATGGCACTATATAGCAGTAGCAAAAATTGTGGGTGCACGTAACCCCAATATATTCATTGAATTCCCAGTCAGACAATGGCACTATATAGCAGTAGCAAAAATTGTGGGTGCACGTAACCCCAATATATTCTTTGAATTCCCAGTCAGACAATGGCACTATATACCAGTAGCAAAAATTGTGGGTGTACGTAACCCCAATATATTCTTTGAATTCCCAGTCAGACAATGGCACTATATAGCAGTAGCAAAAATTGTGGGTGCACGTAACCCCAATATATTCTTTGAATTCCCAGTCAGACAATGGCACTATATACCAGTAGCAAAAATTGTGGGTGCACGTAACCCCAATATATTCTTTGAATTCCCAGTCAGACAATGGCACTATATACCAGTAGCAAAAATTGTGGGTGCACGTAACCCCAATATATTCTTTGAATTCCCAGTCAGACAATGGCACTATATAGCAGTAGCAAAAATTGTGGGTGCACGTAACCCCAATATATTCTTTGAATTCCCAGTCAGAAACTGGCACTATATGGCAGTAGCAAGAAATGAGGGTATTTGTAAACCCAATATATTCTTTGAATTCCCAGTCAGACAATGGCACTATATAGCAGTAGCAAAAATTGTGGGTGCACGTAACCCCAATATATTCTTTGAATTCCCAGTCAGAAACTGGCACTATATGGCAGTAGCAAGAAATGAGGGTATTTGTAAACCCAATATATTCTTTGAATTCCCAGTCAGACAATGGCACTATATACCAGTAGCAAAAATTGTGGGTGCACGTAACCCCAGTATATTCTTTGAATTCCCAGTCAGACAATGGCACTATATAGCAGTAGCAAAAATTGTGGGTGCACGTAACCCCAATATATTCTTTGAATTCCCAGTCAGAAACTGGCACTATATGGCAGTAGCAAGAAATGAGGGTATTTGTAAACCCAATATATTCTTTGAATTCCCAGTCAGACAATGGCACTATATACCAGTAGCAAAAATTGTGGGTGCACGTAACCCCAATATATTCTTTGAATTTCCAGTCAGACAATGGCACTATATACCAGTAGCAAAAATTGTGGGTGCACGTAACCCCAATATATTCTTTGAATTCCCAGTCAGACAATGGCACTATATAGCAGTAGCAAAAATTGTGGGTGCACGTAACCCCAATATATTCTTTGAATTCCCAGTCAGACAATGGCACTATATAGCAGTAGAAAAAATTGTGGGTGCACGTAACCCCAATGTATTCTTTGAATTCCCAGTCAGACAATGGCACTATATACCAGTAGCAAAAATTGTGGGTGCACGTAACCCCAATATATTCTTTGAATTCCCAGTCAGACAATGGCACTATATACCAGTAGCAAAAATTGTGGGTGCACGTAACCCCAATATATTCTTTGAATTCCCAGTCAGACAATGGCACTATATGGCAGTAGCAAGAAATGAGGGTATTTGTAAACCCAATATATTCTTTGAATTCCCAGTCAGACAATGGCACTATATAGCAGTAGCAAAAATTGTGGGTGCACGTAACCCCAATATATTCTTTGAATTCCCAGTCAGACAATGGCACTATATAGCAGTAGCAAAAATTGTGGGTGCACGTAAGCCCAATATATTCTTTGAATTCCCAGTCAGACAATGGCACTATATAGCAGTAGCAAAAATTGTGGGTGCACATAACCCCAATATATTCTTTGAATTCCCAGTCAGAATCTGGCACTATATGGCAGTAGCAAGAAATG
Organism: Leptodactylus fuscus; assembly: GCF_031893055.1. NCBI lineage: Eukaryota > Metazoa > Chordata > Amphibia > Anura > Leptodactylidae > Leptodactylus > Leptodactylus fuscus. Next base: position 57,329,205 of record NC_134269.1, read on the forward strand.
AGGGTATTTGTAAACCCAATATATTCTTTGAATTCCCAGTCAGACAATGGCACTATATAGCAGTAGCAAGAAATGAGGGTATTTGAAACCCCAATATATTCTTTGAATTCCCAGTTAGACAATGGCACTTTATAGCAGTAGCAAAAATTGTGGGTGCACGTAACCCCAATATATTCTTTGAATTCCCAGTCAGAAACTGGCACTATATGGCAGTAGCAAGAAATGAGGGTATTTGTAACCCCAATATATTCTTTGAATTCCCAGTCAGACAATGGCACTATATAGCAGTAGCAAAAATTGTGGGTGCACGTAACCCCAATATATTCATTGAATTCCCAGTCAGACAATGGCACTATATAGCAGTAGCAAAAATTGTGGGTGCACGTAACCCCAATATATTCTTTGAATTCCCAGTCAGACAATGGCACTATATACCAGTAGCAAAAATTGTGGGTGCACGTAACCCCAATATATTCTTTGAATTCCCAGTCAGACAATGGCACTATATACCAGTAGCAAAAATTGTGGGTGCACGTAACCCCAATATATTCTTTGAATTCCCAGTCAGACAATGGCACTATATAGCAGTAGTAAAAATTGTGGGTGCACGTAACCCCAATATATTCTTTGAATTCCCAGTCAGACAATGGCACTATATACCAGTAGCAAAAATTGTGGGTGCACGTAACCCCAATATATTCTTTGAATTCCCAGTCAGACAATGGCACTATATACCAGTAGCAAAAATTGTGGGTGCACGTAACCCCAATATATTCTTTGAATTCCCAGTCAGACAATGGCACTATATAGCAGTAGCAAAAATTGTGGGTGCACGTAACCCCAATATATTCTTTGAATTCCCAGTCAGACAATGGCACTATATACCAGTAGCAAAAATTGTGGGTGCACGTAACCCCAATATATTCTTTGAATTCCCAGTCAGACAATGGCACTATATAGCAGTAGCAAAAATTGTGGGTGCACGTAACCCCAATATATTCTTTGAATTCCCAGTCAGAAACTGGCACTATATGGCAGTAGCAAGAAATGAGGATATTTGTAAACCCAATATATTCTTTGAATTCCCAGTCAGACAATGGCACTATATAGCAGTAGCAAAAATTGTGGGTGCACGTAACCCCAATATATTCTTTGAATTCCCAGTCAGACAATGGCACTATATACCAGTAGCAAAAATTGTGGGTGCACGTAACCCCAATATATTCTTTGAATTCCCAGTCAGACAATTGCACTATATAGCAGTAGCAAAAATTGTGGGTGCACGTAACCCCAATATATTCTTTGAATTCCCAGTCTGACAATGGCACTATATAGCAGTAGCAAAAATTGTGGGTGCACGTAACCCCAATATATTCTTTGAATTCCCAGTCAGAAACTGGCACTATATGGCAGTAGCAAGAAATGAGGGTATTTGTAACCCCAATATATTCTTTGAATTCCCAGTCAGACAATGGCACTATATGGCAGTAGCAAAAATTGTGGGTGCACATATCCCCAATATATTCTTTGAATTCCCAGTCAGAATCTGGCACTATATGGCAGTAGCAAGAAATGAGGGTATTTGTAAACCCAATATATTCTTTGAATTCCCAGTCAGACAATGGCACTATATAGCAGTAGCAAGAAATGAGGGTATTTGAAACCCCAATATATTCTTTGAATTCCCAGTTAGACAATGGCACTTTATAGCAGTAGCAAAAATTGTGGGTGCACGTAACCCCAATATATTCTTTGAATTCCCAGTCAGAAACTGGCACTATATGGCAGTAGCAAGAAATGAGGGTATTTGTAACCCCAATATATTCTTTGAATTCCCAGTCAGACAATGGCACTATATGGCAGTAGCAAAAATTGTGGGTGCACATATCCCCAATATATTCTTTGAATTCCCAGTCAGAATCTGGCACTATATGGCAGTAGCAAGAAATGAGGGTATTTGTAAACCCAATATATTCTTTGAATTCCCAGTCAGACAATGGCACTATATAGCAGTAGCAAGAAATGAGGGTATTTGAAACCCCAATATATTCTTTGAATTCCCAGTTAGACAATGGCACTTTATAGCAGTAGCAAAAATTGTGGGTGCACGTAACCCCAATATATTCTTTGAATTCCCAGTCAGAAACTGGCACTATATGGCAGTAGCAAGAAATGAGGGTATTTGTAACCCCAATATATTCTTTGAATTCCCAGTCAGACAATGGCACCATATAGCAGTAGCAAAAATTGTGGGTGCACGTAACCCCAATATATTCATTGAATTCCCAGTCAGACAATGGCACTATATAGCAGTAGCAAAAATTGTGGGTGCACGTAACCCCAATATATTCTTTGAATTCCCAGTCAGACAATGGCACTATATACCAGTAGCAAAAATTGTGGGTGCACGTAACCCCAATATATTCTTTGAATTCCCAGTCAGACAATGGCACTATATACCAGTAGCAAAAATTGTGGGTGCACGTAACCCCAATATATTCTTTGAATTCCCAGTCAGACAATGGCACTATATAGCAGTAGCAAAAATTGTGGGTGCATGTAACCCCAATATATTCTTTGAATTCCCAGTCAGAAACTGGCACTATATGGCAGTAGCAAGAAATGAGGGTATTTGTAAACCCAATATATTCTTTGAATTCCCAGTCAGACAATGGCACTATATAGCAGTAGCAAAAATTGTGGGTGCACGTAACCCCAATATATTCTTTGAATTCCCAGTCAGACAATGGCACTATATACCAGTAGCAAAAATTGTGGGTGCACGTAACCCCAATATATTCTTTGAATTCCCAGTCAGACAATGGCACTATATAGCAGTAGCAAAAATTGTGGGTGCACGTAACCCCAATATATTCTTTGAATTCCCAGTCAGAAACTGGCACTATATGGCAGTAGCAAGAAATGAGGGTATTTGTAAACCCAATATATTCTTTGAATTCCCAGTCAGACAATGGCACTATATAGCAGTAGCAAAAATTGTGGGTGCACGTAACCCCAATATATTCTTTGAATTCCCAGTCAGACAATGGCACTATATACCAGTAGCAAAAATTGTGGGTGCACGTAACCCCAATATATTCTTTGAATTCCCAGTCAGACAATGGCACTATATAGCAGTAGCAAAAATTGTGGGTGCACGTAACCCCAATATATTCTTTGAATTCCCAGTCAGACAATGGCACTATATAGCAGTAGCAAAAATTGTGGGTGCACGTAACCCCAATATATTCTTTGAATTCCCATTCAGACAATGGCACTATATGGCAGTAGCAAGAAATGAGGGTATTTGTAAACCCAATATATTCTTTGAATTCCCAGTCAGACAATGGCACTATATAGCAGTAGCAAAAATTGTGGGTGCACGTAACCCCAATATATTCTTTGAATTCCCAGTCAGACAATGGCACTATATAGCAGTAGCAAAAATTGTGGGTGCACGTGAGCCCAATATATTCTTTGAATTCCCAGTCAGACAATGGCACTATATAGCAGTAGCAAAAATTGTGGGTGCACATAACCCCAATATATTCTTTGAATTCCCAGTCAGAATCTGGAACTATATGGCAGTAGCAAGAAATGAGGGTATTTGTAAACCCAATATATTCTTTGAATTCCCAGTCAGACAATGGCACTATATAGCAGTAGCAAGAAATGAGGGTATTTGAAACCCCAATATATTCTTTGAATTCCCAGTTAGACAATGGCACTTTATAGCAGTAGCAAAAATTGTGGGTGCACGTAACCCCAATATATTCTTTGAATTCCCAGTCAGAAACTGGCACTATATGGCAGTAGCAAGAAATGAGGGTATTTGTAACCCCAATATATTCTTTGAATTCCCAGTCAGACAATGGCACTATATAGCAGTAGCAAAAATTGTGGGTGCACGTAACCCCAATATATTCATTGAATTCCCAGTCAGACAATGGCACTATATAGCAGTAGCAAAAATTGTGGGTGCACGTAACGCCAATATATTCTTTGAATTCCCAGTCAGACAATGGCACTATATACCAGTAGCAAAAATTGTGGGTGCACGTAACCCCAATATATTCTTTGAATTCCCAGTCAGACAATGGCACTATATAGCAGTAGCAAAAATTGTGGGTGCACGTAACCCCAATATATTCTTTGAATTCCCAGTCAGACAATGGCACTATATACCAGTAGCAAAAATTGTGGGTGCACGTAACCCCAATATATTCTTTGAATTCCCAGTCAGACAATGGCACTATATACCAGTAGCAAAAATTGTGGGTGCACGTAACCCCAATATATTCTTTGAATTCCCAGTCAGAAACTGGCACTATATGGCAGTAGCAAGAAATGAGGGTATTTGTAAACCCAATATATTCTTTGAATTCCCAGTCAGACAATGGCACTATATAGCAGTAGCAAAAATTGTGGGTGCACGTAACCCCAATATATTCTTTGAATTCCCAGTCAGAAACTGGCACTATATGGCAGTAGCAAGAAATGAGGGTATTTGTAAACCCAATATATTCTTTGAATTCCCAGTCAGACAATGGCACTATATACCAGTAGCAAAAATTGTGGGTGCACGTAACCCCAATATATTCTTTGAATTCCCAGTCAGACAATGGCACTATATAGCAGTAGCAAAAATTGTGGGTGCACGTAACCCCAATATATTCTTTGAATTCCCAGTCAGAAACTGGCACTATATGGCAGTAGCAAGAAATGAGGGTATTTGTAAACCCAATATATTCTTTGAATTCCCAGTCAGACAATGGCACTATATACCAGTAGCAAAATTTGTGGGTGCACGTAACCCCAATATATTCTTTGAATTTCCAGTCAGACAATGGCACTATATACCAGTAGCAAAAATTGTGGGTGCACGTAACCCCAATATATTCTTTGAATTCCCAGTCAGACAATGGCACTATATAGCAGTAGAAAAAATTGTGGGTGCACGTAACCCCAATGTATTCTTTGAATTCCCAGTCAGACAATGGCACTATATACCAGTAGCAAAAATTGTGGGTGCACGTAACCCCAATATATTCTTTGAATTCCCAGTCAGACAATGGCACTATATACCAGTAGCAAAAATTGTGGGTGCACGTAACCCCAATATATTCTTTGAATTCCCAGTCAGAAACTGGCACTATATGGCAGCAGCAAGAAATGAGGGTATTTGTAAACCCAATATATTCTTTGAATTCCCAGTCAGACAATGGCACTATATAGCAGTAGCAAAAATTGTGGGTGCACGTAACCCCAATATATTCTTTGAATTCCCAGTCAGAAACTGGCACTATATGGCAGTAGCAAGAAATGAGGGTATTTGTAAACCCAATATATTCTTTGAATTCCCAGTCAGACAATGGCACTATATACCAGTAGCAAAAATTGTGGGTGCACGTAACCCCAATATATTCTTTGAATTCCCAGTCAGACAATGGCACTATATAGCAGTAGCAAAAATTGTGGGTGCACGTAACCCCAATATACTCTTTGAATTCCCAGTCAGAAACTGGCACTATATGGCAGTAGCAAGAAATGAGGGTATTTGTAAACCCAATATATTCTTTGAATTCCCAGTCAGACAATGGCACTATATACCAGTAGCAAAAATTGTGGGTGCACGTAACCCCAATATATTCTTTGAATTTCCAGTCAGACAATGGCACTATATACCAGTAGCAAAAATTGTGGGTGCACGTAACCCCAATATATTCTTTGAATTCCCAGTCAGACAATGGCACTATATAGCAGTAGAAAAAATTGTGGGTGCACGTAACCCCAATGTATTCTTTGAATTCCCAGTCAGACAATGGCACTATATACCAGTAGCAAAAATTGTGGGTGCACGTAACCCCAATATATTCTTTGAATTCCCAGTCAGACAATGGCACGATATACCAGTAGCAAAAATTGTGGGTGCACGTAACCCCAATATATTCTTTGAATTCCCAGTCAGACAATGGCACTATATGGCAGTAGCAAGAAATGAGGGTATTTGTAAACCCAATATATTCTTTGAATTCCCAGTCAGACAATGGCACTATATAGCAGTAGCAAAAATTGTGGGTGCACGTAACCCCAATATATTCTTTGAATTCCCAGTCAGACAATGGCACTATATAGCAGTAGCAAAAATTGTGGGTGCACGTAAGCCCAATATATTCTTTGAATTCCCAGTCAGACAATGGCACTATATAGCAGTAGCAAAAATTGTGGGTGCACATAACCCCAATATATTCTTTGAATTCCCAGTCAGAATCTGGCACTATATGGCAGTAGCAAGAAATGAGGGTATTTGTAAACCCAATATATTCTTTGAATTCCCAGTCAGACAATGGCACTATATAGCAGTAGCAAGAAATGAGGGTATTTGAAACCCCAATATATTCTTTGAATTCCCAGTTAGACAATGGCACTTTATAGCAGTAGCAAAAATTATGGGTGCACGTAACCCCAATATATTCTTTGAATTCCCAGTCAGAAACTGGCACTATATGGCAGTAGCAAGAAATGAGGGTATTTGTAACCCCAATATATTCTTTGAATTCCCAGTCAGACAATGGCACTATATACCAGTAGCAAAAATTGTGGGTGCACGTAACCCCAATATATTCATTGAATTCCCAGTCAGACAGTGGCACTATATAGCAGTAGCAAAAATTGTGGGTGCACGTAACCCCAATATATTCTTTGAATTCCCAGTCAGACAATGGCACTATATACCAGTAGCAAAAATTGTGGGTGCACGTAACCCCAATATATTCTTTGAATTCCCAGTCAGACAATGGCACTATATACCAGTAGCAAAAATTGTGGGTGCACGTAACCCCAATATATTCTTTGAATTCCCAGTCAGACAATGGCACTATATACCAGTAGCAAAAATTGTGGGTGCACGTAACCCCAATATATTCTTTGAATTCCCAGTCAGACAATGGCACTATATACCAGTAGCAAAAATTGTGGGTGCACGTAACCCCAATATATTCTTTGAATTCCCAGTCAGACAATGGCACTATATACCAGTAGCAAAAATTGTGGGTGCACGTAACCCCAATATATTCTTTGAATTCCCAGTCAGACAATGGCACTATATACCAGTAGCAAAAATTGTGGGTGCACGTAACCCCAATATATTCTTTGAATTCCCAGTCAGACAATGGCACTATTTAGCAGTAGCAAAAATTGTGGGTGCACGTAACCCCAATATATTCTTTGAATTCCCAGTCAGAAACTGGCACTATATGGCAGTAGCAAGAAATAAGGGTATTTGTAAACCCAATATATTCTTTGAATTCCCAGTCAGACAATGGCACTATATAGCAGTAGCAAAAATTGTGGGTGCACGTAACCCCAATATATTCTTTGAATTCCCAGTCAGAAACTGGCACTATATGGCAGTAGCAAGAAATGAGGGTATTTGTAAACCCAATATATTCTTTGAATTCCCAGTCAGACAATGGCACTATATACCAGTAGCAAAAATTGTGGGTGCACGTAACCCCAGTATATTCTTTGAATTCCCAGTCAGACAATGGCACTATATAGCAGTAGCAAAAATTGTGGGTGCACGTAACCCCAATATATTCTTTGAATTCCCAGTCAGAAACTGGCACTATATGGCAGTAGCAAGAAATGAGGGTATTTGTAAACCCAATATATTCTTTGAATTCCCAGTCAGACAATGGCACTATATACCAGTAGCAAAAATTGTGGGTGCACGTAACCCCAATATATTCTTTGAATTTCCAGTCAGACAATGGCACTATATACCAGTAGCAAAAATTGTGGGTGCACGTAACCCCAATATATTCTTTGAATTCCCAGTCAGACAATGGCACTATATAGCAGTAGCAAAAATTGTGGGTGCACGTAACCCCAATATATTCTTTGAATTCCCAGTCAGACAATGGCACTATATAGCAGTAGAAAAAATTGTGGGTGCACGTAACCCCAATGTATTCTTTGAATTCCCAGTCAGACAATGGCACTATATACCAGTAGCAAAAATTGTGGGTGCACGTAACCCCAATATATTCTTTGAATTCCCAGTCAGACAATGGCACTATATACCAGTAGCAAAAATTGTGGGTGCACATAACCCCAATATATTCTTTGAATTCCCAGTCAGAATCTGGCACTATATGGCAGTAGCAAGAAATGAGGGTATTTGTAAACCCAATATATTCTTTGAATTCCCAGTCAGACAATGGCACTATATAGCAGTAGCAAGAAATGAGGGTATTTGAAACCCCAATATATTCTTTGTATTCCCAGTTAGACAATGGCACTTTATAGCAGTAGCAAAAATTGTGGGTGCACGTAACCCCAATATATTCTTTGAATTCCCAGTCAGAAACTGGCACTATATGGCAGTAGCAAGAAATGAGGGTATTTGTAACCCCAATATATTCTTTGAATTCCCAGTCAGACAATGGCACTATATAGCAGTAGCAAAAATTGTGGGTGCACGTAACCCCAATATATTCATTGAATTCCCAGTCAGACAATGGCACTATATAGCAGTAGCAAAAATTGTGGGTGCACGTAACCCCAATATATTCTTTGAATTCCCAGTCAGACAATGGCACTATATACCAGTAGCAAAAATTGTGGGTGCACGTAACCCCAATATATTCTTTGAATTCCCAGTCAGACAATGGCACTATATACCAGTAGCAAAAATTGTGGGTGCACGTAACCCCAATATATTCTTTGAATTCCCAGTCAGACAATGGCACTATATAGCAGTAGTAAAAATTGTGGGTGCACGTAACCCCAATATATTCTTTGAATTCCCAGTCAGACAATGGCACTATATAGCAGTAGCAAAAATTGTGGGTGCACGTAACCCCAATATATTCTTTGAATTCCCAGTCAGACAATGGCACTATATACCAGTAGCAAAAATTGTGGGTGCACGTAACCCCAATATATTCTTTGAATTCCCAGTCAGACAATGGCACTATATAGCAGTAGCAAAAATTGTGGGTGCACGTAACCCCAATATATTCTTTGAATTCCCAGTCAGAAACTGGCACTATATGGCAGTAGCAAGAAATGAGGATATTTGTAAACCCAATATATTCTTTGAATTCCCAGTCAGACAATGGCACTATATAGCAGTAGCAAAAATTGTGGGTGCACGTAACCCCAATATATTCTTTGAATTCCCAGTCAGACAATGGCACTATATACCAGTAGCAAAAATTGTGGGTGCACGTAACCCCAATATATTCTTTGAATTCCCAGTCAGACAATTGCACTATATAGCAGTAGCAAAAATTGTGGGTGCACGTAACCCCAATATATTCTTTGAATTCCCAGTCTGACAATGGCACTATATAGCAGTAGCAAAAATTGTGGGTGCACGTAACCCCAATATATTCTTTGAATTCCCAGTCAGAAACTGGCACTATATGGCAGTAGCAAGAAATGAGGGTATTTGTAACCCCAATATATTCTTTGAATTCCCAGTCAGACAATGGCACTATATGGCAGTAGCAAAAATTGTGGGTGCACATATCCCCAATATATTCTTTGAATTCCCAGTCAGAATCTGGCACTATATGGCAGTAGCAAGAAATGAGGGTATTTGTAAACCCAATATATTCTTTGAATTCCCAGTCAGACAATGGCACTATATAGCAGTAGCAAGAAATGAGGGTATTTGAAACCCCAATATATTCTTTGAATTCCCAGTTAGACAATGGCACTTTATAGCAGTAGCAAAAATTGTGGGTGCACGTAACCCCAATATATTCTTTGAATTCCCAGTCAGAAACTGGCACTATATGGCAGTAGCAAGAAATGAGGGTATTTGTAACCCCAATATATTCTTTGAATTCCCAGTCAGACAATGGCACTATATGGCAGTAGCAAAAATTGTGGGTGCACATATCCCCAATATATTCTTTGAATTCCCAGTCAGAATCTGGCACTATATGGCAGTAGCAAGAAATGAGGGTATTTGTAAACCCAATATATTCTTTGAATTCCCAGTCAGACAATGGCACTATATAGCAGTAGCAAGAAATGAGGGTATTTGAAACCCCAATATATTCTTTGAATTCCCAGTTAGACAATGGCACTTTATAGCAGTAGCAAAAATTGTGGGTGCACGTAACCCCAATATATTCTTTGAATTCCCAGTCAGAAACTGGCACTATATGGCAGTAGCAAGAAATGAGGGTATTTGTAACCCCAATATATTCTTTGAATTCCCAGTCAGACAATGGCACTATATAGCAGTAGCAAAAATTGTGGGTGCACGTAACCCCAATATATTCATTGAATTCCCAGTCAGACAATGGCACTATATAGCAGTAGCAAAAATTGTGGGTGCACGTAACCCCAATATATTCTTTGAATTCCCAGTCAGACAATGGCACTATATACCAGTAGCAAAAATTGTGGGTGCACGTAACCCCAATATATTCTTTGAATTCCCAGTCAGACAATGGCACTATATACCAGTAGCAAAAATTGTGGGTGCACGTAACCCCAATATATTCTTTGAATTCCCAGTCAGACAATGGCACTATATAGCAGTAGTAAAAATTGTGGGTGCACGTAACCCCAATATATTCTTTGAATTCCCAGTCAGACAATGGCACTATATACCAGTAGCAAAAATTGTGGGTGCACGTAACCCCAATATATTCTTTGAATTCCCAGTCAGACAATGGCACTATATAGCAGTAGCAAAAATTGTGGGTGCACGTAACCCCAATATATTCTTTGAATTCCCAGTCAGAAACTGGCACTATATGGCAGTAGCAAGAAATGAGGGTATTTGTAAACCCAATATATTCTTTGAATTCCCAGTCAGACAATGGCACTATATAGCAGTAGCAAAAATTGTGGGTGCACGTAACCCCAATATATTCTTTGAATTCCCAGTCAGACAATGGCACTATATACCAGTAGCAAAAATTGTGGGTGCACGTAACCCCAATATATTCTTTGAATTCCCAGTCAGACAATGGCACTATATAGCAGTAGCAAAAATTGTGGGTGCACGTAACCCCAATATATTCTTTGAATTCCCAGTCAGAAACTGGCACTATATGGCAGTAGCAAGAAATGAGGGTATTTGTAAACCCAATATATTCTTTGAATTCCCAGTCAGACAATGGCACTATATAGCAGTAGCAAAAATTGTGGGTGCACGTAACCCCAATATATTCTTTGAATTCCCAGTCAGACAATGGCACTATATACCAGTAGCAAAAATTGTGGGTGCACGTAACCCCAATATATTCTTTGAATTCCCAGTCAGACAATGGCACTATATAGCAGTAGCAAAAATTGTGGGTGCACGTAACCCCAATATATTCTTTGAATTCCCAGTCAGACAATGGCACTATATAGCAGTAGCAAAAATTGTGGGTGCACGTAACCCCAATATATTCTTTGAATTCCCATTCAGACAATGGCACTATATGGCAGTAGCAAGAAATGAGGGTATTTGTAAACCCAATATATTCTTTGAATTCCCAGTCAGACAATGGCACTATATAGCAGTAGCAAAAATTGTGGGTGCACGTAACCCCAATATATTCTTTGAATTCCCAGTCAGACAATGGCACTATATAGCAGTAGCAAAAATTGTGGGTGCACGTGAGCCCAATATATTCTTTGAATTCCCAGTCAGACAATGGCACTATATAGCAGTAGCAAAAATTGTGGGTGCACATAACCCCAATATATTCTTTGAATTCCCAGTCAGAATCTGGAACTATATGGCAGTAGCAAGAAATGAGGGTATTTGTAAACCCAATATATTCTTTGAATTCCCAGTCAGACAATGGCACTATATAGCAGTAGCAAGAAATGAGGGTATTTGAAACCCCAATATATTCTTTGAATTCCCAGTTAGACAATGGCACTTTATAGCAGTAGCAAAAATTGTGGGTGCACGTAACCCCAATATATTCTTTGAATTCCCAGTCAGAAACTGGCACTATATGGCAGTAGCAAGAAATGAGGGTATTTGTAACCCCAATATATTCTTTGAATTCCCAGTCAGACAATGGCACTATATAGCAGTAGCAAAAATTGTGGGTGCACGTAACCCCAATATATTCATTGAATTCCCAGTCAGACAATGGCACTATATAGCAGTAGCAAAAATTGTGGGTGCACGTAACCCCAATATATTCTTTGAATTCCCAGTCAGACAATGGCACTATATACCAGTAGCAAAAATTGTGGGTGCACGTAACCCCAATATATTCTTTGAATTCCCAGTCAGACAATGGCACTATATACCAGTAGCAAAAATTGTGGGTGCACGTAACCCCAATATATTCTTTGAATTCCCAGTCAGACAATGGCACTATATACCAGTAGCAAAAATTGTGGGTGCACGTAACCCCAATATATTCTTTGAATTCCCAGTCAGACAATGGCACTATATAGCAGTAGCAAAAATTGTGGGTGCACGTAACCCCAATATATTCTTTGAATTCCCAGTCAGAAACTGGCACTATATGGCAGTAGCAAGAAATGAGGGTATTTGTAAACCCAATATATTCTTTGAATTCCCAGTCAGACAATGGCACTATATAGCAGTAGCAAAAATTGTGGGTGCACGTAACCCCAATATATTCTTTGAATTCCCAGTCAGACAATGGCACTATATACCAGTAGCAAAAATTGTGGGTGCACGTAACCCCAATATATTCTTTGAATTCCCAGTCAGACAATGGCACTATATAGCAGTAGCAAAAATTGTGGGTGCACGTAACCCCAATATATTCTTTGAATTCCCAGTCAGAAACTGGCACTATATGGCAGTAGCAAGAAATGAGGGTATTTGTAAACCCAATATATTCTTTGAATTCCCAGTCAGACAATGGCACTATATAGCAGTAGCAAAAATTGTGGGTGCACGTAACCCCAATATATTCTTTGAATTCCCAGTCAGACAATGGCACTATATACCAGTAGCAAAAATTGTGGGTGCACGTAACCCCAATATATTCTTTGAATTCCCAGTCAGACAATGGCACTATATAGCAGTAGCAAAAATTGTGGGTGCACGTAACCCCAATATACTCTTTGAATTCCCAGTCAGAAACTGGCACTATATGGCAGTAGCAAGAAATGAGGGTATTTGTAAACCCAATATATTCTTTGAATTCCCAGTCAGACAATGGCACTATATACCAGTAGCAAAAATTGTGGGTGCACGTAACCCCAATATATTCTTTGAATTCCCAGTCAGACAATGGCACTATATACCAGTAGCAAAAATTGTGGGTGCACGTAACCCCAATATATTCTTTGAATTCCCAGTCAGACAATGGCACTATATAGCAGTAGAAAAAATTGTGGGTGCACGTAACCCCAATGTATTCTTTGAATTCCCAGTCAGACAATGGCACTATATACCAGTAGCAAAAATTGTGGGTGCACGTAACCCCAATATATTCTTTGAATTCCCAGTCAGACAATGGCATGATATTCCAGTAGCAAAAATTGTGGGTGCACATAACCCCAATATATTCTTTGAATTCCCAGTCAGACAATGGCACTATATGGCAGTAGCAAGAAATGAGGGTATTTGTAAACCCAATATATTCTTTGAATTCCCAGTCAGACAATGGCACTATATAGCAGTAGCAAAAATTGTGGGTGCACGTAACCCCAATATATTCTTTGAATTCCCAGTCAGACAATGGCACTATATAGCAGTAGCAAAAATTGTGGGTGCACGTAAGCCCAATATATTCTTTGAATTCCCAGTCAGACAATGGCACTATATAGCAGTAGCAAAAATTGTGGGTGCACATAACCCCAATATATTCTTTGAATTCCCAGTCAGAATCTGGCACTATATGGCAGTAGCAAGAAATGAGGGTATTTGTAAACCCAATATATTCTTTGAATTCCCAGTCAGACAATGGCACTATATAGCAGTAGCAAGAAATGAGGGTATTTGAAACCCCAATATATTCTTTGAATTCCCAGTTAGACAATGGCACTTTATAGCAGTAGCAAAAATTGTGGGTGCACGTAACCCCAATATATTCTTTGAATTCCCAGTCAGAAACTGGCACTATATGGCAGTAGCAAGAAATGAGGGTATTTGTAACCCCAATATATTCTTTGAATTCCCAGTCAGACAATGGCACTATATACCAGTAGCAAAAATTGTGGGTGCACGTAACCCCAATATATTCATTGAATTCCCAGTCAGACAGTGGCACTATATAGCAGTAGCAAAAATTGTGGGTGCACGTAACCCCAATATATTCTTTGAATTCCCAGTCAGACAATGGCACTATATACCAGTAGCAAAAATTGTGGGTGCACGTAACCCCAATATATTCTTTGAATTCCCAGTCAGACAATGGCACTATATACCAGTAGCAAAAATTGTGGGTGCACGTAACCCCAATATATTCTTTGAATTCCCAGTCAGACAATGGCACTATATAGCAGTAGTAAAAATTGTGGGTGCACGTAACCCCAATATATTCTTTGAATTCCCAGTCAGACAATGGCACTATATAGCAGTAGCAAAAATTGTGGGTGCACGTAAGCCCAATATATTCTTTGAATTCCCAGTCAGACAATGGCACTATATAGCAGTAGCAAAAATTGTGGGTGCACATAACCCCAATATATTCTATGAATTCCCAGTCAGAATCTGGCACTATATGGCAGTAGCAAGAAATGAGGGTATTTGTAACCCCAATATATTCTTTGAATTCCCAGTCAGACAATGGCACTATATACCAGTAGCAAAAATTGTGGGTGCACGTAACCCCAATATATTCATTGAATTCCCAGTCAGACAGTGGCACTATATAGCAGTAGCAAAAATTGTGGGTGCACGTAACCCCAATATATTCTTTGAATTCCCAGTCAGACAATGGCACTATATACCAGTAGCAAAAATTGTGGGTGCACGTAACCCCAATATATTCTTTGAATTCCCAGTCAGAAACTGGCACTATATGGCAGTAGCAAGAAATGAGGGTATTTGTAAACCCAATATATTCTTTGAATTCCCAGTCAGACAATGGCACTATATAGCAGTAGCAAAAATTGTGGGTGCACGTAACCCCAATATATTCTTTGAATTCCCAGTCAGACAATGGCACTATATAGCAGTAGCAAAAATTGTGGGTGCACGTAACCCCAATATATTCATTGAATTCCCAGTCAGACAATGGCACTATATAGCAGTAGCAAAAATTGTGGGTGCACGTAACCCCAATATATTCTTTGAATTCCCAGTCAGACAATGGCACTATATACCAGTAGCAAAAATTGTGGGTGCACGTAACCCCAATATATTCTTTGAATTCCCAGTCAGACAATGGCACTATATACCAGTAGCAAAAATTGTGGGTGCACGTAACCCCAATATATTCTTTGAATTCCCAGTCAGACAATGGCACTATATAGCAGTAGTAAAAATTGTGGGTGCACGTAACCCCAATATATTCTTTGAATTCCCAGTCAGACAATGGCACTATATACCAGTAGCAAAAATTGTGGGTGCACGTAACCCCAATATATTCTTTGAATTCCCAGTCAGACAATGGCACTATATACCAGTAGCAAAAATTGTGGGTGCACGTAACCCCAATATATTCTTTGAATTCCCAGTCAGACAATGGCACTATATACCAGTAGCAAAAATTGTGGGTGCACGTAACCCCAATATATTCTTTGAATTCCCAGTCAGACAATGGCACTATATAGCAGTAGCAAAAATTGTGGGTGCACGTAACCCCAATATATTCTTTGAATTCCCAGTCAGAAACTGGCACTATATGGCAGTAGCAAGAAATGAGGGTATTTGTAAACCCAATATATTCTTTGAATTCCCAGTCAGACAATGGCACTATATAGCAGTAGCAAAAATTGTGGGTGCACGTAACCCCAATATATTCTTTGAATTCCCAGTCAGACAATGGCACTATATACCAGTAGCAAAAATTGTGGGTGCACGTAACCCCAATATATTCTTTGAATTCCCAGTCAGACAATGGCACTATATAGCAGTAGCAAAAATTGTGGGTGCACGTAACCCCAATATATTCTTTGAATTCCCAGTCAGAAACTGGCACTATATGGCAGTAGCAAGAAATGAGGATATTTGTAAACCCAATATATTCTTTGAATTCCCAGTCAGACAATGGCACTATATAGCAGTAGCAAAAATTGTGGGTGCACGTAACCCCAATATATTCTTTGAATTCCCAGTCAGACAATGGCACTATATACCAGTAGCAAAAATTGTGGGTGCACGTAACCCCAATATATTCTTTGAATTCCCAGTCAGACAATTGCACTATATAGCAGTAGCAAAAATTGTGGGTGCACGTAACCCCAATATATTCTTTGAATTCCCAGTCTGACAATGGCACTATATAGCAGTAGCAAAAATTGTGGGTGCACGTAACCCCAATATATTCTTTGAATTCCCAGTCAGAAACTGGCACTATATGGCAGTAGCAAGAAATGAGGGTATTTGTAACCCCAATATATTCTTTGAATTCCCAGTCAGACAATGGCACTATATGGCAGTAGCAAATATAGTGGGTGCACGTAAGCCCAATATATTCTTTGAATTCCCAGTCAGACAATGGCACTATATAGCAGTAGCAAAAATTGTGGGTGCACATATCCCCAATATATTCTTTGAATTCCCAGTCAGAATCTGGCACTATATGGCAGTAGCAAGAAATGAGGGTATTTGAAACCCCAATATATTCTTTGAATTCCCAGTTAGACAATGGCACTTTATAGCAGTAGCAAAAATTGTGGGTGCACGTAACCCCAATATATTCTTTGAATTCCCAGTCAGAAACTGGCACTATATGGCAGTAGCAAGAAATGAGGGTATTTGTAACCCCAATATATTCTTTGAATTCCCAGTCAGACAATGGCACTGTATAGCAGTAGCAAAAATTGTGGGTGCACGTAACCCCAATATATTCATTGAATTCCCAGTCAGACAATGGCACTATATAGCAGTAGCAAAAATTGTGGGTGCACGTAACCCCAATATATTCTTTGAATTCCCAGTCAGACAATGGCACTATATACCAGTAGCAAAAATTGTGGGTGCACGTAACCCCAATATATTCTTTGAATTCCCAGTCAGACAATGGCACTATATACCAGTAGCAAAAATTGTGGGTGCACGTAACCCCAATATATTCTTTGAATTCCCAGTCAGACAATGGCACTATATAGCAGTAGTAAAAATTGTGGGTGCACGTAACCCCAATATATTCTTTGAATTCCCAGTCAGACAATGGCACTATATACCAGTAGCAAAAATTGTGGGTGCACGTAACCCCAATATATTCTTTGAATTCCCAGTCAGACAATGGCACTATATACCAGTAGCAAAAATTGTGGGTGCACGTAACCCCAATATATTCTTTGAATTCCCAGTCAGACAATGGCACTATATAGCAGTAGCAAAAATTGTGGGTGCACGTAACCCCAATATATTCTTTGAATTCCCAGTCAGAAACTGGCACTATATGGCAGTAGCAAGAAATGAGGGTATTTGTAAACCCAATATATTCTTTGAATTCCCAGTCAGACAATGGCACTATATAGCAGTAGCAAAAATTGTGGGTGCACGTAACCCCAATATATTCTTTGAATTCCCAGTCAGACAATGGCACTATATACCAGTAGCAAAAATTGTGGGTGCACGTAACCCCAATATATTCTTTGAATTCCCAGTCAGACAATGGCACTATATAGCAGTAGCAAAAATTGTGGGTGCACGTAACCCCAATATATTCTTTGAATTCCCAGTCAGAAACTGGCACTATATGGCAGTAGTAAGAAATGAGGGTATTTGTAAACCCAATATATTCTTTGAATTCCCAGTCAGACAATGGCACTATATAGCAGTAGCAAAAATTGTGGGTGCACGTAACCCCAATATATTCTTTGAATTCCCAGTCAGACAATGGCACTATATACCAGTAGCAAAAATTGTGGGTGCACGTAACCCCAATATATTCTTTGAATTCCCAGTCAGACAATGGCACTATATAGCAGTAGCAAAAATTGTGGGTGCACGTAACCCCAATATATTCTTTGAATTCCCAGTCAGACAATGGCACTATATAGCAGTAGCAAAAATTGTGGGTGCACGTAACCCCAATATATTCTTTGAATTCCCAGTCAGAAACTGGCACTATATGGCAGTAGCAAGAAATGAGGGTATTTGTAACCCCAATATATTCTTTGAATTCCCAGTCAGACAATGGCACTATATGGCAGTAGCAAATATAGTGGGTGTATATAGCCCCAATCCTATTGCTAGGGGACTTGCAGGGTATTTCTGAGGTGAAGGTGGGGGGGCACACCATTGGAACGGGGATTTGGGGTGTATATATGGGGTATACGGGAATACACTGTCAGTGTATTCCATTCAGGATCCTGGGAAAGCTGGGTTGCGGCGATTGAGCCCGTCAGTGCCACGTTACACTGACAAGCTTCTCCCTGGAATTTAGCTCTTACAAGAGCTGTTGTGGTTGTCTTCTCCTTCCTATCCTAGCCTGTCCCTGCCTACCCAGAATCTAAGCCCTAGCTAGCTGGACGGAAACCTCCGTCCCCGGTGAATTGCAAGCTCAGAATGACGCAAACCTGGGCTTCGCTGTTCTTTTAAATTAGAGGTCACATGTTTTCGGCAGCCAATGGGTTTTGCCTACTTTTTTCAACGTCACCGGTGTCGTAGTTCCTGTCCCACCTACCCTGCGCTGTTATTGGAGCAAAAAAGGCGCCAGGGAAGGTGGGAGGGGAATCGAGTAATGGTGCACTTTACCACGCGGTGTTCGATTCGATTCGAACATGCCGAACAGCCTAATATCCGATCGAACATGAGTTCGATAGAACACTGTTCGCTCATCTCTAATCAGTAAGCCTATTGCCTCCCTAAAGAGGACATCTCATGTCCTCATGCATATGTGGTTTTATACACTGCTAGAATGCTGACAAGGTGCTGAATTCAGAACACTGTTAGCTGTCCTCTTACATGCCCCAGGACAAGAGATATTGATGCCATTAATTTTGCACCGATATCTTTCCACTGTCAGAAGGGCGTTCCTCATAGCCTAGCGTCAAAACTGGACTATGAGGAACGCTCCCCCAAACAGTACTCGTCCATAGCCCTGTACTGTAGAGGGGCGTTTCTTACCACCCAGCAATAACGCTGAGCTATGAGGAACACCCTTCTGACAGTGGGGAAATATTGGTGCCAAAATTAATGATACCGATATCTCCAGCTCCGGGACACATACCAGAAAAGCCAACAGTGTGCTGAATTCACTTTGTTAATCGGCCACCCCATTATCATAACAAGCAGGTATGCAATGAAAGGTAGGACATATTTATAGAGAATTTAGGATTACATTCACAATAAGCTATGGCCAAATAAGCTTTCCCCCTTCCTGCACAATGACCTCTGCACAGAGCATGCCCACAACAGTGCACCATAGAAGTCCATAACCATCTACAGACTTTCTGTGGTCCACGTGCCTGCTGTAAAGAATATCTCTGAATGCTGTTAACAGCAGCTAAGGCAAGATGACCATTGACTTAAAGAAGATAGAATTAACAATAATCTGCAAAGCAAATATCTGGAAAAATCAGAACAGCAAAAATATTTACCAGTGTGTATTTGTAAATGTATACAATATTGTGCAAGTTTTAGACAGGCATGGAAACAATGAAGCAAAATAAGGGCTAGTTCACACGGGGCCAATGGAGCGGATTTTGACAGCGGATTTCGCCTCAAAATCCGCCTCCATTCCATGGAGCCCTATGTGAAATGCTAGCGTTCAATTTTCCACTAGTGACTTTTTGCTGCTAGTGGAAAAAGAAAAGGGCTGCCCTTTCTTCAGCCGCGACTCCCGCGTCACTCTCGGTGCCAAAATCCGCCCCACCACCCCCCGTGTGAACTAGCCCTAACAAGGTTTTCACAAATAGAATGGTTAATTCTTCATTTTGTCAAATAATAAAATGAAGTGAATGAACTAAAGAGAAATCTAAACCACATCAATGTTTGGTTTGACCATTTTTTGGAGGAGGAGTCCTGGAGGTGATAATACGGCCCTCACAGAGCCCTGATCTCATCATCGTCCAGTCTGTCTGGGATTAGATAAAGAGACAGAAGGATTGAACAAGCCTACATCCACATAAGATCTGGGCTTAGTTATCTAATACATTTGGAACAAATTTCCTGCCAATTTCCTTAAAAAACTATTTGCCACTAAGTGTACCGAGAAGAATTGATACTGTTTTGAAGGTAAAAGGTGGAATTTTGATTTCTTTTGTCCATTTGCTTCATTTTGTTACTTGACCAAGATAAACTAGTAACACTTCTATTTTTGTAAGTATTCTTATTTTGCAGCATTTTATCTACACGTGCCTAAAAGTTTTGCACACACACACATGCATATAGATATTTTCAGATGATAAATTCTCTTTCGGGCACTAACAATTGTGCAGCCTGCTTGTTTCTATTATATAAAATACAGAGACACATTATCAATGAGAAATGCCTTTGCTTTTGGGGTGTTCTCAAGGATCGGTACAAGACTTTAGAGGGTACACGATAAGCACGGGTTATAGAGATGCCGAGAAATCTTGCGCTGCTGTTTTACACGTGTCACGCTTTTTGTCACCTTTTCAGCTAAAATGATATACGGTATCAAGGAGTTCTGCTACTCCATATGAAATAATAGAACTGCCTGTCAAAGTGTCAGAGATTTCACAGCTTTATATAACATTTCATTCACATCTCCAGTTTATCTGCAAATTTCTTCTATATCTCCTGCTTTAATATTCACAAAAGTGAAAATAATAAAGGCAAATTCCTAATGATACAGGTCCGTCTTCACATTGTCAGTATACATAGGCATGATATAGAGTGAGACGGCAGCGGCATATGCTTTTTTTTATTTTACAGTAAAATCTGACTTTTATGTGGGCGCACAGCAGGCGCAGGCAGCAATGTCTGCCAGATCTGAAGCGCCATCTCCACACTACGTGTAACTTTATCTTATTACCTCCCCGGTTCTAGTGTTCCTCTAAAGTGATCTCTCAACTGTCCAAAATCATTAGACATTTTCCCTTTTACATTATACCTTGGTAAATGTCAGGCATAACTGCATTTTTATTTGCCATGGTACCACCGCTGACTTGAATGAGTATAACAGAATCCCAGCTTTCCATCTCGCTCTCCTTCTCCTGTATGCTTTGTACTAATATGATTTGTTGAACAAATTGTTCCATTAATCTAGGGCTGTTTGACAGAGTGAGAAAATAAGTGCCAAAGTGAGAAGATTCACAAGAATCGGAAATCTCAGCCGCTCTTTCTCAAGGTAAATAGTTATTATATCAGAGTGTCAGACTGACGAAATGGATGTGCTCTCATTCTGGGTTTGTAAATGTCAGTTCTCGTCAGGCCATCGCAGTGACAAATGGGCTGAGGGTTACAGGGAGAGTTCATTGCCTTAGCAAGTTTCTCTTTGACTTATCTCAAAGGTAAGCGCTGGTTGGAAAAAAAAAGCGAAAAACTTACAGTGAAGGCATCAAAACAAAGTGTTTGCAGTCAGTACAAAGCAAAGGCATTTAGCATACTGCACTGTGATAGTCTCAGGGTCCTTTACATTACAAGGTCTGCTTTATAGTATTGGTGTGCTAGATTATTAAATGTTTGTGATGACTGGTTGTTATTCCAATAACAGTGTTTGTCCTTAGGATTGGTGAAGCACCTGGACCCCCCATCAACCAACAACCACTACCTGAACATACACAGAGACTGGAACCAGAAGCAGAGGACTCTGTTCTCTATGTACTGGTGGAGCAGTCTCTGTGGTGGAGCAGACCAACAGGATATGGACCAACCCAATCGAAAATCAGGCAAAGGAACAGCGTTCACCCAAATATTTTTAGAAAACCTTCTTTATTGGGAATGTAGGTATAGCACAACACATTTCAGACCAATATTGTCCTTTAGCAAGTGCACAGTTAAAATGCAGTGTTTTAACCCCTTAAGGACCCGGCCATTTTTTGGTTTCGCATTTTCGTTTTTCCCTCCTCACATTTCAAGAGCCATAACTTTTTCATTTTTCAGTTCACAGAGTCACATGATGGCTTATTGTTTGCGGGACAAATTGTACTTTGTAATGGCATCATTCAATATGCTGTGCAATGTACTGGGAAGCTGGAAAAAAATTCAGAATGAGGTGCAATTGGAGAAAAAATGCATTTGCGCCATTTTCTTATGGGTTTAATTTTTACAGCGTTCACTGTTTGGTACAAATGACATGTTACCTGTGTTCTACGTGTCAGTACGAACGCGGTGATACCAAATTTATATAGTATTTGAAATGTTTTGATACTTTTAAAAAAATGATAAACTTTGCAAAATAGAAAAAAAAAATTGTGTCATCATGTTCTAACACCTGTAACTTTTTCATATTTCCATGTATGGAGCTGGTTGTGGTGTCTTTTTATGCGGGACAAGATGACATTTCTATTGATACCATTTGGGGAAAGATCTGTTGGTTTGATCACTTTTTATTCAATTTTTTATAGGAGGCAAAGTGTTGAAAAAAACGCTTTTTGGCGGTTTTTATTTTTTTGCCGCTACGCCGTTCGCAGTACGGGATAAATGTTTTAATATTCTAATAGTTCTGGCATTTTGGAGCGCAGGGATACCTAATATGTTTATGTTTAATGTTCTTTAATTACTTTTATAGCTAATCTAGGGAAAGGGGGGTGATTTGAACTTTTTTTTTTTTTTTTTTTAATACTTTTAAAAACTTTTTTTTTTCTTCTGTTACATTTATGATCAGACCCCTTAGGTACCTTGAAACCTAGGGGGTCTGATCGCTCATACTATTCACTGCAATACTACAGTACTGCAGTGAATAGGAAAATGACAGCACTTCTATTAGACGATGCCTCTGGCCTCTGGCATCGTCTAATAGATCTAGTGCAGAGACAAGCCTGGAAGCCTTCAATAAGCTTCCGGCTGTCATAGCAACCGATCACCGCCCTCATGTGACGTTCAGGAGGGCGGCGATCGGCGAAACATGGCGGCGCCCATGCCGCCGGCGCCGCTTACACACTGCGGTCACGTTTGACCGCAGTGTGTAAAGGGTTAACAGCAGCGATCGGCTCGGGCACCGACCGCTGCTGTTATTGGCAGGTCCTGGCTGTATGATACAGCCGGCATCTGCCGTGTATGGAGCGAGCTCAGCGTGTGAGCTCGCTCCATACATCCCCATGCGACCCATGACGTACAGTTACGTCAAGGGTCGCTAAGGGGTTAAAGTTACAGTAAAGTGGATGGGATTCTAGCAAATCCCATCTCCAGTTTGTGGAAAAATATGTAGAGCAGACACGGTGCGAATTTGGAAATCTCAGTATGTCAATTATACCCATGAAAATGTCATTGCAGTTTTTCCCGCTTAAGGCTGAGGCCCTACGTTGCAGAGACGCAGCTTTTTTTTTTTTTTTAAATGTAGATTGTGAGCCCCACATAGAGCTCACAATGTACATTTTTTCCTATCAGTATGTCTTTTTGGAATATGGGATGGAAATCCATGCAAACACGGGGAGAACATACAAACTCCTTGCAGATGTTTTTTTGCCCTTGGTGGGATTCGAACACCAGGGCTCCAGGGCTGCAGTGCTAACCACTGAGCCACCGTGTGGCCCCCTTAGAGACGCAGCTTTTTTAGTTGCAGATTTTGTTGCGTTTTTTTGAGCCAAAGCGAGAAGTGGATTGAGCAGAACGGAGAAGTATAAGAGCTTTCAATATATTTTCA
The DNA here is from genome assembly GCF_031893055.1 of Leptodactylus fuscus. NCBI lineage: Eukaryota > Metazoa > Chordata > Amphibia > Anura > Leptodactylidae > Leptodactylus > Leptodactylus fuscus. The sequence goes on from NC_134269.1 coordinate 57,353,054, forward strand.
ATTCTTTTTGTAGCCATTTTTGGCTTTGGCTCAAAAGTGGCAGTAAAATCTGCAACAAAAAAAGCTGTGTTTCCGCTACATGGGGCCTCAGCCTAAGGCTACAGGTTACATAAAAGCAGCCTTTTTTGTTGCAGATTTTGTAGCGTTTTTTTGAGCCAGAGCCAAGAATGGCTACAAAAGCAATATGAAATATCTAGGAAGCTATTATACTTCTCCCTTCTGCGCAATCTACTCCTGGCTTTGGCTCAAAAAAACGCAACAAAATCTGCAACAAAAAAGCTCATTACTGACTGCAAACACACTGCTATGAAGACAGATAGTAGAGCAAGTGAAACCCTGCCCACCAATGTACAGAGAAAACCAGGAAGTGAACAGAGCACACAGCCTGCAAGTGGTTGAACAGGCAAGTTGGGAATACCCCTTTAAGCAACACACTGTAACTCCAAGAAACACTAATCAACACTCAATTTCCCATGCTGTTGTGCAAATGGAATAGACAACAGATAGAAATTATTGGTAATTATCGAGACACATTCAATAAAGGAGGGTTCTGCAGGTGGAGACAACAGACAACATCTCAGTACCAATGCCTTCTGAACTTTTGATTGTTGGTTATGCTTTCACACTCACGGTAGCATGAGACGGACTCTACAACCCAGACAAGTGGCTCAAGTAGTGCAGCTCATCTAGGATGGCACATCAATGTGAGCTGTAGCAAGAAGGTTTGCTGTGTCTGTCAGCGTTGTATCCAGAGGCTGAAGGTGCTACCAGGAGACAGGCCAGTACACCAGGAGACGTGGAGGGGGCCGTAGGAGGGCAACAGGACCACTACCTCCACCTTTGTGCAAGGAGGAACAGGAGGAGCACTGTCAGAGCCCTGCAAAATGACCTCCACAAATGTGCATGTGTCTGCACAAACGGTTAGAAAAGACTCCATGAGGATGGTATGAGGGCCCGATGTCCACAGATGGGGGTTGTGCTCGAAGCCCAACACCATGAAGGATGCTTGGCATTTACCACAGAACACCAGGATTGGCAACTTCACTGGTGCCCTGTGCTCTTCACATATGAAAGCAGGTTCACACTGAGCACATGTGATAGATGAGTCTGGAGATGCCGTGGAGAGCGATCTGCTGCCTGCAACATCCTTCAGCATGACCGGTTTGGCAGTGGGTCAGTAATGGTGTGGGGTGGCATTTCTTTGGAAGGCTGCACAGCCCTCCATGTGCTTGCCAGAGATCTTCAGACCCCTTGTGAGACCATATACTGGTGCGGGTGGCCCTGGGTTCCTCCTAATACAGAACAATGCCAGACCTCATGTGGATGGAGTGTGTCAGCAGTTCCTGCAAGATGAAGGCATTGAAGCTATGGATGGGCCCGCCTGTTTCCCAGACCTGAATCCAATTGAGCACATCATGTCTCGCTCCATCCACCAACAACACGTTGCACCACAGACTGTCCTGGAGTTGGCAGATGCTTTAGTCCAGGTCTGGGAGGAGATTGCTCAGGAGACCATCCACAACCTCATCAGGAGCATGCCCAGGCATTGTAGGGAGGTCATACAGGCACGTGGGGCCACACACACTACTGAGCCTCATTTTGACACGTTTTAAGGTCATTACATCAAAGCTGGATCAGCCCGTAGTGTGTTTTTCCACTATAATTTTGGGGGTGACTTCAAATCCAGGCCTCCATTGGTTAATGAATTTGATTTGCATTGATGGTTTATGTGTGATTTTGTTGTCATCACATTCAACTTTGTACACAACAAAGTATTCAATGAGAATATTTCATTCATTAAGATCTAGGATGTTATTTGAGTGTTCCCTTTATTTTTTATGAGCAATGTATATAGAAAGCTTCTTATACTTCCATCTTCTAGTCATTCGACTCCTGGCTTTGGTTCAAAAATCCTCAACAAAATCTGCAGCAAAAAAAGTTGCATTTTCCGCAGGGCTCCACGGGATGGAAACACCACAATTTGACATGGCATTTTACAGTAAGGGCAAAGTGTATGGGATTCTAGCGAATCCCATGCCGACTTTGCGGTAAAAACCACACTGTGGAAACGCCACAATTTCTAAAACCGGTGAGGTTTTGGAAATCACAGCATGCCAATTATACCAACGGTTTCCCCTAAGGTATAATTGAAAAAGAAAGTCCGCAGAGGAAACCTGCCATCACGGTTTTTCCTGCAGTGCTTTTTTGCTATGGGACGCCACATGGGTCCTTAGCCTTAGGCTAAAGCCCCACGTTGTGGAAATGCAGCTTTTTTGTTGTTGCAGATTTTGTTGCATTAAAAAAGATGTATAAGAAGCTTTCTATAAATTTCCCATTCCTTTTGTAGCCATTCTTGACTTTGGCTCAAAAGAGGCTTAAGGTCCATGTTGTGGAAATGCAATGATTTTTTGTTCTATTTTTTGAGCAAAAATCAGGAGTGGCTTTAAAAGGAATGGAAAATATTAAAGGAAGCAGGTGGACAGTTACCTTCTGCTAAATCGACTCCCAACGTTGGCTCAAAATAACGTTGCATCAAAAAACAATGTCCGGCCTTAGCCGAAGTCTTTTCTCTCTACTCTGAGTATGCCAGCCTTCTGCTTTTAGGTTTACAGTAGAACAAACACTATAAAATTTATATCATTAAAACAATCGCAAATGAATCAGTTATGTTAATGAACTAAAGACGGTAGAGCACAGTGAGTGTGACTGAGGGACTTGTAAAACTGTAAGGTTGAAAAGAGCAGGCAAGCTTTAATATTGCATGGCTTATGTGTCAGTAGTTTTATAATGCTATTTACACGAGATGGTTGGTTTATGTAAATTAGCTATTTATCAGATAATAAACCAAGAGCTCCCATGTGACCCAACATTTTTGTATGGAAATGTCTACCTGTAAAAGTTCTCTGAGGCTCTGTATGACTTGTTGTGGATGCTGCATCCACAGTCCTGATATTACGACTATCTGTGATAACAATGAGAGCTACTAATAGTTATGTAAATCCAAATAAAGACAGCAGCAGTATAGTGAAGGGTGCCAGCAGCCCCGGGAATAGGATACATCCCCATACAGTATCCATAAGAATCAGGCGGCACTCCACAAGTCACATGAAAAAAAAGTGAGGTAGTTTATTGCCTTATACTCCGTAACGTTTCAGCTCACACTGAGCCTTTGTCAAGCAATGCATGGTGACATTTCCCAATAATTTACACTGTATTGTGCAATTATACAATGTGTAAAAAAAATCCATAAAATACAATTGTGCATAGCACAAAATCCATAGTGTTGGGGACGTTCACACTACCGTTGGTGTCCGCTCAGCAGTGTCTATAGCTATTGTCTGTTACAAGATTCTAGCAATGGACACTAGCTGGTCCTTTTCATTTTAATGGGATTTTATATGGTTTCCATTTACACACAATGCGTTAGAAGTCCGTTTTTCCAGCGGACAAAAAATACTACATGCAGGACTTTTGTGTCCCTTAGAAAAAACAGATGACAAGTTCCGTTATTTTTTTTAACATTGAAGTCTATGGGCAACGGACTTATAAAGGACAGTAACTGATCGCCATTCACTTGAATGAATTTGCAAAGTGTTCTCCCGTGAGCGTCTTCTGCCTCTTCGTGGCGAAACCATTTTTTTTCAACCAGACACAAAGTCGGACATGCAGCACTTTGTGTCCGGTTAAAAAAAAATTATTTTGTGGCGAAGAGGCAGAAGACGCTCATGGGCGGTCACTTTGCAAACCCATTCAAGTGAATGGGTTTGAAAACTAACCGCTAGGTTTCTATCTCCTGTCCAGTTTCTCTCGGCAGAAGATGGAAACCCGAAAACAGAGACGGGGCACAGGTGTGAATCCGCCCTAACATCAGTTAGTGACCCTTAATGTCTGTTATGATAGGTGTCCGTTTTTTTCTGTTTTTTTTTTTTTTTTTTAAACGGACACATTCATAACGGAATTCAACGGTAGTGTGAACCTAGTCTTACAGATCACTCGTGAAGAAAGTGCATATAGTCAGGTCATGGCATCTCCAATTCTCTCTTGTATTGTAATATCATAGTATAGACAATCTATGACCAGGTGTATCTAATAAGCTCAAGTTACCTAATAGGCTGCAGATCATAGGTTCCATGTGTGTGAATCCCCATTTGGCATATGTATAGCTCTACAAATAGAAACATGGTGTCTGAGGTCATGGGACCATTCACACGTGATCTAGTTACTATTATGCCAGAGACTCCATCTTTAATGTCCCACACTTAGTACTGTATAACAGGATGAGTATATCATAAAACAATATTGATCATATTTATAATAGGATTAAAGCCTCTCAGATCTTAGAGGAGCAAAGTTATATAGTCAAAAACCGCCACAATACTTCTGCATATGAACTGGTACTAAGAGCGGCATAATGCTAAAGCCAGAAACACTATCCCTATACAGCGCCACCCAGGGGCTTGTTCTGGCAGAAGTCCTTGCCTGTCACCAGTGATGTATGTGAATGACATCCCAGGTCCTTTTCTGTGTCACTGATTCACCTTGGCAGACGTGTGGTGAGGCCATCTGCCAAAACATGCCTCCATAGGCCGGTAGATCGGACATTGGTGGTGTACATGGAAGTGTACAGGTGAGTATAGATTATTTTTAATGTTTCTTCTTCCCTGGCCTTCTGGCCCAGTACTGTAATTCCTGGACAATCCCTTTAAGCAAAAGAAAATGTTCTGTCTAGTAGAGACTAGAGATGAGCGAGTAGTGTTCGATCAATTAGGTGTTCAATCGAATACTACGGTATTCAAAATACTCGTACTCGATCGAACACTACTACAGTTCGATGCAGAACCAGCATTGATTGGCAGAATGCTATACATTCTGTCAGTCAACGCTGGTTCTTCTCTTACCTTTAAAAGTCTTCTCTGTGCAGCGTCCCCGCGGCGTCTTCCGGGTGGAATTCACTCCAACCTCATTCACTCATTCTGGCCTAGGCAGAGCCGACTGCGCATGTGCGGGCATGCCCTCGCATGCGCAGTCGGCTCTGCTCAGGCGTCGGGCTGGGCAGAGCCGACCGCGCATGCGCAGTCAGCTCTGCCTAGGCCCCGATGCCTAGGCAGAGTGAATTCCAGCCGGAAGACGCCGCGGGGGCACTGCGCTGGGAGAAGACTTCAAGGAGAATCCAGCCCGACCGTCACTCGTGGACTTGGTAAGTATAATTTTATCGAATTTTGCGTACCCCCTGAAACGAGCATTTCCCCCCATAGACTATAATGGGGTTCAGGGCCAAACGGTGGCTCAGTGGTTAGCACTGCAGCCTTGCAGCGTTGGAGTCCTGGTGTTCAAATCCCACCAAGGGCAAAAAACACATCTGCAAGGAGTTTGTATGTTCTCCCCGTGTTTGCATGGATTTCCATCCCATATTCCAAAAAAGACATACTGATAGGGAAAAATGTACATTGTGAGCTCTATGTGGGGCTCACAATCTACATTAAAAAAAAAAAAAAAAAAAAAAAAAAAGACTATAATGGGGTTCGAAATCCATTTGAACAGTGTGCGGCTGTTCGAATCGGATTTCGAACCCCGGACATTTTAGTGTTCGCTCATCTCTAGTAGAGACCAATATGGTAGTTAGGATAACACTTATTAGATAATCTGTACAAAACTGGTCATGGCCATTAGGATGTCATACCAAGAGAGAGGTAATATAACACTGCAGCAAGAACGTCTAATCTAATGTAATTTCATCCACTTTATTGGCTAGCCATAAAAAAGTCTGCCAATCACACCCAAAACACAATATTACTTAACCCTATCGTAATAGCCCAGATTCCGTCTCGTAATGTTTACATGAAGAAGACTTGCTTTCCCTATATACAATATATATTAGAATATTTAGTCTACTGTTCATTAACAATCTTAGATAACCACACTGGAGCCTCATTTTTGTAAGAAGCCGTTTATATTGAATGGTCATCTCCAGTAGTTTGGCCCTTCCTGTCACTAGTAGATAATAAATTTTAAGTTAATGGATATTGTTGGGAAATTCTGTCCCCGAAGCCAAATAACAACCAATCACAAATTATCTACAAAATGTTGTCTGATAGAAAGTACTAATGTGCAAGCATTAAACATGCATTATAAGCAATAAAACTGCAAACCACAAAAGTTGAACAAATGATTATTAATATTGTAGGTTTTACAGTGGTGCTGTAGCTTCTCGTGACATCTTGAGGTCTTTTATACAAGAAAATGAATCAGGTAGAGAGAATTCACTCCATAATAACAGTGGAAAAGTAGATTTAAACTTGGGTTTCCAGCAAGTCCCTTAATTCATTGAACCATTTCCTGCTCGAATACATTCAGAAGATGAATCACATGTTCACATAGTCAGAGCCACCACTTAATCCATGTATGGTCAAGCCCATCAAAAATTATCACAACTTTCTAGTCTACCTGGCACCACATGCTATGTTAGCATTTCTGACTGCCCACAATTGGAAAAGGAAACCTAATGAATTCATATGTCATTATGGTCATGACGCTACTTATCTAGAGATGTGTCCATCCTTAAGTTGCTTCTCATTTCATTAAAGGGAATCTATCATTGCCTATTTTGTTTTTTTTAACTAAGTGTACCTTTAGAAAGGCTATTCTAGGCATACCTGTCTTTCCTTGATCCTTGTAGCCATTTTTTAATGAAACCGGTTTTCTTCATATGCAAACTAATCTTCAGGGAGCACAGGAGGCGTTATCCCTGTGCTCCAAGCACCCCTGCGTCATCAGCCACTTCCATTTCTCACTGCTCCTTTCTTTAAAGATGATCCCTTCTTCTACACCTCTACACTGATTCCAGAGCAGCTAGTCATGTACAGCGCATTTTAAAGAAACGATCTAGGCAATGACAGACTCCCTTTAAATATTCCAATTATCCTTTGAGAAAGTTCAATACAATGTTGCAACATGATAACAAAACCCTCAGGCTAGATTCACATCTGCATTCGGAGTTCCAATCTGGGGGTCCGCTAGGGCAAACCCCCGAATGGAAATTTCATCTGTTTAAAAAAGTGGTTACCCATGGAGACCCACGGACCACATAGACTATAATGGGGTCCACTTGGTTTCCACTTGGTTTCTGTCCAAAAAGGGCAAAAAATGTAGAGTGAAAGGAACTGCTTCGAATGGAGTGGGGAACTAACGCTGGTGTGAACTGAGCCTAAAACAGCTACCATCAATAGCACAACCACTGGGTTGACTGCACATAGACACATTAGGATTGGTAACATATATCACAAAGGCTTCTCTTCTCACATGTATTTCGGCATGCCGAGCCAAGAGGAAAGCTGAGGAATGACATATCTGTATGTAGACATAGGCTGCACCACCATTTCTCATCTGAGTGCTACAATTGTGAACTGTACCCATCCCAAAGGCTGCAATAAAGAAGGTATTTTATCTGAAACAAGGGAAAATGACCATGGATGTTATAAATGTTTGACAGGTAGACCTTCCACCTTTGGGTTATTACAATCTATCAGGCAAGTACAAAGCACAAACAATCTGACTACCATTTGACAGCCTTGTTTTTCAGAACGTTGGGGCACGGAAATGCATGTAAATTTTCTGTTTATTGGGAAAGCATAAAAAAGCATAGTGAACTAGATGTGGCCCCTTAGGTCACAGGTTGTGAGCCCCTGCCTAAGGCAATACATAAACTGCACCAAGAAGCAGGTCTGTAAAGAAATGTACAAGAAGCAGGCACTTTGCCTCAGGTAAAAGTTTCTCTTGATTGGAACATCTTAATATTTGATGATTGTAGAACTGACAATTATACACTAGTGAAAGGAGCTACAATATAGTTATACAGTTATAATTAGGTTGAAAATCTTACAATATAAAGTTGTCCTAGACATATTACATAAGATGGACATGCTGATAAACAGCTCAGTAACTCATCATTGCATAATTCTGTATGTGAGGCAGGAAAAAAGATAGCACTGAACAGTCAGAACAAAGGTGAAAACTATTCTACACTGGAAAAATGAAAGCTTCTCCATGATTTGTGGCTCAGTTTTCATAAAACTATGCTGAGACACAGATGTCTTACTGCCAGGACAAGAGGAAGCAGTGGCAGCAGGAGCAGCGGCGAGGTCAGGAAGTAAAATAACTTTTTTTTTGTTTTATAATAGGCCGCTACCTGCTGGAGTATCCCCAGCAGGTAGCGGCCTATTTACATACCTGCGAGTACAGGCTTTGGGCCTGTATGGCAACAGGCTGTTACAGCTAGCACAGACTTTGGGCCTATATGATAATATCCACGTGACGTCTGGGATATTATCATACAGGCCCAAAGCCTGCTAGGATTAACATCGGATCCCAGAGAGGGGAGTAACATTGTTTATTATGTTCCATCACCTCCCCTGGGGCTCCGATTATTATACTTGGGGGTCTGAAAAGACCCCTGAGTATAATAATAGTTCATGGGTGTGCAACTGTGGGGCATAATAAAGCTTGAAGAGTCCTCTGTGGCCCCTGTAACCTCTATTATGCACCACAGTGGCCCCCCATGCAAGCTCTATTCTGCCCCACAGTCTATTGTACCATGGTGGGGCATAATATAGGCTACAGGCGCTGCTGTGGGACATTATACATGGGGGTTGGGTGTGTGGAAAAGTGAGGAGTCAAAGATGTCTGTGTTGCAAACTTTACAGAGTCAAGTCACAGCTGGAAGAAGTGGTCATGGTGGTCCAAAGGGAGGGAAGAGATGGAAAATGTGAGAGGACGTCTTCTGTGAGTATTACTACTACACAAAATATTACTGCATTGTATTTATTGTAATGTTACTGCTAGCACCCCCAACTCCCCCGCTGCCTGAGGTGGACGATCAAAAGATGAACACCTCCGCCCCTGCCCCGGACTCAATTGCGGGGAGGGTAGGGGTGTCTTTTGATTGTCTGCCTCAGGCAGCAGAGAGGTTAGGTTCGCTACTGCTACTTTGCCCCCAACGTTTTTAAGATTCCATAAATGTCTTTCCCTTACAGCATACATGATCTGGTATATTCAGTTACAATAATATGTTTGTATCAAACAGAACAAATTCCTATTTTCTCCATATGGATTAGGAGAAATACAGAGGTATAGAGAGGGCCCCATGCTGTTTTATCAGTTTTTTTCAGTCCTCACTTTATCCATTGCTCGGATAAATCTTTCTTTTTATTATTTTAAATGAGAAATTATTAAAATAAATGTTTTTTGTGTTTTTTTTGTTTTTTTTTTCCTACTGAGACTTTTCTCCTTGAGATGGAAAACAAAGCTGCAAAAAAAATCCTTTAAAAATCTCAAATAAATTGCAAGTAGAATAAAGTACCAGCAATTATGTGGTCATTAAAACTATGTAAACAAGCATACCCTGCCTAATTGCTGTGCGGAATATCAGTAGAATAATACACAGCATAATCTTTCTCGAAACAGAAAATTTTGTGTCACAATTATCCCTAGAGAGGGACCATTAACACTTTTTCCTGTTCTTAGATATGAACGTGCCTTACACAGACCTGATAAGTGCTGAAATACAATAATAGATAATTAAGTGTGCGGCTATCCTATATCATTAACATTTCAATGGTTGATTGGGCTGAAGCAGTCATACATTTTAATACATACCATTTTAACAACAGGTTTATCTAGACTATCCACCATAGTTATGCATATCCAGTTACGACATGAGTCTAAGGAAACCATTTTATCAGATGGAAATTACAGTAATTGTATTCATCCCAACACTACGAGGGGGAAATTTTATTACATCCTCACCGGTTTGCAATACGACCTGAGGAATCAGGAGGCTTACATTAGAAATGCAAGGCAAGAGGCTGCTGGCTGAGCAATTAATCACTGACACTAAGGAATTTCTCTTCTCCAGATGGGGAATCCATCCAAAAACCAAGAAAAATAATCGGGCTAATTAATTCTTATCTGCAAAGAGCAATTAGATAAATGACCTAAAAAAGGCCTGTCACCCCTAGTGAGCCACAGAGGTTCGAAGTAGAATAATGTATCTGAGCATCTCTTCATTGAATCATTTGCAATGAGCATAGGCATAAGATCACAGAGAAGAAGAGATAGATAGAGTGAAGGTTAATTAGCGGTATGGCTAACGTTTAATAATAAAACGCTACCAATGTTACTGCTTCATATGATTAATACAGAGCCGTCACCAACCAAAGGGTTGCCTGGCCAGTAACATTGAATAAAAATGGTTAGAGTGGCATAAAAAAAAAACAAAAGTGATACTTATCTCATTGATTCCTACCACTCCAGGTCTAATGCTTTCAGGGTTCCCTGCTGGTCTCTCCCAAAACAATGCAAATCCTGTTCAGCCAATCAATGCCTAAGACAGGACACCATTGTGATCAGCGAATGGTCATTTCCTTTGCTAGAGACAAAGATTCCAGAAAGTCTCAGAAGTGAGAGGAATGGAAAATCTGCTAATATTTTATGGTAGAGGTGATTTTAAATACAGAGCATATTCCTGATTTACTGTATGCTCTGGTAGAATTCAGTCCATAACTCTTTAACTTAAATTTACATATAGGCCATAGTCAGACATGGCTTTTTGTCTTGAAATATCAGTGAAGGTTCAGTGCAAAAAAATCCAAACAAATTACTGTACAATACATGCAGTTATATTTTCATACCACATAAAAGAAAAGTCAAATATCATGATTTAGCCATTAAAATTTTTTCATGTTCTGTATTTGTTGACAAATAATGGTTAACCATCAACCTATAGTAGAGGTAGAACATCCAAGAACGTTTGTTTGTTGTGAAGTATCAACTATGGATGTTCTGGCTCAATCTGGTCATATTGTCACAGGCTTAGCCCTAGCAATAGGGTTGAGACGATCTTGAGATTTTAGGATCGATTTTAAAATCTGATTTCTGATCATTTTCCAGCTGATCCCGATCGTGAAATTTGCTCAATCGCTGATCGGATCTTTTCGGATCTTTTCTGACCCCGATCGCTCAACCCTAGTCAATGCCTTTCTATGGGAAAAGTCACTTTTCGGGTTTTAGACAATCTTGAGATTTCAAAATCCGATTTCCGATCATTTTCCAGCCGATCCCGATCGTGAAATTTGCTCGATCACCGATCAGGATTTGATCTTTTCCGATCCAGATCGCTCAACCCTACCTAGCAGTCATCAGGCAGCCACAATGAGTGGATTATTATATGGGTAGAAAAAGTAATTGCCCTAAGGCACCCCCTATCTATACTATAAAATATACTATTTTATCTGACCATCACTGACCACATCAATCCTCTTTTCTGTTGAATTGCTGATGTTACCCACTGTTCTTTTACTTACATTTTACTACAGAATTATTTTGACAATATTATTTCACTATTACTATTATGTATACACTGTAGTATCATTCATTGTATGAAGGTATTGTCAAGAATCCAGTCCAATCAAAATATCTCACTCAATGCCAACCATTACTGTCACATATCTGTACACCTTACTCACCTCACACATGTTTGACCCTGGATTTGACCATAAAAATAGGAACACACTCACACTCACCTATCATACTAGGCTACACAGGAGTGAAGCGACCCCTATAGGCACATATCCACACAAATAGCCACCACTACCTACCACTTTACGGTAGCCAATATACCAATATCCGCAAACCATAACAAAAGCAAACAAAAAACTATCAAGCCCAAGCGATATTGACTCTCTTTGGAATTGTGGGGAAATTTAGAGCAAAGGACACCCTTATTAAATTTTAGATTTAATATACACAAAAATGTACAGTGCTTAACCAAAAAGATGTCATAAAAAGACATATCAATGCAAATTATATAAAATAAAAAGGAATAAAATAAAGAACAGACTTGTTTTTAAGCCTGGCAGTGGAGCGCTGCAGCAGGAATGGACAGAATACACACTAGATTGTGGTTTCAAAGAATATGACCCCGAATTTACAGGGGAAGGGCGGGTTCACACCTGCACCCAGTCTCTGCTTTCAGGTTTCCGTCTTCTGCCCGAGAAACTGGACAGGAAACGGAAACGGGCAGTCAGATTACAAACCCATTCATTTGAATGGGTTTGCAAAGGGTCCGCCCGTGAGTGCCCGTGAGTGTCTTCTGCCTCTCTGTGGTGAAACCGTTTTTTTTTTAACCGTACATGCAGGACTTTATGTCCAGTTAAAAAAGAACGGTTTCACCGCGGAGACCAGAAGGCGCTCACAGGCGCTCACGGGAGGATACTGACTGCCGGGTTTCCATCTCCTGTTGGCAGAAGACAGAAACCCACAAAGTGGAGACTGGGCGCAGATGTGAACCTGCCAGAAGAGTGATATATATTAGGCTGAGGCCCCATGGGCCGTATCCACAGCACTAAAGCGCTGCGGTAAGAACCACAATGCGTTCATGCAGCGCTTTTAAGAGAAAATTCACAGAGTTTTCCTATGCGGACATTCTCTTAACATTATATCTACAGGAAAGCCACCAGCGTTTCCGTAGATATAATTGACATGCTGCGATTTGCAAAGCTGCAACGGCCACGCTGCGATCTTTTTCGCAAAGTGGGGATGGGATTCGCATGAATGCCATCCACTTTGCCTGCACTGTACAATGCCGCAAATCTTCCCGCAGCATCTCCGCTGCGGGCAAATTGCGGCCTTTCCGGTCCGTGGGGCCCTGGCCTTATTGTGTTTTTAAAAGTCCCAGTATATTGTAGCTTGTCATTTCTTTTAATATCTGAGTAGGACCTTGCACTGGACTCCTAAGAGCAGAATGAGCAAATATGTAGTACTATAAACGAACCTTATATATGGAATCTTATATACTTACTATATATCATCTCCTGCGCTATAATATACTGCCTGCAGATTGGCCAACATTTGCAATGTAATTAGTTTGATTTACGGAGTTCAGATACATACATATAATTTTTTTAATTCATTTATTAATTGATTGATGTATTTATTCTTTAACAAAGAAACCAAGGCTAACCATAATTTAGTGATTTACGGAACATAAAGTTTACTAATTTAATACCAGTTATTGTAGATTATTCAGCTCTATTTTGAAAGAAACATGGCTGTGGCTAACTATTGTTTGGTTCTCTACATCCAGCATATACAAGTTGACTAGTGATGTGGGCTCCACTTTTTAGTTGAATCCATGCTTTAAAAGACTCTTCTAGCATTATCATGCCACTGCACCTGTTCCAATTCTCTAGCTGCAATATCTATTGCGCCTGGAATTCAAAGTAAGTTCTAATGAAGGGAGAATATTCCAAAAGCTTTAAAGTGTGTTTCTGCCTGTCTCTGACTTATCCAAGACACATTTCATAGGGATGTCTCAAACACTCTAGTAATAAGAAAAAATAACACAAATGTAATATATTTCCATACTACAATGGAAATGTTTCTCCAAGGATAAACACTTGCAATACATTAAGATTAATTGACATAAAAAGAGGATGGCTAACCTTATAAATGTTCAGTCTCCATTGGTGTGTAGGCTCCATCAGACATCTTTGTTTTAAAGTGTTTTACTAAATCTTTCATGTTAATAAAACATATAAAAACTGTCTTCCTTTACCCCGACCAATATCCTATGCTATCAAGCACAAATCTAGCATGAGAATTGTTGTTACATTGTAAGTATCTTTGGGAATTATTGGTACATTAGTAATAGTAGCTGAAGCAGTCCATGATACAGGTGCGGTATTCTAGGTTCGCAGAGTGTGAACAGGTCTGTACACTGCTGTTTAGTTTTTGATGCATTTTTGCAACCATGACAGGACAGTTTTCCATATGGTGTATATAACAAACAGACAAAGACACATATATTAAAATAAGGGGGATCATCCAGATACAGATCAAAATATACATCCCTAATATATATATATATATATATATATATATATATATATATATATATATATATATATATATTGTTCAGCTTGAAGTCTATGGCCAGTTAGCTTTTTAGGAGGTACTAGGTCAATGTGACCCATTATATTAATGTCTAATATATATATACATATATATATTTATATATATATATATATATATATATATATATATATATATATATATATATATATACCTCATTCAAGGACAATCAACCAGTTAATCATAATAATAATTTCAAGGAGTGAAGGTGATGTTTTCGCAACCAATGGTTATTCACTTTCTGGTAAAATATAACATACTACAGCCAGTGTCTCATTTATGGCACCACGTGTCTATAACCGGATATGCAATACATGTGTTGGCTTCATTCACACGTCTGTATCCGTGGATGTGTGAGGTTTGTGCTGTTCACAGAGAGCAACCCTCACTGCTCATTTGCGGCTGGTGCGCTGTCCCTGGTTGATCAACAAAGCCTACTAATCCCAAGAATGGAAGTTCGAAAAACCCCTTCAAACTAAGGCCTCGTTCACATCTGCATTGGTATTCCATCTGAGGGAGTCCGCATGAGGACCTCCTCGAATGGAATACCGAACGCAACTGCAAGCGATGTGCAAGTGAAAGCACACAGACCCCACAGACTATAATGGGGTCCGTGTGCTTGCCGCAAGATCTCCACACAGAATATGTGGACAGGAAAGTACTTCACATTCTACTTTCCTCTCCATATGTTCAGTGTGGAGATCACGCGGCAAGCACACAGACCCCATTATAGTCTATGGGGATCCATGTGCTTTCACTGCACAGCGCTTGCAGTTGTGTTTGGTATTCCATTGGGGGGGTCCAATGTTGGACTCCTCCGGACGCAATTCCAATGCAGATGTGAACCAAGCATAAGGCACCATGTTGCAAAACATACCAAAAAAAAGAAAAAAGAATGCTGTGGAAAAAAACACTGTGAAAACGCATTGTGTTTTTTTTCTGCAGCTTTTTTCATTGCGTTCTTGCTGCATTTTTCTCTGCTTTTTTCCTTCCTCTATTAAATCTATAGGTAAGACAATTGAAATCCTGTAGCCTTATTGAAAAAGCAGCTTTTCTATAGCTTTTTTCCCCCCATTATGTGGATGAGATTAACCTGAATCTCAATCACTTTGTTGGTACTGTAAGACGCATACTGTAAGACGCAGTGATTTTCCGCTGCATTTCTGCAACATGGAGCCTTAATCTGAAGGTGAAATGATCATGGAAATCCAATGGATATACTGTATAGTATCAACAAAAATCTTTGCAGAGATTGCTTTGACTTCGAGTATATTAGTCTTTGTACATGGGAGAACAACCTATTTCCATGCCTGATCTGTAAATCATGATGCTCGTGCTATAGAATTTTAACCATGTAACTCTCAAATGTTTTTGGATTATTGTTGAAGTCCAGACAGGTTTTGTTTGTAACACAGATAAAAATGGTTAACATTTTCAGATCTCCCCTTTCCAGGCAAAGTAGTTTGGTCAGCTGTCTTTGAGCTGCTGATGTTTTTCGGTATGTGAGCATGACATATTAGCAGCTGTAAATGAGTACCTTTCTAAACTACAGCTAACCTCTATAAAACACCAATTGGCACTAATAGAATAAAGACACGGGCCGTAGTGCCAGCTTTTCTGTGCCATTGACTGTATAAATCATTTGGGGGTAATAGTGCAATGAGATGATTATTAGTTATGTTAGTGTATATAGAATATTAGAGTTCATATGCAGTATTAGTAAAATCTACATCCCAGTTCTTATACTGTATATAATTCATACATTTGGTCATTTTATGAATTTATTTTTTTTAAAAAACGGAAGCCAAACGGGTACATTGCTCAGCAGTGTGCCATAGACAGGCCTTTTTTCTACGGATCAATAGGGTCCCTGCCAGGAATAACACCAATCAAAACTTTCATCAATTCAAGTCAGAAGGATTTTTTTAGATGGCAGTGACCCTTTAGGCTGAGGCCCCACAACATTGCGTAAATGCAGCTTTTTTTGTTGCAGATTTTGTTGTGCTTTTTGGAGCCAAAGTCAAGAATGGCTACAGAAAGAATGGGAGATATTTAGGAAGTTCTTATATTTCTCCCTTCAGTTCAATCCACTCCTGGCTTTGGCTCAAAAAACCACAACAAAATGTGCAACAAAAAAAAGCTTTATTTCCACAACGTGGGGCCTTAGCCTTAAGGCCGGGGCCCCACGGGCCAGAAACATCGTGATTTGCCCGCAGCGTAAACGTCACGGGAAAAATTGTGGCGTTTTACAATACTTGCAAAGTGGATGGGATTCATGCGGACATGCTGTGATTTCCAAAATCGTTGCAGTTTTGAAAATTGCAACATGTCATTTATATCTACGGAAATGCCAGCGGCTTTCCCATAGATATAATTGCAACAGAAAGTCCGCGGAGGAATACTCTGCGAACTTTCTGTTCAAAGCGCTGTGGGATGCATTCACACCGCGGTTGTTCCTGCAGCGATTTAGCGCGGCGTTTCCTGCCCATGGGGCCTTAGCCTAAAGGCTTTTTCCAAGCTTTAGAATTGATGACCTAAGGTCAAGCAGAGATCAGCAGGGACCTGACACCTGGGCCACTGGCTGATCAGCTGCTTTAACAGGCTGCAACATTTGGGTGAGTGTTTCAGCCTCTTCAGTACTAACCAAGCACAGTGCCGTACATTTGTACAGTGGCTGTTCTCTGTATCTCAGCCCAGCCTATTAATTTGAATGGGACTCAGCTACAATCAAACCATATGAAACAGAAGGAGCACCCTGGGAGCACTGCTACTGCTTTAAACAGGTGATCTGCCAAGGTCCTGGGTGTTAGACCCTCTATGTATTATTTTATGTCCCCCCAAAAAGCAGTGAAGGAATGAGCCTCTTATAGCAGCAGTCCGGATTTGTAGAAATGTGTCATTACTCTGCTAGAATGCATTGAGGCGCAAGTTCTGAAGAGACTAAAGAACTTCATTTAAACCACCTTAAATATTGCTGCTCCCATATTCTGTATAAACATGTGGCATCGGAAATGGCCCACCCCAAAATGACCCAACCAGCAAACATATTAGAATTCCCTTTTGCCATTCAGTTACATTCAATCGCTTTACATAGTTTACATACTAGTCTTAGCTTAGGCACTTGTCACAAGAAGCATTTCTATTTAATTTCCTCTTGAGCGTCATTCACTCTTCTTCCAGTTCTGTTTTTTTTCTGTTCCTGTGTAGTGCTTCAAGAACTGATGAGAACGAATGAGCAAAACGGAGCTGGAAAGTCACATAGTCGCCTAGCTTATGTAAACAGTGTCCTAGATGATAGCATTTCCCTACCCCATCTGTGGTTGCATGGGAATCTATTATTTTCTTATCCCCTGGGAGAAAAAAGGTCTCGAGAATCATTACTTCTAGGCAAATGTAACTGAGTCTGCTGCACACCCTAATTTGCTTTCCATAATTATAGGTCGTTCACCCCTTATGTTATTTATAAAAACCTTTTTTGTTCTTATCAATAATAAATGGAGCCCAGTGAATCACGCCGCTGTAATATTTTGATATTATGAAAATGCTAATATGAGGTATCGTCAGGACCCGGGTCTTATCAGCTGCTCAGATGCTCTATTAGGCACTCAGTGAGGAGTTCAGCCAAATTGGTTATGTTAATGTCCTGTAGTACTTGGAAAAGATGAGGAGTTGGCAATTAATTTTTTCCAGGCGGCAGGCCGACAGGCAAATTTATTTTCCTCCCTCTCTATGGGACCAGGCTAAGAGGAGGTGAGGTGGAAAGCGCGCTTCTTCAAGAGGTTTTCTACGACCTAATTGAACATGCTAAATAAAGACTGAAGAGGAAAAAGAAAAACAATAGGAGAGGAGCCCGCGTCCCCATTCATTCAGCTGACAGTGTTTTTGCAACTTAAACCTGTTTTATTAATTATGTTTGACATTTCCTTAATTAGTTTCATTTACATCCCATCAGCCCCTAGCACACGATTGCCCCATACATCATTTTACCAGAGTCCCGGTATGCTAGCTGAATAAAGTATATTTTAAAAAAATAATAATAATCTTTCCACGGAATTATGCGACACGGTTTTGTCCAGTTCCAATTGCTTAATAGTTAGTTATGGAAACGCCCTAGGTGAGTATCAATAGGCATCACAATCTACCAATGTCTCATTGTATCTTGTGTGTCGCAGAAGAACAATCATTTAGGGCATAGATGAGAAGACTTTGTAATGAAATATAAGTTTAGTGTAGTAAACGTGTACGACATACTGATATTGTCAGACTGGGACAACAAAGGAAATAGTTCTGGGGCTCACCCTATACAGAACATGTACACACAAGATATGTCATCAATGAAGGCTAATGAAATATTATGTGAATTAACCCATGAAAAATAGATCCTAGACTGGCAATACACATTAGACTTCAGACTACCGTCACGCAGGCATCTGGTGAAGGGATCATTCATATAATTCGGTTCCCACCATCAATATTAACAACTAAACTGCCTGGTCAGGGGGTAATCTAGTTGTTAAAAAAAAAAAAAAAACCTGAATGGTGAGTCTTCAAAAGGTGGTTGATGATCAAAAATGGAGGACTATACCAAACGTTGACATTTTCGGATGAGCAGGCTAGAATTGTTCAGTATGATCAATCTGCTTTTGGCAGACTAAAGTCTACTGTTGGTTGGCTGAAATTGTTTGCAGCATTGTTGGCTGAAGTTGGCCATTTTGGCTGCAGAAAATGTAATGAGTATGGTTAACGTAAGTCATTGTAAATGGTGTTGTCTTCTGCAGGACATTGGGAGACCTGGTTTATAAGGAGGATCCCCTGGTGGGTCAGTATGACTTTGTATACCAATTTGGTTATATTTGATTATAACCTCGCATTATGCAGAAAAAAACTTCTGAGAAAGTCGGGCATGAAGTTCAAGGGGCTTCCCAATAGAGGGCAGCATAACAGAGGCACTGTCTCCCTGTTTACATCTTGGGAGACAGATTTGCATATTCTTCCCATGTTCCCTTGCAGTGGAGCAACTATGGCTGTATAAGTCTCCACACACCTGAAAAGGTGGTCTCTCTCTAAGGAGTGACATTATCCCCATAATTTTGTATACCAATATATCATCATTTATTGGGGATTCTATGGATTACTGCAAGCTGCTTAGTAACATCCATATTCAAGCGGTTATCCAGATCAAGAAAAAAAAAACGTCATCATTTTTCTGCAAACAGTGCCATACCTGTGTACAGGTTGTATGTGATATTGCAGTTCGGTCTTATTTACCTTATTGGAGCTGAGCTGCAGTACCACTCACATTCTGTGAACAGGTGTGGCGCTGTTTTGGGAAGAAAGCAGCCACTTCAAAGAATGGATTTAAAATCAGTGAATTTTTATCTGCTTATTGAGGTTGTCACACTAGAATAACCCTCATTGTGTGCTGTTTTGGGGTGATGAGGCGGTGCTTTGCTTGAAACCTACCTCAAGCAGCCAAAGTGGGGAACTGCTGCAAAGAACAGTCTGAAGGACTCAGCCCAGTTATATATTTCATTTATATACTGATTTAGTAAAGTTTAAAATGGTTTATCTTACTTTTGGAAGTCATGCTACACAACAAACACTATTGAATAGCCAATAAAACCTTCAAGTTAAACTTTGCTGGGGGCAACCCAGTGACTCAGTGGTTAGCACTGCAGCCTTGCAGTGCTAGAGTCCTGGGTTTGAATCCCGCCAGGAAAAACATCCGCAAGGAGTTTGTATGTTCTCCCCATGTTTGTGTGGATTTCCTCCCATTCTACAAAGACATACTGATATGGGAAAACATACATTGTGATCCCTATATGGGGCTCACAATCTACATTAAAAAAAAAAAAGTTAACCCCTTAGCGACCCTTGACGTAACTGTACGTCATGGGTCGCATGGGGATGTATGGAGCGAGCTCACACGCTGAGCTCGCTCCATACAGGGCAGATGCGGGCTATATCATACAGCCAGGACCTGCCACTAACAGCAGCGGTCGGTGCCCGAGCCGATCGCTGCTGTTAACCCTTTACACACTGCGGTCAAACGTGACCGCAGTGTGTAAACGGCGCCGGCGGCATGGGCGCCGCCATGTTTCGCTGATCGCCGCCCTCCTGAACGTCACATGAGGGCGGTGATCGGTTGCTATGCCAGAGGCATCGTCTAATAGAAGTGCTGCGATTTTCCTATTCACTGCAATACTGTAGTATTGCAGTGAATAGTATGAGCGATCAGACCCCCTAGGTTTCAAGGTACCTAAGGGGTCTGATCATAAATGTAACAGAAGAAAAAAAAAAGTTTTTAAAAGTATTAAAAAAAATATAAAAGTTCAAATCACCCCCCTTTCCCTAGATTAGCTATAAAAGTAAATAAAGAACATTAAACATAAACATATTAGGTATCCCCGCGCTCCAAAATTCCCGAACTATTAGAATATTAAAACATTTATCCCGTACTGCGAACGGCGTAGCGGCAAAAAAAATAAAAACAGCCATAAAGCATTTTTTTCAACACTTTGCCTCCTATAAAAAATTGAATAAAAAGTGATCAAACCATCAGATCTTTCCCCAAATGGTATCAATAGAAACGTCATCTTGTCCCGCATAAAAAGACACCACAACCAGCTCCATACATGGAAATATGAAAAAGTTACAGGTGTTAGAACATGATGACACAATTTTTTTTTTCTATTTTGCAAAGTTTATCATTTTTTTTTAAGTATCAAAACATTTCAAATACTATATAAATTTGGTATCACCGCATTCGTACTGACACGTAGAACACAGGCAACATGTCATTTATACCAAACAGCATATTGAATGGTGCCATTACAAAGTACAATTTGTCCCGCAAACAATAAGCCATCATGTGACTCTGTGAACTGAAAAAGTGAAAAAGTTATGGCTCTTGAAATGTGAGGAGGGAAAACCGAAAATGCGAAACCAAAAAATGGCCTGGTCATTTTGCTGCAACTATTTAACCTTTTGAATTATTTGTTAACATTTGCTACATCTGTAGGTACTGCAACAACATGTACAGATGTAGCAGAATTAACCCGTATTTCTGCAATTGATTCAACTACTGCAGATTGATATTTTATCACAGAAGACACTGTAAAAAAAACATTGAAAAGTGCTTATCCAGTGACTTTTCATTGTTTTTTGATGTCTTTAATAAAATATCAGGCTGTAGCAGGTTAACCAATTTGTTGGACTAACTCTGTTACATCTGTATCTTCTGCAATGGCTTCTACTAGAGGAAGGTGTCATACAAACAACAATTGGACAACACACAACCTCAGCACTGAATCTGCAAATGTTACTGTTAACCCTTTAGATTCCATTGAATACATTTAACTTATTAAAAACCATTTAAGCCAGTCCAAGCCTAAGATTCTCCACCACGTTGATGTCTTCGAGAATGAAGAACACTGCTCTGTTTTAACTACATGGTAATGTAAAAGAGGGTATTTGGTTTTCAGGTGGCGCCCAGCACAACTGTATTCAAGTGACAATGGCCATGCTGGCTCTAAGTCTCCTTGCCAGGTTTTCCTGCACAGTGTCGCACTTGGCCGCCCATCTATGCAGGGAAAATGTAAAAGGAGACACAGTTAGAAAATAGTCTTCTGCCCCTTCACTCTCAGAATTGTGGGGGTCCATGATGTTAAAATCCCGACAGCATTATGCTATCACTTTGTAAGGCAGGAATAAACTCTATTGAAGTTTTACTTTACCTTTATATTCTGTCTTTGCTGACCAGGCTGCAGTCTATGCCTCATGATGCCATCCTGGACTAATCTTACAACTGTCTGATATGTCTTTAACGCTATGTTCACATCTGTTTCAGGGTCTCTGAAGTGTCGGTATGAAATTTTAGACAAGAAAGTCCTACCAGCGTGTCTTTTTTGTCTGGTCATGTCTATAAAATAATAATGGACACCCAAGGGATGCTATTATAGGCAATGAGGTCCCTTGGGATGTGTTGTTATCAGTCAAAAGATGGACCATTTTTCTGTTCTTCTGATTCTGCGACGGATACCCCAACATAGATGTGAACTTACCTTAACTGTGTTCTCTATAAACTGCAACATTGTTACCATTGCAAATACTAACCTGTGTCTGATAATGCTGCAGTACAATCCACAGACTCGTGTTATACTCAGTGGTGGCTATTCCGTCTATCTAGATAGTGTTGCCTTAGATATTAGCCATGCAGAGCAGCAGCTTTGGATATATCTTGGCCACCGAGTCCTTGTGGTATAAGTATTGCTTAATGATATATTTAAAGATATCAGTGACTTTCTCATTACAATTATTTAATGGAGGAGGCTTAGAAGATCACATCGAAGGTTGGCGAATAAAATGACATCACACTGTCTATCGAGATTCATGATATAACCCAGCACATATAACTCATGTCAGCACTATATCTACTCTGTTAATTAACTAAAATGATTTCCCCACCTTTTATCATCATACAATAGCAGTGAAGGTGCTCTCGCTGGCATTTTAATTTAAGTGTTATATTGAATTGGAGTTTAGGAAGAAGGTTTCAGGTGCTTCTCAATATATCTATTGCCAAGTTCTGCATCCCTAAATCATAAGCTCTAAGCTTGGTGCGAAGGTCACAATAATTAATTAGGGAGACAAAGGATTGGGAGATTTTTGTCAATGATTGGGTTTTTGGTCCTAAATTCAATGCAGTTTCTTGCCATTGGTTTATTATGTGAGAATGTTCAAAGAGGATTTTACAAGCTGTAATGTGCGTATTGAATTGAAAACGTAACCTAGAAATACGAAGTAACCTTAGGTGTTCTATGTAAATGGAATTCTACAACCTGTAGAAATAATTTCTTTACACGGTCAATAATAGACTTCCTTGTATAGAAAATAAGTTTTTAACAAACCAGCTTTATGAAATTGTTGCAGCTTTGTACGCTATGTGCTATTGTATAGTGCAGCCCTGGATTACAAGGTATACTTAGCAACACACAATGGTAAACGTCTATGTGAGGCTGCAACTTGTGGTCAATGCCACAAAGTAAACTTTCTTCTCAGATTGTGAATCTGTCAGAAAATAAAAACTTTGTATTCTATTGTAGGAATTTCCAGGCATATGGAGAAACAGCATGGCTTGATCTATTTCTCTGTACCATGTTCTGGCTCGAAAGCTTGTAGATAGTTATAGTATCACCAGTGCCGCACCTCCCATGAGGTGACCTGAAGCGACCGCTTCAGGCGGCGCTATGCCAGGGCCACGGAGAGGGCGGCATTTTTGCTGACCTAAGCCAGTCCAGGACAAGCTGTCCTGGACTGGCTTAGGGTCACCGTCACTGAGCGGTGGATTGGGGAGGCCGCTGGAGCAGCGCTGCTCCAGCGGCTGCTCCTCACGCTCAGGCAGAGAGCAGGTCCTCTCCCTGCCTGCTAAAGACGCTTGCTCCGCTTGGCCCCGCCCCTCCATGCGGCCCCGCCTCCTTCCACTCAGTCCTGCCCCCTCTGCTCCGCCCCCTCCAGGGGGGCTTTCTGACATCCGCCTCAGGTGGCAGAAAGCCATCGTTCACCCCTGAGTATCACAGTGCGCAGTACGTCTTGGTCTGTGCTTAGGAGGGGAGCAATGAAATACTGGTATTAGGCTGGTGCAAAGTAATGGTAATGAAGTGACTTCACTGAGTACTTTAGAAATGTCATATCCTTTCTTGTCCCATGGTTCACCTAGGCTGCAAATTATACTAGACTAAGAAGTAATATATTACTATTGTGAATTACAATATTCTGATCTAGCCAATTTCCATTGTTCCAAACATTAATGTCAGCAACCCATTAAAATTGCCCCCTAGACTTCCACAAAAAAAGTATCTGTAAATGTACAATGTTATAAAGTCTACCCTCCAAGACTGCGGTCTCTTTATGCCCCAAAGTACAATAACCAGACACTATGGAAAGTATATGAATTCACCATTTTTTTGGCTCTGCCCATATATGATGGCACTTACTGTCAAAGCATAATGATGTAGATGCCCAACCACATGACTGCTGAAGTCTTCAATGGTTGTCTTAGAGAACAGAGCCCAGGATTTCTTTTTTTACACACCTTCCCTGCTCTCTAAGACAGACAGCAAGATGGTAGTCAAATTTTGGGATAATAATTGGGGGTTCTGTAGAACCTGATATATTTCTGATATTGTTCACCCAACACTATTGATTTGTTGCTACTTAACGGTTTATCAAATTCCTTTAAAATGTATGGCCTATCCCTAGTATAGATATAGATATAGTATAGATCATTAGTATTAGATCAATGGGGTCTGATCTTGGCACCACCAAGTACTATGACTCCTTTAGACAGGTGACTAGCAGGAGTGATAAGAGTTGGACCTCTCAATCTTATATTGATGGGCTATCCTAAAAAACTAGATAGCCCCTTTAAGACTTTACTCTCTATTCTGATCTAGATGTATTTAACATTTATACTTAATTCTGTAATGTACTCACTTTAAGTATCTTAAGCAAATACAATGAATTTCCCTATGGCACTTAAGCTACAGTATTCCTGTTCTCCAGTGTGCTGATCAGAATTGGACTGAGAGCGATTGGTACCAGCAAGCATTGAACTCCAAGAGCCCCTTACCAACAATTATAGTTACGTGAGATTTAGGTCAATATAGAGCATCTGTAAAGCCCTTATCACCTGCATTGCATTCTTTTACAGACTCTACACACAAACTGATCACAAAATGCTTAGGGTGTTTTAACTGTACATTGGCATCTGTGGTCCGTAATAAAAAGAAAAAAAAAAACTAAACAGTATACATCTTTGGGTCTACCATTTTATTTTAGAGGGGCTTTGCCTGAACATTCACAAACATTCACTATCATTTGGCAAAGGCTACATCACTATTTGTATATTGTCTCTGTATTGCTACAGCAGACATCTTCCAATAAAGTTCTCAAAGGAATTTCCAAATCTCCTGAATAGGAAATCTGTGAAAGTAGAAGCTCCTGGGCCCCACTGAAAAATATGTAATGGGGCCCTCAGTTTTCATATGCTATATATAATACTGATTTCATCTTATGTTGTACAGAGAACTTTGGGACCTTTGAGTCTCCAGGACCGGCAGTGATTTGTACCAATGTGGTACGACTTATCGATTACAGGTGAAAACACTCTTTTTGCCATATATACAGATCCATGGGCAAGAATTGTACCATACAGAGTCCATGACAGAAAACCCCCCAAAAAACAACTCTTGGCATTCTTCACCAGATTCAGAATTATGTTATATTATTACATTGTCTACCAGTAAGTATTTGGACACCAATGCAAATGCAGATATCTGCGGCCGTGATGTACGTCACGCCTTCCGCCATTAAATAGGAATCAGCATTGGCATTAGTCATGTGCCAGATACCACGAAGTGCAGAGTTGTCCAATTTCGAGAAAGGGGTAATTGTGGGGTACCACAGAAAAGGACGATCCTTAAGGGACACAGCAAGCGAACTGAATTATCCAAAATTGACAGTGGCCTATCTGATTACGAAGTGGAAGGTGAACGGTGATTGCCAGAATGTGCCCCAAGTCGGCAGACCCCCGAAACTGGGAGATAGAGACCGACAAGTGCTGGCCAGAGAAACCGCACCCAACTGATGGCTCACATACACCAGGAGTTACACCAGGCATCCGGGAGTATTGTGTCCATAAATACCATCTGTAAGGAAGCATCTGCTGGGGTCTACCAACTATTGGATAGGAATCAATGTTGTTTTTCTATTCTAACACAGGTGTACAAATATTTATTGATAGACAGACAGTGTATAACTCACAGAGGCACCCAGTAGCAAAAGGAGTGCTTACAGGGCTGCAGTAGTGATCTGAGTGACCTGAGTCAAACGCAATACACGCAATACAGTAACTTACTAAAAAAAAACAAGCATAACAATTATTACTGGGGCCAAGGTGGAAATTGATCTCTTATAATAAGCCAGAAATACACATAACCATTTCTGCAAATTTTTATAAACCTTTTTTTTTTTTTCACAGCATTGCACAAATTTCTAAGTATTGCACAATATTGCTGTGATTATATAATAACAGTGGATCTAAAAAGGTCATTCAACCTAAAGTGCAATAACAAGAAAGCCTTTTATTCCTATTTCCTGCACTCCCATCATCTTTCCAACCTTCCTTTGCCCTTCATCAGTCTTTGCTTGCCTTGTGCTCACTGATTTTCTTTCCCATCTATTTGACTCATTGGCTGTGTCAGGAGGTGGATTGAATCCACTCAGGGCCACATACAGTCTGCACAGCAGCACATGGTAGTCGCATTGTGCAGTGGGACTCTGCGGCAGAAATGCACTGTTAATCTAATGCTACGGTTCATGGGTGCTCACCGAGGCCGAACAAAATGAGAGGAACATTCCTGGGTGAAAACTGTCCATTTAGCAAATTAACACAATAGTGACATGCTGTATAGAGATCTCCAGCCAAGCTGGGTGCCACACAGGACTTAAAACAGCTGGATTTCCTGTGCATCCAATGCTTAAGAACCCTATCATCTACCAGTACATAATATGCCCTGCTGACTGTAATGTGAATGTTGGGCCTATTACTAAAATCACATGCAGGGTACTTATTCTGAGCACTGTAAGAGCAACAACACTACTAAGATCTCTCCAATACCTCTAAACCTCTTTTCTGCCGAGCCTAATGAATTGTCAGAACTGTCACCGAGTGCCAAGGAATGACAAATGTGCATGATTTGCACTCGCTGCTGCTGTTGTTACATGGCGTGCACCTGATGTATGGAAGGGAAACTCTTTTCTACTGCTTTACATTGCAG
Organism: Leptodactylus fuscus; assembly: GCF_031893055.1. Lineage (NCBI taxonomy): Eukaryota > Metazoa > Chordata > Amphibia > Anura > Leptodactylidae > Leptodactylus > Leptodactylus fuscus. The sequence goes on from NC_134269.1 coordinate 57,379,858, forward strand.
ATGTGAGGATCTAATTAGCATTGGAACACACAATAATACCGTCATATACTTTTATTTTATACCACAGCTGCAATGATTTCCAATTTCCACTAGAATAATGGAAAAATAACATGATATTGAGGTTTTATTATTAAACATATAGGAGTTACCTGGAAACAAACTGAAATCTGTGTTATAGCTGCTAAGCAATATGTACTGTATGTCTTTGTCTACATTGTGCTCAATTGCAGGAAATACAGAAGTAGTAGTTGCACCTAGTTCTTGGTGGCTGAGGGGACCCCTACATAGCAAGGCACCATTCATGTAAATGGAACATGATATACACTGATTTTACACGGGGGTCCATGAACTACAGTTTGCACCCTTGCAATTCACAGACATTTCCTTCAAGTATTACATTTTAATACTAACTTTGTACAAAACCAGTCAGTAGAAGTGATCTTGTTAAAAGGGAAGGTTACCTAAACAGAGTAAGGGTAAGTTCACACAAGGTTTTTTGGTCAGGATTTTGAGGCCATATTTGCCTCAAAATCCTGACCAAAAAGACAGCTCCCATTGAAATCAAGCCGGCTCCCAGAAAAAGAAGCGAGATGCTCATTTTTCAGGCTGTTTCACCTCACGATTCGACCTGAAGACACTCCCTCCTCCCGACTAGGCCCATTCAAGACTTTACCATTCTTAATGAGATATTTATATAGAAACTAGGCTCTGCCCGCGACTTCGTCTACGGGTTGTTGGCGTCGATGATCTGCCTATATTCAGCAAATTGCTGCCGTTGATCTTTTGCCTGCTCCAGCATTTCGACAGCTCTCAAGCTGTCCTGCTGCTGAACTTGTTCCTTGCCTGTGATTGTTCTGGCATCTCAGCAGCTCGCTGGGAAGCCATATAATGAGCATGCTGTTGGCGTTGATGATTTGCATGCTCCAGCGTTTTGGCAGCTCTCAAGCTGGCCTGCTGCTGAACTCGTTCCTCGTGCTGTGCCCGTGATTGTTCCGGCATCTCATCACCTTGCTGGAACGTCATATAATGAGCGTGTTGTTGGTGTTGATGATCCACCTGCTCCGGCGTTTTGGCAACTGAACTCATTCCTTGCACTGTGCCCGTGATTGCTCTGGCATCTTAGCAGCTCACTGGGCCGCCATATAATAAATGTGTTGTTGGCGTCGATGATCCGCGTCAGCTCCGTTTGAGGAGAACTCTGTGACTTCTGGCTACCTTCATAGCTGTCGTTGTTTGAGACAAATTAGCGTTTTTTTTGCAGGCATGTTTAAAATTGGCAAACTGCCAATTTGGATTAAAGGTGTTTGCCCATGTCGGTTTGTCAGCACTGGAGCAGATCAGATAATATGCAAATGCGTATACAAAAACCACTGAGAGTTAGCTGAGTGTTCACACAGAGAGATCGCCCTGGCTGAGATAAGCTGCTGCTTAAATTAGCTGTTTAATATAGTATGTGAACCTAAATTCATAACAGTCGTGAAGCCATGTCATTTACTGAGAGAAAAAGTAGCTTATATTTTTATCGAGTTTACAATCTATCTATGTGCCAAATTCATTTAAATCCGTTCAGCCATTTTTGTGTAATTGAGGAACGAACAGTAGGATTTATAATATTAGTAGGATTACTAAAACTTTAATGTGAAAAAATAAATTACAATAAACCCACTTTACAGAATACACAGTCTTCATAAACCGTCACAACACATTATACATAAAGTAGATATTTTCAGTATCAGAACAAATTTGCACAATAATTTTTTTTTTTTAAATTACAGTGATATCTAAATGGTGTAAATAAAATGTTTTACTTTAACCAGTAACAATCTGGGGTCTGGTATTACTATATACAGTCTGAACATATTTAGCTCTTTTATAAAGGCCATGAGAAGAACTTTCCTAGGTTGACATGTGTGCCATCTGTGGCACTACTTTTTTGCCCTTAAATTCCTGATGTCACCCTATATCCATAGGTCCACCTTTAACTAACAGATGCCACAAGGCTATGCACTTTCATTCACTCACTCCTTTATAATCGTCCTATGACAGTAGTCAGGGAATAGAAAGGTGTCTTCAGACTCCTACTGACTGTGGACTGCACTGAGGAAGACTGAGGGTCCTGGGACCCCCATGCTAGTAACCATGTGGGTTCTGGTAGTGAGATAACCCAGGATCAGACAGTTATCACCTATCCTGGGTATTATTGCTATAATAAAATCGATATAAAAGCGATAAATGTGCTTTGTGAGAGAATTTGCTTTTAGGGTTTCTTTCACACATTTGAACCATAAGATACTTTACAGGAGCTATGTTTAGCTTAACTTCCTGACTTTATTATTAGTTATAAAATATACAAGTTGCTATAGCACAGATGACATTTGTATGTACTCAAGGTTTTGAAATATATTGAGATTTCTATTGCATAAGCCGCCGGGCACATAAAAGAGACATTAGATGCAAATAGTATGGTAATAAACAAAAATAATAGTATTAAAACCTGAATAAATACATATCAACAAAATACAAATCCCATGAAGGCACCGCAGAATAATCCAAGCTCTCCTATCCTATCTGCCTGAAAGCTTTTTCGTACAGTTAGAAGTGACTCTGAAACATTACTAGTATAGAGGAGTTGTAAACATGACATTTGTACATGAAAGTAATGAAAAATATCAATGTATCGCATACTTCCCCGCAATTCGAGAAAAGAACTGAAATGCAAAAAATCTGTTCAATGCTGCTTGCATAACAAAAGCCAGTGAGAGAGATTTACTTAGCAGTGTTCTGTGATATTTTAGACAGAGTTCACTGTTTGGACACTCACTAACACCTAAATACTTGGTTAAGCAAAGCAGTGCATTGGCATTAATGTACAACAGCGACACTACCAATACCATTACTGACACCCAGCTCCCCCCCCCCCCCCCCCGATCTTATGTACGGAGCCCCCTTTAGTGCCCATCCAGTACACAATATAGGGCCAGAAGCAGAAAGCTCTTTCCATTTTCTATCAGCTGTGTATCTTCACTGCAGCTCAGCTCCCATCAAAGTCAGTGGAAGCTGAGCTCAAGTGGAGGTTCCAGACCGCTATACAGCCCCGTATTGTGTATTGGATGGCCACTGGAAGAGGCTCTGCACAGATCATTGGTCCGGGTGTCGACCCCCTATCAATCATATATTTATGTCCTATCCTCAGGATTAGTCATAAAAAAATAAGCCCAGAAATCCCCTTTAAATTTTTATTAAGTAATCTCAATACATGGGTTGAGCAAAGGGAACATACAGTAACTAATATTATCAAAGTGCTTGTACACAATGGTATACAGAAATTCTCAGAACAGGTGGTGTCCTCTTGGACACCTGCTAAGTCCTTACATGCAGTGCAAGCGAGAAATCACAAAATGGACTGCACATGGAAGTAACAAGGTATGTATTTTACAGTTTTGAAAATAAAATGATACCATTTTTAATGTGAATTTGTTGCTAGTTGTGATATGATAAAAACTAGTGTGAAAATACGCATCCTCATATAACTGACAAAATGAAGCCGAAATGCCAAGTGTTCAGGGCAAGGAAGTGTCCTGACTTTCTTCTCCTCTGTTCTTGAGTGATGGCTACTACAGATGAGCGAACACTAAAATGTTCGAGGTTTGAAATCCGATTCGAACAGCCGCACACTGTTCGACTGTTCGAACGGGTTTCGAACCTCATTATAGTCTATGGGGGAAAATGCTCGTTTCAGGGGTATGCAACATTCGACCAAATTCTACTTTCCAAGTCCATGAGTGAGGGTCGGGCTGGATTCTTCTCCATGCGCAGCGTCCCCGTGTCCTCTTCCGGCTTTGAATTCACTCTGCTAGGCACGGAGAAGACTTCTAAAGGCAAGAGAAGAACCAGCATTGATTGGCAATGTATAGCATTCTGCCAATCAACGCTGGTTCTGCATTGAATCTTAACTTCGAACAGCTAGTAGTACTCGATCGAGTACAAGTATTTTGAATACCGTAGTATTCGATCGAACACCTACTCGATCGAGTACTACTCGCTCATCTCTAATGGCTACTGCTCGCTTTGTCCTCGCTTTGTCCGTCAAAAGTGCTGACACTGATCGTAGCTGTTAACACTTTAAAAGCGACTGCGGTATCTACAGTGTGCCGGCACATATGGGCACCACCATCTTTTGCCGATTTCTGCCCTCTGGAATTTTATCGGAGAGCAGCGATCAGTTGCAATGACAGTCTATTAAAGGTTCTTAGGCAACATGGTGGCTCAGTGGTTAGCACTGCAGCCTTGCAGGGCTGGAGTCCTGGCTTCAAATTCTAGCCAGAAACAGCATCTGCAAGGAGTTTGTATTTTCTCCCCATGTTTGTGTGGATTTCCATACTGATAAGAGAAAAAAATATATATTGTGGTCCCTATATGGTGCTCACAATCTACAAAAAAAAAAAAAGGTTCTTAGGCTTGTCATTAGTATGGTTCATAGACAGAGTGTAATAGAAGTGAATGGATTTTACTAGAGATGAGCGAATATACTTGATCGAATACCTCCGACGCATAGGAAGGTGGGAGGGACAGTAAAAATTCGATGCCCCAGAAGTGTTTATACACTGGGAGCTATGCTGCGGAAGTATTCGAACGAGTGTATTTGCTCATCTCTAGGTTTTACTGCTCACTTCAATACATTAGTATTGCAGTGAACAGTATGAACCATCAAACCCTCTAAGGTTCAAGGTCCCTAGAGGGGTCTGTACATAAAAGATAAAGAAAAAAAGTTTAAAAAACAAACAATAAAAAAACACTAAAACACAAAAGTTTAAATCACCCCCTTTCCCTAGACCACATATAAAAATATATAAATAAAAGTAAACATAAACACTTTAGGGATACCACATTCAAAAATGTCCAAACTTTAAATATAAAAATATTCCATGCGGTGAACAACATAGGGGACGTTCACACTACCATTGGATTCCGTCAGCAGTGTCTCCGAAGCTATTGTCCGTTACAAGATTTTAGCAACGGACAGTAGTTGAATCATCAGAATTTCCATTCATTTCAGTGGGATTTTATCTTGTGTCCGTTAGTGTCTGTTTACACCCAAGTCCATTTTTTCCAGTGGACAAAAATCTTACATGCAGGACTTTTCTGTCCGTTAGAAAAAAATGGATGCTAAGTGTCCATTATTGTTTTTAACATTGAAGTCTATGGGCAACGGACATACAACAGACAGTAACTGATAGCCATCTTTTTTTTTTTTTTTTTTTTTTTTAAACAAACATGTTCATAATGGAATCCAACGATAGTGTGAACCCTGCCATAGTGAGTACAATTTTTCCCACAAGCGATAAGCCATCATGTGACCCTGTGGACCACAAAAAAATATGGGGAGGAAAAAATGGATATGCAAAAACAGAAATTGACCTGGTCCATAACGGGTTTTAGACTGTAGGAAGTATTTGGTGGCTTAGTGGTTAGCACTGTTTCCGTGCAGTACCTAGGTTCAAATCAGACCCAGGGCATGTTTAGGGCAGGTTCACACCTGTGGCCGGTCTCTGCTTTGCAGGTTTCCATCTTCTACCCAAGAAACGGGACAGGAGACAGAAACCGGCAGTCAGTTTTCAAACCCATTCATTTGAATAGGTTCGACCATGAACGCTCATGAGCGTCTTTTGCCTCTCCGCGGTAAAACCGCTTTTTTTTAACCGGACACAAAGTCGGACAAGCAGGACTTTGTATCCGGTTAAAAATACCGGTTTTGCCACAGAGACCAGAAGATGCTCACGGGTGCTCACGGGTGGACACTGACTGCCGGGTTTCCATCTCCTGTCCAAGTTCTCGGGCAGAAGACGGAAACCCACAAAGCGGAGACAGGGCTCAGGTGTGAACCCCCTCTTATCTGGTTTTCCTTTGGATACTCTAGTTTCTTTCCATGCTCCAAAGATGCACAGAGTAGCAAAGTTTAACTTGACATTCATAACTTGCTGTAGCGGGATATTGTACCACAAATCATAAAAGTAGAGTTCTGTGCTATAGTGTAGTTTAACTTTGCTACATCTGTATTGAGCTGGAGATTATGTTGGCGCTATAAAGCAAGAGAAATAAAGAAATAATGATCAGAGCCTTTTAACTTGACTTATTCTCAGTCCGTAATTTAAAAAAAGTCTCTATAGAGGAAGTGTTTATTGCTATAAAGGACAATAAAACCATATAGTACATAATGACCTTTTTTGCAAGGCAGATAAAACAGAATATGGAACCCTCTGATAAGGACCCTTTCAATAATAACTCTATAGCTTGTGGCTTATGAATGAATTCCACAGAAAAGCAAAGACCAGGATGAATCTAAAACCCAACCAGACGTGCAACGTAATTTATATTATTTTCTTAGTATGCAGAAACCTATTTGCTTTCGGTGTCTTAACCTGCAGTGCATACATTTAGGAGGTCTAGATACACTGATAGATCATCACTTGCCTCTAAGACATAAATAACCCAGTCAGAGAAGCTATTGTAAAAACTCTCAGGCACAATGGACTCCAGACACACCGCATGATATATCTCTTCAAAGGGACAGATACATCTTTTTCAATGGCATCTAGTAGCTTCCTTAACTGCTCATCGCTATACACCAAATCAACTCAAATAAATTTGATTTTTTTTTCTCCTCTTCCATGTTCACATAGTAATTCCTTCATTTTTAAACACATAATGGAAATGTATAACTAGTGCTCATAAAAATTTATATCTCAATTCTTTGCTTTAATTTATGACGAGCCCTCTAGGCAGTTATTATTCAAACATTAATAAAATGCCTATGCATCATGGAAAGCATCCATTTTTCACGCTCAGTCCTCTCAGGTTGGTATAAATATAGAGCCAGATTCTAGTTAATGCTGACTCTGACACGTGTGCGTCTGAAAACAATTATGCTTTTAATAAGATAAGTCTCGATGAAATATTATGTTAATCATATTAAAGGGCTTTTTTTTTCCGACTGGAATAGTCACTTTTTTTTTTACATCTGTTCCAACATTCTTGTTTAATGTTCTATAGAGCCGTAGATTACAGTTTATGTAAATGCTAGCTTTCTATAAATTTTAGATTCATCTCCATTTATCACACTCAGTTTTGGTTATATGGGGGCAAGATCTGTTCAGCTTCAAATGGGATTCCAATGTTCTTAAATATTTATTTCAGTCTTGTAGGAATAAATATATATTTATGTCTAAAGTACTGGGTTTAAGGTCACCCAAGTCTACTGCAATTATTTTACTGCAGGGTGTTGATCTAAAGTGATCCTCCAAGGGATGAACAGGCATTTGAATGATATAAATATAATTATAAAGAGAATATATACATTATTTGAAGAATACCATATGGTAAGATATAGAGGAATGTGATCAAATCAATTGAAATGGTTTTCATAAAATCGCCCTGACCTCCTGAAAGTAGGACGAGCGGAGAACAGGTAATAGGATATTGTCAGGCTAGACTAGTAGAAGGCGGTGTGCATGACCATAGGGTGACATGCATTTTAGATCTTCTAAATGTAACAAAGTAGTAGACATCTGCTATATAATTATACAATATATGTTCAGGAGCATTTTGCTACTTTGAGGCTTGGCGCCCCATGTGATGTAAACACTGCGGTATGACACTTTCGCCCCACAGGAAAAAAACACAGTAGTCGCTATAGTTCTAGTGAATCCCATCCACACACTGCAGAAAATTACACACACTGCGATTTCCAAAATGGTTGCAGTTTTGAAAATCGCAGCATGTCCGTTATATACCGGTAGTTTCCCTGTAGGTAAAATGGAAGAAGAAAGTCCACAAAGGAAACCTCTGAAGACTGAAAAGGGCTGTGGAAAAATCGCAATGTTAGGAACAAGATTTGCACAATATTGACTGGTAAATATGAGGGACCCTTTTATTTTATTATTAAAAATATGTTGTTCCCCTGCATTGACTGGTGGGTAGAATGTGAGGAAACTGCCCCTTAGGGGAGTTTGCACCCTTTATTTCTCTGGGCCCCTAAAGCAGTACCACCTATACTGACCTCATCGCCTATACTGACCTCATAGTGGCGTGGCCATATACAACATATAATGGCTGCAGTCTAATTCATTCTGCTTTTATTCAGAAAGTATTTGGTTAAGACTTTATTTGGTTTGGTTTATTTATTGGTTTATTAGCTGATAAGAGGTTGCCTAAAGTTGCACCCCCACCCACCCACCTACCTTCCCGACAGTACAGCAAGGGACTTTGAGGAACTATGAGGGAGCAGATGAACCATACTTTATATGGAAAAATGAGCATAGTCTGGGGAGTATTATAAGACTAGAGAGGTTATAAAAGGGCTAAGGAGAGAGACAGTTTGTAGTCAGTGAGTGGAGAACTACAGAGCCCATCTACATCCCTTGGCCGGTGTAAAGAAGTACAGAGCCCAGTTATAGCCATCAGCCTGCCAGGAAATCTGAAGAGTTCAGGTTTAGCCCGCATCTTGTCAGAACAGTGCAAGAAGCCACTGACCATTAAGACCTGATAGAGACATCACTGCCTGACCTCTCTCTAATGTCTGACCCTCTAACACATACTCAGGTATAGTAAAACTCCTCTGTCCCTGTGCTTAGAGGAATACTGCTCTGTGAGGTGCCTAATGTGTGATACTGAGGAAAGTGCTCTGTGAGGTACCTATTGCTGGGTTCACACCAGCGTTCGACTCTCCATTATCAGGTTTCCGAAACCTGTCATGCCCAGTCCGGCCGTCAGCGCCAGTGAGCGTTTTATGCTCTCCGCGGTGAAACCATTTTTTTTTAAACCGGACACAGAGTACTGTATGTCCGACTCCGTTTTCGGTTAAAAAACAAAAAACAAAACTGTTTTGCCACGGAGAGCATAAAGCGTTCACCGGCGCTAACGGCTGGACACTTTTCAAACCCATTCAAATGCCTGGGTTTGAAAGATGCTGGCAGGTTTCCGTCTCCTGCCCAGCTTTGTGTAAGAAGCGGAAACCTGCAGAACGGAGACCGGGCGCAGATGTGAATAAGCCCTATGTGTGACACAAGGGAAGAAGGCGCTGTGCGGTAACTCAATCCTTCCCTCACTTTTGTGAGAGACTTTGAACCCCACAGACTTAAATTATATTTTTCTCACCCTGAGACTATGGGAAAACTAAGGGAGAACATACTACAATGGACAGGAGCAAATAGTCCTGTATAGAGACCATATCGACCCTGTATGGCCCAGTCATAGTGTTGTACAAATTTAGGGCCCGTTCACACGGAGTAAACGTGCATGTATTTTGGCAAAATACATGTGTAAAAAATATACGTGCAAAAATAAGACTCCCATTGATTTCAATGACATTTTTTTACACTTGTAAAAAAACACGTCAAAATACAATATACTTCAATAAAATGTCATTGAAGTCAATGGGAGTCTTATTTTTACATGTGTATTTTCTACACATGTATTTTACCAAAATACATGCGTGTTTACTCCGTGTGGACAGGCCCTATCCCCTTGTAGGTATGTTAATTGTACCAGCTACTGCCAACAGTGGGGATTATTGTTTGTAGTACTCAAAAACAGGAGCTAGTTAAAGTGGCTTGCAAAGGTATCCATACCCATTGAACATTTTCACGTTTTGTCACTTTCCAATCACAAACTTAAAAGTATTTGATTGAGATTTCAGTGATAGATCAACAAAAAGTAACAGATAATTGTGAAGTGGAAGGAAAATAATACAAGGTTTACACAATTTTAATTAAATGAAAATCTGAAAAGTGTGACATGGAAAAGTATTCAGCCCCCTATACTCTGATACCCCTAAATAAAATCTAATGCCATCAATTGCCTTCAGAAGTCACTTAGTCACTTAGTTAATAGAATCAAGCTGTGTATAGTTTAGTCTCAGTATAAATACACCTGTTCTGTTACAGCCTCACTAGTGAACAAACAGCATCATGAAGAATAAGAAACTCACCAGATAGGTCAGAGATAAAGTTGTGGAGAAGTTAATGTTAGGCTATAAAAACATACCCCAAGCTTTGAGTATCCCAAGAAGCATCCGTCATCCAAAAATAGGAAAAGTATTCTACAACTGCAAACCTACCAAGACATGGCCATCTACCTAAACTGACAGATCGAGCTAGGAGAGCACTGGTAAGAGAAGCAACCAAGAGGTCCATGATCCCTCTGGAGAAGCAGCAGAAATCCATTGTTCAAGTGAGAGAATATATCCAGAGGACAACTATAAGTTCACTCCACAAATCTTGCCTTTAAGGAAGAGTAACAAGAAGAAAACCACTTGTTGAAAGAAAGACATAAGAAGTGTCGTTTGCAGTTTGCCACAAGACATATAGGAGACACAGCAAACGTGGAAGAATATGCGATGGCCAGATGAGACCATTAACAACTTGTTATATGACCAGTGGTGTAACTAAAGTCTTCTGGGTCTGGGTGCAATCTTTTGTCTGGGGCCCCCTATCTCATCCCTATAGTGAATTCTTGAAAGTGATGGTTATGCGTACTGAGGAGTATAATCCACCTTAGTGTGGTTAGGGTAATCTGTGGGTCTCCTTGGCTCCTGGGCCAATATTGATGTCAGTGCTTATGGGCCCCCTAAGGCTCCTGGGCCCCGGTGAGACTGCATCCTTGCACCCCGTAAAGGTATGCCCCTGTATATGACATTGTATATGTCATCGTCACACTTGCGCTATGTATTAGGCTTACGGGTTCCACTTACCTTTTCCTAAGGCAACAAAGCCTCTCACTTTAATTATGTTATTACCACTAAGTGAGTCCTGGGCAGGGGTGCCCCAATCCACCCCTGGTGGAAAACCTTCCACTATTTGCCTTCAAGCAAGACTCAGGTGGAGGTACTGCATAGGTAAATAACAAACTGATCTAAGCAGCCATGGATGCTGAAGTACGCCCGTGTAACACTACCTGTACTATTTTACAGTATTAATTGTACAGCATTTCAATCCTTATAAGACCACACAAATACCATACCATGCGCCACACTAACAGGTCGTGTACCATCAGTTCACATAATAGAGACGTACAAAAAAAGAAATAAATAAAAGCAACAAAAAAGCCAAAACAATTGCATTTACCTTTCCCAAATAGAAATGAATACAGCCTGGAACAAATACAGCTGTATAATTCCTAATGCTAATATATCAAAATACATGAAGTAACATTAGAAAACACTATGTATTATACAAATGTCAAGGAGATGTGCAGCCATTAGCTATTCATTCAGACTACGTGGAATGTTTTTTGTCTCAATAGTCTAACCATGATCAAGTGCAAGGGTGACTGACCAGTATTGTCTATCCAAGGAGAGGACACATTTATAGCAGCCGATTTTGGTCTTTATTGTATTTTAAAATCAATTGTTCACATATCAAAAACATAAAAAAATAAGCCAATAATACAATAGAATCATAGTCACATTTCATCAATTCAGTAATAATTTAGTGGTTATTATTATCATTATTATTTGAAGAATGTTTCTTTTTAACTCCTTAAGGATTCAGCCAATTTCGGCAATCAGGACACGTTAATATTTTATTTTTATATCCTTTAATCCTGATATCCACGTCATTTTTTTTATATATCAACATAACAGGGTTGTTTTTTTGCAAGATGTGTTACATTTTTATGATACCGTTTTCATTATATTAAAGAGATCATATCATAGAAACCCTTTTTTTATGAGTAACACGTCAGAATATCCTTAAGAAAGACTATTTGTCTCTATCCTTTCGTTGTCTTCTCCGTGCCGCCGTTCCGTAGCAATTCCGGTTCTTGTCGGTATGCAAATGAGTTCTTTCACAGCACTGGGGGCGGACCCCAGTGCTCAAACAGCACTGGGGCGTCCCCAATACTGCAAGAGAGCTCTCTCCAGTGCCGCCTCCATCTTCGTTAGCAGTGTCTTGTTCATCCTCTTCTTCCGGTACAGGTTTCTAACTTCTAGGCTTCGGGTCTCCAGCAGAGCACACTGCGTATGCCCACAGGCCATGAGAAAATGGTCACTTGCACAGTATTGTAAGCGGCCATTTTCTCATGGTCTGTGCGCATGCACACTCTGCTCTGCCCAAGGCCCGAGGCCTAGAAGTCAGAAACCTGCACCGAACGCAGGCCATGGACGCTGAAGTACCCCCGTGTAACACTACCTGTACTATTTTACAGTATTAATTGCACGGCATTTCAATCCTTATAAGACCACATAAATACCATACCATGCGCCACACTAACAGGTCGTGTACCATCAGTTCACATAATAGAGGCATACAAAAAAAGAAATAAATAAAAGCAACAAAAAAGCATAAACAATTGCTTTTACCTTTCTCAAATAGAAATGAATACAGCCTGGAACAAATACAGCTGTATAATTCCTAATGCTAATATATCAAAATACATGAAGTAAGATTAGAAAACACTATGTATTATACAAATGTTAAGGAGATGTGCAGCCATTAGCTATTCATTCAGACTACGTGGAATGTTTTTTGTCTCAATAGTCTAACCATGATCAAGTGCAAGGGTGACTGGCCAGTATTGTCTATCCAAGGAGAGGACACATTTATAGCAGCCAATTTTGGTCTTTATTGTATTTTAAAATCAATTGTTCACATATCAAACACATAAAAAATAAGCCAATAGTACAATAGAATCATAGAGGCCTAGAAGTCGGAAACCTGCACCGGAAGAAAAGGATGAACAAGACGCTGCTGACGAAGATGGAGGCGGCGCTGGAGAGAGTTCTCTTGCAGCATTGGGGATGCCCCCAGTGCTGTTTGAGCGCTGGGGACCACCCCCAGTGCTGCGAGAGAACTCATTTGCATACAGACAAGAACCGGGATTGCTACGGAACGGCAGCACGGAGAGGAAAACAAAAGGTAGGAGATGAATAGCCTTTCTTAAGGCTATTCCGACGTGTTACTCATAAAAAAGGGTTTCTATGATAGGATCCCTTTAAATTATTTTATTCTATCTATTTTTTTTTTCTACAGAAAAATGAAAGAAAACAATGAAGTTGTACTGTGTATAGCTGCACAGGTTGTATACACAGTGCTGAATATGTACCCCTACTCAAGATGCCTCTAACGGCATATGAAATGCACAGATTTGTACAAAACCTTAAAAAGAACCCATCAGGTTTATCACTCTGAACCATTCACAGTTCCTTATGGATCAAGGGTTTAGTGTCCACTCCTAAATTGTTTTAAAGTTATCTAATATCTGTGCCCACATTTAAAAAAGATCATCTCTGGTGTTCTCGGTGCCTGCACAGTAAAGCCAGGGACATACACCCCACCTTCACTATGCATGCTCCTGTGGCTTTACAACAGGGCGATTTGGGACACTAAACACTCAATCCATGTGAATCCATAAGGATTTGGTGGTTTAGTGTCTCAAATTTCACTGATGGGTTTTCTTAAAGAAAAAAGCAAATTAATACTCCTACAGGTATAAGTCAGGACCAGGAAAGGATGTCACAGGCCAAATCAGAAGACAGAAGCAATATCCAGAAGCAGGCCAAGGGTCAAAATCTAAGCAGACAATAAAGTATCCAAAAACAAGCCAAGGGTCAGTATGAGGCAAATGTGAATGCAAACAGGAAGTTGAGCCATCTAGGAAGTAGAACAACAATTAGTTGGTAGAAATAGTATGGAAAGATTGCAGCTCACCACTCCTGTTTTGTTGGGTGCACGGCCAAATAGCTCCGGACTCCTGAAGCTTAATTCGGTACAAAGATATAAGAGGAAAGTTGGTCCGCACTCCTTTAAATTTCTAAAACTTCTTCTTTATTTCATTCTTTAAAATAAATAATTACAGGTACAAAAAAGTGCCAGTGAACAAGGGCTAGGACTAAGGGGCTAGAGCGCCAGGAAACGCGTCAGCCATGATTATTTATTAGTAGAGATGAGCGAACACTAAAATGTTCGAGGTTCGAAATTCAAATCGAACAGCCGCTCACTGTTCGTGTGTTCGAACGGGTTTCGAACCCCATTATAGTCTATGGGGAACATATACTCGTTAAGGGGGAAACCCAAATCCGTGTCTGGAGGGTCACCAAGTCCACTATGACACCCCAGGAAATGATGCCAACACCTCTGGAATGACACTGGGACAGCAGGGGAAGCATGTCTGGGGCATCTAACACACCAAAGACCCTCTATTACCCCACTATCACAGCCTAATAACTACACACTTTCCACATTCCAAAAAAACTCTATCAAAGTGGGAAAATACCTGGAAACCTTCTTTACTCCCCAAATGGATGGACACAAACCCCAATTTAAGCTCAACAAACAGTAACAACCACCCCTTTAAATCACGTTCCCCATGACAACCACGGATGGAATAGACAATGGGAAATCCAAAAGCCCTCACCCTTAACTGTCATTTTGAGTGTGTGTGTGTGTGTGTGTGTGTGATGTGGTAAGACCTTCCAAAAATCATTTTTCTAGCCCTTAACATGAGCCCTTCCAAACAAAGTTACAGGACCTTAAGCTGAGCTACCAACAGAGGTTGAGGCCCTTGGCATGAATAGTGCCTTGCACCAGCAGTGTTTTTGGCACTTAGGGTGAGTTGAGCCTTGTACCAGTGTGTGTCCCTTAACATCAGGCGAGCCCTAAGTTCTGCACTTTGCACAAAAGTTCAACATTAACCTTAGTAGCCTTAGTAGGCCCGAGAACCAGGAACAGGTCTTGCAATGGCTGTCGGATAACGCTTAAAGCACATTGTCCACCAGCCAGTCAGCCTCTACCTCCTCTTACCCAACAGTCTTGTCCTCCTTCCACCCAAAATTCCCAATCTTCCTAGAACAATAACCCCAACTGTCCCTGCTCCCCAGAGCTGTTCTCCCTTCCTTTGACTGTACCGCAACCTGCCCCTCCATTTCGCGATTCCACGGACCTAACAGACGAGTATCTGTGTCCAGATGCTCAAACACTAGAGTCTCCTCCATCTCCGGTCGATTTGGTGGCAGATGACCAGCAACCCACCCTCATCGACGACGATGAGACGCAGTTGCTGTCAGGGCAGCCAGTTGACATGCGCATTGAGCAGGAGGAGGAGGCGAGACAGGAGTTGGAAGAGGAGGTGGTGGACGACGAGAACACCGACCCCACCTGGACAAGGCGGATGTCAAGCTGGGAAAGTAGTGTGGATGTTGAGGCAGGTGCAGCACCAAAAAGGGTAGCTAGAGGCAGAGGTCAACAGTTTCGCCGAAGCCAGGCCAGACCCGGAATGTCCGAAGATGTTCCCTTTTGTACCCAGTCCAGAAAAACTCCCCCATCGAGGGCACGTTTCTCGAAGGTGTAGAGTTTTTTCAAGGAATGCGCAGAGGACAGATATAGTGTCGTCTACACAATTTGCCTCTCAAAATCGAGTAGGGGCCCTGAGAAGAGCAACCTGTCCACCACTTCAATGCACCGTCATTTGGAATCCAAGCACTGGAATCAGTGGCAGGCAGCAACGGCAGGACAAACGTCGCCCGCTGTTCATGCCACTGCCTTTGCTCACAGTGCTGGCGATGCACTCCAGAGGACGAGCCAGGACATCACTTCATCTGCCTCCGCCACTTTGTTGACTTCTCCCTCATCCTCCCCTGTTTCTGTCTTATCTCCTTCTCCTGCACCATCAAAGGCACCATCAGGCGCTTCTTTACAACAACCCACCATCTCTCAGACATTGGAGCGCCGGCAGAAATACACCGCTAACCACCCACCCACGCAAGCCTAGAACGCCAACATCGCTAAACTGCTGGCCCAGGAGATGTTGGCGTTCTGGCTTGTTGAAACTCCCGCCTTCCCGGACCTGATGGCAACTGTGGCACCTCACTATGGCGTCCCTAGCCGTCACAACTTCTCCCGGTGTGGCGTCCCCGCCTTGCACCAGCACGTGTCACTCAACATCAGGTGGGCCCTTAGTTCCGCGCTTTGCTGCAAGGTCCACTTGACCACCGACACTTGGACAAGCGCCTGTGGTCAGGGATGCTGCTTATCTTTAAGGACAGGCAGGGTGAATGTGGTGGAGTCTGGTCCCGGGGTGCAAACTGAGGTACCCTATCTCCTCTTCCAGGCCAAAATTCATGGCAGGAGTAGACTGAAACCCTACGACACTGCAACCTCCACCCCAGCTACTAGCGGCAAACGCTAAAACACTGGTGTGGGGAGACGTCAGCAGGCGGTGCTGAAGCTCATCAGCTTGGGGGACAGACAGCACAGTGCCTCCGAGGTCAGGGATGCCATCCTGGCTGAGATGGCATATTTTTTTCCCTGCTACACCTGGGGCCTGGCATTTTTACGCCTGTGATAATGGCTGGAACCTGGTAGCGGCTCTGGAGCTTGCCAGTCTCCAACACGTTCCATGTTTGGCCCACGTCTAAACTAGTGGTGCAACGTTTTTTGAAAACATACCCAAATGTACCTAAGCTACTGTTGAAAATGCGGCGCTTGTGCGCCCACTTTTGCAAGTGTACAGGAGTCGCTGCTAGCCTAAAAACACTCTAGCAAGGCCTACATCTGTCCAAACACAGGCTGTTGTCCATCATTCACACACGCTGAAACCCTACAATACCATATCTTGAGCAGGGTGTGTGAGCTGCACAGACCTTTGATGGAGTTCCATCTACAAAACCCAAGGGTTCCTCAAAGTCAGCTCCCAAAGTTTCTGCACCATGAGTTTCCAGGGGTGGCAGAGTTATGGCTAGGGGCAGAGGCATGGATAGGGATGATGTCTAGGGGCAAAAGCAGTGTGGATGTGGAGGCAAGCTAAGCAGCAAAAACTGGGGGTACAAGCTAAGGCATGGACTGGGGTGATGTCTAGGGGCAAAAGCAGTGTGGATGTGGAGGCAAGCTAAGCAGGGAAAAAGGTGGCTAGAGGCAAAGGGATGTCCAGAGGCAGAAGACAGCTGCATGACAGAAGCTAGACCTGAGCCAGTAAGGCCCAAGATGCCCTCTTTTCTAGCTTCCTTAGAAAAATTCCCCCATCGAGGCCACGTTCCTCGCTGGGGGAGATCATTTCTAAATGTATAGGTCGAGGACAAACTGAGTGTGGTTTACACACTTTGCAATGCGACTCCCCATCTCCCAGGCCTTTCATTCCAGGCTAAAGTACAGCACAACCCACCCACATGCCCAAGGCTTCAACGGCCTCATCTCAAAAATTCTGGCCCAGGAGATGTTGGGGTCCCGGCTTGTGGACAAACTGCCCTTTTTGGGCCTGCTGGCTACTGCGCCACCTCACTGTGCCGTCCACACCAGCACTTTTCCCCAAACATGAGGCGGTCCCTAAGTTCAGCGCTTTGCCCAAAAGTTCCACGTGACCAGCTATGAATGGACAAGTGCATGCGGACAGGGACGCTAACTTTTAATCTTGGCACAGTGGTTGAATGTACTTGAGGCATGGACCGGGTCGCAAAATGTGGTAGACTGACTTGTCTCCCCACACAACATTCCTGGGAGGAGGGCTGAAACACCACCCTCCTCCTCCGCTGTTAGATTGACCCCAGCTACGAGCTGGAAACGCTGCAACACTGGTGTGGGGAGACGTCAGCAGGCCGGGCTGAAGCTCATCAGCTTGGGGGACGGACAGCACACTGCCTCTGAGGTCAGGGATGCCATCCTGGATGAGATGGCAATTTGTTTATCCCCGCTGCCCCTGGGGCCAGGCTTTTTTGTCTTGTTGGAGGGCTCTGGAGCTTGCCAGCCTCCAACACGTTCCATGCCTGACCCACGTGTTCAATCTAGTGGTGCAACGATTTTTAAAAACATACCCCAAATTAGCAGAGATAAGGGTGAAAGTGGGGCACTTGGACACCCACTTTCCCAAGTCTACAGTACCTGGAGCTAGCCGCAATACACTCCAGCAAGGCCTACATCTGCCTGAAGCACCTACTGTTGTGCGAGGTCACCACACGCTCAAACCCTAGATACCGTATGTTGAGCAGGGTGTGTGAGCAGCAGAGACCTTTGATGGAGTACCAGCTACAAAACCCAAGGGTTCCTCAGAGTCAGCTCCCTCACTTTCTGCACCATGAGTTTCCATGGGTGGCAGAGTTATGGCTAGAGGCACAGGCATGGATAGGGGTAATGTATAGGGGCAAAAGCAGTGTGGATGTGGAGGCAAGCTAAGCATAAAAAACTGGGGGTAAAAGCAAAGGCATGGACTGGGGTGATGTCTAGGGGCAAAAGCAGTGTGCATGTGGAGGGAAGCTAAATCGACAAAAAAAGCTGGGGAAAAGCACAGGCAGAAACTGGGGTGATGTTTAGGGGCGCAAGCATTGTTGATGTGGAGGGAAGCTAAGCATAAAAAACTGGGGGTAAAAGCAGAGGCATGGACTGGGGTGATGTCTAGGGGCAAAAGCAGTGTGGATGTGGAGGCAAGCAAAGCAGGGAAAATGGTGGCTAGAGGCAAAGGGATGTCCATAGGCAGCAAGGGCAAAGATGCAAAACTCTCCCCTATTTCAAGAATTTTCCTGACTTGTCTCCCCACAAAACATTCCTGGGAGGAGGGCTGAAACACCACCCTCCTCCGCTGTTAAATTGACCCCAGCTACGAGCTGGAAACGCTGCAACACTGGTGTGGGGAGACGTCAGCGGGCCGTGCTGAAGCTCATCAGCTTGGGGGCCAGACAGCACACTGCCTACAAAGTGAGTCATGCCATCCTCGATGAGACGGCAATGTGGTTTTTGCCACTGCACCTGGGCCCAGGCATGTTGTTATGTGTGATAATGGCCGTAACCTGGGATTGGCTCTGTAGCTTGGCAGCCTGCAACATATTCCATGCCTGGGCCACGTTTTTAACTCATTGCTGCTAATCTTTTGAAAAAGGTACCCCAATGTTCCTGAGCTACTGGTGAAAGTGTGGCGCTTGTGCGGATAGTTTTTAAAGTCTATAGTTGCCGCTGCTAGCCTCTATGCACTCCTACAACGCCTGTACCTGCTGGAACAACGGCTGTTGTGCGACGTCTCCACACTGCTGGCACTAAACATATCATGTGTTGAGCAGAGTGTGTGAGCAGCACAGACCTTTGATGTAGTTCGAACTCCAAAACCCTCGGGTTCGTCAAAGTCAACTCCCTCAGTTGCTCAACCATGAGTGGCCATGGGTGGCAGACTTATGTGAAATCCCATCCCATCCATTGCACTGGACACGAAACATTAGCATGCGCTCAGCACAACTCCGGATATGGCAGCTGCGTTAAGCAGGGTGCAGGGTACAACACAGACCAAGCCTGAGCACCAGGAACAGGTGTTAGAAATACTGAAGCATCTGCCATTTCCTTCCAATTTTGGGGTTTTGGACCCACCACCGATTTGTCTGGACCTCAGTGGGGATCATGAGACACAGTTGCCATCAGGGCAAACTGTGGTCATGTGCGGTTTGCAGTAAGGGGGCAGTGCGCAATTGGAAGAGGAGTTGGTGGATGACGAGGCCACCGACCCCACATGGACAGGGGTGATGTCTAGGGGCTAAAGCAGTGTAGATGTGGAGGGAAGCTAATTCAACAAAAAAACAGGGTAGAAGCAAAGGCATAAACTGGGGTGATGTTTAGGGGCTAAAGCAGTGTAGATGTGGAGGGAAGCTAAGCAGCAAAAACAGTGGGTAGAAGCAAAGGCATGCAAAACTCTACCCTGTTGGAAGACTTATTCCTAGGTCTGGAACACGTTAATGGCCCCCCCTGGACAAATTACTGCCACTCAGGGGCCTAGTGTCACCAGGAGGGACAAGTATAGGCGCATGTTGTGGGAATACCTGGCCGACACCAGCTCTGTCTTCTGCGATCCCTCTGTGCTCTACTGCCTACATTTATTTTTTCATCTTTTTTTCTGCACTGCACATCTCTTGCCTACTTCCTTTGGGATCTTAGAAGTGGTGGTCCACTTCCAAAGGTGGTAATTTCAGGGCTGGAGTTGTCAATAGACAGTGTAACGGGAGTAGCTGAGGGATCGCTGTCTTAACCACTTTTTGGCACAAAATTAACTTCCAAAACCAAGTATGGTGCAAGTATATGATGCAAGGACACCTACACACCTATCTCTGACACATTGGGGAGTTCACCCTCATGCGCCCTTTTGGCCTGCACCATCATGCGCCTCTTCCCAGCCACTCCACATCTCCCAAGCTTTTCATTGCAGGCAGAAGTACAACACAACCCACCCCCATGCCCAAGCCTTTAACAGCCTCATCGATAAACTGCTGGCCCTGGAGATGTTGGTGTTTGTTTATGCTTCTGGATACCCAGGCCTTCCGTCAGCAGATGGCAGCTGGGGCACCTCCCTATGCTGGGCCTAGCCGTTACTACTTCTCTTGGTGTGCTGTCCCTGCCTTGCGCCTGCATGTGTCCCATAACATCAGTCGGGCCCAGAGCTCTGCGCTTTGCTGCAAGGTCCACTTGACCACCGACACATGGACAAGCGCCTGTGGTCAGGGATGCTGCAGTGCTTATCTTTAATGACAGGCAGGGTGAATGTGGTGGAGTCTGGTCCCCGGGTGCAAACTGGGGTGGCCTATCTCCTCTCCCAGGCCAAAATTCATGACAGGAGTAGACTGAAACCCTACGATGCTGCAACCTCCACCCCAGCTACTAGCGGCAAACGCTGTAACACTGGCGTGGGGAGATGTCAGCAGGCCGTGCTGAAACTGATCAGCTTGGGGGACAGACAGCACAGTGCCTCCGAGGTCAGGGATGCCATCCTGGCTGAGATGGCATTTTTTTTTCCCTGCTACACCTGGGGCCTGGCATTTTTGCGCCTGTGATAATGGCTGGAACCTGGTAGCAGATCTGGAGCTTGCCAGACTCAAACACGGTCCACGCATGGCCCACGTTTTTCAACTTGTTGGTGCCATGTTTCTTTGAAACCTACATCATTGTGCCTGATATACAGGTCAAAGTGGGGCCATTTTCGTAAGTGAGAACTAGCCTCTGCTAGGCAGAAAACATTCAGAGCACACTCCTCTCATCTTCGCACCGTTGGCTGGCGGAGGAAGACGAGGGGGTTGGAGTGGCATCTGATGTCCCTGTCCCACACGAGGCTAGAGGGTGCACTTCAGTGCATCCCATTGCTTCACCACAAATGGTGTGAAGGGGAGTGGAAAATGGAGGAAATGGAGAGTGACCCTTACAGTTGGGGCCAGCAAAGGCATGCCAAGTAACACACTGGCACACATGGCTGACTTCATCTTGGGTTGCTTTTCAACACATATTTCACATCATGAAGAACAAATAATACTGGATTTTTACAAGCCTCGAACCCCGGTCTAGGTCTAATGTCTGTTCCTTTCTTATATTAGGGGAGAGGGGAAAAAAATTACTTCAGTGATACGTTTAGCGTACATAGACTGACTATTAATGTGTATCCCACTTAGTGTTGTTAGGGTTACACACCGTCACAAGCTGGCTAAAGCTTCTATAGCTGTTAATAAAGTGAACATAACTTTACGGTATCCAAAAAGACAGCTGGTACCGACAGAGAGCAAGACAAATGTCACCCAAAGCTGTGAGCTCTGAACACCCACAGTGACTTTGGCGTCATCATCATTATAAGGGAGCGAGTGGTAATAAATAACTTGGCAGTGCCTAAAACTCAAAAAGCTTATACAACTATATTTACATTAAGATACACAAATGACACTTTTTAGTAGCATGTCATGAGACAAGCTGATAAGATCTTCCTTTGTGCAGTGCTATTTGAAAGTTAAACGCTGCCTTTATTTTAATTCTGGAGAAGGTGCAGACATTAGATTTAGAACATGTTGTCTTCATTGTCCAAATCCTCTATATAGGTAATGTGTTTTTCGGGTCGAGCTGTCTGGAAACGAGTTGGTGCAGCACTGACAACCTGGGTGAATATGGCAAGAGCCTGAGATGTAGGTTGAATGAATCCCCAAATTATTTGGGGAATTTGCACTCAGAAACTGGCACTATATACCAGTAGCAAAAATTGTGGGTGCACGTAACCCCAATATATTCTTTGAATTCCCAGTGAGAAACTGGCACTATATGGCAGTGGCAGGACTTGAAGGTATTTGTAACCCCAATATATTCTTTGCATTCCCAGTCAGACAATGGCACTATATGGCAGTGGCAGGACTTGAAGGTATTTATAACCCCAATATATTCTTTGAATTCCCAGTGAGAAACTGGCACTATATGGCAGTGGCAGGACTTGAAGGTATTTGTAACCCCAATATATTCTTTGCATTCCCAGTCAGACAATGGCACTATATGGCAGTGGCAGGACTTGAAGGTATTTGTAACCCCAATATATTCTTTGAATTCCCAGTGAGAAACTGGCACTATATGGCAGTGGCAGGACTTGAAGGTATTTATAACCCCAAAATATTCTTTGAATTCCCAGTGAGAAACTGGCACTATATGGCAGTGGCAGGACTTGAAGGTATTTGTAACCCCAATATATTCTTTGAATTCCCAGTCAGACAATGGCACTATATGGCAGTGGCAGGACTTGAAGGTATTTGTAACCCCAATATATTCTTTGCATTCCCAGTCAGAAAATGGCACTATATGGCAGTAGCAAAAACAGTGGGTGTATATAGCCCCAATTCTATTGCTAGGGGACTTGCAGGGTATTTCTGGGGTGAAGGTGGGGGGGCACACCATTGGAACGGGGATTTGGGGTGTATATATAGGGTATACGGGAATACACTGTCAGTGTATTCCATTCAGGATCCTGGGAAAGCTGGGTTGCGGCGATTGAGCCCGTCAGTGCCACGTTACACTGACAAGCTTCTCCCTGGAATTGAAGTTATATGTAACCCCAATATATTCTTTGAATTCCCAGTCAGACAATGGCACTATATGGCAGTAGCAAAAAATAGTGGGTGTATATAGCCCCAATTCTATTGCTAGGGGACTTGCAGGGTATTTCTGGGGTGAAGGTGGGGGGGGGGCACACCGTTGGAACGGGGATTTGGGGTGTATATATAGGGTGTACGGGAATACACTGTCAGTGTATTCCATTCAGGATCCTGGGAAAGCTGGGTTGCGGCGATTGAGCCCGTCAGTGCCACGTTACACTGACAAGCTTCTCCCTGGAATTGAAGTTATATGTAACCCCAATATATTCTTTGAATTCCCAGTCAGACAATGGCACTATACGGCAGTAGCAAAAATAGTGGGTGTATATAGCCCCAATTCTATTGCTAGGGGACTTGCAGAGTATTTCTGGGGTGAAGGTGGGGGGGGGGGCACACCGTTGGAACGGGGATTTGGGGTGTATATATAGGGTATACAGGAATACACTGTCAGTGTATTCCATTCAGGATGCTGGGAAAGCTGGGTTGCGGCGATTGAGCCCGTCAGTGCCACGTTACACTGACAAGCTTCTCCCTGGAATTTAGCTCTTACAAGAGCTGTTGGTTGTCTTCTCCTTCCTATCCTAGCCTGTCCCTGCCTACCCAGAATCTAAGCCCTAGCTAAATGGACGGAAACCTCCGTCCCCGGTGAATTGCAAGCTCAGAAAGACGCGAACCTGGGCGGCGCTGTTCTTTTAACCGGTTAAGGACCAGGCCCAAAAGTATGTTAAAGACCAAGCCTTTTTTTTCAAAACTGACATGTGTCACTTTAAATGGCAATAACTTTGAGACGGTTTAACTTACACAAATGATTTTGAGATTGTTTTTTTCGTAACACATTATACTTCATGTTAGTGGTAAATATTAATCAATATTTTTGTATTTATTTATAAAAAAACTAGGAAATTTGATGGAAATTTTGAAAAAATTGCAATTTTCAAAATGTGAAATTCTCTGCTTTTCAGGCAGATAGTCATACCACCCAAATACATGAATAAATATTATCTCCCATATCTCTGCTTTATATCGACATCATCTTTTGATTGTCTTTTAATTTATTTTGGACGTTACAAGGCTTACAAGTGTAACAGCGATTTTCTAGATTTGCAAGAAAATTCTCCAAACCAATTTTTTAGGGACCGCTTCAGTTCTGTAAGGAATTATAAAGGCCTATATAATAGAAACCCCCATAAATCACCCCATTTTCAAAACTACACCCCTCAAATTATTCAAAACAGCATTTGGGATGTTTGTTAACCCTTTAAGTTTTTCATAAGAATAAACATAATATGGAAGTGAAATTTAGACATTTCATTTTTTTTCATTAATACATTCATTTAGACCTAAAATTAACACATTCACAAAGGGTTAAAGGAGAAAATGCATCTCACATTTTGTTATGCAATTTCTCCCGTACACAGAAATACCCCACATGTGGGCGTAAACTGATTTTTGGGTACACAGCAGTGCATGGAAGGGAAGGAGCGACACTGGGTGTGTGAACAGCAGATTTTGCTGGAATAATTTTCAGGCACCATGCCTCATTTGCAGAGCCCCTAGAGTACCAAAACAATGGAAACCCTCCAAAAGTGACCCCATTTTAGAATCTACACCCCTCACAGCATTCATCAAGGGGTATAGTCAGCATTTTGACCCTACAGTTGTTCCACAGATTTTACTAACATTGGGATGTGTAAATGAAAAATTACTAAAATGTCACTTTATCCCCAAAGTTTTAATTTTCACAAGGGGATAAAGGAGTAAAAGCCCCCCACAGTTTGTTAAAAAATTTCTCCTGAACACGGCAATACCCCATGTGTGGCCATATTCTGCTGTATGGGAACATGGCGGGGCTCAGAATGGAAGGAGCGCTATTTGGCTTTTGGATGGCAGATTTTGCTGGAATAATTTTAGGTGCCATGTCGCATTAGCAGAGCCCCTAGAGTACCAATACAGTGGAAACCCCCTAAAAGTGACCCCATTTTGGAAACTACACCCCCCACAGAACATATGAAAGGGTATAGTGAGCATTTTGACCCTACAGCTGTTTCACAGATTTTATTAACATTGGGGCATGAAAATGAAAAATTACTTTTTTTCCAATAAACTGTCAATTTAGCCCCAAATTTTTCATTTTCACAAGAGGATAAAGGGGAAAAAGCTCCATAAAGTTCGTTAAACAATTTCTCCTGAACACAGAAATGCCCCATATGTGGCCATAATCTGCTGTATGGGAACATGGTGGGGCTCAGAATGGAAAGAGCGCTATTTTAATTTTGAAGGACAGATTTTGCTGGAATATTTTTCAAGTCCCATGTCGCATTTGCAGAGCCCCTAAAGTATCAATATAGTGGAAACCCCCTAAAAGTGACCCCATTTTGGAAACTACACCCCTCATAGAATTTATCTAGGGGTTTGGTGAGCATTTTGGCCTCACAGCTGTTTCACAGATTTTATTAACATTGGGACGTAAAAATGAAAAATTACTTTTTTTTCCCAATGAATCGTCCATTTAGCGCCATATTTTTAATTTTGCAAGTAGTTAAAGAATTAAAAGCCCCCCACAGTTTGTTACAAAATTTCTCCTGAACACGGCAATACCCCATATGTGGCCATAATCTGCTGTATGGGTACATGGTGAGGCTCAGAATGGAAAGAGAGGTATTTGGATTTTGGAGGAAATAGTTTTGAGGTGCCATGTCGCATTTGCTGAGCCCCTAAAGTACCAATACAATGGAAACCCGTCAAAAGTGACCCCATTTTATAAACTACACCTGTCATGGAATGAATCAAGGGGTATTATCATTTTGTGCCTAAAATGCTTCCAAAAAATGAATGTCCAAAATGAAAATTGAAATTTTGAAAGAAATATGCCATTTCGGTGCCCAATACGTTGCACCCACTTTGTGTTGTCAGAGACCTGCACTCCTAAAACTATTAAGGGGCCATCCCGAGGGGCAAAAAAATATATATGTGGGTGTAAACTGCTGCTTGGGCACACAGCAGGGCTCAGAAGGGAAGGAGCACTGCGCTTTTTAGCTTTTGGGGTACAGATTTAGAGGGACTTTCTGGGGGCCATGTTCCTTTTGGAGAGACCTGGAGGTAACTGTAAACCCCATTTTGTAGGGGCAAGTTTAGGGTCTCTGCAAAAGTGTCATGGCATCCAAAAACCAAACCATCTGTGCTCCATAAACCCAATAACCCTTCTGTGTCCGTCTGTGCCCTAATATCAGTTTATAACCACTTATGACATTACGTACGTTATCCCGGGTACACCAGTGTCATACATGTGCCCTAATATCAGTTTATACCCACATATGACATTACGTCCGTTATCCCGGGTACACCAGTGTCATACATGTGTCATAAACTGTAGTTTGGGCACACAGCAGGGCGCAGAAGGGAAGGAGCGCTATTTTGGTTTCTGGAGCACAGTTTGGTTTTTGGACGTCACTTTTGCAAAGCCCCTGAATTGTCAATAAAGTGGAATCCGCAGACATGTCACCCTATTTTGGACACTAGCCCACTGATGGGATTTATCAAGTGGCGTAGCGAGAATTTTTAACCCTTGAGTGTTGCATTTATTTAGTTTCCAGAAATGAAATCGCAACTGATAATGAGAAGTTAAAAATGAAAAATTTCCAGAGATTCGCCATTTCAGTGCCCGATATGTTGTGCCCAACTTATGTCATCAGAGACACTCCAAAAACTGGTAAGCGGGTATCCCGGGCACAACAGCTTTCAGAGCGTTCATCTCTGATACAAGTCAGGCACAATATATTACGCACTGAAATGACGGATTCCTGGAAAAATGGTCATTTTCACCTCTCACAATCAGCTTCGTATTCATTTATGGATAATAAGTTATAGCAAAACTTGGGGGCTAAAAATGCTCTCTGTACCCCTGGATAAATCCTTCAGGGGTGTAGTTTCCAAAATAGGGTCTCATATCAGGGGATTCCACTTTACTGGCGCTTCAGCTCTGCAAAAGTGTCATGGCATCCAAAAACCAAACCGTCTGCGCTCCAAAAACCCAATAACCCTTCTTCCCTTCTGTGTCTGGCTGTGCCCTAATATCAGTTTATTCCCACATATGACATTACGTCCGTTATCCCGGGTACACCAGTGTCATACATGTGTTATACATGTGTCATAAACTGCAGTTTGGGCGCACAGCAGGGCGCAGAAGGGAAGGAGCGCGATGAGGCTTTTGGAGTACAGATTCAGATGTTTGGTATCTGGACGCCATGTCATGTTTGTAGAGCCTGTAAGGTACCAGAAAAGTGGATTCCCCAAAGGAGTGACCCCATTTTGAAAACTGCACCCCTCAAAGAATTTATCAGGGGGTGTAGTTAGTATTAGTATCCGGACGTGACTGCACAGTGGATGGCGAAGAGGGAATATATAAGCTGTGCGGAGAACATTGCAGACACCAAATTCCCTACTATGTCCCAGTAGCTCCTATGATTGGGGGAGTCACTCTGGGGGTCACTTTGGGGGTCACTTCTGGTGTCTGTTCCCTCATAAGCTGTAAATCTGGGGTGTCCACTGATATTCGCTCACACTGCTTATACATTCCCTTCCTGACGCCGCCAGTTGTATTCTAATAATTTGGCGATTTTGGGTTTTTTTGTCTTCACATTGTAGATGCTATATTTTCTTTATTCTTTTGGTGACGTGGCCATATAAGGGCTTGTTGTTTGCGGGATGTGATGTATTTTGTAATGACACCATTTTTGGGTCCCTACAACATACTGAATACATTTTATTAACTCTTTCTTGCTGGATTTAAAAAAAAAAAAAAAAAAAAAAATCAATCCTGGCACTGAGTTGTACCCTTTAAATTTTGCGCCATGCAGCGTACAGTATAAGTAACATGTAGCCTTTATTCTGCGGGTCGGTACGGTTACGGCGATACCTCATTTATAGTATTTTTTTATGCGATACTAATTCTGCAGAACAAAAACACATTTGGGGACATAAATCAGTGATTTTTGCATCGCCATCTTCTGAGAGGCGTAACATTTTTATTTTTCGGTTGACAGTGTTGGTTGAGGGCTTATTTTTTGCGGGACAACCTGCGCTTTTTATTGGTACTGTTGTGGGGTGCATATGATTTTTTGATCACTTTTTATAGCATATTTTGTAAGGTGATATGGTGAAAAATCATTACTTCTGGCGGGTTTTTTCCGTTTTTTTTTTCAGCTGTACACCGTATACATTAAATATTATTTCAGTTTTATTGTACAGGTTGTTACGGACGCGGCGATACCAAATATGCATTGTTTTTATTAATTTTTAGTACTTTTTTTATATAATTCATTTTGTATAGAGAAAAAGGGATTTTGGGGCTTTATAACTTTATTACTTTTTTCATACACTTTATTTTTTTTTAACTTTTTTTTTTTTAACTTTTTCATGTGTCCATTTAGGACACTTCAATCAGTTGATGCTTTCATGAAAGCATCAACTGAATCTGCACAATAGCAGACAGGACACGAGCAGGACACAAGCCTGCTCGTGTCCTGTAAGCTACAGAGGAAGTGAGCTGCATCGCTCACTTCCTCCATCGGTCGGCAGGATCAACCAGGTATGTGGGGGCTCCGGTAGTCTGGGGTCACTGGCCAGACCCCAGACTACCTTCTACTGACATCGGCACCCCCCGATCTCGCCGCGGGGGGTGCCGATCAGCTTCAATTTGCGGCGGATCCCTTTCGATCGCGCCGTGATGTTTCACGGCACGATCGAAAGGGTTAAAACGTTCAGTCGGAACTGAGTCCGACTGAACGTTGTTGAGGGGGTGGTTAGGTGTTAGTAACACCTAACCCCTGCCCTCCCCCCGCCCCACCCCCTGCCTAGTGAGTCTCTGAAGACCGGCCGTAAATTTACTATCGGCTGGTCTTAGAGACCAGGACTGCTGGCCGTAAATTTACGGCCAGCGGTCCTTAACCGGTTAAATTAGAGGTCACATGTTTTCGGCAGCCAATGGGTTTTTCCTACTTTTTTCAACGTCACCTGTGTCGTAGTTCCTGTCCCACCTACCCTGCGCTGTTATTGGAGCAAAAAAGGCGCCAGGGAAGGTGGGAGGGGAATCGAGTAATGGCGCACTTTACCACGCAGTGTTCGATTCGATTCGAACATGCCGAACAGCCTAATATCCGATCGAACATGAGTTCGATAGAACACTGTTCGCTCATCTCTATTTATTAGTCACTTTAGGGGAGTTGTTCACTGGCACTTTTTTGTACCTGTAATTATTTATTTTAAAGAATGAAATAAAGAAGAAGTTTTAGAAATTTAAAGGAGTGCGGATCAACTTTCCTCTTATATCTTTGTAACAATTAGTTGGCCCCTGTGTCAGGAGGGAGGGGTCTTATATAGGCCTCCTCAGCTGATAATTGGACCAACCCAGGAAACTTCTGAAACTGTAGAAGCTTTCCAGGCTTACACAGCAACCTTAAAAGTGAAGCAGCTGGATTTAGAATCCTGACAAATATAGTTTGTTGACAAGACAGAAAAGTACAACCTGCCATACAAGTCTGAAGCACCACTTGTAGTCCAGGACAGTTCCATATATAATATATAATACCATTTAATACTATGACAGGTATACCTCTGTCACTGAGATTTTAAGCACTGTTGGTAATGTTTGAGACCAGTGATTATCCTGAACTGTGTTTGTTAGGAATAAATATCATCCAAATGAGAATTCAGCTGACAGCTATTGTATGGTCAACTTAAATGACCACTAGTCTCATTTAATAGAGCTTTATAAAAATCTCTCCAAAGTTCCTGAAACTTGTTTTCCTTATAGATAATTTGCAGTTGACTCCTTTGTTACCAAGCATTTACAACCCTAGATATGAGAATAGTGGCAAGATTTATCACAGTGAGTGGAGGGGAAGTCGCTTTCCCTCTTCATGCAGTGAATTCAGATGGAGGAAGTCTACAAACTACTCTGTGCAGAGGACAGAAGATTCTGCAAATCTCGTTACTTGCAATGTAAGAAAAATCTTCTATGTACTTGTATTTACTTTTGGCTGTGATTACAAATGGGATATTATTCACAGACAGCGAGTAGCTTTACAGACTGTGTTCATATGTTGTTGTTTTTTCATGTGTTTCCTATGTCTTGTGTATTTACCCTGTTCCTGGTTCTCCTATATTAGGGTCACTTGGGCTTTTCTCAGCTAATTGTTTGCTATTGTATAGTTACTCTTGGCATAAATGGAAGAACACTGTTAGTAATGGATGGGGGGGACTGATAATTATTGTGCAAGTCCACTGCCTGAGTGACAAATGCAAAATGTGTTTCAGCCATAATGTGTTTATTACCAGTTGAAAAACTTATAGAACACCAAGTACGAAGGCTTATACAGTCATAGAGCAGACTGCCCAGCAAGACTCAACACTAGGGTTGAGCGATCGTGTTCGGAAAAGATCGGATTCCGATCAGCGATCGAGAAAATTTCACAATCGCGATCGGAATTCCGAACATGATCTTTTTTATGTGGGATCGAGATTGGTGATCTTTTCCCACAATGCTTTGCTTAGCCTTCACACTGAGTATACGCTGTATACTCAGTGTGAAGGCTCTGCTGCAGTTCCATAGGAATGAATGGAAGCAGCCGGGACACAGCCTTAACCCCCTGCGTGCCGGCTGCCTCCATTCGTTCGAATGGGAGGCTAAACTAAACATCTCTAGCAGCTACTTACCTCTAGAGATGGCTGCTCCGGGGCCCTCCTTCTTCTTGCCTCGCTGGCTTAGGAGAGTGTGGGCGGGTAAAGGGCAGGGAGACGTGACATCTCCCCTCCCAGTACCCGCCCACACTCTCCTAACCTGCCCACACTCTCCTAACCTGGCAGAGAGGGGGCAGCAAAGGGAGAAGAGAAGAGTGGAGCGGCAGCGAGGCAAAGAAGAAGGAAGGCACCGGACCAGCCATCTCTGGAGGTAAGTGGACACCAGGGGGGACTAAGTAACCAGAGGATTAAAAAAAAAATCCTCTGGCTACTTTAGTGATTCACTACACAGCCTGGATTCTAACAATTGTTAGATTCCACGCTGTATAGTGAATAGGATTGCTTTTAAAACCCGATCTCCGATTAATTAAATAATCCCATTGACTTGCATTGGGATCGGAATTGGGATCGAGATCGGGTTCGAATGAAAAATGATCGGAAATCGGATTTTAAAATCGATCCTGAAAAGTCAAGATCGGCTCAACCCTACCCAACACATATCTCAACTTTTTATGAAAACATAGATTCTCTTTCACTAGGGCATGCTATTAATTCAGTTATAATGGAAAAACTGATCATTCTATTTTTGGGGGGGATTTTAATCATTTTAAAATTAATGTTTGAATTTTAAAAACATTGTTTTAAACTTTTTTTTGGCATTACATGGTAAAATAGTGGTAAAATGGTTTAAATAGTAAAAAGTAAAAGCCTAATCATGAAAAAGATACAAAAACAACAATAATAACTCATACGTTATATTTAGTTTACTAATACGTGTTAAAAAAAAAAAATTGAGACCGGGCAGCTGATCCAAAAAATTGTTCTGGCGAAGCTCACGGAAGAAATGATCAATGGGATTTTGTAACTACTAGCAATGTTTCTCTGTAACCAAGCAAAATGTATAACCTTTCCACTTTCAGGAGGATATTTCAAGGCTGACATTCATATCTCATCTGCCCCATTTCGGTGACATTGCTTGAACACTTTATTCCTTTCATTGTTAATAGACTTGAAGTAGATATTTTTTTCTTCAGCGAGTTATTATGATTTAGACAGATAAACACTCTCGCAGGCAGGAATCATATTACACAACCTTGACTTTGCAGCGTTCTCTATGTGTATGTCAATTTGAACTTAAGTGGGTGTTGAGAGTTGATGAAGTTGATAAATAAATCTTCCTTTTAACCAGTTTCAAGGCATCAAGAAGTTCAGAAGGCTGCCAGCTGTCAAACAGCAAATACATAAACTGCAATTCAGAAAATCATTACTATTATTATTTTTTAAAAAGCTAGCATTTAATCCCTACTCTACCCGGGGACGGCAAAATGATAACAGAAACCTCAATTTATTTTCTGTTAGAAATATCTATTGACCTGTATGTACGCGACTTATCACTGATGCCTACTGCTTCTACAATCTAGATCGTATTATGAAGTTCTTACATCTTTTTTTTTTTTTTTTTTTGCCGCAGGGATATGCTGGCAAGGACTAGTCCATTTGTAAAACAGGGTAGCATTCTACTGACCTCCTCGTAGTAGGCTTTCATTACGGTTTGGCTTTTCAACCGACGTAATTGTATTTTTCTTAAAAAGTTCTCTTCTAAATTGTTGTTTTTTATTTACCTAAAGGAAAACTTTCTGACCAGCGCAAGGTGATTTTTCAGGACCGGCAATGCACTTCAGTTAATAAAATGCCAAAAAAACAAGAGAGTGCTGGTAATTGTTCACTCATGCTTTCAGACGACTGGCTATAAAATACAACACATGAAAGAATTTGGAAGTTTCTAATCTAAAAAAAAGGATGGGCGATTGTATCTTCTAACATACTTGTCACGGCAATAAGAAAAAACCTAATGATAACGTTGAAAGCTGGTTATTGACTGCACTGAGGGAGCTTCTGCTGTACTCAGCAGGTCTGACCTTGGCAGTAATACGGAGGAAGGGCCAGATATATCACCCACTGTTACCTGACCTAGTCCTCATGTAGTAAAAACAGCGATATTATATTAGCTAAGTCCTCTGGTTTCTTGAATACCAAACACTGGCTGACAATGGAAGCAACAGCTTGATAAACATGGGATAACATTTTGAAGCTGGAAATGATAGACTGACTCAGAACCCCTGTCCACATGATCATGGGGATCCTAATGGTTTGGGACACACTGATCCTTCATTTAGTCATGGATAAGATGGGAATATGGGGCAATAAGTGATGACCTCTAAGACGAGCATTTCGCAATCAGCTGAATATGGATGTTCTACTCTATTCCTAAACAAAAGTGAGCACGGGTTCACATCTGCGCCCGGTCTCCAGCGGGTTTCCATATTCTGCCCCAAGAAACTGGACAGGGGACGGAAACCGGATTCACTTGAATGGGTTTGCAAAGTGACCGCTCCTGAGTGTCTTCTGCCTGTCTGCGGCGAAACTGTTTTTTTCAGACGGACACAAAGTTGGACATGCAGGACTTTGTGTCTGGTTAAAAAAAAATTGGTTTCACCACAGACAAGCAGAAGACACACACAGGTAATGTTAATGGTACATCATACAGGAAAATTTTAGAAAACTGTATGCTTATAATTTTGTGGTAATAGATTAGGGATGGTCCTTTATTGTTCCACAATGATGGTGCCCCACTGCTAGTTTATAAAGACATGGTATGGCAACCCTGATGTGGAAGATCTTTAACAACCTGCACAGAGCTATGACGTTCATCCCATGAAACATCTTTAGAATGAATTGGGACACTGATAGTGAAGACTTTAGTGCCTGAGCTCACAATGCTCTTGTTGCTGAATGAGTGCAAATGCCCACATTCAGACACAATCCAAAAAGAGTAAAAGATAGAAAATTTGAAAGGGAGCTCATCCATAATTTTGGAACTAAAAATAAACTTATATACTGTAGGCACAATATAACAGTCATGTATCTATATAAACTTAGCAATTTAGTATGGCGATAGATAGCTAGATGATAGATAGCTAGATAGATAGATAGATAGATAGATAGATAGATAGATAATAGATAGACAGATAGATGATAGATAGATGGATAGATAGATAGATAGATGATAGATAGGTGATAGATAGATAGATAGATAGATAGATAGATAGATAGATAGATAGATAGACACAAATAGATATGTGCCCTCCATATAAAGTTTTCAGATCATTCTATTACAGAATTAGCCGACATTCAGCGAGGTGCATGAATATACAGTTGTCATTTTCTAATCTTCCGTGTACATTTCATTTCTAATACCAACTTCAGGCACTTGAGATACTACTCTTTGCATGAAACTGACGCTAATTGGTTCTCTACAAATGAGGTAAGCTCGAAGACACATTGAGGATGATAAATATTAATTCATTATTGTTTGTTTTCCTCTCCTTGCTTATGAATTCATACAAAGGCAGAGCTAAGACATTAACTTCAGTCTATTAATTGCCACCTGATAATTGCCACCTGATACTTTTCTCCCGGATAATTAGGTACCCATTAGTTCTAATCAGGTAGTTACTTAATTATTGCAGTAATTAGTCTAATGGGCTAGCAAATTGAAGCTTTATCACTTTTGGATACCTAATGTTCCTGACAGAATACTTGATAAGTGTCAGAGTTCCTGTTTTAGTAGCTGGGAACCCTATAAGTTTTGACCATAAGTGTAAAATTATTGTCTTTTGAATGATTGATTATATGGCTGATATAAGAAGTCCAGGGCTGTTGTGCCAAAACATATGTCCAGTTTCTGTATCTGAAATTGATATATAGATGACCAAACATTCCCGAAGTGCTCTAAAATGTTCTCAGGGAGGAGGATATAGGATATTAAGAGATTAAGGTTTTTTGTAGGTTTTTCAGTTATACATAACTTTAACCTCCAAGTAATTAAAACTTATTAAAGTAAATTTTATAATCTATACAAAAAAGTACAACTTCACAGTGTATGCACATATGAACTATAGTTTGGAAGAGACATCTCTTAGTCTTTGTAAACTCGAGCTTTAGATCCATAGAGTCACTTAGAAACCATGTCTTCAGGCTGTAGCATCTAAAACTACTTTCAATTATGCTCTGACAGCACATAAAATAGGAATGAAATCAATTCTCACACAACATGCATTAAAAGATTACATAGCAGAAAGAGAGTGACGTTAAATCTTAAAACTGGGACCAGCGATTAACAAAGTCTTTGCAGTTGTAGAACTCTGAATACAGTTATAGAATCTAAGATGGTGCTGACACCACATATTTTATGTCCTCTACATTATTTTTTCATCCACTGCTATGTATTATGGTTAAATAAAAAAAAAAAAAAATGTTATTTAATAGATGAAGAATATTGCATAGATTCCATGCAAATGGAGTGATTTAATGGAATTGATATAATGAATAGTCCACTTGTAGTTTATGATAGAGAGACCATCTAACTCTTCTACAAGCTGTAATGTTAAGATAAATGTATGCAAAACTACTCATAAAGTATTATAATATACTGCTTGGTATTTTGCACCTTTGTTATCCATGAAATTATATAATTTATTAGTATATATCCGTCTTCCCATCTTAATAAATCTCATCCACAAATCTTGAGGACCAAGAACCAGAGGTTCGTGTTGAAATTGGAAGTCTGCGCTCACTGGTGAAGAAATGATGTGGAGACCAGAATTTCCGATATGGAGAAGATTTATTGAAGAAGAGTAAAACAGCACAAAAATAGCACAATGCTTTTCGGGCCAAATCAGGACCTTTCTCAAGTGCAAAATAAGCGGGACACGTCAGGCTAGATGCATCTTTACTCTTCTTCAATAAATCGTCTCCATATTGGAAATTCCGGTCTCCATATCATTTCTTCATCAGTGAGTGCAGACTTCCAATTTCAACATGAACCTCTGGTTCTTTGTCCTCACGCTTTTCTCCTCCGGTCATCCAGTGTACTGTTGTATCTGCCACCACTCCCACCTTGATTTCCCAATTAGAAAGCGATTAAAGGGGTTGCTCACAACTAGAGATGAGCGAACAGTAAAATGTTTGAGGTTCGATATTTGTTTTGAGTAGCCTCTCAATATTCGAATACTCGAATCGAATATTAGTGCATGTTCACATGGGATGGGTTCTATGTATATTCCAGTGGATTTGTGCATTGTGTGCATTGTACAGTATCAACAAAGTGAATGAGCATTCAGAAAAATTTCATCTACAAGCTTTGAAAAAACCGTGAGAAAACGGTGAGAAAACTGGGAGCTACAAATACAGTATATCATTAACATTGTCATTGTTCCTATTGCTCCTAAGACTTTAGAGGTCAAGGAGGGTCACAGATTTTACAGACCACTTTATCCTTTGCTTTCACCCTACAGTAGCCAGATTTACATGACATTATTAAGAGTTTATGATTGGAGATGAGTGAACAGTAAAATGTACGAGGTTCGATATTCGTTTCGAGTAGCCTCTCAATATTCGAATACTCGAATCGAATATCGAACCCCATTATAGTCTATGGGGGGAAAATGCTTGTTTCAGGGGGAGGCAACGTTCGATCAAATTGCAATTACCAAGTCCATGAGTGAGGGTCGGGCTGGATCCTCCAAGAAGTCTTCTCCGTGCAGCATCCCCGCGGCGTCTTCCGGCTCTGAATTCACTCTGCCAGGCATCGGGCCTGGGCAGAGCTGACTGCGCATGTCCGCACTACAAGCGGACATGCGCAGTCGGCTCTGCCCAGGCCCGATGGCTGGCAGAGTGAATTCAGAGCCGGAAGACGCCGCGGGGAAGCTGCACAGAGAAGACTTCTAAAGGTAGGAGACGAACCAGCGTTGATTGGCCGACTGTATAGCATTCGGCCAATCTATGCTGGTTCTGCATCGAACTTTTCCATTCAAATAGAGAGTGGTACTTGATCGAGTACGAGTATTTAAAATACCGTAGTATTCGATCGAATACCTACTCATTCGAGTACTACTCGCTCATCTCTACTCACAACCTTTTCAGGTGAGAGGCCAACTGGTCACTTCTGCAACTTACAATTACTCTTCCAAAATTTGTGACGTATATACTACACTCAGAGTACTCGCTGTCTCTCTTCTGTCTTCTACTCATCCACAAATCTTAGCATAAATTAATCTGCCCCTATGTGTGAAATTACCCTAAAGGTATAAAGAAGGATAAAACTAGTAAAATATATCAACTGTGCCCTTTGGGGAATTTATGCCCCCAAGGCTCCTCTACCTAGACTCATTTCAAGTAAATCACCAACACAAGAAGTTTGCTTTTTCGGTTATTTGAAAAGCAGCTGTAGAATTAAATTGAGTCATGCAGAAAAAACGCAATTGAAGCAGAGACAGGGAAAAATCTGCACCACATTTATATATTTTCACTTCCTAGGCTCCTTGTTCATCTGGACATTGCTGATCACAGCATTAGTGCAAGATATCTTAGTACACCTGCTGGAAGCTATTTCACTCCACACAACCCATTTTTGGTCAGCCTGAAATACAGTTTTAATAGAAAACATGCAATTATGAGGTTATTTTTCTTCAGGGAAAATCCATACTAGATCTTCTTAAACAAAACATTGTATTATATTGGCTTGTATTGTTTAATGAATATTTAGCAAGAAAAATGTTGGGCTGGTAAAAATAGCTGCTAAAGAAATATTGACTTAATTATTTCAAATAAAACCTTTTGGTGCTGGAAGTATTTGTCTTTCATTATATATGACGTTTATTGAATTCTGCTTTTCTTTTTTATGTATACTGTAACGTAGCGCAGGCATGTAGTTCGGTTGTACTCTACTGGCTATCCTTTCCATATTATATGGTACAGTACAGTAAGAAAAACCCACAGCAAATGATAATAAATGATATTATAATGTTACCTGCCCACACTTCTCAGCTAGAAATCTCCCTACTCCTATGCCGTTGTAGCTAATTTACAAACATATCCTTCAATAGACGAAGCTTAAGGATAAGTTCACACAGGGTTTTTTGGTCAGGATTTTGAGGCTGTATACGCCTCAAAATCGTGACCGAAAGGACGGCTCTCATTGAAATTAATGGGAGCCGCTCAGTTCTTTTGTCCGGGAGCTGTTTATTCCGTCTCCCGGAAAAAAGAAGCAACATGATCATTCTTTCAGGCGGATTCACCTCGCAACATCCGCCCGAAGACACTCCCTCCCAACTAGGCCCATTCATTTGGGCCTAATCTGGAGCAGAGTGGGCGACTGGATGCCGGTGCACAGCACCGACATCCTGTCACAGCTACACGTATTTTGGACCAGAACCTGAGGCGGCCTCAGGTTCCGGACCAAAAACCCCATGTCAACTTACCCTAAGGCTGGTTGCACACGACTGTGTGCTTCAGGCTGGCCACAAATTAAACTTCCGCAGCCCCTTTCATTAAATAAATAGGATCTACGGAGGCAAAGGCCGCATATAGGACCTGTTCAATATACTTGGATTGTCATGTAATTCCCGGTCATGTATATGGCCCATAGAAAAGAATGGGTTGATTTGATATCCTTGAAATACAGGAATAGCACACTGATCACAGCCATGGTGATCTGTAACCAGCCTAAAGCTAAGTCCACAAATAGCGGGCCACAGCAACTAAAAACACTGTGGACAAAACTGCAGTGGAAACGCATTATGGTTTTACCTGCAGCGCTTTTTACAGAAAGTCTGCAGAGATTTCCCTTGCAGACTTTCTGCTTCAATTATACCTATAGGGAATCCTCTGGTGTTTCTGTAGGTATAATTGACATACTGCAATTTCCAAAGCCACCACAATTTTGGAAGTCACAGCATGTTCGCTGTGGATATTTTTCTGCAATGTGTGGATGGGATTTTATAGACTCCCATCCACTTTTCAGGGACTGTAAAACACAGTTTTTTTTCTGTGGTGTTTCCACTGCTGTGAAACTGTGCCAATTATGCCACGTGGGACCCCTGACTAAAGAGGACCTTTCACCACCCTCACCAGCTCATTGCATCTTCCAGTAGCAGTCAGTCCACTGATTCTGGCACATTTGGAATTTTAGTGCTGGA
The DNA here is from genome assembly GCF_031893055.1 of Leptodactylus fuscus. Classification (NCBI taxonomy): domain Eukaryota; kingdom Metazoa; phylum Chordata; class Amphibia; order Anura; family Leptodactylidae; genus Leptodactylus; species Leptodactylus fuscus. The sequence continues at coordinate 57,418,480 of NC_134269.1, forward strand.
ATTAGTGTAGTGGCAACTGTTGAAGGATATTATGAGGTAGAGTTAGTGGAGGTGGTGAAAGATCCTTTTTAATAAGGTTGCTATTGCATTTGAATTATATTATTGTAGTGTGTTTACATATTTGTGGGGTTCCCGGCACTGGGATCCCAGTGATCAAACACTTCTGAATAAGCCATACTTTGTTATGGTAGAAAACCCCTTTAATAGCACAAGTCCTTGAATTATAATATTACCCAATGTTACATCAAAGAAAGTATTGTAGTAGTATCTAATGAAATAATGTTCTCCAACTAATCAAATCCTAATATTCAATACCAATGTTCTTTCTGCCTTTCATTTACTAGAAATGGTTATAGGTAGTTTCCCAGAAAACCTCAAAGCGTTATCACCAAATGTAGTATTTGTTCATATACTCCCAAAACTGTAATTAAATTATACGACATACAAGAGCCCCTTTGGTGTTGATATAAAGCCACTGAAACAAAGTAACTGGACCTCCAAGACCATGTACAATATGTCTTATTATGAAAAAGTTAAAAGTTCCTCTTTGTTGTGTTGTCACACAGCATTACCACTGTTTGTGGACATTAAAGTGCCTTTGAGTATTATGTTCATTTACTGTTTCAAGCTTTCTCCCATAACCTCTGGGGTTCATGCGCTGAATATCCCTGTAAGCAAGGCTGCATCACTTACAAGTTCAAACCAGATTCTTTTTCAGATGCGTATTCAATTCTTCTCTTATAAGAGGAATTTTCAAAAAGAATTGTTTCATTTATAGGAGAGGCTTTCGCTATAAAATATTTATTATATACCAAATGAACTGCAAAGTTTAACAGATATATGATTATATTTTGGAATTTCTTTTATATATTTTGTTTAGTATTTCCTTGGGCAGTTTTTCAATTACAGGACAATATTGTAATTTTATAATGTGAATTTCTGACAGCATATTTGTGCTAAAACGCACAGAATTGATTGCTTGGGAACAGGGTGGGCTAGAGAAATAATTCCAACTGCACCAGGATCAGTGGGGCAACACCTATTGAAGGGTGCAAAGAGTTGGATTTGGTGGAAGTGTTGAGGTTGAGGCCCCACATTGCAGAAATGCAGCTTTTTTTTTGTTGCAGATTTTGTTACAGTTTTTTGAGCCAAAGTCAGGAGTGGATTGAGCAGAAGGCAGAAGTATAAGAACTTTTTTTTAGGGTACCCATTCCTTTTGTAGCCATTCTTGACTTTGCCTCAAAAAACCACATCAAAATCTGGAACAAAAAAAAGCTGCATTTCCACAACGTGGGGCCTTAGCCTAAGGCTGGGGCCAAAGGAAGCGCAAATGCTGCAGTTTGGCTATGGCAAAAACTTCAGCATTTTACAATCTCTGCAGAGTGGATGGGATTCTAGTGTCGATACTTACACAAATGCCTGGGGTTTCCCTACAGGTATAATTGAAGCAGAAAATCTGCTGAGGAAAACTGTGGTTGTAGCCTTAGGTCAGGGCCCCACATGGCATAAACGCGGCAATTTGCCTGCAGCCAAAAAAATTGCATCATTTTACAGTCAGAGATACTCCCATTCAAACTTTGCAGTAAAACCACGCTACAGACACGCTGCAATATGCAAGACCAGCACAGTTTTTCCTGCAGCACTTTTTTGTTTGCGGGACACCATGTGGGGCCTTAGCCTTACAAGTGATTTTTACAATATCTTGTGATAATGAACAAAAGTGTAATGATGATGATGTCTTCTTCCCTTTGGTGACTATTCTTCCTATAGTGATGCTGTGCAGAAACAGGGATATGTGACTGTTACAGATAATGACTCATAGTAGCGGATCACCACTGAACCACCTGTTATGATAGTCTGCCCAAAAGGGGTGAGCAGTAAAGCTGATTCCTTGCTATGTCAGTGCTCCCAGAGATGAATCTCAAAGAATGCATATATATTTACAGGTCACAATTTCATCTGATACTTTACTTGCAGGTCATTGTCAGTCACAGAAGACTTGTCACAGTTCACAGAGATTTACATTACCTTTGCTGGGTTTACATAACATGCATGGAGCAGTTACGCCAGACAGCGTCAGAGTCAAGCTCGCTCCTCTAGCTTAGGAAAAAGGACCAGATACACTGCTGTCATTCCACACTGACAGGTAACCACACTGTTTGCTCCAAAGTTCTAGACTGGACTGATCAAACTGTAATGCCCCAGGTAGGGAGATGCAGCTGTACACTGAGAAAAAAGTGAGTTCCCGTTTCATTGCGTTTTCTCTGCACTTTTCTCAGCACTTTCTTCTTCCCTTAATAAATATATAGGAAAACATTTGCAATCCTGCACCTAATGCAAAGTTTTGAAAACACAACTATCCGCTGCTTTCTTTCTCCCCCACAATGTGTGGATGAAAATAAACGAAATGTCATTTTGCTGGTACTTTGGGTACTGGTGGGGCCTTAGCCACAAAGGGAACGTCTGCCAAGTGTGATTATAAAGTGTGAAGTCACAATGTACATAGGTTCTACCTTGGGAAGTGTGGAAAGGCAGTACCCACTGCACAGAATGTCTCACTTTTGGGAATCATTGCATTGCCTTTGATCCAGAAAGCACCAGAACCAGAGGCGTCACAATAATTTAGCAATACAAATACAGTGGTCCCTGCCGCATGCAAAATACACAGTAACATAATGATGAATCAGCATTTACAATAAACAAACTTTACACACAGGGAATTACTGTCTTAGAGAGGCTCACAAGTCTCAATAAGGTAACTGGACATGGGTTGTCCTTAAATAACTAGTTTAATATCTAGTGCAGATTAGTATTATTAATATTTAGTTGCTATTTGGTTTACATATTTTTAAATCTAGATATTTACATAATTGGAAATTTTACAGTTTTCTATTATGTATATACTTGAAATGCTGTTCACAATTGAATGGAATAGGCCACAGATGTCAGATGTGGAAGCCAATCCCTTCCATAATATTGGCCTTCAGTGTTTGGTTGATGTTAGATAGGCCCGTAAAACTGAATTCTTCTCTATCTGCACATTACCATTGGATGTTACTGAAGATATACTTGTAGGGCCAAAAGAGGTTCCTCCAGTCCATAACTGCTGACCACATGAAGTTTAAGAAGCCAGCTTTAATTTATGAAGGAGTTGTTTTTGTGGGACCATCCACTCACGATTATCATCTTAAAGCCAGAATAGAATAACCAATATTGGTAAAGGCTTCTGTTTTTTTGTTAATTTTAATGAAGACTATGAAATCTCTACCACTGATAAGAATGGTCATCGTGTATATCTAGCTAAAACACTCCGAAAAAAATGCAGCAAAACAAATACCTAACTAAATAAGGATTACTTGACAATACTGTAATATTTTCTTTTGAAAATAAAATCTGCTTGTTCGTATGGACTGGAACTGAAGGCAGATTGCAGCTTTTTTAGCAATAGAAGAGAAAGTTTAGCTTGAGACCTAAATGGAAAGTTAAAGTAATGCGTTCCATTCATCATGTGTGGACCACATATTAGCGTGGGCCATGGACGTGCCACCTTTATGCAGAGGAATTTGTATAGTCAACTCTGTTCACTCAACGGAAAGCCTTGAAAAAGGGAATCAAATACTTCACGTAGACAGCAAATGAAACACATCAGCTAAAAGATTGACTGACTGGTTCCTCTACAGATCTGATGGATGGTTCTTACTGACCTGTGAAGACATTGGTTGGGCTTTAAGCCACAACAGCAAGGCACCAAGAGAAAAAAAACATCAGCTAACACTTATTAGTGCCTGGCGTACTACGTGTCAGCCATGACTGCGGTTTTAGGAAATGGTATTTCTACCAGCATCAAATTGAAGAAAGGTTATATCTCTGCATGTCTAGCAAGTTGCTAACACCTTAAGTAAATAAAAGAACATTTGAGATGGGGAAGAATTAGAAAGTGCAAGTTGAAAGGAAAAATAGCATAGCATAAATAACATAAAACACTGGAACCCCACATTGTGACATAAGATCTGAGAAGCTTGGCTTAATCCAGAGAGTAAAAAGGCATAACGAACTTGTAATCCAGTCTTCCATAACATTCCTAAGCAGTACTTATACTTTTTTAACCTTTGCATTGATGACTGTGACCGTCGATGACATACTCTAAGCGCAAACGAAAGCTGATCTAATAAAAAAGAACAAAAATATAACATAAAAAACTGTAAAGTTCCAGCATCATCAGCATATCGGAGGGTTAAATAATGGCTAGATGTGAAAACAGTACATATATTCTGAACGAACAAAGGACTGTGGGTAAGAGCCTGAGCAAATGTTATAGACAAGCTCCCTGACGACGAGTTTGGATTATGTTATGTGATGGCACAACAAAAAATACAATTAACCTTTGTAACACTAGGTGCATTATAGAAAGAATAGACAGGGCCCTTATAAGTATAGTAGCGCCGCGGTGCAGGTATTTCTCCTTTTTTGCTGTCGCTCAGCTCGGCAATAGTTGTCATCGCTTAACAATTAGTTGCATTATAGTCAGGTAGCCGGTGAAAGATTGTGTCAGCAGACGAGCCGAGATGTCTTGGGGAAGTGTGTAGTCTTTTTTTTCAGTCAGTCACTGGAACAGACCTAACCAATGAATAGAACATTTGGCCTGTTTGCTTGCCTCTGAAAGCCTGAAGAAAATGAAACAATCTCCAAGCGAATTGTGGTAACACTTAGCTGGTGTAGTCTAGATAAGCTGAATAAGTTCCATTTCACATCAGGAAGGAATTGCTTTTCTGATCCCACTAATGTGGCGTGGGATGTCCAAGGAACATGTAAAGACACTATTCCTGATTCTAATCAGATACAAGCTTCACTGAGCATTTGTGCAAGAACTTCAGGATGCTTTTTTTCCCCCAAAAGGACAATGCAACAGTATATGCTATTATTTAGTGGTGAATAGCTCTGAACTAAAGTGTCTAATGCAATTGACAGTAAGTCATTGACTTTTAAGAGTAAAGTTGAGGATTTAAGGAAACGTTTTTGTATCTATCGAAAGAACCATTTTAAAACTGGATAACCCCTGTCCATATATCCTATATGTCTCACTCATGAAGAATGAGCAACTCGTGATCTTACAGACTATATGGTCAACCAATTACGTAGATGGATACCACGTTTTACGACATTTTTCTTTTAACGTGAACCTACTACTCATGCCTCGTTCACATCTGTGTTTGGTAATCTGTTCGGGGAGTCCTCAAGGGGAGCCCCCCCGAACGGAATACCAAACACACTGGCAAGCGGTGTGCAGTGAAAGCACATGGATCCTATAGACTACAATGGGGTTCATGTGTTTTCTGTACAGCGTCTGCTCAAATTATGCATAGAGAAAAATGCTACTTGAAGTACTGTATGTGGTGTCCACACAGAACATGCGGACAGAAAAGTACTTTGTGATCTACTTTCTTGTCTGCATGATTCGTGCGGGCAGCATGTGGAGAGCACACGGACCCCATTATAATCTATAAGGCCTGTGTGCTTTCACTACACACCGCTTGCCAGTGCATTCAGTATTCAGTTTGGGGGACTCCCTGAATGGATTACCAAATGCAGATGTGAACAAGGCATCAAGAAACTGACTGACGATAAGTGACTTCACAGTACCGCACTTTATAAAGCTTTCCTCAATGCTTATCACCTGGTGGGCTCGGCCTGACAGGCCCACACTCTAGTAATAATTCACAATAGTTTTATAGTGACAGCACACAGACTCTAACTTGTATAGAAGATGTATGTGGGGGTACAGAGTGTCAGGCCCCCATGATCTGATATTGATGACCAGGATAGGCTACGTTATCAATATCATTATTCTGGAAAACCCCTTTAATCCAACAACAACCTACAATGTTTCAACCCAGTTGTCCAGTCCCAAACTGATTATTGAAACTGATGACCTATCTACAGGATAAGTCATCAGTATGGGATTTATGGGGTTTTTCATGCCTTGACCCAGCACAGATCAACTGGTCTGGAGTAGAGATGAGCGAGTACTGTTCGGATCAGCCGATCCGAACAGCACGCTCACATAGAAATGAATGGACGTAGCCGGCTCGTGGGGGGTTAAGCGGCCGTCCGACGTCAAAACGGAAGTACCAGGTGCATCCATTCATTTCTAAGGAGCGTGCTGTTCGGATCGGCTGATCTGAACAGTACTCGCTCATCTCTAGTCTGGAGGCCTCCAGGAGCCAAAAGCTGCTACAGTGAATGGGAAGCACATTTAGTCTGGGGCACTGCAATTGCCTGGATCCACTGCTATTCAGTGGATGGGAGAAAGGCAACAGTAAGCCTATTACTTGAATAGGAACAGCCTGTATGTGCATCCAATCCACTTCAGAAAACCTCTGGCGTCTGGAAACTGACGAAACATCTGATTTGTGCAAGGTCCAGGTGTCGCACGCCCACAGCTCACATGGATGACCTATTGTGTGGATTTGCATATGGTCTGTATAGATAAAGAGTGACCCTTAGAGTCATTTACTTTGGTGTGTCCAAGGTAATATATTATTATTATTATTATTATTATTATTATTATTATTATTATTATTATTATTATTATTAATATTATCAGCCTGATATTACCCATTAGAACTTTTTAATCATATTGTTCCTATTTATTAGCTTGACTTTTGAGTTATTTAACCCAACATTTTGGTAGTCAATGACTACAATCCTTCTAAATGCAAAGATGTCTGTCAACGTCTGTTATATACAGTAAATACAATACTTAGGACATTTGCCGAGTTACTGAGTTGCCATTTACACTTTATTTTACATTGTACTGGTACTGTAGGCTATTCTGTTTCATATGGAACACAAGACTGAATGTATTTGCCTATCAAATTGACTTAAACATATCGGTTTACTGTCCCACCTTATATGTTCTATCCTATTTTATGACATATGATTTATTTTATGACTGTGTCTTTGACCTAAACACAATTCTGTCTGGTTTTCGACAAACAAGCAGTTGCACCTTTATGTATGCCCTTTGTAATACGCTATTGAGTCTTGATGCAAACACAGTAAAAATAGTGCTGTTCATAGCTTCACTGTATTTCACTTTATAGAAAGCCTTTCAGAATCAGACGTACCGTCACTGACTGCTGTATTAAAATATCCTTTTCTCTTTGTTTATACCTACTGCAGGTCTCTGTAGGTGTCATGGTCTCTGCAGTATTCCTTCCACAATGCAATATACCTCATCAGCTTTACTTTGCTCAGTCCTGTACTAAGAGCATTGGAGGTCAAATCTCTAATTCAAAATGCACAAAACTGACCCCTTGCTGTATAGTCTAAGTTCTAAAGCCAATTGTTGTTGACATAAAACAAATGAGAAGCTTGGAGAACTTTCTTTAGCTCTGCTTGGATCAACTGGGATACTAATAAGGTCAACCACAGCATTAAGTGGAAATGATCTGGCAATAGCCTGGCTCTTGCAGTTTACAAATTTGAGACCCACCTATTACTAGTGATAAAATGAGGTCAGGGACACGTCACTTACACTTTCACTGAATAAACAGTCTACAGAGAGAAATTCTATTGTATCACAACAGACATTGCCATTAGTAATGAAAGTGTTGTAATACCATGCTTTCTAGACGTGTGTATCAATCCAATGACCATTCTTAAGCACTTACCGACTGCTGGATATCTTTATATGTCTGAATTGGAGCGGATTAACTCTGCAAAGACGTATCTGTATGACTTTGCAGAGTTTACACCTGCACAGGACTGTGCAGCTGTGGTAGTCGGAGTCAGATATAAGGACCAGTTCTCATCTGCGTTTGGTATTCTATTTGAGCAGTCCGCAAAAGTTATCACTCTCATCCACAAGGCTCTCTATAATGCCGCACCTCTATACATTTCCTCCCTCATCTCTGTCTACCGCCCAACCCGTGCTCTCCGTTCACTCAATGACCTAAGACTTACATCCTCTATTATCAGAACCTCCCACGCTCGTATACAAGACTTCTCCTGAGTTGCACCACTTCTCTGGAGTGCTCTAACCTGGACAATCAGATTAACTCCCAATTTCTACAGCTTCAAACGCAAACTAAAGACACATCTTTTCAGACAGGCCTATCACAATTTTTAACGTAAACCCTTAACCCTTCTCTGTCCCCGCTCCCACATTTCCCCACATGATATGATATCATCTCAGGATAACTTTTTAGGTCCAAGCTCCATCCACATGTTAAAGGACACGACTGTTCACGGCTCATAAAGTCTTATGTTTATGTAATGACAGTCACCTCTATTACAAAAGTGTCTGACCTCTGCATAAGCAATGCCGCCCCTACTACCTCTTGTGTCACCCCCTCTACCTCATAGATTGTAAGCTCTTGTGAGCAGGGCCCTCAGTCCCATTGTGTGAAATGACTTTCTTTGTAATGTATCTTTCTGTCTATATTCGAACCCTACAAATTGTACAGCGCTGCGGAATATGTTGGCGCTATAGAAATAAAATTTATTATTATTATTATTATTATTATTATTATACCCCCGAAGAGAATGCTGAATGCATTGACAAGCGGTGAGTACTGAAAGCACACAGACCCCATAGACTATAATGAGATCCGTGTGTTTTCTGTGCAGTCTCCTCTTGACTCATGCGGAGAGGAAAGTAGTTCATGAAGTACTTTTCTCTCCGCATGATTTGTGCATACAGCGCGCGGAAAACACATGGACCCCATTATAGTCTATGGGGTCTGTGTGCTTTCATAAACTCACCGATTGTTAAGGCGTTCCCCATGCGGACTCCCCGAACAGAAAATCGAATGCAGATATGAACCAGGCCTTAGAGACAGTTGCAATCCCCATTCGCTGTATACAAAGTACTCAATGAGCGCTGTGTTTACAGTTATGGAAGCTGCCATGATGCAATTTTCTTCTCGGCCTGGCAGTTATGTGATCTGCTGGTTGCTCACACTGCAGTAGCTGCCAGATCAGCTTTGCAGTGTATGCTAAGGGGTTGTATTCCTCGTATGTTTCAGCTCCTGTTACAGGTGAAACCATCTACAAAAAATATATATATGTAATGCTAAATAAAAGCCCTCCAAGGTCTAACACATTAAAAAAAAAAGACACAAAAAGTAAAATTAAAAAAAGAATGTTACTACTACGCCCACATCACAAGTTCTAGCCCTTCAAGTTCTTGCTTGTTCCTAAGCAATCAATGAGGTTATTTTCAGCACCCAATATTCTAATTGAGCTCTCTACTGTCAGGTGGTTCCAGACTATCTGCTTTAGATGAGAACCGCTCACCTGACAGCAGACTGTCTAATTATCATATTAGGTGCTGAATAAGGTTGAGCCGATCTTGAGATTTCAGGATCGATTTTAAAATCCGATTTCCAATCATTTTCCAGCCGATCCCGATACAGATTGCGATTGTGAAATTTACTCGATCGCTGATCAGGATCCGATCTTTTCCGATCCTGATCGCTCAACCCTAGTGCTGAAACCAAGGCCAGTTGCAGACGACTCTGGCTGTGTTCAGTGTGCTATCCGTGTATTTCATGGACTTTACACTGACCCATTCTTTTCTGTGGGCCCGTACACACAACTGTGAATTACCCAGTCCTGTGTGTGGGCCAACAGTCCGGGCCACCAAATATAGAACAGGTCCTATTCCTATCCTATTTTGCAGCCCTTGCTTCCGAGTCTCCTATTCATTTAATAAAAGGAGCTGCGGAAGAACAGTCCATGCATGGGCGACACACGGGTGACATCCCGTGTCCTCCATGTGCCGCTTGTGCTTTTAATTCATGGTCAACTGGTTACAGCATGGGCATCTGCAACCGGCCTAAGACCATAATTATTCAGGAATGGTGAAAAATCCAATAGTGCTGGAGTCAGTGCAGCTGCACTCACCCTCTTTGAAGGGGTATTTCTTTCTTAAATATTAATGGTATATCCTCAAGACATGCCATAAATGTTTGATAGGTGGAATCCCATCTATGGAGCCCTCACCCAGATGGACTAGAATAGAGAGAGATGCATGCAAACAGTCACTTCTTTATTAATTTAAGTGGTGAAAACAGACACTGGAGGCCATTGTTAATCAACAGCTAAAAGAAACCCATTTACTGAATTGTTGAGAGTCCCAGAAGTAGACCTTCAACCTATTATGCATTTATATCATATTCCATAGATTTGCAATGAATAGCTAAGATGGAAACACCTTTTAAACATAGAGCCTTAGAAGAGTAATATATGATAATTACTTTTATTTTATCATTGCGTATAGAGAAGACAATGTTCCTTTACAGGATGTTCTTGCAAGCCGGCTGGCTGGATAAGTCAGCCCGGATATTGAGCGGCCGTTAGTGACCTATGCCCTTCCCCTCAAGGGGGTTCTTTCCCATTCATTGGTGGCCCGGGGAGGGGGGCGGGGCCTCCCACAGGATTATCCAGGGCAGCTCTGGGCGGGGAATTCCTTTTGGATTCCGGCCAGAGCTGACAAAGCAACCCCCCACCCACCCACACCTAAACTGAGCCGCTAAGTCATTTTCTTTTCATTTATGATTGTACCCCTCTTTCCTTGGATGCCTTTTTCTTGAAGAGTAAAATATAACAGGTTATGGACTCTAGAATTTTAAGGACATGTTGATCCAGGGTTTTCATACTGACTGCCAGATTTGGAGTCGGGAAGGAATTTTCCCCCTGAAATAGGGCAAATTGGCATGAGCCTCATGGGGTTTTTCGCCTTCCTCTGGATCAACACTGTAGCATTTATAGGGAATAATGTCCTTATCCAACCTCATTGACTATGTAACTATGTACCGTGCAGATAAAAGTTTTATTTGTTTCTTCTTTATGTTAGCAAATGACATGCTGTAAATATATATTTGCATTAAATTGTTGTCACAGCAGGCATAGTAGCAGGACCTTGGCCCCCTTTCTCAGCGAGGTAGAGTACCAGCGACGTGCCCCACCGGGGGGCACACACCAAAACATTCGCTGAGGAGGAGGGGAACAGGGGTTACTGCTTATGTCAGATAATATATATTTAATAAAGCTGTGGCCGACCCCACACATTCAAAAGGTAACTTGGTCTGTATTTATGAGAAGATCACACACAAGGGGTTTAGTAGAAGGGAAGGGGGGTTTGGTTTGGTCTCGATAAAGTCAAATACGGCCGGTCAAAGCTGGCCACAGATATTAGATGGTTAGTCAGCCAAAACTGTAGATTGGAGGGGACTCGTCTCAATTCTAATGTGGATTTAATCCTCCGGACTGTCCAACTGACTGATCCTTTTGTTCTTGGAGGAGTCTGACAATGGCTTTCTATCCTTTATTGTTTAGTAAGATCAGATGAGACAGCTATTGGAAAGAATTATGCCATACAGATAATTTTAGTTAGTCGTTAGGTTAATGTTGGCTTAGGTCGGGTTCACACCTATGCCCAGTCTTCGCTTTGCAGGTTTCTGTCTTCTGCCCGAGAAACTGGATAGGAGACAAAAAAAACGGTAAAGTGGGTTTGCAAAGTGTCTGCCTGTGAGAGTCTTCTGCCACTCTGCGGCAAAACCATTTTTTTTTAACCAGACACAAAGTTGGACATGCCGGACTTTGTGTCCGGTTGACAAAAAAAAAACTATTTTGCCGCAGAGACCAAAGACGCTCACAGGCAGACACTGACTGCCATGTTTCTGTCTTCTGTCCAGTTTCTCGGGCAAAAGACAGAATCCCACAAAGCGGAGACCAGGCGCAAGTGTGAACCCGCCATAAACCTGATGATTTTAGAGGACCAACCCACCATCTCATGAGTATGGTGACCTCCTGACTATTTCCTGACATCCAATGTTGGAGGAAAGAATGACTGAAAGTGATGAAAAAAAGTCAAATTCTTTTGTTCACATTGGAGATAAACCATAGTTTATTCTCCTCTCCACATTGAAACCGTGAAGGTTTGGTCAAACTGATGGTGCATGTGTATGGTATGGAGTATAGAGGAATTTGGCAGACAGCTATGTGAAGTGTATGGACTTCCTAAAAAGACTGAGATAAGCTAACAAAAGCATCTGGGGGCCTTATCATGCTTAATTTTCTCTATATCTCACCAAAAAACGTAAAAATATACTTTTTTTTCAAACATTGGATAAAACAAAGAAACGAAGAGTTAGAAACCGCTGCAAGATGCCTCTCATTATAAATTGCCAAGACTAGAGGACAAAGTATTATAAAATTTTAACAGGGTCCACATGACCTTATGTTCTGAAGGTAGACTTGCAATGTATCCATACCATGGAATACGTTGTAATACATTTGTCTGCAGTAGAGCTAGCAGCGAAAATTGGGATTTAAATTATTTCTGTCTAGGTATCCTAAATCTGAAGCTCCAGTAAACATATCAAGCGTTGCAAAATGTTTGAACAAATGCTAAATAAAATATCATATTACCACTAGCGCCGCAAATATGCAGAAACCTATTCCACAGACCACAGTGGGAATATATTTTTGAAAATGACATTAATTATAGATTTACTGATAGATCTGGAAAAATGACGGGGGAGGGTCAGATATAAATCACCTCCCAATGAGGCTGGGGAGATTTCCATAACATATTCCACCCCCCCCCCCCCTCCTTATGACAGCGATGTGCGAAAATTGACAAGAGGATTTGAAAATTGGGACGGAAAGAACCCAAGCATAAAATAACTTCAATTTTGCACTTTCTGTGCCTCTCAGAGGAATAGCTTTGAGGACTGACCAACAACACAAACAAGTGAGAAAAAAACACACGGCACAGGATAGGAGTTATTAAAGAAAGAACACACTCCTCTCACAGACAGAAGGGATGATCAATGGGTTTAGTCAGGGGGAAATTCAAGCAGAAAATTGATGCTGTCTTTTTTTTTTTTATCTGCAAAGGAAGCAAAAGGAATTTTAAACTCCGAAGCAAGAATCTTTAACTGGCGGTGGTCTGGTAAAAAAACCCTTCCTTTAACTGTTTTGGGACAGTAGAAACTTACTTATTATAATCTATGAAGATCTATCTATCTATCTATCTATCTATCTATCTATCGGTATCTATCTATCTATCTATCTATCTATCTATCTATCTATTATCTGTCTATCTATCTATCTATCTATCTATCTATCTATCTATCTATCATCTATCTATCTAATCATCTGTCTATCATCTATCTATCTAATCATCTATCTATCTATCCATCTAGCTATCATCTATCTATCTATCTATCTATCTATCTATCGGTATCTATCTATCTATCTATCTATATCTATCTATCTATCTATCTGTATCTATCTATCTATCTATCTATCTATCTATCTATCGGTATCTATCTATCTATCTATCTATCTATCTATCTATCATCTATCTATCTATCTATCTATCTATCTATCTATCTATCTATAAAAACTACAGCAGCAACAAATAAAGATGAAAATGCATTGCTGCTATATATTATATACACATGTGAATTTTTCTGTATTGAGGTTCTTCAAATACATGACTGATCTAGCTTGTAAAAACCCATCTTCCACGACAAGGCGACCTCACTCAGATGGAACCCTAAATGAAAACATACCTCTCCTGGACCTAGGTCTACAGGGGGAATACCGGGCAAGTAGGATCCAGAGCCATACTCCATTTCATTTAAAATAGTCTGGGACAGATGGAAGTCTTAGGCTAAGGCCCCACATAGTGAGCCACAGCCCAAAAGCGCTGAGGGAAAAACTGCATTTCCATATTTATAACTGACATGCCGAGAGTTACAAAAATGTGGCAGTTTTTGAAATTGTAGCTGCAAATATTTTTCTGCAATGTGTGGATTAGATTAGCCAGAATCCCTCCCACTTTCAAAGTACTGTAAAATACCGTGGCCTATGAATGGGACTAATCAGTGGGGACACTAAAGCCACAGACAGTCAAATCGCCCACAACATCCATGGCAATAACAAGCAGGACACTTATTTTATTTTTTTAAACAATGGGAGGCAAAGTCTGGGCAGAATCTGCCATTAATTAGGTAGCGGAATCCACCCACAAATTAGTGTCATGTTCCTACATGTGAACACCTCATAAGAGTGTGCTCTAATGACATAGTCCTGTGCAAATGGCAAGAATGGCTGCAGGTCCAATTGAGGGGGTCACGCAGCCCTTATGCTGTACAAAACACAAAATTTAGACAGCATATCCCAAAGTGAACAAGTGCAAACTGATATGGCAGCACCAAGACCTATATAAATAGAGTTGACACTATCTTTTTATCTATCTTGTCTACCAGGGGCGTAACTAACAAAAACTGAGACCCATAGCAAACATTTGACTTAGCCCCCCAAACCCCATAGCATTGTGGCCTTTCCTTGGTTCTACGCAGTATAACGCCCTATAGCGGTCCTTCCTCACAATATAATGTCCCATAGTGGCCCTTCAACACAGTATAATGTCCCGTAGCAGCCCCTCCACACAGTATAATGTCCCATAGCAGCCCCTCCACACAGTATAAGGTCCCATAGCAGCCCCTCCACTCAAGTATAATGTTCCATAGCAGCCCATTCACACAGTATAATGTCCAATAGCAGTCCCTCCACACAATATAATGTCCCATAGTGGCCCCTCTACACGGTATAATGTCCCATAGTGGCCCTTCAACACAGTATAATGTCCCGTAGCAGCCCCTCCACACAGTATAATGTCCCATAGCAGCCCCTCTACAAACTATAATGTCCCATAGCAGCCCCTCCACACAGTACAATGTTCCATAGCAGCCCCTCCACACAGTATAATGTCCCATAGCAGTCCCTCCACACAATATAATGTCCCATAGTGGCCCCTCTACACGGTATAATGTCCCATAGTGGTCCATGCACACAAAAAAATATTACATAGTGGCCCCTCCACACAATATAATGTCATATAGTAGACCCTTCATACAGTGTTAAGTTCCATATAATGGCCCTTCCACAAAGATTATTTGAAGTTGAGGCAGTTCAGACCCACTGCCCAGGACAGCAAATGCAGGAATATCTATCATGCTGTCCCAAGGGAGCCCCTGAAACCATAGAGTCTGGTGCAAATGCACCCTAATCCCTAATTTGCTGTGCTCTGTAAATGTAACCATTGGGGCTCGATGGTACCTGCTTCTATAATAGTAATAAAGATTATCCAGTTGGGGCATTATCAATGGACTGATGTTTTATGATAGTGGACATTTAGGACTATTTTTTTCTCATGCCAGAGCCAGGCTTGTTTCAGGACATTCTGTGTTTATGTGTAATATTTTTACCTCATTAAGTTTAGATTCCCCACCAATATAATTCCAGGCAGTACACCAGCTTATTATTATGGTCAGCCTTGCTTGTATGGAAACCGATTCATTAGAATGAGGAATAATAATACAGTTGCCAAATATAATATTTTCAAGGGCTCAAAGTCACAGCTTCGTATAAGATGAACATACCGTATCTGTGCAAATTCAGTTCTGAAATGTTTCTCCAACAGGTAAATTTCCCATTAAAATACCTTGCATATACAGTACATTATACAGTTACTTGCATATACTACAAGAACCCTGAAATACTATAATACTGACACCTATTTCTACTTTTTTTGAATGTTAGGCAAATATGCTCAAAATAAACATTACCATCAAAAAGAGGTGATTTATTAGTTATGTCAAGTATTTACCGTATATACTTGAGTATAAGCTGACCCGAATATAAGCCGAGGCCCCTAATTTTACCACAAAAAAACTGTGAAAACTTACTGACTCGAGTATAAGCCTGGGGAGGAAATGCAGCAGCTACTGGAAAATTTCGAAATTAAAAAGGTCGGAGTTTTTGGGTGCAGTAGTTGCTGGGTGCTGGGGAAGGGGACGGGGTGTTTTGGTGGTCTGTCTGCCCCTTCCCCGAGCTTGAGGACTGAGTTTTTTTTTCCCCACTTGGAATTCAGCCTGGCTGAATATAGGGTATCTGCAGTGCTCCTATTAACCCCTTCCCGATGGAACAGGAGCACTGCAGATACAGGAGCACTGCAGATTTTCAAAGCTTGTAGATGAAATTTTTCTAAATGCTCATTCACTTTGTTGATACTGTACAATGCACACAATGCAGCAACTCCACTGGAATATACATACAACCCATCCCATGTGAACATGCACTAATAGCGCTAGTACTTTAGAGATGTCCTCTAGACAATAGTACTATGTATGTTTTCCAAAAAAGTGACCAGTTCCTCCAACATACGTTTGCCGTCCGCACATATTGAGCAATGGACAAACATTTAATGTAAAAAAAAAGAAGCAAAAACTTTTCTTTTTGGTTGGGGGGGGGGGGGAGGAAAAGATTATATTTCATTTACTAAGCCAAATGCAGAGATGCACGAGTTGACATATCATGACCTTAAAATAGTTGGTAGTCAACAACTACATTAGATTTATTTCGTCCCTTCCTGTGGATTTCTTGAACGATTGCATATGTGATCTCAATGTGCAGTTTATGTTGAAATTCCGACTAGGCTGCTCAGTTTCTTAGGGCATAACATTAGGAAATATGTTTCTTCAATGTGACGTCATCCCTTTGCTTCTCTTGGATTTAACATCTATATTGTAGACGGGGTGTAGAAGACGTTGAATATTCTTCTAACATATTCCATCTGGCTGATGTATGATCTTCTGTGTCCTTTTCCCACCAAAAGCCATCTTTTAAAAAGGTCTGCATTTCATGTTGAACCTTTTTTTTTATCTGACGCAAGTGAACATTTCCTTGAAATACATGACAGCACAAATAAATGGTCTCCAATATATTGATGTGATTTGTGCAAAGGGTGAATTCTCAGAGAGATTCTCTAAGAAAGAAGTCGAGGGAAGCTCAATCAATCGGACTTCAAAACATTCTTCAAAAGCTCCATCGAGAGACTATGCGGGGGTCGAATGTTAGATCTGTGATTTCTAGGAAGAACAGTGGAATGGCCCAGGACGTAAGAGAATATTTCTGATTTCAAGGTTACTTTTAACATTTAAAAATATGTACAAAGTAGCATGTGCACAAATGTCATGTGAATACTGTTATAAAGCCATGCAAGCTTATTCCTTCCTATTGTTAGCTAAATGCTTTATGTGGACTACATAGGCTATTTTATATCTACAGATCCTGGTGCTGAAAAACACTCATCACTTTGTCAATGTTACATTTTATACTTGGTAACGTACAATGAATACAGTTATTTTCTAAAATTGAAAAAAAACATTAAATATATTAATATTATTTTCTATTTTACTCTAATATATACAACCTACCTAAACACTGATACAGATCAAATAGCAGGGGCTAACACAAGACTATAGGATCTAACTACATACATGATGTGCCAGAATTTAGATTCAGTTTGGGCCAACAAATTTATGTACATACCTTGTCTAACATTTAGACACTATTTACACTCTATTAGACAAGGAGTATGAGGCTTTGAAGAAACAGGTTATGTTTCACCAGAAGAGGTATAACCTATTATTCTCCAGATTGTGTCAATATTTTGGCACAAAAAAAGTATCTAAAGTAATCCAACCAAGAAGTGGCGCAAAGTTAGAAAAAATCAGTAATGATTAGAGATGAGCGAACAGTGTTCTATCGAACACATGTTCGATCGGATATCAGGGTGTTCGCCATGTTCGAATCGAATCGAACACCGCGTGGTAAAGTGCGCCAAAATTCGATTCCCCTCCCACCTTCCCTGGCGCCTTTTTTGCACCAATAACAGCGCAGGGGAGGTGGGACAGGAGCTACGACACCGGGGGCATTGAAAAAAATTGGAAAAAGTCATTGGCTGCCGAAATCAGGTGACCTCCATTTTAGACGAATAGTGGATTTCAAATCCGGGTCATATGAGAATGTGAACTTTGTGACTATGAGACAGGGATAGCTGTACAGGCAGGGATAGCTAGGGATAACCTTTATTTAGGGGGGAATGTTATTAAAAATAACTTTTTGGGGCTCTATCGGGTGTGTAATTGTGATTTTTGTGAGATAAACTTTTTCCCATAGGGATGCATTGGCCAGCGCTGATTGGCCAGAGTACGGAACTCGACCAATCAGCGCTGGCTCTGCTGGAGGAGGCGGAGTCTAAGATCGCTCCACACCAGTCTCCATTCAGGTCCGACCTTAGACTCCGCCTCCTCCAGCAGAGTCAGCGCTGATTGGCCGAATTCCGTACTCTGGCCAATCAGCACTGGCTAATGCATTGTATTGGCGTGATGAAGCAGTGCTGAATGTGTGTGCTTAGCACACACATTCAGCTCTACTTCATCGGGCTAATAGAATGCATTGGCCAATCAGCGCTGGCCAATGCATTCTATTAGCTTGATGAAGCAGAGTGTGCACAAGGGTTCAAGCGCACCCTCGGCTCTGATGTAGCAGAGCCGAGGCTGCACAAGGGTTCAAGCGCACCCTCGGCTCTGATGTAGCAGAGCCGAGGGTGCACTTGAACCCTTGTGCACCCTCGGCTCTGCTACATCAGAGCCGAGGGTGCGCTTGAACCCTTGTGCACCCTCGGCTCTGCTACATCAGAGCCGAGGGTGCGCTTGAACCCTTGTGCACACTCTGCTTCATCAAGCTAATAGAATGCATTGGCCAGCGCTGATTGGCCAATGCATTCTATTAGCCCGATGAAGTAGAGCACTGCTTCATCACGCCAATACAATGCATTAGCCAGTGCTGATTGGCCAGAGTACGGAATTCGGCCAATCAGCGCTGGCTCTGCTGGAGGAGGCGGAGTCTAAGGTCGGACCTGAATGGAGACTGGTGTGGAGCGATCTTAGACTCCGCCTCCTCCAGCAGAGCCAGCGCTGATTGGTCGAGTTCCGTACTCTGGCCAATCAGCGCTGGCCAATGCATTCTATTAGCCCGATGAAGTAGAGCTGAATGTGTGTGCTTAGCACACACATTCAGCTCTACTTCATCGGGCTAATAGAATGCATTGGCCAATCAGCGCTGGCCAATGCATTCTATTAGCGTGAACTGAGTTTGCACAGGGGTTCTAGTGCACCCTCGGCTCTGCTACATCAGATTGCTACATCTGATGTAGCAGTGCCGAGTGTGCATCAGATGTGTAGTTGAGCAAAACTGACTCAGCACTGCTAAGTCTCTGCATTCGCATAGGAATGCATTGGCCAGCCTTCGGCCAATCAGCGCTGGCTCTGCCGGAGGAGGCGGAGTCTAAGGTCGGACCTGAATGGAGACTGGTGTGGAGCGATCTTAGACTCCGCCTCCTCCAGCAGAGCCAGCGCTGATTGGTCGAGTTCCGTACTCTGGCCAATCAGCACTGGCCAATGCATTTCTATGGGGAAAAGTTAGCTTGCGAAAATCGCAAACTGACAGGGATTTCCATGAAATAAAGTGATTTTATGCCCCCAGACATGCTTCCCCTGCTGTCCCAGTGTCATTCCAGGGTGTTGGTATCATTTCCTGGGGTGTCATAGTGGACTTGGTGACCCTCCAGACACGAATTTGGGTTTCCCCCTTAACGAGTTTATGTTCCCCATAGACTATAATGGGGTTCGAAACCCATTCGAACACTCGAACAGTGAGCGGCTGTTCGAATCGAATTTCGAACCTCGAACATTTTAGTGTTTGCTCATCTCTAGTAATGATAAATCTGCTCCATAGTGTTTGTTGTATGTAACCATAAAGCATATACTGCAATGACCCGATGCACATACTGTAGATCCTACTAATAATAAATGTGAAAGTTTGTGTGTTTGTGTGATTGGATGTTTGTTCTTCAATCACTCAAAAATCACTGAACGGATTTGAATTAAATCTGGCACATAGATAGTTTGTAACCTTGATTAACACATAGGCTACTTTTTACCCTAGTAAATGACATGGCTTTTATGAATTTATGTTCACATACTATATTACACTGTTCTTGGCAGAAGGCTGATGAAGCCAGGCCAGTTATCTCTCTATGTAAACACTCAGCTAACCCTCTGTCCATTCTGTACATGCATTTGTATATTATCTGATCTGCTCCAGGCAGTGCTGACACACTGGATGGGAAAACACCTTTGATTCAAATTGGCAGTTATCTGTGTGTTTACATATACCGATACAGTGAGAACAGTGAGTGATGCCATCTTTCCTGTCTTATAAGGTCTAGCTCTATGTTGTGGAAACAATGGGAGGAATAATTTCACATAGCAGGAAAACAAAGCAACATTGCTAAAGCAATGTATGTAGGAAAACTGCTCAATTTACATAAGCTAGCAGTATAGATAGGATCCTTACAATGGGAATACCCCTTTAAGTCTCCACTGGATATGTTCATATGTGCATTCATACCTGAGCATATGGAACAGACTACCCACATCAATCTGTATCTCCTGGGCAGATAGGGCACAGGGGAACAGGGGACAAAGGATCATAACTAAAGGCCCTAGTGCAAGAAGTGCAACAGAATTGTCCCATCGGTATAATTTAGCAGCATCTACATCTCCCTTGCCTCCTCTATCTGAGACTGGTTGCCATTATTCCCATCCCCTGTTGGTAATTGTATCCCCTCTTTTGCCACAGTCTCACTCATGTTCACCAGAGGACAGGAGTAATAATTTTATGATGCACAGACTGCTAGGCTTGAACGGAAATCAGAAAGGACATCAAAGAGGTTTAATCAGTCTGAAACAAAAGTGCTTTTGATAGAGTAAGTTCACACTGAGTTTTTTGGTCAGGATTTTGAGGCCGTAATCCTGACCAAAAAGACGGCTCCCATTGAAATCAATGGGAGACGCTCAGGAGCTTTTTCCGGGAGCTGGCTTGTACTGGCTCTTGGAAAAATGAGCAAGGTGCTCATTCTTCAGGTCATTTCGCCTCGCGATTCGGCCTGAAGACACTCCCTCCTCCGGACTATGCCCATTCATTGGGCCTAATCCGGAGCGGAGTGTGCAGCTGGATGCCGGCTACCTGGCTTTTGGGTTGGAACCTGAGGCCGCCTCCACCCCAGATTCCGATAAAAAAATTTTTTTTTGTGAACTTACCCTTATACTCCGGCGTCTCTATAGATCCCGGAATATAGGAAATGGAGGACCAGGGAACATGTGATCAAATTTTCTCACCTCTTGTGAAGCCTGGAGCACATTCCCTGACGTCTTCTGTCGTCTTCCGGCCACTTCTGTGACATCACGGCTACGATGTTGACACTCCACACAGAAATGTCATGGGAAGTGAACCCCAACAATCTCCAGTTTGTACAAACCTGAAATTTTGTAATGAATTATGACCCAGTTTGCTCATCTCTGCATAGCATATAATGGATAAACCTCTATAAATAATATAACCAGTAATATCGATAATAAGGACATCAGAATACATCACACAGAATTGTTATGCTTTTTAATCTTTTTTTTTTTTTTCAAATTGTTTGTGTTTAATTCATTTTATTGACTAAGGAACAATATCACTGAAATGGTTATTAAGGAATCATAACTATAATAGAAATGCTCACCTAAGTGTGTCTGCCCTCCTTTGCTTGATCTTCCCCCTGAAAAGTGAGGCCGCACATACACCCCATGTTTGTGCTTTCAATGCCATGCTTTGTGTATTGTGTCCAGCCTAGTTCGCCGCTTGCTCTTTAGTTTTAATCATGTCTGCACCTGGTGCGCTTGGCTGAGTGATGGGGCTTTCAAAATGTTCGAAAGCTAAGTGCTGAGAGAGGTCAGCAGTAGCAAAACTCAATAAAGCTCAAGGAAGTTTGATCTGTTATAAGGAACTGACAAAGCATTTTACTTGGGTATGAAATGTGGAGGTCACAGCAAGGTCGTCCAAAAATAAAAACATACACCCCAAAACACCTGGAAAACTTTATTTAACCTGCGGTTCTTCTGGCAGACTTTTAAGGCTGGTGATGTACATTTGTGTCTGTCCCTGCACCTGTGTGATGTGGCACCATGTCTACAAATGGACATTTTTATCGCTGTATTTCGGATGAAAACAAGTTTAATTATGAACTTGATCTTGTTTTATGCCAATACAAGAAGAGAAAATATAATAACCATCTGACATGTTATAATATATACCACAACAACTGTCTAATCACATTTACTTTGTGTGTGACTTGCATAAAGCACAATGGTAAGCCTATTTTCCTATGCTAATACCTCTATATATTCAGAGCCTATAATGAAATGCACACACGCCCTATTCATTCCACAATATAGATACGGTTTATACAGTCATATATCATGTTACGAATAAATATGTCAAAGCTGGGAAATTATAATTTTAAAGTAAAAGAACACCTTTTTACTTAATAATATTGTTTGATATGCGCAATGAGAATATAGGTTGATTATTAGCTGAACTTGCCGGACCTCATCTACTGTGTGACTCTGATACTATGTTATACCCCAGCTATAGAAAGTTAGGATTTCTTCACTTCATTTCACTTCATTTCTTCTGCAGGCCAATGCAGGACCCATTTCTTAAAGACATAGTGACACAAACACTTTTTTCCACGACTGACCCTCACCTGATTGTCTTTTGCACTCTGGGCTTCTTTTATGTATATTGTGCTCATATTACTGCGCTCTGATTCTGATCAGACTCCATAGTTTTTTGTCGCTCTCACATTTCTCACTCACACATATACAGACATATAACTTAAAGGGAATTTGTCACCAAAAAGTGGCCTATTTTTTAGCCGAGTTTTTCTGTTAAAGGGGTTCGATCATTGGGAAAACTCATTTTTAACTAAACACGTACTTGCATAGCCTTTAGAAAGGCTGTTCCACATATACCTTTTGTATGTTAATCGCCCCAGTCGTTTTTGAATGAGCCTGTTTTTATACATATGCTAATTCGCCTCCAGCGTGCACCAGGAAGTCTCAGTGAGTGCTCCTCTCTCTGCTGTGTGTGAGAGCAGGGAAGGCTGATGAGTCATCATCAGCAGCAGCAGCTGCTTTTAAGAATTTTTTGATATAAATGTTAAAATTTTCTAAGTTACTATGAAATGTAAAGATTGTGAGTTCTCATTAGTTGGTACCTTTTTTAATGGCTAACAAAAAATGATGACATATTGCGAGCTTTCGGAACTACTCGGTTCATTCATCAGGCTGGTATAACACAATATCTGAAGGCAATCACATTTATACAGGAATAGAGTGTTTGATGCGCAAATGGTGGAAAGCAGAACAAGCAAATAAAGACATAAGTCCAAAAAAGAATTGTCAGTTCACAGGAAGGCTCTCTGAGTTTTATGATTCCCTTGATCAGTCACGTGGTGTTTAGTTGTTGTAAAACGTCATAAAACCCCATGACTGGTTTAACCCCCCGGAGTGTGTCAAAGGTCATCATTAGCTTGTATTCACACGCAAACCGAACTTTTTTGCTTTTAAAAATGTGCTTGCCTTCAGATATTGTGTTATACCAGCCTGGTGAAGGAGCCGAGTAGTTCCGAAAGCTCGCAATATGTCATCATTTTTTGTTAGCCATTAAAAAAAGGTATTAACTATTGAGAACTCTCAATCTTTACATTTCATATCCACTAGCTAATAGGGTACAAAGATACATTTTTCTTATCCAAGTTACTATCTAAAACATGAAATATCCAGCAATTTTCACTCTGACCACTTAAACTAGACAGACACCAGTTCTGTAGGGAATTTCTTTGCAGCAGTTACTCCATTTACATACAAAACAAGGCAGATAGCAAAACAATAGAAGATAACACTGTTATAACCATTAAAATAGAAGCTCACACCTCACATACAGTAGATAATAGAGATGAGCGTACAGTGTTCTATCGAACACATGTTCGATCGGATATCAGGCTGTTCGAGATGTTCGATTCCATACGAACACCACGTGGCAAACTCAAAAAAAATTTGATTCCCCTCCCACCTTCCCTGGCGCTTTTTTTGCACCAATAACAGCGCAGGGGAGGTGGGACAGGAACTACGACACCAGAGGCATCGAAAAAAATCGGAAAAAGTCACTGGCTGCCGAAATCAGGTGACCTCCATTTTAGACGAATAGTGGATTTCAAATCCGGGTCAAATGAGAATGTGAACTTTGTGACTATGAGACAGGGATAGCTGTACAGGCAGGGATAGCTAGGGATAACCTTTATTTAGGTAGGAATGTTATTAAAAAATAACTTTTTGGGGCTCTATCAGGTGTGTAATTGTGTTTTTGTGAGATAAACTTTTTCCCATAGGAATGCATTGGCCAGCGCTGATTGGCCAGAGTTCATAATTCGGCCAATCAGCGCTGGCTCTGCTGGAGGAGGCGGAGTCTAAGATCGCTCCACACTAGTCTCCATTCTGGTCCGACCTTAGACTCCGCCTCCTCCAGCAGAGAGAGGGTTCAAGCGCACACTCGGCTCTGATGTAGCAGAGCAGAGTGTGCACAAGGGTTCAAGTGCACCCTCGGTTCTGATGTAGCAGAGCCGAGTGTGCACAAGGGTTCTGCTGATTCTGTATACTGGCCAATCAACGCTGGCCAATGCCAGCGGTGATGCAGAGCTGAGTGTGTGCTGAGCTCGCACAGCAGAGCTGACCGGCACATGGTGTAGTTGAGCAGAACTGGCTCAACACTGCTGAGTCTCTGCATACCCATAGGAATGCATTGGCCAGCGTTGATTGGCCAGCCTTCGGCCAATCAGCGCTGGCTCTGCCGGAGGAGGCGGAGTCTAAGGTCGGACCTGAATGGAGACTGGTGTACAGCGATCTTAGACTCCGCCTCCTCCGGCAGAGCCAGCGCTGATTGGCCGAATCCTGGAGACTGGCCAATCAACGCTGGCCAATGCATTCCTATGGGAGAAAGTTAGCTTGCGAAAATCGCAAGCTGACAGGGATTTCCATGTAATAAAGTGACTTTTATGCCCCCAGACATGCTTCCCCTGCTGTCCCAGTGTCATTCCAGGGTGTTGGTATCATTTCCTGGGGTGTCATAGTGGACTTGGTGACCCTCCAGAGACGGATTTGGGTTTCCCCCTTAACGAGTATATGTTCCCCATAGACTATAATGGGGTTCGAAACCCGTTCGAACAGTCGAACAGTGAGCGGCTGTTCGAATCGGATTTCGAACTTCGAACATTTGGGTGTTCGCTCATCTCTAGTAGATAACAGTACATCATTGAATGTTTACTGACAACAAATGACATCACATCTTATCTACTCCTCTCCTTGTACAGAACATGCCCATCACCATGGTCAGAATCTTATCCACTAGAATTAAGCAGAATAAATGACGGCAAGCAGAGAGGAATTGATACAGAAAGTAGATTGGAATATTGTACAACTATACAAACTATAACACTTGTCTCTATATTGGTCTGAAAGTAGCCATCCCCTTTAAGAGTGTTGACTGTGTCTAGGGCCGACTTTTGACTGCAAGTGCAAAGGTTGACTCCTGTAATGATAAACTATCCCACAGTTTGGTTAATGGTGGCTGACACTATATTGGCAGCCAGGGTAGTCTGGCTTTCCAAGAGGAGCCCTGCCAAAATTTGCCCACAAGACTTAAGTTATGCCGCTGGTATGAAGACAGCAGTATTTTCCCATTATAGGAAAAGGTTATATTTATAAGTGATTCATTATTGGATCATTACAGGAGTGATAATTTGCAAAAGAACAATTTCACATTTTATTAGAAAAGTAGACCCCCATGGGTCACACCATTCCTTTTCCAGCCACGTACAACTGGCGTTCATGTATAAAATTAACACTGGAGTCCGATAACATTGCATTGAATTATTAAAGTACTGATTAGTTGCTGTGCCCCCTCCAGTCCCTGCCATATTATCTTCCCAGCAACCATCTGCTCTGCAAACATAGTATTTAAACTCTTGCTGATAAAGTCAAGCTGTAGGCAGTGGTGAGATGATTACGATATAGATAAGCTTGGTACTGTTTAGTCTTACTTATGAAATTTCTATCAATTACGAAGCTTAAGCTTCTGTTTACACCACATTGTGTATATCTCTTAATAGCATTTTTTTTTCGGCGTGGAGGGATGTTTATGAAAAGAGAAAAAATGGGGACATTTAAAAGTCATAACAGATAGGGGTCTGTATTATCAGTAATTGTTGGGTGGCAAGTCAAAGGAATGGAATGAATCCGACATCAATGAGAGACATATTAAAATGGAATCCCGCATCCTCTTTCCCTTTTTTCTACTAAAAAATAATGGTGGTAAATGGATTACAAAGTTTGCCAGGGCCATATTCATACAGAGGTGAATCTAGTCTCTATTGTCTGAGATGACCAATAGAAAGGGCGACCACCACCCCCTTCACCCAAAAAAAATAAATACCTGATCTAACTAACTAATTAAATAAATAAATAATTGCAAATTTATTTCTTCAATTGTTACTGCAAAGCAGTGGTGCATAGAAACAAAATAGGGCCCGGTGCAAAAAACACAGAACTAGTTGCCTGCACCCTCCTTTGGATACTTTTGTAGTGCCATCAGCACTGTCACATATTGTGCTTGCAATCTAAATTCCCGAGCAAACCAGAGGAAACACTTGCAAACACAGGGAGAACATACACAATCCTTGCAGATGTTGTCCTTGACTGGATTTGAACCTAGGACTCCAGAGCTGCAAGCCTATAGTGCTAACGATGGATGCTTCTCCCTCACTTGTTAACCAATGGTTAATGTAACAACTCTTATAAGCAACAGACAGGGGAAGGGAAGAAGAAAGTATGGCCTGTTCTACTGGACCCAGAATAGAAAGTGGGGATGATATTGACATGACAAAGCTTGCTCCAAACCTGAGCCTCAAGCCCTGATCCGTGCCTCGCCTACCACATTCTGCAAAGGGATCGGGGAGGGCCAAGGCGTCCACACCTCAGTCCAACAGAATTGTAACTTACACCAGTTTTCTGACATGGGTTACAGTAGAAATCTATGCTAATTCCTAATTCCCATTCTGGCACGGAGATGGCAGACAGATCTATGCAGAGGCCGCAGCTTCTTCAGAAATCTCTCGGTCCCAGTCAAGCTGTTTATTAAGATTGGTGTACGATACACCAGTCTTAATAAATTTGCCCTAGTATATACTTTATTCTCTTCCCTATCACCTAGTATGAGCAACTAGATCGCTTATAGCGATTTGCTTACACTAGTAAAAGTGTGGTTGTCTGAACAAACACAATGAACAGCGAAGCTACAGAGAAGAACAGGAAGAAGAAATCTGAATATCACTGTATTGTTAAATGAATATACAAGAGGTAAATGCAAAGACCTTTTCCAGCCCATTGATTACCATAACCATCTGAATTGTAATGGTAATACCTAGTACAATGAATGCTCAGCTAATAATATTCAATGTATTATGGTATACAATACCATTAGAAATGCATTACGCTCACACACTTAGTGTTACTGAATTGGAACATTATAGATGATGTTTAAATAAACACTACACTAAAGACAGTAGCTATAGAAAGACACCCCCGGGTGTAAGAAAATAAGCAATTTTTGTAAGTAATGTATACCTTATTATACTAATAAATACTCATGTATGATTGAAGTATTACACCGGGGTCATTCATTATGGAATTATGGAATCTTACAAGCAAACATACACACATTACCTGCATGTGCTTTATTTATCTTCTGGCCTTCCTATATACTGTAGGTCTCTAAATGACATTCAATATATATTCAGGCTCATAAAGCTTTTTATGAATATTTTTTAAGAATTACTGTATACCCATTTATAAACTATTAATATAGTTGCCAACACATTCAGCAGCATTGTGCAAATAATGTACATATGCAGGACCGCAAATTACACTTAGTTAACTCTTTGGGTTGCATACTTAATAAACATATTTCATTGTTGATGTATACCTATGAAAAACCATTTATATCTTATGATTTCTATACATTATCAGGCATCTGTATTTAGGACTGGTTTGACTGGTATGAACCCTCACACCTCCCCACACACACACACACACACACACACACAGTCACACACTCACTCACTATACAGTGTGCATACTATTCAGCCAATTAATGCCCAAATAATATTGACATATTGTACAGCGACTAGATAATACTGCCATATAGTGTCTGGTAGCCTATAGCAAGCCATAGGTTAGGGTACCTATTGTATAGAATCAATATGTGGCACCCCTGGGGGTACTAATTATATTCTAGTTTTATTAGACACAACACAGTGTATTCCTAGAATGCCTCCATATATGGCCATACTGATACTGCCATATAGTGCCCATGTAATATATACTATTGTATACTGTAGTGCCCACATAATAAGCAATAGTATTATAATACTTCTTTAATATAGTTCATGCATATTACTGCATCTCAATTCCACAAATAATACCAACATACAATAATACATGATTTAAAGATTAAGGTTGTTATGTAGATCACTCAGTATCAATAAACACCCCGCCCTACTACTGAAACAATTTACTCTGCTCCACTCTCTGGTACTCTGTGGACTCTAGTTCTCAGAAGTCAACCAAGAAATAGAAGCCCTGGGTGCTTGCACAGTTTATCACAGCCTAGATCATGGATCCTCAAACTGCAGCCCGCGGGCCACATGCGGCCCGCCAAGCACTTCTGTCTTGCCCCGCCGACAACGCCGGCAGGCGTGCATTTATAATGAAGCTCCTGGGGAGCTCAGGCCAGGCCATGGAGCGCACTTCATTTTACCTATTGGAGGGCACCGCTCCCGATGTTTGTGCGACCTGCTCTGCCTCCGGCCTACTGTTTAAAAAGTTTGAGGACCCCTGGCCTAGATCCTTGCCTTTTCCTCTTTATGTTTCCCAGGTTGCGGCTAGTAATATGGAATCAGAAGGCCAGACTCAGACTCCTCTATGTTCCCACAGTCTAACTCGAACTCTATCATAAATGTCTGACAGTCATGATAAAGCAGATGCACTCGAGCTCCTCCAAGTCATCAGCCAGTGATTTTTGCATAATTCCTATGAAAGTACATTTACAACAAAATGTATCCAATTAATTATACAATATGGATAACTGTAAAATCTAATTTCAAATAATTTCTCATTATACTTGGAATAGAACTTCTTCCAACCCTGACTCTGTCAAAAACTGCCCCTGACTCCACAAGTCGGACTCCAACTTCACAGCCCTGGTTGCCGGTTGTGTCTCCTGATGGTCAATTTGGGGGGGTCATCTTATATGTTTATTCAAGATGCAACCAATTTCATTACGGACCATTCCAAGACTAGAAGCCCGATACCTTGTCTAGAGAACACAACTGGATATTAAAGATTTCTATGAATTTAACCCTTACTTTCACTTCTTGGCACAGTAGCAAGTAGACATCTGTTATATCAGCACCACTTGACTGCCCCTTATCAGCTTTGCATGTGCCATTCACAATAAACCTATTCTGTTTAAATAAATTACAATATTAATATGTGAACTGTATTGAAAAGACGGGCCTATTTCCACCTTGCTCCTGGAATTTCTCCAACAATGCCACTCACAATATCTGGATCAGATGGCTACTAATTCAATAGGGCTCTTCATGATGACCCCTGCTCACACCACCTTGGAGAGGTGCTCTCACATCCATATGAATCAATTAACACCATCAGTATATGGAAATGGAGTATTTAGAAAAGGCCAGATAAAAGTAAGTAATGTATTAAAAAAAAAATGTTCAGATAACAAAATGTACGGAAGCAAAACTTCCAATGTTGTTGCATCTTTGTAACAGTTTTAAAGTTGAGTGTATCAGGTAAAGTTTAATATAAAAAGCTGTTGCATCGTCTTTATTATCGTCTCCACGTTCGCTAACTTTTGTCCTTGAGTCCATAATCATTATATGTATTAGTGTCACGAGGCCACCTAAGGAATCCGGCAGCTCAGCACTTAATTCCTTTTCTTCAGAACAGAAATATTCTTTGTAAAGTTAAGCACAATAGCCAAAATTTCAAAGCTTAGATAAAGCAGTCTATTGTGTTCTACTAAAAGGTTATAGAATAACCAACCAAGGAAAGGCTATTGCAATGACCCATCGGGCATGGTTAACATTTCACTGTATACAATTCATATTAAATTTCTGATGTGAAATTTGTATGGCGCTGTTTTATAACTCAATCTCAATGCTCTAACTACCTGTGCGTGGTGTTAACAAGGAATATCAAAGATCATAAGTCACGCTTTTCTTTCGCTATGCTTTATGGATTCGAGAAACATGATTTATATACATTTATAATGTAAAGGGCATTTTTCTGAGCTATTATTTCAAATACAGTAAGTAGCTGCTAACAGCAAGTAACACGCTTACATACTTAAAAGCGGAAGGCCACATTTCTACCAGGGCGCACATGCTCAAAATAAATCCCAATATTATAGCATATTTTGCTGTAAACGCTCACCGGATGTCTAATGAACCATTTACGGTATATGTACAAAAATACGGAAATCGCTCTACCTTGAACGTTGTTCAGATGGTATCATATGGCGCGGGGTGCACGGAATATTTACGGTATATACTGATCTACCTCCTTTATGCAATTTAGTTGACAAAGTTTTACAATAGAGTCGCTGTAAACCTTTTTAACCTTGTGTTCTCCCTACAGTCCTGTACCAGATCTACTGTATCACACCCATTCATCAATTCATCAAGACGGTACAAAAGGGGCATTTCTGTGACCTCAGGACTTCCTCAGGGCTCATCGGCTCTCTGAAGCCCTGGCATTATATTGGACATTTTCTTCATTGAGTGAAAGAAGTAAACCAATAAATGAAAGAGCATTTTCTGTTAAACTTAGAAATGGCTAATAAAAGTCCTTGAGTTATTCTGTTATTGGTTAAAGTGTCATGGTCATAACTTAAAAAGTGATTAGAGAAATGTGACATTGAGCTTAAAGGGTTGTCCCATCTCAAGGATCCCATCTATACTGGTAGCTTAGGGGAATTGAAGACTTTTCCTAAATATATTGCTTTAGAAATGCTGCTTTGTATGCCTGCTATGTGAACTTATTCCTCCCATTGTTGCTGTATCCACGGACCTGTAGGACAAGTAATGTCTCTTACTCACTGCCCTTGCTGGCAGGGCAATTGTTTAGCTAATTGCGGTTTGCTGATAAAGTCAGGTCTGTTATCTCTATATGTAAACATATAGATAACGCTGAGTCTGTTACCTACAAGCATGTGCATATTATCGGATCTGCATAACAGTTGTGCAATTCCCCAGTAGCTACTGGTGAACCCTGGGGGGAGGACACAATAGACAGTGAGCCCTAAACTGAATTCCCCCCACTGTCCCTTCCTGCTTGCTGGTCCTATCCTAAGCAATAGGCAGCAACTGGTTGATCGGCCCTTCCTATATAAGAGACAACACAGAACGAAGACAAGATAAACAACAAAGGGAAGTTAGCTAGCCAAGAGTCCAGTAACAGTTGAGCAACACAGTACAGAATCAAAAGCTAAAAGAGCAGTCAAAGGGTAGGTCAGAGGTCAGCAATACAATAGTAGCAGAAGAAGAGGTTAGCAGGGGCAAAGTCACAATAGCCAGCACATCTATAAGGGCTGATCTCCAGTATATAGGAAGAAAGACCTTCCTCAGGCTTGATTGGAAGACAGGCTGTCAATCACACAGACAAGGTTAACAATAATCATTAAAGGGGCAGAGGCAATCAAGGTGCAGGAGATCCCTGTAACTGTCAATGAGACTTCTGCACCTCTCAACAGGTACTATGACCCACTCCTCATGAGCAAACTGCTCCAGTTGTCTCGGGTTTGAAGGGTGCCTTTTTCAGACGGCATGTTTCAGCTCCTTCCAAACATGCTCAATAGGATTTAGGTCAGGGCTCATAGAAGGCCACTTCAGAATAGTCCAATGTTTTCCTCTTAGCCATTCTTAGGTGTTTTTAGCTGTGTGTTTTGGGTCATAATCCTGTTGCAAGACTCATGGCCTCTGACTGAGACCAAGCTTTCTGACACTGGGCAGCACATTTCTCTCTAGAATCCCTTCACAGTCTTGAGATTTCATTGTACCCTGCACAGATTCAAGACACCCTGTGCAAGATGCAGCAAAGCAGCCCCAGAACATAACAGAGCCTCCTCCATGTTTCACAGTAGGGACAATGTTCTTTACCAGATATGCTTAATTTTTTCGCCTGAGAACATAGAGTTGATGTGCCTTGCCAAAAAGTTTGATTGTCGTCTCATCTGTCCATAGGACATTCACCCAGAAGCTTTGTGACTTGTTTGGTTATTATTGTCAGATTAAATTTATTTCTGTGACCATTGTGGGTTTTTCTTTCATTAAATGAGAGGTTCCAACAAATTTGTCCGCGTGTGTATATAGCCCTCTAAATTCTAATGTACAGAACCCCTTTAAATCCACCATATATTGCAAGCTACTACATACTGCAGTGTGATAAGAATTGGAGATACAGAATCCACATTTTCATCTCAATGACATAAATGCTTTGCTTTTCCTGTATAAGTTTTTGCAGGTGAAGTTTTTTTGTTTTTGTTTTTTTTTGCAGATACTATGTAACAATGTTTAACTAATATTGTACAAAAGAGCGCAGAAACATATGTTAATATTTTGTAATGCATTAAGCCCCTTTAAATGCACCATATATTTTACGCTACTACTTACCACAGTGTGATAAAAGTTGCAAAAGCACAAATGCAGAAGCCATATTTTCTTATTAATGACATAAATGCTTTTCTTTTCATTATATTATTAAAGGTTAATTGTGAAAATGAAATGCCAAACCCTCATTATAACATCACTTAATGTAAGAGTCCTGGAATTTTTAATGATCTGGTCAGATAGTTGGGTCTCAACATTTCATTCAACAGAGCAAGGCTTCACTGCACAGACTGAGCAACTTCGTAGAGATTGCGAGTCCAACAAGGATGCCAGACAGATGTGTAAGTGGGATTGGTGGGGTTAATAACAGTAGAAGGGGAAAGAGAAACATCTAGACAGAAAAGGGGCTTGCAAGTCACAGCGGCTGATGAACAAAGGAGCAACCGTGAGCTGTAACCTCTCGGAGTCGCAGCCCGAAACATGACACATGTCAGGCTATGATAAATGGTGCAGAGTGTGTGCAATTTCAAGCGCAATGCCCCAGAGATGTGCAGGACCCCTCGTCACAAATGTTATTGTTAAATTAAACCTTAAAGGAAGGATTTTTAGATATGGCCTCTGTACTGTGTTATTTTATTTATTTGGTTTTTTTTATATAAGCATCACGTAGATAAAGGTTGCAAGGGGCTTGTTGTTCTGTCCCTCTCCTCCTACACTCGATTGGAATCAAGATATGTGCGCTTCTATTATTTTACAGTTTCTCGGATGGCTTCTAGAGATATTGTAAATTGGACATATGAGGGCAGAGCATTGGAGGCTGTGATCTAACCATAAGGACTAAAGGGTCTTACTTGTCAACTTATGCTGGAGCCATTCAGATATGTGACATCTTGACATTCCTACCTTCATAACGTAATAGATTTACTTTACTTTTTATTCTAAAGATTATTAATAGATATACATGGAAATGAAGGATCAATTTCATTCTTATTGACTATTATGCTATATTAAAATTATTGGAAGTGAACTTAAAGAGGATGTCCAGGATATTTTTTTTTTATTATTTTAGTCTGGTCCTACTGCTCTGCTGTCTTGTTTTGCTGGAAGTCCCTGCCAATGTAATGTCCCAGGGTTCCTTTCCTTTGGCCAATGACCACAATCGGAGACCGGAGTATCACGGAAAGGTGAGAATGTTTTTTAATTTTTTATTTTTTTTCACCTGCCCCGACCTGATAAACAAAAAAAATATATATATATATATATATATATATATATATATATATATATATATATATATATATCCTGGACAACCCCTTTAAATATGCAGTATATAGATAGATAGCTAGATAGATAGATAGATAGATAGATAGATAGATAGATAGATAGATAGATAGACAGACAGACAGATAGATTAAAGAAATAATAGTCAGTGGTACAATGATCACTGCAACCATGCAACAATGGGGCCTCAGGTTTCAGTACATCAATAAATACAGGATTATCTAGTACTAGGTTAACATCTCAAAAGGCTATTTAATATGGGACATCATGGTGGCTCAGTGGTTAACACTGCAGCCTTGCAGCACTGGAGTCCTGGGTTTGAATCCTGCCAGGAACAACATCTGCAAGGAGTTTGTATGTTCTCCCTGTGTTTGTGTGGGTTTCCTCCCATTCTACAAAGATATACTGATAGGGGAAAAAATGTACATTGTGATCCCTATATGGGGCTCACAATCTGCATTAAAAAAAAAAAAAAAAAGACATAATAATAATAATAATAATAATAGTAATAAATAACTGTATAAATTATTTCCAGTTAGATTATGGTCATCCAGGCAGCACTCCATGAATATCCAACCCTTTACCATGGGGTTGTTCTGTTAAGAAACAAGACAGCTTAGAAGCACTCTTATTTCAATCTATAAATACATAAATGGACAGTACAGAGATTTTTCCAATGATCTCTTTTATACCTAAGGGAGCGTTCACACTACTGTCGGTGTCCGACAGGTAGTGTCCGCTGCTAATGTCTGTTCAAAATCTTGCACGGACATTAGCAGTGGACACTAACTGTGTCCGTGACATTTTGTATTGATTTAAATGGACATCGGGTGCGTTCCCAAAGATGTCCGACTTTTCAAGCGGACAGCAAAACCCGACATGTAGGTTTTTGCTGTCCGCTTGAAAAATCGGACATCTTTGGGAACTGACAGTTAAGGACAGACATGGACAGTAAAAGAACGCACCCGATCTCCATTTAAATCAATGCAAAATGCCACGGACAAAGTCAGTGTCCGCTGCTAATGTCCGCATAAGATTTTGAACGGACATTAGCAGCGGACACTAGCTGTCGGACACTGACAATAGTGTGAACGCCCCCCTTAGACTACCATATAATCTGGTAATCCTCTATAAGCCAAAACATACTGGAAGACAAAAGTGATGCAATTGTTTGAAGCTGAATACTACTGGGACATTTAAGTAGATGTCATCATTGAGGTCTGGGTCTTGTGACCCCCACTGGTCATATGCAGTCCCACTGCAGTCAGAAACATTAAAGTACATGGTATTTATAGAAACACTGAGACTCCATCATCTAGCAATTGGTTGGGTTCATGGGGTGCAGACCTTCATTGACAATATCATCCCATGTTTCAGTGACATGTCAGAAGATGCTTAAACCTGAACCTTGCCTGAAATTATTCTCAATTATCTATGGACTATAGCGAAGAATGTTTGTAAAGATACTGTATGCTCATCGATATTATGCTAATAAGCTACCCATGGTGTTTATGTTCAATTATGGTAATGTTTTTGCTACTTTGTGTATGTGCAATCCATATAAGTACTTGTATATAATATGACATGCACTTTTGTTTTATTCTTGTAATATGAATACACTTATATGAGGGTATTTGGATATATTGTACTAATAGCAACCAAATTATTGAATTTAAACAAATTTCAAGACATAGAGTGAAATGGTCAACAATAGAGATGAGCGAACACTAAAATGTTCGAGGTTCGAAATTCGATTCGAACAGCCGCTCAATGTTCGTGTGTTCGAACGGGTTTCGAACCCCATTATAGTCTATGGGGAACAGATACTCGTTAAGGGGGAAACCCAAATCCGTGTCTGGAGGGTCACCAAGTCCACTATGACACCCCAGGAAATGATGCCAACACCTCTGGAATGACACTGGGACAGCAGGGGAAGCATGTCTGGGGGCATCTAACACACCAAAGACCCTCTATTACCCCAACATCACAGCCTAACAACTACACACTTTACACACTCAATACCACCTCTCTGACAGTAGGAAAACACCTTGAAACGTGTGTATTTGGCACTTGCAGTGAGGAGAGCTTGTCACCAGCAGTGAATTTGGCCCTTGTAGTAAGTTGAGGTTGGCACCAACATTTGTTTTGAAAATCAGGGTGGATTGAGCCTCTAACCAGCAGAGTTTGGGCAAATTCATGGTGGAGGGAGCCTCTAAAAACCCCAGTTTGGACCAATTCATGGTGGAGGGAGCCTCTAACCAGCCCAGTTTGGGCAAATTCATGGTGGAGGGAGCCTCTAAAAAACCCAGTTTGGACCAATTCATGGTGGAGGGAGCCTCTAACCAGCCCAGTTTGGGCCAATTCATGGTGGAGGGAGCCTCTAACCAGCCCAGTTTGGACCAATTAATGGTGGAGGGAGCCTCTAACCAGCCCAGTTTGGACCAATTAATGGTGGAGGGAGCCTCTAACCACCCCAGTTTGGACCAATTCATGGTGGAGGGAGCCTCTAAACAGCCCAGTTTGGGCAAATTCATGGTGGAGGGAGCCTCTAAAAAACCCAGTTTGGACCAATTCATGGTGGAGGGAGCCTCTAACCAGCCCAGTTTGGACCAATTAATGGTGGAGGGAGCCTCTAAACAGCCAAGTTTGGACCAATTCATGGTGGAGGGAGCCTCTAAAAACCCCAGTTTGGACCAATTCATGGTGGAGGGAGCCTCTAACCAGCCCAGTTTGGGCAAATTCATGGTGGAGGGAGCCTCTAAACAGCCCAGTTTGGGCAAATTCATGGTGGAGGGAGCCTCTAACCAGCCCAGTTTGGACCAATTAATGGTGGAGGGAGCCTCTAACCAGCCCAGTTTGGACCAATTAATGGTGGAGGGAGCCTCTAACCAGCCCAGTTTGGACCAATTAATGGTGGAGGGAGCCTCTAACCACCCCAGTTTGGACCAATTCATGGTGGAGGGAGCCTCTAACCAGCCCAGTTTGGACCAATTCATGGTGGAGGGAGCCTCTAAAAAACCCAGTTTGGACCAATTCATGGTGGAGGGAGCCTCTAAACAGCCCAGTTTGGGCAAATTCATGGTGGAGGGAGCCTCTAAAAAACCCAGTTTGGACCAATTCATGGTGGAGGGAGCCTCTAACCAGCCCAGTTTGGACCAATTAATGGTGGAGGGAGCCTCTAAACAGCCAAGTTTGGACCAATTCATGGTGGAGGGAGCCTCTAAAAACCCCAGTTTGGACCAATTCATGGTGGAGGGAGCCTCTAACCAGCCCAGTTTGGACCAATTAATGGTGGAGGGAGCCTCTAACCAGCCCAGTTTGGACCAATTAATGGTGGAGGGAGCCTCTAACCACCCCAGTTTGGACCAATTCATGGTGGAGGGAGCCTCTAAACAGCCAAGTTTGGACCAATTCATGGTGAAGGGAGCCTCTAAAAACCCGTTTGGACCAATTCATGGTGGAGGGAGCCTCTAACCAGCCCAGTTTGGGCCAATTCATGGTGGAGGGAGCCTCTAAACAGCCCAGTTTGGGCAAATTCATGGTGGAGGGAGCCTCTAACCAGCCCAGTTTGGACCAATTAATGGTGGAGGGAGCCTCTAACCAGCCCAGTTTGGACCAATTAATGGTGGAGGGAGCCTCTAACCACCCCAGTTTGGACCAATTCATGGTGGAGGGAGCCTCTAAACAGCCAAGTTTGGACCAATTCATGGTGGAGGGAGCCTCTAAAAACCCCAGTTTGGACCAATTCATGGTGGAGGGAGCCTCTAACCAGCCCAGTTTGGACCAATTAATGGTGGAGGGAGCCTCTAAACAGCCAAGTTTTGGGAAATTCATGGTGGAGGGAGCCTCTAACCAGCCCAGTTTGGACCAATTCATGGTGGAGGGAGCCTCTAAACAGCCCAGTTTGGGCAAATTCATGGTGGAGGGAGCCTCTAAAAAACCCAGTTTGGACCAATTCATGGTGGAGGGAGCCTCTAACCAGCCCAGTTTGGACCAATTCATGGTGGAGGGAGCCTCTAACCAGCCCAGTTTGGACCAATTAATGGTGGAGGGAGCCTCTAACCAGCCCAGTTTGGACCAATTAATGGTGGAGGGAGCCTCTAACCACCCCAGTTTGGACCAATTCATGGTGGAGGGAGCCTCTAACCAGCCCAGTTTGGACCAATTCATGGTGGAGGGAGCCTCTAAAAAACCCAGTTTGGACCAATTCATGGTGGAGGGAGCCTCTAAACAGCCCAGTTTGGGCAAATTCATGGTGGAGGGAGCCTCTAAAAAACCCAGTTTGGACCAATTCATGGTGGAGGGAGCCTCT
This sequence comes from Leptodactylus fuscus, assembly GCF_031893055.1. Classification (NCBI taxonomy): domain Eukaryota; kingdom Metazoa; phylum Chordata; class Amphibia; order Anura; family Leptodactylidae; genus Leptodactylus; species Leptodactylus fuscus. Next base: position 57,456,636 of record NC_134269.1, read on the forward strand.
AACCAGCCCAGTTTGGACCAATTAATGGTGGAGGGAGCCTCTAAACAGCCAAGTTTGGACCAATTCATGGTGGAGGGAGCCTCTAAAAACCCCAGTTTGGACCAATTCATGGTGGAGGGAGCCTCTAACCAGCCCAGTTTGGACCAATTAATGGTGGAGGGAGCCTCTAACCAGCCCAGTTTGGACCAATTAATGGTGGAGGGAGCCTCTAACCACCCCAGTTTGGACCAATTCATGGTGGAGGGAGCCTCTAAACAGCCAAGTTTGGACCAATTCATGGTGAAGGGAGCCTCTAAAAACCCGTTTGGACCAATTCATGGTGGAGGGAGCCTCTAACCAGCCCAGTTTGGGCAAATTCATGGTGGAGGGAGCCTCTAAACAGCCCAGTTTGGGCAAATTCATGGTGGAGGGAGCCTCTAACCAGCCCAGTTTGGACCAATTAATGGTGGAGGGAGCCTCTAACCAGCCCAGTTTGGACCAATTAATGGTGGAGGGAGCCTCTAACCACCCCAGTTTGGACCAATTCATGGTGGAGGGAGCCTCTAAACAGCCAAGTTTGGACCAATTCATGGTGGAGGGAGCCTCTAAAAACCCCAGTTTGGACCAATTCATGGTGGAGGGAGCCTCTAACCAGCCCAGTTTGGACCAATTAATGGTGGAGGGAGCCTCTAAACAGCCAAGTTTTGGGAAATTCATGGTGGAGGGAGCCTCTAACCAGCCCAGTTTGGACCAATTCATGGTGGAGGGAGCCTCTAAACAGCCCAGTTTGGGCAAATTCATGGTGGAGGGAGCCTCTAAAAAACCCAGTTTGGACCAATTCATGGTGGAGGGAGCCTCTAACCAGCCCAGTTTGGACCAATTAATGGTGGAGGGAGCCTCTAACCAGCCCAGTTTGGACCAATTAATGGTGGAGGGAGCCTCTAACCACCCCAGTTTGGACCAATTCATGGTGCAGGGAGCCTCTAAACAGCCAAGTTTGGACCAATTCATGGTGGAGGGAGCCTCTAAAAACCCCAGTTTGGACCAATTCATGGTGGAGGGAGCCTCTAACCAGCCCAGTTTGGGCAAATTCATGGTGGAGGGAGCCTCTAAACAGCCCAGTTTGGGCAAATTCATGGTGGAGGGAGCCTCTAAAAAACCCAGTTTGGACCAATTCATGGTGGAGGGAGCCTCTAAAAAACCCAGTTTGGACCAATTCATGGTGAAGGGAGCCTCTAAAAACCCGTTTGGACCAATTCATGGTGGAGGGAGCCTCTAACCAGCCCAGTTTGGGCAAATTCATGGTGGAGGGAGCCTCTAAACAGCCCAGTTTGGGCAAATTCATGGTGGAGGGAGCCTCTAACCAGCCCAGTTTGGACCAATTAATGGTGGAGGGAGCCTCTAACCAGCCCAGTTTGGACCAATTAATGGTGGAGGGAGCCTCTAACCACCCCAGTTTGGACCAATTCATGGTGGAGGGAGCCTCTAAACAGCCAAGTTTGGACCAATTCATGGTGGAGGGAGCCTCTAACCAGCCCAGTTTGGACCAATTAATGGTGGAGGGAGCCTCTAAACAGCCAAGTTTTGGGAAATTCATGGTGGAGGGAGCCTCTAACCAGCCCAGTTTGGACCAATTCATGGTGGAGGGAGCCTCTAAACAGCCCAGTTTGGGCAAATTCATGGTGGAGGGAGCGTCTAAAAAACCCAGTTTGGACCAATTCATGGTGGAGGGAGCCTCTAACCAGCCCAGTTTGGACCAATTAATGGTGGAGGGAGCCTCTAACCAGCCCAGTTTGGACCAATTAATGGTGGAGGGAGCCTCTAACCACCCCAGTTTGGACCAATTCATGGTGGAGGGAGCCTCTAAACAGCCAAGTTTGGACCAATTCATGGTGGAGGGAGCCTCTAAAAACCCCAGTTTGGACCAATTCATGGTGGAGGGAGCCTCTAACCAGCCCAGTTTGGGCAAATTCATGGTGGAGGGAGCCTCTAAACAGCCCAGTTTGGGCAAATTCATGGTGGAGGGAGCCTCTAAAAAACCCAGTTTGGACCAATTCATGGTGGAGGGAGCCTCTAACCAGCCCAGTTTGGACCAATTAATGGTGGAGGGAGCCTCTAAACAGCCAAGTTTGGACCAATTCATGGTGGAGGGAGCCTCTAAAAACCCCAGTTTGGACCAATTCATGGTGGAGGGAGCCTCTAACCAGCCCAGTTTGGACCAATTAATGGTGGAGGGAGCCTCTAACCAGCCCAGTTTGGACCAATTAATGGTGGAGGGAGCCTCTAACCACCCCAGTTTGGACCAATTCATGGTGGAGGGAGCCTCTAACCAGCCCAGTTTGGACCAATTCATGGTGGAGGGAGCCTCTAAAAACCCCAGTTTGGACCAATTCATGGTGGAGGGAGCCTCTAACCAGCCCAGTTTGGACCAATTAATGGTGGAGGGAGCCTCTAAACAGCCAAGTTTGGACCAATTCATGGTGGAGGGAGCCTCTAAAAACCCCAGTTTGGACCAATTCATGGTGGAGGGAGCCTCTAACCAGCCCAGTTTGGACCAATTAATGGTGGAGGGAGCCTCTAACCAGCCCAGTTTGGACCAATTAATGGTGGAGGGAGCCTCTAACCACCCCAGTTTGGACCAATTCATGGTGGAGGGAGCCTCTAAACAGCCAAGTTTGGACCAATTCATGGTGAAGGGAGCCTCTAAAAACCCGTTTGGACCAATTCATGGTGGAGGGAGCCTCTAACCAGCCCAGTTTGGGCAAATTCATGGTGGAGGGAGCCTCTAAACAGCCCAGTTTGGGCAAATTCATGGTGGAGGGAGCCTCTAACCAGCCCAGTTTGGACCAATTAATGGTGGAGGGAGCCTCTAACCAGCCCAGTTTGGACCAATTAATGGTGGAGGGAGCCTCTAACCACCCCAGTTTGGACCAATTCATGGTGGAGGGAGCCTCTAAACAGCCAAGTTTGGACCAATTCATGGTGGAGGGAGCCTCTAAAAAACCCAGTTTGGACCAATTCATGGTGGAGGGAGCCTCTAACCAGCCCAGTTTGGACCAATTAATGGTGGAGGGAGCCTCTAAACAGCCAAGTTTGGACCAATTCATGGTGGAGGGAGCCTCTAAAAACCCCAGTTTGGACCAATTCATGGTGGAGGGAGCCTCTAACCAGCCCAGTTTGGACCAATTAATGGTGGAGGGAGCCTCTAACCAGCCCAGTTTGGACCAATTAATGGTGGAGGGAGCCTCTAACCACCCCAGTTTGGACCAATTCATGGTGGAGGGAGCCTCTAAACAGCCAAGTTTGGACCAATTCATGGTGAAGGGAGCCTCTAAAAACCCGTTTGGACCAATTCATGGTGGAGGGAGCCTCTAACCAGCCCAGTTTGGGCAAATTCATGGTGGAGGGAGCCTCTAAACAGCCCAGTTTGGGCAAATTCATGGTGGAGGGAGCCTCTAACCAGCCCAGTTTGGACCAATTAATGGTGGAGGGAGCCTCTAACCAGCCCAGTTTGGACCAATTAATGGTGGAGGGAGCCTCTAACCACCCCAGTTTGGACCAATTCATGGTGGAGGGAGCCTCTAAACAGCCAAGTTTGGACCAATTCATGGTGGAGGGAGCCTCTAAAAACCCCAGTTTGGACCAATTCATGGTGGAGGGAGCCTCTAACCAGCCCAGTTTGGGCAAATTCATGGTGGAGGGAGCCTCTAAACAGCCCAGTTTGGGCAAATTCATGGTGGAGGGAGCCTCTAAAAAACCCAGTTTGGACCAATTCATGGTGGAGGGAGCCTCTAACCAGCCCAGTTTGGACCAATTAATGGTGGAGGGAGCCTCTAAACAGCCAAGTTTGGACCAATTCATGGTGGAGGGAGCCTCTAAAAACCCCAGTTTGGACCAATTCATGGTGGAGGGAGCCTCTAACCAGCCCAGTTTGGACCAATTAATGGTGGAGGGAGCCTCTAACCAGCCCAGTTTGGACCAATTAATGGTGGAGGGAGCCTCTAACCAGCCCAGTTTGGACCAATTAATGGTGGAGGGAGCCTCTAACCACCCCAGTTTGGACCAATTCATGGTGGAGGGAGCCTCTAACCAGCCCAGTTTGGACCAATTCATGGTGGAGGGAGCCTCTAAAAAACCCAGTTTGGACCAATTCATGGTGGAGGGAGCCTCTAACCAGCCCAGTTTGGACCAATTAATGGTGGAGGGAGCCTCTAAACAGCCAAGTTTGGACCAATTCATGGTGGAGGGAGCCTCTAAAAACCCCAGTTTGGACCAATTCATGGTGGAGGGAGCCTCTAACCAGCCCAGTTTGGACCAATTAATGGTGGAGGGAGCCTCTAACCAGCCCAGTTTGGACCAATTAATGGTGGAGGGAGCCTCTAACCACCCCAGTTTGGACCAATTCATGGTGGAGGGAGCCTCTAAACAGCCAAGTTTGGACCAATTCATGGTGAAGGGAGCCTCTAAAAACCCGTTTGGACCAATTCATGGTGGAGGGAGCCTCTAACCAGCCCAGTTTGGGCAAATTCATGGTGGAGGGAGCCTCTAAACAGCCCAGTTTGGGCAAATTCATGGTGGAGGGAGCCTCTAACCAGCCCAGTTTGGACCAATTAATGGTGGAGGGAGCCTCTAACCAGCCCAGTTTGGACCAATTAATGGTGGAGGGAGCCTCTAACCACCCCAGTTTGGACCAATTCATGGTGGAGGGAGCCTCTAAACAGCCAAGTTTGGACCAATTCATGGTGGAGGGAGCCTCTAAAAACCCCAGTTTGGACCAATTCATGGTGGAGGGAGCCTCTAACCAGCCCAGTTTGGACCAATTAATGGTGGAGGGAGCCTCTAAACAGCCAAGTTTTGGGAAATTCATGGTGGAGGGAGCCTCTAACCAGCCCAGTTTGGACCAATTCATGGTGGAGGGAGCCTCTAAACAGCCCAGTTTGGGCAAATTCATGGTGGAGGGAGCCTCTAAAAACCCCAGTTTGGACCAATTCATGGTGGAGGGAGCCTCTAACCAGCCCAGTTTGGACCAATTAATGGTGGAGGGAGCCTCTAAACAGCCAAGTTTTGGGAAATTCATGGTGGAGGGAGCCTCTAACCAGCCCAGTTTGGACCAATTCATGGTGGAGGGAGCCTCTAAACAGCCCAGTTTGGGCAAATTCATGGTGGAGGGAGCCTCTAAAAAACCCAGTTTGGACCAATTCATGGTGGAGGGAGCCTCTAACCAGCCCAGTTTGGACCAATTAATGGTGGAGGGAGCCTCTAACCAGCCCAGTTTGGACCAATTAATGGTGGAGGGAGCCTCTAACCACCCCAGTTTGGACCAATTCATGGTGGAGGGAGCCTCTAACCAGCCCAGTTTGGACCAATTCATGGTGGAGGGAGCCTCTAAAAAACCCAGTTTGGACCAATTCATGGTGGAGGGAGCCTCTAAACAGCCCAGTTTGGGCAAATTCATGGTGGAGGGAGCCTCTAAAAAACCCAGTTTGGACCAATTCATGGTGGAGGGAGCCTCTAACCAGCCCAGTTTGGACCAATTAATGGTGGAGGGAGCCTCTAAACAGCCAAGTTTGGACCAATTCATGGTGGAGGGAGCCTCTAAAAACCCCAGTTTGGACCAATTCATGGTGGAGGGAGCCTCTAACCAGCCCAGTTTGGACCAATTAATGGTGGAGGGAGCCTCTAACCAGCCCAGTTTGGACCAATTAATGGTGGAGGGAGCCTCTAACCACCCCAGTTTGGACCAATTCATGGTGGAGGGAGCCTCTAAACAGCCAAGTTTGGACCAATTCATGGTGAAGGGAGCCTCTAAAAACCCGTTTGGACCAATTCATGGTGGAGGGAGCCTCTAACCAGCCCAGTTTGGGCAAATTCATGGTGGAGGGAGCCTCTAAACAGCCCAGTTTGGGCAAATTCATGGTGGAGGGAGCCTCTAACCAGCCCAGTTTGGACCAATTCATGGTGGAGGGAGCCTCTAACCAGCCCAGTTTGGACCAATTAATGGTGGAGGGAGCCTCTAAACAGCCAAGTTTTGGGAAATTCATGGTGGAGGGAGCCTCTAACCAGCCCAGTTTGGACCAATTCATGGTGGAGGGAGCCTCTAAACAGCCCAGTTTGGGCAAATTCATGGTGGAGGGAGCCTCTAAAAAACCCAGTTTGGACCAATTCATGGTGGAGGGAGCCTCTAACCAGCCCAGTTTGGACCAATTAATGGTGGAGGGAGCCTCTAACCAGCCCAGTTTGGACCAATTAATGGTGGAGGGAGCCTCTAACCACCCCAGTTTGGACCAATTCATGGTGGAGGGAGCCTCTAACCAGCCCAGTTTGGACCAATTCATGGTGGAGGGAGCCTCTAAAAAACCCAGTTTGGACCAATTCATGGTGGAGGGAGCCTCTAAACAGCCCAGTTTGGGCAAATTCATGGTGGAGGGAGCCTCTAAAAAACCCAGTTTGGACCAATTCATGGTGGAGGGAGCCTCTAACCAGCCCAGTTTGGACCAATTAATGGTGGAGGGAGCCTCTAAACAGCCAAGTTTGGACCAATTCATGGTGGAGGGAGCCTCTAAAAACCCCAGTTTGGACCAATTCATGGTGGAGGGAGCCTCTAACCAGCCCAGTTTGGACCAATTAATGGTGGAGGGAGCCTCTAACCAGCCCAGTTTGGACCAATTAATGGTGGAGGGAGCCTCTAACCACCCCAGTTTGGACCAATTCATGGTGGAGGGAGCCTCTAAACAGCCAAGTTTGGACCAATTCATGGTGAAGGGAGCCTCTAAAAACCCGTTTGGACCAATTCATGGTGGAGGGAGCCTCTAACCAGCCCAGTTTGGGCAAATTCATGGTGGAGGGAGCCTCTAAACAGCCCAGTTTGGGCAAATTCATGGTGGAGGGAGCCTCTAACCAGCCCAGTTTGGACCAATTAATGGTGGAGGGAGCCTCTAACCAGCCCAGTTTGGACCAATTAATGGTGGAGGGAGCCTCTAACCACCCCAGTTTGGACCAATTCATGGTGGAGGGAGCCTCTAAACAGCCAAGTTTGGACCAATTCATGGTGGAGGGAGCCTCTAAAAACCCCAGTTTGGACCAATTCATGGTGGAGGGAGCCTCTAACCAGCCCAGTTTGGACCAATTAATGGTGGAGGGAGCCTCTAAACAGCCAAGTTTTGGGAAATTCATGGTGGAGGGAGCCTCTAACCAGCCCAGTTTGGACCAATTCATGGTGGAGGGAGCCTCTAAACAGCCCAGTTTGGGCAAATTCATGGTGGAGGGAGCCTCTAAAAAACCCAGTTTGGACCAATTCATGGTGGAGGGAGCCTCTAACCAGCCCAGTTTGGACCAATTAATGGTGGAGGGAGCCTCTAACCAGCCCAGTTTGGACCAATTAATGGTGGAGGGAGCCTCTAACCACCCCAGTTTGGACCAATTCATGGTGGAGGGAGCCTCTAAACAGCCAAGTTTGGACCAATTCATGGTGGAGGGAGCCTCTAAAAACCCCAGTTTGGACCAATTCATGGTGGAGGGAGCCTCTAACCAGCCCAGTTTGGGCAAATTCATGGTGGAGGGAGCCTCTAAACAGCCCAGTTTGGGCAAATTCATGGTGGAGGGAGCCTCTAACCAGCCCAGTTTGGACCAATTAATGGTGGAGGGAGCCTCTAACCAGCCCAGTTTGGACCAATTAATGGTGGAGGGAGCCTCTAACCAGCCCAGTTTGGACCAATTAATGGTGGAGGGAGCCTCTAACCACCCCAGTTTGGACCAATTCATGGTGGAGGGAGCCTCTAACCAGCCCAGTTTGGACCAATTCATGGTGGAGGGAGCCTCTAAAAAACCCAGTTTGGACCAATTCATGGTGGAGGGAGCCTCTAAACAGCCCAGTTTGGGCAAATTCATGGTGGAGGGAGCCTCTAAACAGCCCAGTTTGGGCAAATTCATGGTGGAGGGAGCCTCTAACCAGCCCAGTTTGGACCAATTAATGGTGGAGGGAGCCTCTAACCAGCCCAGTTTGGACCAATTCATGGTGGAGGGAGCCTCTAAACAGCCCAGTTTGGGCAAATTCATGGTGGAAGGAGCCTCTAACCAGCAGAGTTGTGGGAAAGCAGGGTGGAGGGAGCCTCTAACCAGCAGAGTTGGTGGAAATCAGGGTGGAGGGAGCCTCTAACCAGCAGAGTTGGGGGAAATCATGTTGGAGGGAGCCTAGTATTAGCAGAATTGTGCAACGCTTATGGTGGATGAGTATGAGGATGCGGAGGAATTGGAGAGGTTGAGTACAGACATGGAGTTTCATGTTGGGGTGCTTTACACAGGTGGGCACAAAAATGAAGGCTCTATCCAGTGGTGGTTCATTTTTATCAAAGTGAGCCGGTCGGCACTCTCAGCTGACAGACGGGTGCGCTTGTCAGTGATGATGCCACCGGCTGCACTGAACACCCTCTCAGATAGGACGCTGGCGGCAGGACAGGACAGCACCTCCAAGGCATATAGGGCAAGTTCAAGCCACAGGTCCAACTTCGACACCCAATACGTGTAGGGCGCAGAGGGGTCGGAGAGGACAGGGCTGTGGTCGGAAAGGTATTCCCGCAACATGCGCCTATACTTCTCACGCCTGGTGACACTAGGACCCTCCGTGGCGGCACTTTGGCGAGGGGGTGCCATCAAGGTGTCCCAGACCTTAGACAGTGTGCCCCTCGTTTGTGTGGACCAGTGAGAACTTGGTTGCCTACTGGAGGAACTGCCCTCCCTGCCGCCAACGTCACATGCTGGAAACATCTCCATCATATTCTGCACCAATTGCCTGTGGCAAGCATTGATGCGATTGGCCCTCCCCTCTACCGGAATAAAAGACGAGATGTTGTTTTTATACCGGGGGTCAAGGATAGCAAAGATCCAGTACTGGTTGTCCTCCATGATTTTGACAATACGCTTGTCGGTTGTAAAGCACCCCAACATGAACTCAGCCATGTCTGCCACAGTGTTAGTTGGCATGACTCCTCTGGCCCCACCGGAAAGTTCAATCTCCATTTCCTCCTCATCCTCCATGTCTACCCATCCGCGCTGCAACAATGGGACGATTCGAAGTTGCCCGGAAGCCTCCTGTATCACCATCACATCATCGGACAACTCTTCTTCCTCCTCCTCCTCCTCCTCCTCCTCCATTAAACGCAGTGAAGCGGACAGATGTGTGGACCTACTCTCCAGCTGTGACGGATCGGATGCTATCCCTAACTCCTCTGTGTGATCTGAGTTATCCCTGATGTCAATCAGGGATTCTCTCAGAACACACAAGAGCGGGATTGTAAGGCTCACCATCGCATCCTCAGAGCTCACCCTCCTTGTGGACTCCTCAAAGACCCGTAGGATGTCACAAAGGTCTCTCATCCATGGCCACTCATGGATGTGAAACTGAGGCAGCTGACTTTGTGGCACCCTAGGGTTTTGTAGCTGGTATTCCATCAAAGGTCTCTGCTGCTCAACCACTCTATTCAACATCTGAAACGTTGAGTTCCAGCGTGTGGGGACGTCGCACAAAAGCCGGTGTTGTGGCACATGCAGGCGTTGCTGGAGAGATTTTAAGCTAGCAGCGGCTACTTGCGAAAGTGGGCGCACATGCGCCGCACTTTCACCAGTAGTTCTGGAACATTGGGGTAGCTCTTTAGGAAACGTTGCACCACTAGGTTGAAGACGTGGGCCAGGCATGGAACATGTTGGAGTCCGGCAAGCTCCAGAGCTGCTACCAGGTTCCGGCCGTTATCACAAACGACCATGCCTGGGCCCAGGTGCAGCGGCTCAAACCATATTGCCGTCTCATCGAGGAGGGCATCCCTCACCTCGGAGGCAGTGTGCTGTCTGTCCCCCAAGCTGATCAGCTTCAGCACAGCCTGCTGACGTCTACCAACGCCAGTGCTGCAACGTTTCCAACTCGTAGCTGGGGTCAATCTAACAGCGGAGGAGGAGGCGGTGGCGGAGGAGGAGGCGGTGGCGGAGGAGGAGGCGGTAGAGGAGGAGGAGGAGGGGGGTGTTCTTCTCGTGTCCCTGCCAGGAATGTTAGGCGGGGAGACGAGGTACACCGGGCCAGTTTGGGAAGCAGTCCCAGCCTCAACTACATTCACCCAGTGTGCCGTCAGTGAAATGTAGCGTCCCTGTCCGCATGCACTTGTCCACGCGTCGGTGGTCAAGTGGACCTTTGTGCAAAGCGCGGAACTAAGGGCCCGCCTGATGTTGAGTGACACGTGCTGGTGCAAGGCGGGGACGGCACACCGGGAGAAGTAGTGACGGCTAGGGACGGCATAGCGAGGTGCCGCAGTTGCCATCAGGTCCAGGAAGGCGGGAGTTTCAACAAGCCGGAACGCCAACATCTCCTGGGCCAGCAGTTTAGCGATGTTGGCGTTCAAGGCTTGCGCGTGTGGGTGGTTAGCAGTGTATTTCTGCCGCCGCTCCAATGTCTGAGAGATGGTGGGTTGTTGTAAAGAAACGCCTGATGGTGCCTTTGATGGTGCAGGAGAAGGAGATAAGACAGGACCAGGGGAGGATGAGGTAGAAGTCAACAAAGTGGCGGAGGCAGATGAAGTGGTGTCCTGGCTCGTCCTCTGGAGTGCATCGCCAGCACAGTCAGCAGTGGCAGTGGCAGAGGCAGAGGCAGTGGCAGAGGCAGTGGCAGTGGCGTGAACGGCAGGCGGCCTTTGTCCTGCCGTTGCTGCCTGCCACTGATTCCAGTGCTTGGATTCCAAATGACGGCGCATTGAAGTGGTGGACAGGTTGCTCTTCTCAGAGCCCCTAATCAATTTCGAGAGGCAAATTGTGCAGACAACACTATATCTGTCCTCGGCGCATTCCTTGAAAAAACTCCACACCTTCGAGAAACGTGCCCTCGAGGTGGGAGTTTTTCGGGGCTGGGTACGAACTGGAACGTCTTGGGAGATTCCGGGTGTGGCCTGGCTTCGCCTAAGCTGCTGACCTCTGCCTCTGCCTCTAGCTACCCTTTTTGGTGCTGCACCTGCCTCAACATCCACACTACTTTCCCCGCTTGACATCCCCCCTGTCCAGGTCGGGTCAGTGTCCTCATCATCCACCACTTCCTCTTCCAACTCCTGTCTCATCTCCTCCTCCCGCACAATGCGCCGGTCAACTGGATGCCCTGACGGCAACTGCGTCACATCATCGTCGATGAGGGTGGGTTGCTGGTCATCCACCACCAAATCGAACGGAGATGGAGGAGACTCTAGTGTTTGAGCATCTGGACACAGATGCTCCTCTGTTAGGTTCGTGGAATCGTGACGTGGAGAGGCAGGTTGAGGGACAATGAAAGGAGCGGAGAACAGCTCTGGGGAGCAGGGACAGTTTGGGTTATTGTTCTGTAAAGCTTCGGAATTTTGGGAGGAAGGAAGACAAGACTGTTGGGTAATAGGAGGAGAGGAGGCAGAGTCTGACTGGCTGCTGGACAATGTGCTGTAAGCGTTCTCTGACAGCCATTGCAAGACCTGTTCCTGGTTCTCGGGCCTACTAAGGTTTGTACCCTGCAGTTTAGTTAATGTGGCAAGCAACCCTGGCACTGTGGAGTGGCGCAATGCTTGCTGCCCCACAGGAGTAGGCACGGGACGCCCTGTGGCTTCACTGCTACCTTGCTCCGCAGAACCATTCCCCCGACCTCGCCCACGGCCTCGTCCACGTCCCTTTCCGGGAGCCTTGCGCATTTTGAATTCCTAGTTAGAAATTGGCACTGTATACCAGTAGTAAAAATTGTGGGTGCACGTAACCCCAATATATTCTTTGAATTCCCAGTCAGACACTGGCACTATATGGCAGTAGCAAGAAATGAGGGTATTTGTATTCCCAATATACTCTTTGAATTCCCAGTCAGACAATGGCACTGTATACCAGTAGTAAAAATTGTGGGTGCACGTAACCCCAATATATTCTTTGAATTACCAGTCAGAAACTGGCACTATATGGCAGTAGCAAGAAATGAGGGTATTTGTATTCCCAATATACTCTTTGAATTCCCAGTCAGACAATGGCACTGTATACCAGTAGTAAAAATTGTGGGTGCACGTAACCCCAATATATTCTTTGAATTACCAGTCAGAAACTGGCACTATATGGCAGTAGCAAGAAATGAGGGTATTTATAACCCCAATATATTCTTTGAATTCCCAGTCAGACAATGGCACTGTATACCAGTAGTAAAAATTGTGGGTGCACGTAACCCCAATATATTCTTTGAATTCCCAGTCAGAAACTGGCACTATATGGCAGTAGCAAGAAATGAGGGTATTTGTATTCCCAATATACTCTTTGAATTCCCAGTCAGACAATGGCACTGTATACCAGTAGTAAAAATTGTGGGTGCACGTAACCCCAATATATTCTTTGAATTACCAGTCAGAAACTGGCACTATATGGCAGTAGCAAGAAATGAGGGTATTTATAACCCCAATATATTCTTTGAATTCCCAGTCAGACAATGGCACTGTATACCAGTAGTAAAAATTGTGGGTGCACGTAACCCCAATATATTCTTTGAATTCCCAGTCAGAAACTGGCACTATATGGCAGTAGCAAGAAATGAGGGTATTTGTATTCCCAATATACTCTTTGAATTCCCAGTCAGACAATGGCACTGTATACCAGTAGTAAAAATTGTGGGTGCACGTAACCCCAATATATTCTTTGAATTACCAGTCAGAAACTGGCACTATATGGCAGTAGCAAGAAATGAGGGTATTTATAACCCCAATATATTCTTTGAATTCCCAGTCAGACAATGGCACTGTATACCAGTAGTAAAAATTGTGGGTGCACGTAACCCCAATATATTCTTTGAATTCCCAGTCAGAAACTGGCACTATATGGCAGTAGCAAGAAATGAGGGTATTTGTATTCCCAATATACTCTTTGAATTCCCAGTCAGACAATGGCACTGTATACCAGTAGTAAAAATTGTGGGTGCACGTAACCCCAATATATTCTTTGAATTACCAGTCAGAAACTGGCACTATATGGCAGTAGCAAGAAATGAGGGTATTTATAACCCCAATATATTCTTTGAATTCCCAGTCAGACAATGGCACTGTATACCAGTAGTAAAAATTGTGGGTGCACGTAACCCCAATATATTCTTTGAATTACCAGTCAGAAACTGGCACTATATGGCAGTAGCAAGAAATGAGGGTATTTGTATTCCCAATATACTCTTTGAATTCCCAGTCAGACAATGGCACTGTATACCAGTAGTAAAAATTGTGGGTGCACGTAACCCCAATATATTCTTTGAATTACCAGTCAGAAACTGGCACTATATGGCAGTAGCAAGAAATGAGGGTATTTATAACCCCAATATATTCTTTGAATTCCCAGTCAGACAATGGCACTGTATACCAGTAGTAAAAATTGTGGGTGCACGTAACCCCAATATATTCTTTGAATTCCCAGTCAGAAACTGGCACTATATGGCAGTAGCAAGAAATGAGGGTATTTGTATTCCCAATATACTCTTTGAATTCCCAGTCAGACAATGGCACTGTATACCAGTAGTAAAAATTGTGGGTGCACGTAACCCCAATATATTCTTTGAATTACCAGTCAGAAACTGGCACTATATGGCAGTAGCAAGAAATGAGGGTATTTATAACCCCAATATATTCTTTGAATTCCCAGTCAGACAATGGCACTGTATACCAGTAGTAAAAATTGTGGGTGCACGTAACCCCAATATATTCTTTGAATTACCAGTCAGAAACTGGCACTATATGGCAGTAGCAAGAAATGAGGGTATTTGTATTCCCAATATACTCTTTGAATTCCCAGTCAGACAATGGCACTGTATACCAGTAGTAAAAATTGTGGGTGCACGTAACCCCAATATATTCTTTGAATTACCAGTCAGAAACTGGCACTATATGGCAGTAGCAAGAAATGAGGGTATTTGTATTCCCAATATACTCTTTGAATTCCCAGTCAGACAATGGCACTGTATACCAGTAGTAAAAATTGTGGGTGCACGTAACCCCAATATATTCTTTGAATTACCAGTCAGAAACTGGCACTATATGGCAGTAGCAAGAAATGAGGGTATTTATAACCCCAATATATTCTTTGAATTCCCAGTCAGACAATGGCACTGTATACCAGTAGTAAAAATTGTGGGTGCACGTAACCCCAATATATTCTTTGAACTCCCAGTCAGACACTGGCACTATATGGCAGTAGCAAGAAATGAGGGTATTTGTATTCCCAATATATTCTTTGAATTCCCAGTCAGACAATGGCACTGTATACCAGTAGTAAAAATTGTGGGTGCACGTAACCCCAATATATTCTTTGAATTACCAGTCAGACACTGGCACTATATGGCAGTAGCAAGAAATGAGGGTATTTGTATTCCCAATATATTCTTTGAATTCCCAGTCAGACAATGGCACTGTATACCAGTAGTAAAAATTGTGGGTGCACGTAACCCCAATATATTCTTTGAATTCCCAGTCAGACACTGGCACTATATGGCAGTAGCAAGAAATGAGGGTATTTGTATTCCCAATATATTCTTTGAATTCCCAGTCAGACAATGGCACTGTATACCAGTAGTAAAAATTGTGGGTGCACGTAACCCCAATATATTCTTTGAATTACCAGTCAGAAACTGGCACTATATGGCAGTAGCAAGAAATGAGGGTATTTGTATTCCCAATATATTCTTTGAATTCCCAGTCAGACAATGGCACTGTATACCAGTAGTAAAAATTGTGGGTGTATATAGCCCCAATTCTATTGCTAGGGGACTTGCAGGGTATTTCTGGGGTGAAGGTGGGGGGGCACACCGTTGGAACGGGTATCGGGGTATATATCTGGTATACGGGAATACACTGACAGTGTATTCCATTCAGGATCCTGGGAAAGCTGGGTTGCGGCGATTGAGCCCGTCAGTGCCACGTTACACTGACAAGCTTCTCCCTGGAATTTAGCTCTTACAAGAGCTGTTGGTTGTCTTCTCCTTCCTATCCTAGCCTGTCCCTGCCTACCCAGAATCTAAGCCCTAGCTAGCTGGACGGAAACCTCCGTCCTCGGTGAATTGCAAGCTCAGAATGACGCGAACCTGGGCGGCGCTGTTCTTTTAAATTAGAGGTCACATGTTTTCGGCAGCCAATGGGTTTTGCCTACTTTTTTCAACGTCACCGGTGTCGTAGTTCCTGTCCCACCTACCCTGCGCTGTTATTGGAGCAAAAAAGGCGCCAGGGAAGGTGGGAGGGGAATCGAGTAATGGCGCACTTTACCACGCGGTGTTCGATTCGATTCGAACATGCCGAACAGCCTAATATCCGATCGAACATGAGTTCGATAGAACACTGTTCGCTCATCTCTAGTCAACAACACACAATGGTTATAGTAAAATAATACATCTGGCATATTAGCGTGAAGAAAACAAAAAGTCTAAATATTATACAAAATAATTCAGTTCAATCTAAGGTCTCAAAAAAAGGATATTCTTACTATTGCATAACTTTTTTTTTTTTTTTTTTTTTTGTGGAACAATGCTTTATGGTTTTATCCATGCCAGCATCATGACTTTTGCTTATAATCTATAATCTATAGTACGACTGTGTGTTGGGGATCCATCACAGGATGAACTCCAGTGGCTAATAATGGGGCCTGTTGGTGGTCCTTTTGGGTTTTAGTTTTATTGCATGGACTAGCTGCTGTTCTTGCCCTCTAAACTGATGTGGCTTAAATGAAATCCTGGACAACCGTTCTTAACAGATGTGAACAGAGCCTAACACATAAAAATACAACATACATCAAGAAAAAGATATAGCTTAGGGTTGAGCCGATCTTGAGATTTCAGGATCGATTTTAAAATCTGATTTCCGACCATTTTCCAGCCAATCCCGATCGTGATAGTGAAATTTGCTTGATCTCCGATTGGGATCCGATCTTTCCCGATCCCGATCGCTCAACCCTAGTCAATATTTCTCTATGGGAAAAGTCACTTTTAGGGTTGAGCCAATCTTGAGATTTCAAAATCCGATTTCCGATCATTTTCCAGCCGATCCCGATCGCGATCATGAAATTTGTTTGATCGCTGATCAGGATCCGATCCTTCCCGATCCCGATTGTTCAACCCTAATATAGATAGATAGATAGATAGATAGGCAAAAAAGCAAGACAGTATGTAAATCTCTGCCTGTTCGGGCCTCTGCGCCACCCTCTGCTCGCTTGCTGAGGCGCAGGAGGCGTGTGCAGTTTCATAATCTGCTTAAAGTTTTTCGTCGCACTGTGTGAACTCAGCTCTAGTTCTGTGATTGCATTTGCACCACACCCGTCTTTTGCCAATGTTGCCTCTTGCTTGCTGGTTTCTCCTGCTGTTAAATTACTTGTATTCTGATCCTTGACCTCTGGCTTCCCTACTGATTATTCTTTTGGACTCTGATTTGGCACTGCATCTCTCTACTGTTACCGAATCCTGGCTAGCTGACCTCCCTTTGTTGTTCGTCTTGTCTGCGTTTTGTGTTTTACGTATTCAGGGAGGGATTGTCTTCGTGGTTGTCGCCTATTACCTAGGATAGGGTCTGGCAATAGGAAGGGCAAGTTGGGGGCTTCAGCTTAGGACTCACTGTCCCTTGTGCCCCTTCCTCCAGGGTTCACCAGCAGCTTTTGGGGAATTATCATATGGCTATTCCCTAACACAGTACCAACCAGAAGAAGTGAGGTCTTCCCAGAGTTGTAGGACAGAAACCCAGTTGTCCAACCAATAAAAAAGTCCTTCACCAGCATCTTCAAATGATGGAGGAATTTATCGAAACTCATATACAGGTATCTATCTGCCCACTAGCACTTGAAAAAAGGTCCCTGTAAGTTCTGTATACTGTATGGTCTTGGCTCCAATACATTGCTTCATCATATAAGGACTTTTTTCTTGCTACATAGATAGCATTAAAGTAGAATTATACTATGTACATTGGAATTGATGTGATAATCAGGGTGTAAAATTATTTAGATGCCAATTTGTCTAAAGTACAGAGAATATTGGTTTCTTCCATTTAGCCATCTTAACAAGCAGACCACAAACTTTTAATTGGATTCAAGCCATTGGAAATCAGCAAGAGTCCCCATGGACACAGATGAGAGCCAGCATGGGGTCTGCATATGCTTTGTATTAATTCAATAATATTTCTAATAATGCATCTTAAAAGTTTGCATGCACAAGATTAGGAGAAGCAGTCCTAGCTCCGTACAGACACCCCAGCGAGCACCAACACTGTGTTAGCCCCTATTGTCTCTCTTTTCACCATTTCCATTTCTTTTGCCTGTGTTTTGTTTTAATCTCACAGCAGCCTGTGCATTCTTTGGATCAGAGCTTGTAATGATTGCAGCCTACTTTGAGCGCTGACCTGTTCCCCAATGTGTGTCGCTAAGTGATAACCTATTAATGTGTTTGTTTGTTGTGCTGTATCTTTTATTTCACATCTTCCAGATCTAGCAAAAATAAAAGATGCACTAGACGGAGAATAAGGAAACATTTTAAATCACATAGTAACTTTTCTTCATGACTGATAAGACTGTATTCTTCATCATTATGTCTATAGAGTTGGTAGAGCTGAATTAAGATGTTTCCTCTGAAGCT
The DNA here is from genome assembly GCF_031893055.1 of Leptodactylus fuscus. Classification (NCBI taxonomy): domain Eukaryota; kingdom Metazoa; phylum Chordata; class Amphibia; order Anura; family Leptodactylidae; genus Leptodactylus; species Leptodactylus fuscus. Next base: position 57,474,223 of record NC_134269.1, read on the forward strand.
TTTGTTGCATAAGGTTGAAGTGTTATATGTAGGGTTGAGCGATCGTGTTCGGAAAAAATCGGATTCCGATCGTCGATCGAGAAAATTTCACGATCGATATCAGAATTCCGAACACGATCTTTTTAGGTGGGATCGAGATCGGTAGTATTTCCCACAATGCCTTCACACTGAGTATACGCTATATACTCAGTGTGAAGGCTCTGCTGCGGTTCCATAGGAATGAATGGAAGCAGCTGGCACACAGCCTTAACTCCCTGCGTGCCGGCTGCCTCCATTCATTCTAATGGGAGACTAAAGTAGCATCTCTAGTAGCTACTTACCTCCAGAGATGGCTGCTCCGCTGCTGTTCGCCTTGCTGCCGCTCCAGCTGCAGTCTTCTTCTCCCTTCGCTGCCCCCTCCCTGCCAGGTTAGGAGAGTGTGGGCGGGTACAGGGCGGGGAGACGTGACGTCTCCCCTCCCAGTCTCGCCCACAGCGATTGCTTTTAAAATCTGATTTCCGATTAATAAAAAAATCCCATTGACTTGCATTGGGATCGGAATTGGGATCGAGATCAGGTTCAAATGAAAAATGATTGGAAATCGGATTTTAAAATCGATCCTGAAAAGTCAAGATCGGCTCAACCCTAGTTATATGTGAAAATATACGGCATCAGTTCATGATGTGTGACGGACTTATCACAGTACCTTTGGCTTTTACCTTGCCTGGTGTTGAAGTCCCCTGCACAGATTTGTAAAGTTATGGCATATCCTAACAATACACCACCACATCTAATGATAAGAAAGTCAATTTAAGCTAGGGCCCCACTAAGCAAGCTGCAGCCAAAAAGTGAAGTGGAAAACACTTCATCACATCGCCTTTCATAGAAAGTCCGCAGAGTTTTCCTCATACTTATATGGAAAAGGCCAGCATTTCTGTAGGTCTAATTCATACAAACATGGCGTTTTTTGAAATTGCAGCATTTTTGCTGCACGTATTTTTCTGCTATGAGTGGATGGGATTAGCCCCATCTTCACAAGTACTGTAAAACAAAACAGTCTTGGCTGCAATATTTCCACTGGGGTAAAATCTGTGGTGTTTTAGCAACATGGGACCCCTGGCCTTAAAGATATTTTATCTATCTATCTATCTATCTATCTATCTATCTATCTATCTATCTATCTATCTATCATTGTGAAAACATTAACTAATACAATGTGCACACATTTTTCCATTCAGTTAAGTCTCCTCTCCACCGATCCCTGAATCTACCTTCCATTCTTTATTGAGAATTTTATGTGATGATGTAAGCTCCACAGTGATGTCATTTGCAATAAATATCATGTTATCTTGATAATTTCGAGACAGGAATTTTTTTTATAGATGCAAAAGTATAAAATGTTTAAAAAAATGTTATATATAATGCTTTGCTTTGAAAGAAAAGGCTGCTTTAACACACTGATTCTGAACCACTTTTATCCAGTGCTACTTATCTGAATATAAAACAATAATAATACAGGAATAGAACGCCAACTGATCTGACATTGATCTATCTGTAGAATATCTCATCAATATTTTTAGCCCAGAAAACCATTTTAAGTGGTCTGTGAGTAGTAAATAAATATGACATTTATGCCACAAAATTTCCCCTACTATAGATGGCTATGCATTAGAAATACACCATGTGATCAAAAGTATCCGGACAAATGGCTGAAAATTACTTACAAGTTCGTGGCGCCCTCCATCAGTAATGCTGGAATTCAATATGGTGTTGGCCCATCCTTAGCCTTGATGACAGCTTCCACTCTCACAGGCATATGTTCAATCAGGTGCTGGAAGGTTTCTTGGGGAATGGCTTCCCATTCTTTACCGCACTGAGGAGAGGTATTGATGTAGGTTGGTGAGGCCTGGCATGGAGTCGGCGTTCCAAAACATCCCAAAGGTGTTTTATAGGATTTAAGTCAGGCCAGTCTATTACAGAGATGTTATTGTCGTGTAACCACTCCGCCACTGGCCGTGCAGTATGAACATGTGCTCGATGGTGTTGAAAGACGCAATCGCCATTCCCGAATTGCTCTTCAACAGTGGGAAGCAAGAAGGTGTTTAAAACATCAATGTATGCCTGTGCTGTGATAGTGCCACGCAAAACAACAAGGGGTGCAAGCTCCCTCCATGAAAAAAAGACCACACCATAACACCACCGCCTCCAAATTTTACTGTTTGCTCTACACACGCTGGAGCACTAAGAGAGGGACTTAATACTGTGGGGCAGTTGGAAGGGAACATTATAATGTAGGGACATATAATGTACGGGTGACTGTAGGAGGATTATACTTTGTGGGGGCACATGGGGTGCACATGTGGGTTGAACTAAATTTGCTGCGGCGCACATGGTCCTCAAGAATAGTTTCAATTTCTTATGCAGCCCCATGGGAAAATTAATTTCCCACCCCTGCCCTAGAGTATAATGATCAGAGGCCATCGGAAGGTGAGGGAACATAAAAAAAAACACTGTTACTTACCTCTCTTGCACTCCAGCAGCCTGCAGGCCTGTTTGGTGATGTCCCAAACCTCACCTGGGCCAGGTTAGTGTCATTATGCATAGTGACGCTGGACTGGCTCATGTGATGCCTTGTCCAATATTGAAGACAGCTGAAAGGAGTGGGGAGTTACGGGGGAGTCAGGGAAAGGTAAGTAACATTGTTTTTTATGTTTGCATCCTCCCCTGGGTCTGAAAAGACCCCAGAGTATAATAACTGTTCATGGGCGGTCTCCAATGGGGCACAATACTATGTGAAGGAACCACTATAGGGCATAATACTGTGTGCAGGGGCCACTATGGGGCATAATACTGTGTGCAGGGGCCACTATGGGGCATAATAGTGTGTGCAGGGGCCACTATGGGGCATAATAATGTGTGAAGGCCACTATGGGGCATAATAGTGTGTGCAGGGGCCACTATGGGGCATAATAGTGTGTGCAGGAATGCGGTTTGTGCAGGGGGAGGGGGGTCAGGTGTGGGGGTAGGGGCATGTCAAAAGTTTGCCTTGGGGTGCAGCTATTCCTAGTTACTCTATCTATCTCTCTATCCATCCATCATTTATTTCTCTATAACACTGTGGTATAGTTTCCTTATTATTATTTTTTACTAACAGATTTTCATCAGAATGTGGTGAAGTTTACACAACCAGAGCTCTAAACTACAGAAATTATATATGTAGCATAAACCTATAAAAAGAGTGAAAACTCTTGATACTGTAAATCAATGGAAATTATGGAAAAATCTTTCATTACATCCCATAATGTGAGGACAAACTATATGTAGATTGTGCTGTATTGATTATTTGTCCATCTGTAAGAAATTTACATTGGACATCCTCAGATATATCAATGGCTTTCCTGTAAACTAAAGAACATAAATGTTCAAAATAAAGATCCATGTAAGGATTAGTTACTATGGTCTTCTAACTAAAGGAGGGAATGATTATTCTATGGGTTGATATCATTGCAGTGATTTTTTTTTTTTTTTAAAAAAGCACAGATTATCTTTTCTTTTTACAATTCATTACATAACACTGTTTACAGATATAGCAGAGCTGATTTTATCACATGTAGCACACCAACTGCATGATGACATTTCCACCAATTAAATTGTCAGATTATAGAATAGAAATTAATACTCTTTATTAGAGATGAGCAAGTAGTGAAATATTTGAGATTTTTGTTAATTTGTTAATTTTGATAATTGTTTCGAGTAGAGCCTCAATATTCGACTACTCAATCGAATATCGAATCCCATTATAGTCTATGGGAAAAAATGCTCATTTCAGGGGAAACCACTATTCCACTAAAGGAGAGTCACCAAGTCCATGAATCATTTGTGCGGGCAGTGCACGGCAAGCATACGGAGCCCATTATATGCTACGAGGTCCGTGTGCTTAACTGTCCAGCGCTTGCAGTTGCGCTGATATTCCGTTCGGGGTGGAGTCCTCCTGCGGACTCCTTCTGGACAGGAGGTAAGCACTAATGTGAATTGGCCCTTACTCGTCCTGCAGAACCAGCTTTGATTGGCCGAATGCTATACACTGTATAGCATTCGGCCAATCAACGCTGGTTCTGCAGCAGGCTCATCTTTGTTAGTCGAACCACAATGAAAAGTGCTGTGGTCCGATCTTAGACTCCGCCTCGTCACAGACGAGCCTCCGGCAGAACCAGCATTGATTGGCTGAATGCTGTACACTGTATAGCGTTCGGCCAATCAACGCTGGTCAATGCATTCTTATGAGAAAAAGACTGCTCCCTCATAACCGCAAGCTACCAGCTCTCCCGACTAGCAAAAAATGCTATTTGGCCAATCAATGCTGGCTCTGAATCAAATAATCTGTTGCACCAAATCTCATAGATTGTAAGCACTTGCGAGCAGGGCCCTCAGTCCCATTGTGTGAAATGATTCTCTTTGTAATGTATCTGTCTGTATTTTAAGCCTACAAATTGTACAGCGCTGCGGAATATGTTGGCGCTATATAAATAAAATGTATTATCATTATTATTATTATTATTATTATTATTATTATTATTAAATCTTTACTGCGAATAGGAGTAGTATTCGATAGAGTATGAGTATTTTGAATACCGTAATATTCATTCGAATACCTACTCGATCGAATACTACTCGCTCATCTCTACTCTTTATCATTTTATTATTCTTTGCACTCTGTGTACTTCATATCTTTTCCCATTCCATAACCAACATTTGGTTGTGGAAGTGAAATCCTGTTGTGGAACCTGGCACCGAGACATCGGTGTGTTGGTTTATCCAGTTGGATGCACTGATTATAGCTTCAAAACAGAAAAAAGAAACAACGCCGAGCGGCACATAGCGTGATACTGTGTTGTGCATGAGACAGACAGGTGTGTGAAAAAAAACACGCAGGTGCATTCTAGGAAAATCTTATCAGATCCCACAAGAGAATAGGAGAAATAGACAAGTATTGGGGGACAATATCCCGAGGTAATGGAAATGTTTGATGTTTCAATTGGCCTCTCACCTGATGTAGTTGTGAAAAATCACAACTACTATATGTGCTTATCACACCAACACATGCGCTTATCTCTTTAACACTCGAAAAAGGAGACACAGTCTCCAAAACGCGTTGTTTGTTTGAGCCTACAAATAACCATCAGATTTTCCTTAAGAAGCATGGATATCTCTCTTCAGTGGAGCTTCCAAACTCCTTCTTCCTCATTCCATAATCAAGGCTCTCTTACATCAACCCATACCTCTGCCATGCCCGTTCCATGATCTAGATAGCTTCATACATAGTGTATGAGAAAAAAAAATTATATCCAGCACAACAATTGGTCCGAATAAAACGTAGCCTTTAATAGATAGGGACATTTGGTCCCATAAAAAACCTAAACACAGACATCGAGCAGAAAGCAAATTCAACGTTGTTTTAAAAAGATTCATGTGAACATACCAGACTGACAGTGATGTCGTGACATGCTGACCCGCTGACGCTTTTCAGAGCCGGAGCTCCTTACTCATAGCGATACCTACCAGTGTGCTCTAACTGCTATATATACTCTAAACGTCTCTAATTAGACGTAATTGTTGCACCTGGCACAAACAACAAGCATACGTCACACAATGAAACAATGATTAAAGAAACAAAAAATGAAAAATAAAAAATGATGATTGTTGTGCTGGATATAATTTTTTTTCTCATGCACTATGTTCTTTGCCTAAACCCAGTAGGCTGTATCTGTGCATAACAGATGTCCCATATATAAGCACTTTATCAGAGCATAGAGCTGTGGACTGTTCATGACTAGGGTTGAGCCGATCCTGACTTTTCAGGATCGATTTTAAAATCCGATTTCCGATCATTTTTCATTCGAACCCGATCTCAATCCCAATTCCGATCCCAATGCAAGTCAATGGGATTTTTTTATTAATCGGAGATCGGATTTTAAAAGCAATGCTATTCACTATACAGCATGGAATCTAACAATTGTTAGAATCCACGCTCTGTAGTGAATCACTAAGTAGCCAGAGGATATTTTTTTTAATACTCTGGCTACTTAGTCCCCCCTGGTGTCCACTTACCTCCAGAGATGGCTGCTCCGCTGTTCTTCGCCTCGCTGCCGCACCAGCTGCAGTCTTCTTCTCCCTTCGCTGCCCCCTCCCTGCCAGGTTAGGACAGTGTGGGCGGGTTAGGAGAGTGTGGTCGGGTACTGGGAGGGGAGACGTCACGTCTCCCCGCCCTGTACCCGCCCACACTCTCCTAACCTGGCAGGGAGGGGGCAGTGAGGTGAAGAAGACTGCAGCTGGAGCGGCAGCGAGGTGAAGAGTAGCGGAGCAGCCATCTCTGGAGGTAAGTAGCTACTAGAGATGTTACTTTAGTCTCCCATTAGAATGAATGGAAGCAGCCGGCGCGCAGGGGGTTAAGGCTGTGTGTCGGCTGCTTCCATTCATTCTTATGGAACTGCAGTGGAGCTTTCACACTGAGTATACACTATATACTCAGTGTGAAGGCATTGTGGGAAATACTACCGATCTCGATCCCACCTAAAAAGATCGTGTTCAGAATTCCGATTGCGATCGTGAAATTTTCTCGATCGCCGATCGGAATCCAATTTTTTCCGAACACGATCGCTCAACCCTATTCATGACTTTTTGAGCCTCATACATACCCTAGCTCTTCCATGCCCGTTCCATAACCTAGGAAACCTCACACACACCCATAGCTCTGCCATGCCTGTTTCATAATAAAAGAAGCTTCAGACCAACTCACACCTCTGCTATGTTTGACAGAGGGCATTAAGCACCAAATACCACACTCTTACACTCATCAGTCTATAAGAATAATTTGGATCCTCTATTGTATTTTCCTTTGGCCCAGGTCAACCCTATCTGTTTTACGGATGGTTTTCTTGAATCAGCCACAAGCTCAAAAAACCTGGAGAGCGCTTGTTTTCATCATACAGATATTCTTATAGTGAACCTGTCAGGTGTTTTTTGAAGTCACATCACATGATGTAATAGATTTAGGGGTATATGCATGATTTTCCAGGAGGTCATGGGGTGCTTTGGTGTTTGGCACACAGTTATAATGCCCCCACACCGTTTTAGTACCCCCACACAGTATATTGTTTCATAAGTGTCCCTAAATATTATAGTACTCCCTAATGCTTCAGCTCAGCCCCCAAACAGTAATATTGCCCCAACTCCCACCTAGTATAATGCCCCCATCCCCTGCTCTGTGTAACACCCCTGCTTCCACATAGCACAGGGCTTAAGCAGTGTGCGGTGAATATGCTTCTCAATATTGACGGCTCTTAAACATCTTTGCTCCTTTTGTCCTCATGGCACCATCAAGCACTACATCAGAGCAACACTGGCACCAGAATGAAATGTGGGAAGCACCACTGCATATATAAAGATATAGTAGGTATAGTAGTCATATGTGAAGAATATATACTGTAATATTAAAGTATACATTTGTGAAATTTAGATTCAAAGAACACCAAAAAAAACAAGATAGCCGCGTTCCGTAATGCTGACCCAGTGAGCTTGGGGTCGGGAAGGACCCACCAAGGTGCTAGTCAAATTCAGAAGACAGGATGGCAAACTTCTTCAGAGAAGTAATTCAAATTCTCAAGAACTTAGGAGGGGAACGACCACTGGCTTGCATCTACCAGGTGCTTCTGGAGCCATAACAGGTCAAGGTGAGTAGTAAGGAGAAAGGCAATTACCAATGACACCAGCATGTACAAGAATCAATACAACCGTGGAACTTGGTAAAACATGGGATATTTATTGGTAAAGATAATGTGTTTCTGGGTTTTTCACATGGTAATTAAAGTGGGTTCCTTCATCAGATCCAAAATATGATTTCTTGCAGAATTCAGACTAACGTGCTGCAACACCAACAGGCGTTGGATAAATAGTACTGTGCAAAAGTTTCAGATATAGAATAAAAACTAAGAATGCTTTCAAATATAGAAGTGTTAACAGTTTATTTTTTAAATGAACAAAATGCAAAGATAATGAATAGAGATGAGCGAACACCATTCGATCGAATAGATATTTGATCGAATATCAGGCCGTTCGAGGTATTCGATTACAATTGAATACCACGAGGCAAACGCAGTAAAAATTGGTATCCCCTCCCACCTTCCCTGGCACGTTTTTTGCACCAATAATTGTGCAGGGAAGGTGGGACAGGAACTATGACAACAGAGGCACACTCAGCACTGCTACATCAGATGAACAGAGCTGAGTGTGCAGCAGGGTTCAACGCACACTCAGCACTGCTGAGGAATTGGCGGCCGAAATCAGGTGACCTCCACTATCACTTTAATGGTGGATTTAACATTCAATTAATATGAGACTGTGAACTATGTGACTGTAAGACAGGGACAGATCTACAGGCAGGGTTAGCTAGGGATTACCTTTATTTAGGGGGGATTGTTACTCACCCAGCTCTTTGGGGCTCTATCTGGTCGGGATCCCTGTCAGCTTGCGATATGCGCGAGCTGACTTTTTCCCATAGGAATGCATTGACCAGCGTTGATTGGCCAGTGTTCAGCATTCAGCCAATCAACACTGGTTCTTCCGAAGGAGGCGGAGTCTAAGATCCATCCACAACAGTTTCCATTGTGGTCTGATCTCAGATGTAGCAGTGCTGACACAACACTGCTACACGGAGAAGCGGCAGAGCTCAGCACACACAGAGATGCAGCAGAGCTGAGTGTGCAGAAGGGTTCAATGCACACTCAGCACTGCTACATCTGATGTAGCAGTGCTGAGTGTGCGTTGAACCCTTCTGCACACTCAGCTCTGTTCATCTGATGTAGTAGTGCTGAGTGTGCGTTGAACCATGCTGCACACTCAGCTCTGCTGCATCTGATGTAGCAGTGCTGAGTGTGCGTTGAACCATGCTGCACACTCAGCTCTGCTGCATCTCTGTGTGTGCTAAGCTCTGCAGCTTCTCCGTGTAGCAGTGCTGTGTCAGCACTGCTACATCTGAGATCGGACCACAATGGAAACTGCTGTGGACGGATCTTAGACTCCGCCTCATGCGGAAGAACCAGCGTTGATTTGCCGAATTTGCATTCCTATGAGAAAAAGTCAGCTCCCGCATAACGCAAGCTGACAGGGAACCCGACGTAATACAGTGACTTGGGCATGTCAGATGCCCCCAGACATGCTTCCCCTGCTGTCCCAGTTTCATTACAGGGTGTTGGCATCATTTCCTGGGGTGTCATAGTGGACTTGGTGACTCTCCTGAGTCGAATGGTGAGATCCCCTGAAACGAAGCATTTTTCCCCATAGACTATAATGGGGTTTGATATTCGTTCGAATAGTCGAATATTGAGCGGCTATTTGAAACGAATATCGAATATTTTACTGTTCGCTCAACTCTAATAATGAACATAAGAAAAATCTAAATATATATTTTGCTATTTTCATATAAATCCGCATGTTCTGCATAGCCATACAGAGCAGGCATATTTACTATTTTCTCACACTGGGATTTAGTCATGTATATTTTCGTGGTTCCACAAGCTATGACTTCACTGGACTTCGAAGCAGGATGGATCCCTGAATTCCTCTTTACCTGTCTGCTCTGAAAGCATAGGTTTGACATTGACTTAATGTGTGTATTTGATGTACTGTACAGTGCTTAGCAATGTAATTTCATGATATCTTAGTAATTCATATATGCAGTCATCTTATATGTAGTATCCTTTTAATGTTAATGGACCTTATTCGTGCAGTTCTGAAGAGTTGGGGATGAAGAGGCTCCAGGCTCTTTTAGTTAATGTCTTGTATGGATGTACACTACTGATTAGAACAGGCCTAGTTAGAGATGTGTTAGAATTAGTAGCTGTAATACATCCTCCGCAGTCCCCTGGGAAAGATATTCACCTCCTCATTGATAAGTGAACATCAAAACCTAATTGCAGAGGTAACAGTTCTAACACTGGAAAGGTAATTGTGCTGGAGATCTCACACCTTTATCTCCAACACACTTATTAAGACTGGGATATTGTTAATTAAAGTCAGAAAAGTAACAAAAAGTGAAGTACTTTTTATAAACATTAAGATACTATTTGACATAATTGGTGTAATTATCTGGATCTTCTGGAAGTTTCAGACTTTTGCTTTATACTATAAGTTTTGCACAAAAAGGACGGCATTGATATATACAAATGAACAGACCATTACCTTTCTTCTTGGCTGGACATGTCCAGTCACTGGATGCGTGTTATAAGATGATTGTATTGTCATTTTGTATCACAAAGTGATATCATATATGGGTCCTTGTGTGGCCACCCACTAGTCATGTTGTGAATTGCTGCTTTTTAAGGGGCACGTTGCAATTACTGAGGGGGAAATGGGGGTTTTAAGACTAGAACGTTGGGCTGTTTTTTTAATACTGTTAATGTTTTGCAGCAAATGTGCCAAATTATTAAGAGAGTCCTTCTAGTTTTCTGGTGCAAGTTACAGTAGGTCTGTCAAGCCAAGGCAATTGTTGTCCCAGTGTTGCGCAAACATAGTTTTTCTCTAATTCTGCCCTATTCTGAATTTTAACAGCTTTTAAGTATAAGTACAATTTGTCCCACAACATTTGTTGCCGAAGTTGTTGTTGTCTGTTGTGTAAAGAATCTATAGTGTACAAAACACCATAAAAATCTGCATTAGACAATAATATGGATGTATCAGATATGATAAATAACCTGAATAAAGAGCTGGTTTGTATTGTTTGATGATGACTGTGACGGCCTCTGCAAGTGGCTCATGCACAGAACACAGGCTACCATAAACAGCGATCATGTCATAGTGTTACCTTTGAGAAATCCGATGGAATTTAGAGTTTTGCAGATTATTACTGAAATCTCTTGCTCTTTTGCACAATACATTCTGAAATATACCAATCAAAGTAACCCGTAGGTGGAGATTTACTGCACTTCTTCTTGTAATCCAATGGGACCAATACTGCATGCTGATAATTGATATGTCTACAATAACAAAACTGTAATTTCCAAAGCAACAGAAACAGTGCATCAGGCAGGATATTTCTCACACATGACTGTTTTCTCACCAGATGGGCATTATTACAACACTCTTACTGTTTGATGAATTTCTTATTGGCAATAATGCAAGCGCTGTACCATTCACATTTTTCTTATAGTCAGAATTTTTCAATGATAAATTATTTCTAGAATACAGTATAAAAACATTTCATGGATGTTGCAAACCAAATGATTGTTATTAAATCTGAAGTAATTTTATAAAGTAACATTTGGGGACAGAAGTTCTAATTTAAAGCTTCATTTGCCAAAAAAATGCATTAAGGTTAAGACCCCATGTTGCGGGCTGCAGCAAAAAAAGCCCTTTGGGAAAAACTGTGGCAGCAACGCACCATGGCTTTTCATACAGCCCTTTTCATAGAATGTCCTCAGAGGTTTCCTCTGCAGACTTTCTGCTTTCATTGTACCTATAGGGAAAATGCCAGCGTTTACGTAGGTAGAATTGACATGCTGCAATTTTCAAAATGGCAACGTTTTGGAAATTGCAGCACATCTTCAGTGTGTATTTTTGTTGCTAGAATCCCATCCTTCTTGCAAGCGACTGTAAAACACTGCATTTATACCATGTGGGGTACCAACTTAAAGGGGTTATCCATGGTGTAATAAAGCTTACCAATGTATTCCCTGTACTGGTTAATCTTTATTACTAGCATACCCTCTGGTTTTCCCAGAAACTCAAAGTTACCTGTGTGTAGGGCAATCGGGAAGACTGGAACTGTTCTTCTTCTTCCTCTCCTTATAACTCTCTTATGTATAGGAGTATACACTCACCGGCCACTTTATTAGGTACACCATGCTAGTAACGGGTTGGACCCCCTTTTGCCTTCAGAACTGCCTCAATTCTTCGTGGCATAGATTCAACAAGGTGCTGGAAGCATTCCTCAGAGATTTTGGTCCATATTGACATGATGGCATCACACAGTTGCCGCAGATTTGTCGGCTGCACATCCATGATGCGAATCTCCCGTTCCACCACATCCCAAAGATGCTCTATTGGATTGAGATCTGGTGACTGTGGAGGCCATTGGAGTACAGTGAACTCATTGTCATGTTCAAGAAACCAGTCTGAGATGATTCCAGCTTTATGACATGGCGCATTATCCTGCTGAAAGATGTTGGGTACATTGTGGTCATAAAGGGATGGACATGGTCAGCAACAATACTCAGGTAGGCTTTGGCGTTGCAACGATGCTCAATTGGTACCAAGGGGCCCAAAGAGTGCCAAGAAAATATTCCCCACACCATGACACCACCACCACCAGCCTGAACCGTTGATACAAGGCAGGATGGATCCATGCTTTCATGTTGTTGACGCCAAATTCTGACCCTACCATCCGAATGTCGCAGCAGAAATCGAGACTCATCAGACCAGGCAACGTTTTTCCAATCTTCAATTGTCCAATTTCGATGAGCTTGTGCAAATTGTAGCCTCAGTTTCCTGTTCTTAGCTGAAAGGAGTGGCACCCGGTGTGGTCTTCTGCTGCTGTAGCCCATCTGCCTCAAAGTTCGACGTACTGTGCGTTCAGAGATGCTCTTCTGACTACCTTGGTTGTAACGGGTGGCTATTTGAGTCACTGTTGCCTTTCTATCAGCTCGAACCAGTCTGGCCATTCTCCTCTGACCTCTGGCATCAACAACGCATTTCCGCCCACAGAACTGCCGCTCACTGGATGTTTTTTCTTTTTCGGACCATTCTCTGTAAACCCTAGAGATGGTTGTGCATGAAAATCCCAGTAGATCAGCAGTTTCTGAAATACTCAGACCAGCCCTTCTGGCACCAACAACCATGCCACGTTCAAAGGCACTCAAATCACCTTTCTTCCCCATACTGATGCTCGGTTTGAACTGCAGGAGATTGTCTTGACCATGTCTACATGCCTATATGCACTGAGTTGCCGCCATGTGATTGGCTGATTAGAAATTAAGAGTTAACGAGCAGTTGGACAGGTGTACCTAATAAAGTGGCCGGTGAGTGTAGGTCTCATGACCAACTGTACTCAAGAGTCCTGAAGCCTAAATAGAGAGAAGTCAGTGGATTCGGTGAGAGTTGAAGTGGCTACAGGGAAGTAAAGGAAGAAGACTACCCCAGCTATCCTTCACACAGGTAACTTTGGGGTTCTGGGAGGACTGGAGTGCTGTACATCAGTAATAAAGCTTAAACAGGGCAGGAAATCCACTGGTCAGCCTTATTACTCCCCGGATAAGTCCTTCAATTAAAACCAGTAGATAAACATATATATATATATATATATATATATATATATATATATATATATATATGTTCTTTAAATCATACTTTATATAGATGACTTACATGCATGTATTTGGCTGAGTAAACAACCTAAACATGCATCTGCTGCTATGCCAATATTCCCTGCCATGTCAATGAACCTCTATTGTCTTTTCTGCTATTATAAATGATAATAATTAAAGCCAAATACACAATAATTAGTCACACTAGGCTTATCCATCTGGTGTACCTGCATACCATCACTCTGTCTGTGAAAGTGATGACAAGCAGCATATTGTAGCACGTCCTAGAAAAGCATCATCTGAACTGGAGGAAGGGAGTTGATAAATAAGAAAGGATAGGTCACAAAATAGGAAGGAGTTTTACATTTTAATGCAGACCTTATTAAGATTGAGGCCACACATGGTGGAAAAGCTACATTTTTTGTTGTAGATATAGATTATTTTTTTTTTTTACAAAACCTGGCCACTTCTAAAATGACCTAAAATTCATTATGTGATACTGTACAATGAAACAAGAATATAGAAGTAAGTAAAATAAATAAATAATTCTGCCATAACTAATTTCCTTTCCTTCTCCTCCAATTTCTTGACTTTAAGGAGTCTTCTGGTCTCAAAAGCCCAATGACATATCTGATAGGCGCTGACCATTTTGATGTTTAGTCATGTCAGTTCAGCCATTCAAAAGATATAAGCTCTTGTAGTGTTGATATAATTGATATAAACTATGGTTTCTCAGAGAACGGAGACTCGTGTGCTGTATGTCCTGATGTGTTACTGTCCACTTGGCTAACAGACCCTCATTAACAGGGCTTATAGCTTTGGAATGGCTGAACAGATAGGGATAAACAAAATGCTCAGGGTGACAGTGCCAGATGACAGATATGGCATTGGGATTTTAGACACGGTGACTGGTCATCTTTAAGGTAAATACTGCTTGGCTCTGTTGTTTGAAGCAAATGGGACCAACGTAACTACAACCTCAGGGGTATACCTAAAGGTGGTGCAAGGGAAGAATAATATCTGGACCCTTGCTCACACTTCCAAATTTGGTTTTGGGCTTTGCTGCAGGGAATCTCCATGTTATTATCCCAAGAATGGTTTTCATTATCAACTGTTAATGACAGCTGAGCTGATGACCCCAAAAGCTGTACAGAATCTGTAGGCAGAAGACAAAGTAAGTTGGCCAGAGTTTGGGCAACAATATTACCAGTACAATGGTAATGAAGTGACAGGTTAGGACAAGCAGCAGACAGATAGACAAGATTAAAGAACTTTATACGAGTAAGAAAGCTCTGTAGCAGTTACTGATACCTAATAAACTTTATTGCTCAGGCACTGGTGACTGCAGAAAGGACTCTTAAAGTATACCTAAACTATTAAAGAACTTTTGTTTTATTTATACAATTTGCAATATTCTTCATTAATGGATTGTGGCCCATTTCCATGATGTTCTACACTGAAATTCGCTTTCTGTATTTTTTCCCATTATTAACAACAAAAATCCTTACTGCTCCTAACTGTGAATAAAAAGAATATGGGTATAATACAGAGAATATGGGGCTAGATGAGAGTCACTTTAAATGTGTATATTTCATGTATTAAAGAAGGTAGAACAGTAGTTCTGGTGTCCTATGAAAGATGAGATTCAGACCAAGATTGTAGTTGCAATTGGGAACAGCTGCATATAAAGGACAATCTTAACTGAGTTTTTAATTGGCAGCAGAAACCTACACAGTGCCACTGCTATTACTAATAGCTATATGCTATATGCATTGCCACCCAATATCAGCGTCAAACTTCCAGAGGCTTCTGGAACTGTTAATCTGTGCGGGGTTTGAGTGTTGGAGCCTGACATATCACATACTGAGGACCCAGTGTGAAAGATCAATTTAGGGTCAGCAAACCCTTTTAATGAAACAAATTCTTCAAGAAAATCAAAAGTTGTTTGAAAGTTTAGGTTCGCTTTAAGACACCAAGGGCAGTAGGAGATCGGACGAAAAGGAAGGACGTTGCAAAAGAGCATAGCATTAGTCATCCCTGCACAAGAGAAGTGGCCTAGAGGAAGATATCGGGTTGAGTAGCCCAGGACCAGTAAACTGAGTAAGTCGAGGACAGGAGTGGGTCAGGGGAGTGTCAAGCAGAAGAATACTGGCCAGAGGCAGACGTGGGGCAGCTGACCTTGTACTATTTGCCACAATGTAGATTTCAGGAAGACAAAAAAAATTAACAAAATAATAAAGACCAAAAAAACTCACTGTCTCATTGTGTCACCTCTACATAAACTAATGCACCTTTCTATTGTTTGCAAATCTTTCATTGTTCTTCTGTTCTTTATAAGTAATGTGTAACAGCGGCCGCGGCGCACATACCTACAGGTAGAGGATTCTATTAATAAACAGCCCCCAGGAATATCACATGGTCATATAAATTCACTTCAGACAGAAGCAGATGGCAGAGGATGAAGGGACTAGAAAAAGATTGAGTAGGATCATTGTGACTGTGTGCACTGGGGTTTATCCTAAATAATGGATTTATGTATGTCAATATATACACCTTGTTTATACATATACAAAGAATATGCTCCGAGGTAATGACCTGGCGCTACGGCCGGTGGGCAAAGGATGAGCACATTTAGCGAGAGACGACCTTTAGACTTGTGAAGAACCAAACATAGACTGGAAAAGCTTTAACTATCGACCCAAAGGGAACTACACGAGACAAGGCGAGGTAAGGGTAAAAATCTTCAAAACACTAAACTTTATTATCACGTCCCTTCATCTCTTTACAGTGCGGAAAGTTACCATAGTAACACAGGTTTGACCTCTTACCAAGCACGAAAAGGTAGAGAAAGGAAGGAACCCTTTAATGTGGGATGAATATCAGGCGGTCTATACCAAAATCACTGCATAGAGACCAGGCCTTGAATGTACTGCTGACCTCTCCATATAGTGAGGCAAGAAGACACGGAGACTCATCGTTGACATCTTTATTTCTAAAATTCTGCATCCTACTGACTGGCAGTCATTGGGTTAAGCCCGCTGCTTTTGGTTCTGCAGATGACTCTGGTTCTATCAGTAAGGGATCTAAATCCTGGCCCTGCCTGGGGCAGACGCCGCATCACATATTGAGCAGGGGCCAATGTGTCTAAAGCACTTTAAGCATTAATAATACACCATAGTCAGGAACCTAAAGCCACAGTGCAGCAATGCATAACTTAGGCCATACAGTATTGTGGGACTGACAGGAAAACCCTATTACAGTTTTTCCCAGAACTAACAATTTGCCTCATGTTCACTTCCTACGGCTCAGGCCATTGCATTGGCTCGGGATTTTTTTTTTCATTGCAAAACCACGGGCAGGAAATCAAAATATTGATTGAGCTTAAACTTAAACCACATTACAATCCATTATTGGTTTCCCGGCCATATGTGCAACTGTAAAGGGTAAATTCATTTATATTCATTAATATGTTCAAGTCCCTGTCTCCAATAAACAGCTGTTTGCATTGCTGACAGAGGTAGACAGAGCAGCATGCAATAATTATCTTGCCAATTAACCCACTCCGTTCCACCAGAACATCTTAAAGGCAAGAAAACCTCATACTGTGCCTATTGTGTCATATCAGAACACCTGAAGGTTAACACAGGCATGTTTGTAGAACCCTGTGTCATCAGAACCAGCAGATGAAGAGATTGACTAGTCAAGATTTTTTGTAGACGTATAATTTTAATAAAATATTTAAATATCCTAGAGCAAAATTTCCTCCTCGAATTGTGCATGTATGTGGCTGCAAAAACATGTTGAGTCACATACTGACCAGGAAAAAATGAGTCAAAAAAAATTCTAGATCTAGCAATTAGATTAATAGAAATTATTTAGTTTACTTATATGGTGCAGTGCTTTACAGACATTGTCATGACTTACCACTGTCCCAGCGCGAGCTCACAATCTAAACTAGTAGTACTTGTTGTCATTGGTGGCCTGTCCTCTTGAGTTGGTTCAGTGCTGAAGGGAACCCCAGGGTGGTCTATGATGGTTGTAGCTGGTAGTCTTTAACTTCACTAAGTCAGATGAAGGTCAATAGGGTCCATGATGGTAAGTGCAGGAATGACTCAAGAGACAACAGTTGCAGTTGAGCTTGTGGAACTTTACAGAAGTAAGTCAGCAGTAACATGTGCAGCCTTCTCATGAGTGCAGTAGTGCAGGGGAAGTTCAATTGTAGGATGTGGTATGAGCCAGGTCTCAAGATGTCTAAGTCCAGTGCCAAATATCTCCATCTTCTATATAAATTTACTCTCGCTTCGCTAATTAATTATTTTATGGGTAATTAGGAGCTAAAGGGGATGTTTCACAAGTAAATATAAAATTATCACATGAAACATTGTTTCAAATTTAAAAATTGTTGGATTTTTTTGTGGAGGCTAAATGAACAAATCCCAAGGATGTCCCGTCTACCTGTGGAATGCAGGATCCAATCTGTGAGGCTCTAGGGCACCTCAACTTCTCCTCTAACTTCAACCCCCACCGACCTGCAGTTAACTACAGTCTGACTATCTGATCCTCAAGGAGTCTCAAGTGTGTAGGGAAATCAAGAGGATTAAAGCAGACAAGGCTGGAAGACCCGATGGTTTAAGCGCAAGGGTTCTTAAAATGTGCAGTGACCAGCTGTGTGGCGTTATTATGCACATGTACAATATGAGTCTAAAGCTGGGAGTGGTACCTCAACTGTGGAAAACATCTTGTGTGGTACCAGTCCCAAAGAAACGCAACCCGATGGGCTACAATGACTACCGACCTGTAGCACTGACATCCCACCTGATGAAGGTCCTAGAGAGACTGGTCCTGACACACCTATGCCCCCTAGTGAGATCCGCTCTGGACCCCCTCCAGTTTCCCTATCGGCCCGGGCATTGGGGTAGATGACACCATCATCCACCTTCTTCACAGAGCTCTCTGTCACCTGGAGAAACCTGGGAACACTGTGAGGATAATGTTCTTTGATTTCTTCAGTGGATTCAACTTCAAATGGGTTCCTAGCAGAAAAAGGAACCCATAACAGGGCAACACAGTGGCTCAGTGGTTAGCCTTGCAGCGCTGGAGTCTTGGGTTTGAATCCCGCCAGGAACAACATCTGCAAGGAGTTTGTATGTTCTCCCTGTGTTTGTGTGGCTTTCCTCCCATTCTACAAAAACATACTGATAGGATAAAAAAAAAGTACATTGTGATCCCTATATGGGATTCACAATCTACATAAAAAAAAAAAAGAAAAAGGAACCCATTGAAGTCAATGGGAGGCTTTTTTCAGCGTTGAAATTCCACACCAAATTCCTCACCATTTTTCTCCGTGTGAATGGACCCTTATAGTTATTACAAGCTAATAAGAGTAGACTAGACTACACAGCCAGACTTCAGCTAGTAATTACATTAAAAAAAAAACTCTAGGAGCGCTATAACAAGTATATTAAGGCAATATCTAGACATGTAAGCTTTTTTAAAAAAAAAAAAAAAAAGCCAAAATTTTAAAATTTGAAATAATGTTTCATGTGATAATTTTCTATTCACTTGTGAAACAACCCTTTAACTCCTAATTACCCATTAAATGATTCATTGGGGGTTAATTTTCTCAAGATCACTTGGGACCGCAGCTTCCAGACCCAGACCTTCAAATCCACCTTTGAAGTTCACTGTCAAGCAGAGGTCATTAAAACATCTCCGTAAAGTGACCAAATCCCTTCCACTAACACAGTTTACATGTTCATTAGCACATTACATAAGCACCCCTGAGGCCTGATTGCCTTATTGTATGTAGAATTGCAGATCACAGCATATGTTCAGGAACAGGCCTGAAATGAATCTGTAATATATCCCTGATGTGTCTGCTTAGCAAATATATCCTGATTAACCCATTTGCATCTGGCCGCTCAAAAAAACATATTCCAGAATATCTTCGCGGCAGCCATCTCCCTTAGGATTTAAGGTCTAGTGAAAAGACTTTCTTTCCCTCTCGCCCCCTCCTATCCTCTGGTGTTTTTTTTCCCTTCAGCTCGTGCAATTCATTATGAGGGCTTGATGCAAATTTCTTAGCCTGTTAAATACATTTGTCAGACCTAATCCTGCATGTGAATTGGTTATAATTGCAATAAGCCAAGGTGTAGCTACTGATTTGTCATGAAAGCGCTGAGCTCTTTCGGGCTGTAACATCTGCAAGGCCTGCACTAAAACAACTAAGAAGGGCTAGGCAGATGTGATTGATTGTCTCTTGACAAATACCTCTGCGGTAATATATCTACGTCATATATATATATTTGATGATTAAAAACCTTTTGTAGGGTTGTGTTACAGTGGGTATGCAAATGTGGCATGCCCATTGAATTATGTACTTTATTTTTCTCATACAGTACTGTTGGATGTATAGAAAATATACAATATACAGGCATGTCTCTTTGCAGAATTGGCTCTAAAAGCAATTCTTAATTTACCAATTTTGGGGGGTTGTTTCATGGCTGTTGACTAGATATACAAAATTATGTTACTGCAATATTTCCAATATTTCACGTACTATACTATTCAAGTACTGAAACATTATTATAACACTTGCGATCAACTCCTAAAAAGGAGCAATTTGGCTGTATCAAATTATGATGCACTAGTTATATTCTAGTGATTAAGAATGGTAAAGGGGTTAATGGATGTATCCCTGGTGGTCTGAGGTAGTACTGGGCTTAACACTTGACCATGTCCCGAGTGAGGTAGTGTAGTGCAGAGGTAAATAATAACCTATTGGGTCTGGAGTACTAATGGTGACCTCCTTAACTGCCTGATGTCTTGAAGAAGATTTCAAGGACACCAGGGTGGTGGAGTAAATAGGCCAAACCCAATATGCCAAACATGCCAAAAATATACTGCTATATTGGCTTTCTGTAAAACAACTGACATTTGTGGGTGTTGGGTATGAGTGCCTGTATGGCAGCCAGCTGTGTAGAAAAAATACTTGGCGCCCGTGGTAATAGCTTGTAAGGTTCAGTGGAGAACCGCCAGCACAGCTGCAGCTCTTAGCCAGACACCAAAACTACGCATGAGGTGGTGAAAAATACCCATGAGATAATAGAAAAAAATGGGAAAATACTGGAAAATAATGACAGAATGCCTGAGGAAATTGACGTATAAAACGTAACTTTATTGGTTCCAAAGACAGTGATGGGCTACGCGTTTTGACACTGATCAGGTGTTTTCATCAGGCCAATCAGATTTTTCAGTTCCCATGCTCTGACAGTCCAGTTATTATTGGCCTGATGAAGACACCTGATCGTTGTCCAAACGCGTAGCCCTAGTATACTATATTTAATATTCAGTGTATTTTTATCGATTGTGCTCCTTTTTATGGATAGAATTGTGGTATATTTTATTTTTTATTTTTTAAAAAGGAATAAAGTTGTGTACTTTAGCTTTTTTCCAATTTATATACAGTATCAGTATTGTATACATTGTTAATTCAGTCATGTTGTAATACCCTTGCATAATATTGGTCATCTACCTCTTTGTAGCACATTGCCAAAAGCAGCAGCAGCAGCAGCATGGAAGATAATATACAAAAGTACTGAGCAATGTTTCTGTGAATCCAGTACTGAGGTGAGAGAGCAAAAACACTTACCGAGAACAGCAGCAGGAACTACTTGTATGTCTCTGTGTTTCTATCTTTTTTTTGGCTGCTGCTCATTCCTCCTCATGCCCTCTCCTTCTTCATACATTTCTATAGGTAGCCACTGTAGCATAAAGTTTCAGTGAAGTGATGATATGCCGTCATTTCTGTTTCTCTCTGGGATTTAAGACTAAATTTGGAGTGAATGGGTCACCGCAAGAAGTTGAGAGGCAGAGAGGAGTCTGAAATGTTGAGAAAGGGGCACCACTCCTTATACTATTAGTTTATGAAACTCTTTGGTAAAGATTTATGAAGACTGGCATTATCAACTCCAATCACCTCTGCTGTCAGAGGGTGCACCTAATTTATGTACATGTACATGGCTCCTCATAAATAAGGCGCACCCTCGGCCATACACTTGGGGTAGAATCTATATCAGCTCATACTTGGAATAGGTTTCCAGCATCATTTACCCCTCGCCATGCACCCTTATTGTGAAAGTGGCAAGGGAGACGCAAAATGCCACTTGCAACAGCTGAGGTTTGCAACTTTTTTATGCCAGATAAAAATAATAATAAATCTGCCCCTTTGACCCTCAAAATGATTGAGTAAGCCCAAAGGTACCACTGCCATACATGATAATAAAAAATGTATATGAATATGTATGAAAAGCTTAATTGGATGGAGGGGCTTCAAGTTACGCCTCTGCTTCCTGCATCAAGCATTTCACATTTTTTATTTACGTGGGAAGATCCCCTGAGGCAAGGACATAGCTACAGAAGGTGATGCAGTAGCAGTCGCTCCTGGGCCGGGCTGTGCGGGGCCCTCAAAGGTCCCTCTGCTGCATAAAATATACAGGTATTATAAAGGCAATAGATAAATAGGGGCCCCTTTAAAAAATGGCATTGGGGACCAGGACCTTGTTATTATGCCTCTGCCCTGACATATATAAGACACTGCACGTGCTTCAGCTTCTGAGAAACTGTTCATCCATATCCATATCCAAGTTCTACAATATAGTATTGTGTGCAGTGGCGTAACTACCACCATAGCAGCAGAGGCAGCTGTCACAGGGCCCGGGACATTAGGGGCCTGGTGACAGCTACCTCTGCTACCCCCGTTCTTATCACAGACAAACTGTTGTAACTGCGATAAGATCGGGGGAAAGCTTGCAGGACCTTGTGTGACGTCATCCGTCACATGACTGGGTGGGCGTGTCTTTATAGCCCGTGGAGTCCTGGAAGAGATGAATAGAAGGAGAGATGTGCTGCTAGGTACTGAAGGGGAGGGGGAAGGGAGATGGAGAATGGAGAGTATGTGTGTGTGTGTGTGTGTGTGTGTGTGTGTGTGTGTGTGTGTCTGTGTGTGAGTGTGTAAGTATGTGTGGTGTGGAGGAGGGGAGAGGACAGTGTCCTGATATCTGTGTATTAGGAGGAGGGGACAGCGTCCTGATGTCTGTGTATTAGGGGGAGGACAGTGTCAGTAGATGGATCAGTACTCTACACATTGTTTGTATTCAGACTTGCCTGCAATTGCTGTTACTAATGACTGTCTAATAGTAGTCAGGGGGCGCTCTGTGTATTGTATTGTACTGAAGGGGAGGGGGATGTGAGATGCAGAATGGAGAGTGTGTGTGTCTGTGTGTGAGTGTGTATGTATGTGTGGTGTGGAGCAATTGAGGAGCAACAGTAACCTAGGGGCAGAGATGGAGGGGAGGACATGACAATGGGGGTAGAGATAAGGGGTGCATGAAACTGGGGGCAGATGGAGGGAGTGCATGAAATGTCATGTGACATCCGTGAGTTATTAAAGATGACCGACACAACCAAAGACTGCAGCGGAGCCGGAGACAGGTAAGTAACTTTTTTTTTTTTTATGTCTGTATCTTCCCTCGGTCTCCAATTATTATACTCTGGGGTCTGAACATACCTCAGAGTATAATAATTGTTCATGGGTGTTCATTATGGGGCATAATCCCGTGTGCATGGGCCACAATGGGGTGTAATACTATGTGCAGGGGCTACTGAGGGACATAATAGAGTGCGCAGGAATGCGGTGTAGGAGGGGGGGTGTCGGTCGGTCAATGTCTTCAGTGTCGGTCAGGAAGGGGGGGGGGCATGTCAAAAGTTCGCCACGGGGCCCCGCCATTCCTAGTTACACCACTGATTGTGTGATATTTATATGAGTACATGGACAACGATGCACAGGGCATATATGTACCACTTGGACACAGGTACTATCACCATAAATTATTACTTTTTTCAGGGAAGGCTAGAATTATTTTTTCCTATTTATACGGTTTTGACAAGCCCTATTGATGGCACACAAGCTGCTTATATGGAGCGAGGATCAACTCAATTCCCAACAGTGGTCAGTGTAGTCTTGAGTTAAAAAAAAAAATCATTTAGAGGGATTCCCCTAAGCTCAATTTTTTTTTTCTATTTTTAAGGTCTACATTTACCTATTCATGAACCTATCTCTAGTAGTAAGATCCGTACACTTGTATGCTACCTGATTTGGCCATTTTGTTCCACCAGAAATAAATTGGATATAAGCCTAAAAAGTCATGTATTCATAGACCTAACCAGTTATCATTAAAAAATGGCATATATTCAACTTTCATTCCCTTAAAACACTCCATATGGTTAAATGACCTAGTCTCCCCGAGGCTCCCTTAGTACACACTTGAATTTGGGATTTTAATCACCAGATACCTTTCCTAGTGCAATTTCCTAATATAAAATGAGGACAATGCAGTTCTCCTGCATACCGATCTCTCATTATTAGGTGCTTTTTATAATAAAGCCATAGATATACAAATTGACATATCAGGTGTGCCATGGACTCGTCTCCTCTTTACTTGATAGGACAGGGAGCGGTTTATATTGCTCTGGGATTCTCATTATTCATTATTCACTTGGTCGGATTACAAGTGAGATAGAACTTTGCTGTGGCTCAATCCAAGATGTTTTAGTCTTCCCTGCAAAATCCTTGTTATTATAGGTAGTGGGCTTACCGAAGCGTGAAACACACTACAGAGTACAATTAAAAGCAGTAGGTGTTGAAAGGCACACTCTGCATTTGTCAGACACTCAGAAATTTTTTTGTAATACAGAATGTAATCATTTCATTCTGGTGGTTTTAATAGAGAGAGAGACTGGTCGTAGTTTGTTACCTGTTGTATATTTATTTTGTTGTATGTGTATTTGTTCTATGTTCATTGCATGTTTTAAAAACATTGGAGACACAAACTTTTTTTATTAACAAAATATATTACAGAAATACTAAGGTGTTAAAAAATACATGTAGGTGAACAGAACCGTTTAAGCATTGCTGAATGGATTATGGCCACAAGGGTTTCTTCGCCCCAATTTTAAAGTTCTGGGTCTATTTTAAAAAAAAACATTAAAAATGACATAGTCATAAAAATAACATCAGATAAATCTAGCCAAAGATGTCTACATGCATTACTGATTCATATGAAAATTTCTTACAGATCTGGTATTATAGGTTGAAATTCCAGAATAATGCAGAGTATACCATGCTCCTTGCCCAGATCTCCCCAACATAACACATAGTGACCTACCCATTTCACATGACAAAGCTCATGTAGTTTAAGGGTCCATTCACACGGAGGAAGTTTGCGCTGATTCTGGCGCTAAACTCTCGTCAGAAACAGCGCTGAAAAATAAGCCTCCCATCGACTTCAATAGGAAAAAAAACTCTCGTTGATTTTAATGGATTCCGCACGCAAAACTGAACCCAGTGAAGTCAATGGGAGTCTTTTTTTCAGCGTTGATTCTGATGCAGATTCTGCGCCAGAATCAGCACCAACTTCCTTCATGTGAATGGACCCTAACAGCTACCCTCATACGATCCCCTCCCTCAATTATACTTGTTTTCCCCATTTCATGCTTTTTCTTTCCTTCATTTCTCGTTTTTTTCTTTCTCATTTTCTCCCTTTTTGTACTATGCTATTTATTATTATATCCCTATTATATTGTTATATCATATTGTCATGCCAATAAAAAAAAAAAAAAGGCATCAATATATATTGATATATAGTCCGTATTTTTCGGACTATAAGACGCACTTTTTTTCCTCCCAATATGGGAGGAAAATGTGTGTGCGTCTTATAGTCCGAATGCAGCGTGTGCAGCGTCTGTGTCCCGTCTGTGTGAATCAAAAGGAGAGCAGCACAGTGCCTGCCTGCTCTGCCCCTCCTTCCCTGTCTGTGTCGCGTGTTTGCAGGAGCGAGATATGAGAGGCAGGGAAGTAAGGGCGGGCCAGACAGGTGAAGGAAGCGTGGTTTCAAGCTTGCCGAGAAAACCACGCCTCCTTCTCCCGTCTGGCCCGCCCCTCCTTCACTGCCTCTCAGATCTGGCTCTGGCAATGAAGCCACACAGACAGGGAAGGAGGGGCGGGCCAAACGGGAGGAGGAGGCGTGGTTTTCTCGGCAAGCTTGAAACCACGCCTCCTTCACCCGTCTGGCCCGCCCCTACTTCCCTGTCTGTGTGGCTTCATTGCCGGAGCAAGATGTGAGAGGCAGTGAAGGAGGGACGAGCCAGACAGGTGAAAGAGGCATGTTTTCAAGTTTGCTTAGAAAACCACACCTCCTTCACCCGTCTGGCCCACCCCTTTTTCTCTTCTTGCATAGCTTCACTGCAGGGTGTCTCTTTCCATCCATGGATGAGATAGATTAGATATAGATAGATAGATAGATAGATAGATAGATAGATAGATAGATAGATAGATAGATAGATAGATAGATAGATAGACAGAAAGACAGACAGACACAGACAGACAGACAGATAGACGGATAGATAGATAGATAGATAGATAGATAGATAGATAGATAGATAGAGATATATGTTCAAATCACCCCCATATCCCTAGAATACATATAAAACAAAAACATTACTGTGAAACACATACACATTTGGTATCCCTGTGTCTGAAAGCCCCCGGTTCTATTTACATTGGTGAAATATTATATTATTAGGTTATTAAATATTTCACCAATTTTTTTTCCTTAAATTTTTTTTTTTTTCCCTATTTTCCTCCTCTAAAACCTTAGTGCGTCTTATGGTCCGGTGCGTCTTAGGGTGCATTCACACTGAGTAAACGCTAGCTTATTCTGAACGTAAAACACGTTCAGAATAAGCGGCGTCTAAAGCAGCTCCATTCATTTCTATGGGAGCGGGGATACGAGCGCTCCCCATAGAAATGAATGGGCTGCTTCTTTCACTCCGTGCAGTCCCATTGAAGTGAATGGGGAGTGCCGGCGTGTACGCTCCGGCATGAGCAGAGCTTGCCGTATACGCCGGCACTCCCCATTCACTTCAATGGGACTGCACGGAGTGAAAGAAGCAGCCCATTCATTTCTATGGGGAGCGCTCATATCCCCGCTCCCATAGAGATGAATGGAGCTGCTTTAGACGCCGCTTATTCTGAACGTGTTTTACGTGCAGAATAAGCTAGCGTTTACTCAGTGTGAATGCACCCTTATAGTCCGAAAAATATGGTAGCTCTAAAAGCTGGCTATACTTGTGCATAGCCCACTAAGTGTTTAGGATTTGCAGGAATAGCAGGGTAAACACAACCATTTCCCTATGTTGTGAACACAGTCACTAAAAGTGGGACCTGCACCTATCAAGTAATTACGGCACTTCCTGTGGATATACCTTAAATGCTTAAGATGTATTCTTACTGTAAGTAACAGTATTCTTCTCACATTATTGTCCAAGAGTTTGGACTACTCCCATTCTACCCAACTAATTTGCCTTAAACAATAAGAATACTAAGGCCGGGGTCACTCGTGGCATAAACTTAATGGTTTGACTGCGGCAGAAACAGCCCCTGCAAAGGTAAGTGGATTCCATCTACACATTGCAGAATAATATGCACAGAGGAAATGCTACGATTTCCAAAACCGTCGCATTTTTGGCAATTACAGCATGTCAATATGTCTACAGAAACAGTCGGTTTCCCTATAGGTAAAAGTGAAGCAGAATGTCCATGTAGGAAAACTGCGGACTGGACTTTCTGTGAAAAGCGCTGCAGGAAAAACTGCAATGCGTTTCCAATGTGGTTTTTCCCGCAGGGCTTTTCACTGCTGCCCACTATGTGTGGCCATAGCCTAAGGGTCCATTCACACTGAGTTTTTTAGCGAGGATTTTGTCGCTAAATCCATGTCAGAAACCACGTGGAAAAAACACCTCCCCATAGATTTCTATGGGTTCTGTTAGCTTTTTTTTCCGCTACTGGAAAAAAAAGCTTCCTTCAGGTGGATTCCGCAGCAAAAACCAACGAAGTCAATGGGAGGCGTAAAATCCACGTTGTAGATTTGGGCGCAGAGTTGGCAAAAACCCTGTGGAAAAACCGCTAGCGGTTAATTCAATGTCCATACACTGTGCTGAAGAAAAAAAGACATCTCCTAATTCCCAAAGCGGATTTTTTTCCTCGCCAAAATCCTTGCCAAAAAACTCGAGTGAATGAACCCTAAGATAGGAGACTATAAAGATGTGACTTAATGTATGTGACAAAACAAGACTGTCACCAAAAATAAAGTGCTCCGTTGTCTTTGATGAACATCAAGGACTGGGTTAAGTGTTCTTCATCGTAGATTTTGGGATCTGACTTCTTCCTAATAAACTGATTTCTTTCTCTCTCCATGTAATTGCTGCTGTTACTATTGACCAAGGGGTAGGGAGCAGGTAATGTATTACAAATACTATGCAAAATAGGACAAACCCATGTAACTTGTAAAGGACACTAGAAAAAATCCAGGCCAAAGAGTGATAAATGTATAAAGAATTCTTCTATATCTTACATATTGTCCAAAGTACTACCCCCTTTCAAAACCCCATCCATAGAGACTACCAAAAATGAACCCCATCATTCTACACAAGATTGCTTTCGGAGACTCACAGAGAATCCTGTGCACAGTCAAACAATGGAAACAAGTTTCTGAATATTTGCGCCTATTCATTTGTAGGTTTAGTGTTACGTTAATGAATTTATGGTCTCATTTTTCAGCACCATTACAAATAATTGCTGCTATAGCTAGTGACGGCAATCTAGATTTACAGACTCGATCATACGGCATTTTGGTATTCGGTTGTGTCATTGTAAAGTTCTAGTTCAGTATTTCACTTAAGCTTAAAAAAAATTATTCCGCTTTGGCTTTTATCTCTTCAGACATATTGGCATGACATCAATCAGTAAAAAATAAAATTCACACCATATAACTAAAGAGAAAATAAATTTGCTGCCCTGTCGCTCAGGTTCGGTGTATACAGTATATTCCCCACATCAGGCCATCTAAGAGAGAAGTGAGTACGGAGTTATTGTAAGTAGTGATGTAGAGATGAGTCTTACTGGCCCATAATTAACAAACCCTGCCATCCATAATTGAGAGCAATAACTCAGACTTACTCTGCCTTATCATTGCATCACAAATCACTTTCTATAATCTCACAAGAGCTAATGGAAATGAATTTGGGATGTCATTTGTGATGCTGTAAAATAGCAGATAGAATCTGAATTATGAGCCCGAGCAGTGATTTGTTACAGGATGATAAAGAGATACATACGAGGTATACAAGATTATTGCTCTTACAATGCAACAAAATTGTATATCTGCTAAAATGCAATGTACCATTGTTCCTTGGCTGTAATTCTGCACTGTATATTATTTGTATTGGAAACACAGACAAAAGATGGTGAGAGATACCCAGATCAGGCAATATATGAATACCTAGAGCTTCGCTGCACAGTCTGAACTTTTCAGTAGCGTCGGCATATTCACACTGAAAGAGAATCATTCTAACCTATAAAATATTTACGGAAAAGTTCCCAGGATCAGTGTCTGAGCGTGTCTGCTGATCTACATTTTGGGAGATGTTGTTAGATCAGGCAGTGTAAAGTTGTCTGATACAGAATAAGAAAAATACATTTCCCAAGATACACTGCAGTCGAGTCCATCATCTTATAGAACAGAGGTAGCAATCTAACTGGATTTTGGATACGTGGTGGCACGTAATACAACATTATACAGTATGGTAGATGCATTTCTCTCCCAAATAATCCTGTGATTCTAGCCCAGAGTTATTCTGGCCATATGAACAAGATAAAAGATGACCAATATGGACAAACGTGGTCATTTTGATTGACCATTGTTTAAAAATAACATGCAAATGTTCATCCACAATTTGGAATATTTTGCACATTGTCGGCTTAAAGTAAAGTAAAAGTGTATGGCATGCTGAAATTGACTGATCACTTCTTGTTTTATGCAAGTCCCATGATGATAGATTTTTTTAGGCCAGTTCAGTCTGTTATGTTGCTTGGAGTATTGATCATGTGAACAATCTCATTGACAATTAACTGTCTGCACTATAGCCAATGAAAATAGTATATGCTTGAGTGTACACATGAGGTTTGCTACCCATGGACCTTTATTATATTCCAGGGTCTCTTCAGACCCCAAAGTATAATAATTGGAGATCCCAGAAGGAGTGGAAAACTAATAATCCGCTCATACGTACCTTGCCTCCAGCGGTTTCTGGTCATCTCTATTGGCGTCCCCGCCTTCTGGGGAACATCAATGTCCCAGGATCTGAGGAGTTCCCAGAGTATAATAATAATGAAAAAACACTTTTTATGAATTGAAACTTGTAGTTGAACCTCATGAATATTTGCAAGATAAATCTCGCAAGTTTGGCCATGATTACTGCTGACCTATCCTTCATTTAGATGGGGGCAGAGCTGTAGTACTGAGGTTTGACCACTATACAGCAAATGGCGCCTTATTCAGGTCCAGTGCCCAAAGGCAGCCAGGACACCAGGTCTCTCCAGATCAGATACTGAAGGCCTATAAGTGTGAACGACCTTTAGTATGAAAATTGCTCAGGGTCCTGGAAAATCCCTTTAGCCATCCCTTATGTGATATTATCTTTCACTTCAGTGGAGCTGCACTGAAACCCCAGAATCAAGTGTAATAGCGCTGCTTTTGGAAGAAAGTAGCCAACCCCTTTAAGTATCCGTCGCTTATTTTCTGAGCTAGCTCATTATACAATAATTATTACACAATTATCTATTTTAGCATTAGAATAAATCCCCCAGTTTGGCTCATATTTACTGATGTAACAAGGCTGAAATCTGTCAGCGAACTATCTTCTCTGCACTGTGATAACTCTCTTATACAATAAATTGCAGTTGGTTTACCTGCAGGCCCATGACAAACCATAGATAACATGTTATCACCACACACTGTACCAAATGACAAGCTCAGCTTATCTACATCTCTATTTATATGTTGCTGTAATGAGTCCAAGGAAATATGTCGTAGTGAATGAAATGCATGACACTGCTGCAAATGGTAGTAGCCACGAGGAACAAAATACCATTAAAAAAAACTCCTATTATTCATGTATGTCTTCTGCTGACTACATTAGTGTAAATACATGGGTTCAGCTATTTGTTGGTTGATGATCGTATTTGTACATCTATTTATCTTTACCTATATTTTATGCTGTTGTGACCTTGAGAATAGGTGGTCATGAGAGCCTGCTACCTAGGACTCACCGGTTTGGGTACATAGTGGTATGCATAAAGATTCTCCCCATATTGACTGACAGGAGCAAAAGTCTATTTTGTAGGAGTCAGTATTACATGAATGTATAAATGCTAGCAATGGTATACTTCAGCTCTCAATATGGCACTTTTACATGTGGGGCCGGTATGTGGGTAGAGGAAAATAAACCACTACCTAGGATACCTAATAACAAAAAATTTAAAGGGGGGTACAAAAAAATTGTACCCAATCATGGCAAAAAAAACCAAACATTGAAACTGAAAAGGATCCCAAATGTGTAGAGGACCTGCACAAGTATGGCTACATGAGAATATTGTATTTGGGCAGGTCTTCAAATCACAGAAGAGTTGAGTGTAAGTTGCACTATGTTAGTATCTGAGGTCCAATCTGGGGTTGGTATTTGTTTAGTGGGTCTATTCAGGGGTCTGTGTTTACTGCAACTTTTTTATTAAAGGGGTCTGTTATTTAGGGAGTCTGAATTTATTTAGTGGATTTGTTTTTCTTTAGATGTCTCTAATTGTTTTGGAGGCATTTATGTAGGGTTATGATCAGGGGCGTGACAACCGGGGTAGCAGCGGTAGCTGCGTTTTCTTTTTTTTTTTTTTTTACTAGGCTGTTACTGGCTGAAGTTACTCCAGATGGTAATGGGCCCTATTTACTTACCTATCCTGGCAGGGGCTGGGATCGGTAAGTGACACCGCGCGACCCACAAACACTATCATTGTACTCGGGGGTCTTTTCTTCTTTGATCGGAGGTCCAGGTAAAGGAACATAAAAAACAGTGTTACTTACCTCTCCGGGCTCCAGACAGACTTTGGGCCTACTTGTGTGACATCCCTGACATCACATGACCAGGGCCTGCATCCCGGGTCATGTGATGTCCTGGACATCATTTAAGATGGCTGACACCACCGAGGAGTGCTGCGGAACCAGGGAGAGGTAAGTGACAGTGTTTTTTATGTTGGTATTCCCCCTCAGTCACCGATTATTATATTCTGGGGTCTGAAAAGACCCCAGAGTATAATAATTGTTCATGGCTGTCCACAATGGGGCATAATACTGTGTACAAGGGCCACTATGGGTCACAATACTGTGTGCAGGGGCCACTATGGGGCATAATAGTGTGTGAAGGGGCCACTATGGCGCATAATAGTGTGTGCAGGGGCCACTATGGCGCATAATACTGTGTACAGGGGCCATTATGAGGCTTAATAGTGCACACAGGAATGAGGGGAGGGGTGCGGTCGGGATGCTCCATGTCAAAAGTTCACCACGGGGCTCCACCATTCCTAGTTACGCCACTGGGTATGATCTTAGGTCTTTTTTTTTTTTTTTTTTTGTGGAGTAGGTATTCAAAAATATATATATATATATATATATATATATATATATATATGTATAAATTTACAGGTAGGAAATGAAAAGGAAGGTGTCACGTCCCCCTGAGGCTAAATAACAGAGCTGCAGATATCCCATATACTACTGATGTATATGCAAACAATTCTAAGGATATCAGGTCTCTAGTGTTTTAATGATGCTATATACAACCCTAGCAGACATGGTCGTCTGGGTCCAGAAATCTGTTTATTGTCCATTTCACGTCTAGTAATAGTTTGTTGTGATCACTGTTATAGTCATCCACAACCCTGCTAAATTGCATTATAATTTCAAAATCCCGATATCATCAGCAGTGTCTTGCTTGAGGCATCCAGCTATTGATTCTTTACATGTAAATGACTGCAGGCTGTAATATTATGTATACAGGAATCAGCTGTAGCTTTCTGCCAAAGTTTTTTTTTTTTTTTTCCCCTGATGCTATATAATAGATTAGTACGGGGTCATTGTGACTGTCAGGAGCCTGACAGCTATTTCAGCAAATAAACACAATGGGAGTCATATTTTATTTTACAAAGTCACAAACGTGATTTGCTTTACAGAACAGATTATGCCGCTGACTAATACATTATTAGTTTCTGCGTCCAAGTTATAGTTACCGGAAGAAATACAAGAAATTGAAATCCATTCATAAATGAATATGTCATATCAAAGTAGAGGACACCAGATCTCTTAAAGGGATTTTGTGGGGAAAGTAAATTTTCCATAATGTA
This sequence comes from Leptodactylus fuscus, assembly GCF_031893055.1. Lineage (NCBI taxonomy): Eukaryota > Metazoa > Chordata > Amphibia > Anura > Leptodactylidae > Leptodactylus > Leptodactylus fuscus. Next base: position 57,506,902 of record NC_134269.1, read on the forward strand.
TTCATATTTTATTATCTCTTCTTGCTTTAAAGAGGACCTTTCATCAAATCGGGCACATGCAGTTTTATATACTGCTGGAAAGCTGACAGTGCACTGAATTCAGCGCACTTTCGGCTTTCCCGATCCGTGCCCGGTGTAAAGCGCTATCGTTCCTGGGACCGTAGCGCTTTAGTGTCAGAAGGGCGTTTCTGACAGTTAGCCAGGAACGTCCTTCTGACTCGCGGCGCCTACTGTGTGAGCGGGGAGGAACTCCCCCCTCCCTCTCCTGATAATACTCGTCTATGGATGAGCACTGTGAGCAGAGGGAGGGGGCGTTCCTCACCGCTCCACAGTACAGCGCGATAGGCGCCGCGAGGCAGAAGGACGTTCCTCGCTAAATGTCAGAAACACCCTTTTGACACTAAAGCCCTACGGTACCGGGACCGATAGCGCTTTACACTGGGCACGGATCGGGAAAGCCGGTAGTGCACTGAATTCAGCGCACTGTCAGCTTTCCAGCAGTATATAAAACTGCATGTGCCCGATTTGATGAAAGGTCCTCTTTAAGTCATCCATCCTGACTGTTAACTTTGAAGGGACCAAATCTGTTCTGATCTTATATTGGCCATACAGATGAACTGCTGCAAAAAGCCATCATAACTGGAGCTAGGGCCTACATTACTTCTTATCTATATGGGAAGAATATGCAAATTTGACTTCCATGATATAATTAGGAAGCCAGTGCCTCAGGCATGCACACCAATAGAGGGCGCTCACTGAGAATGTGCAAGTCTATCTTCCATGATATAATTAGGAAGACAGAGCCTCAGTCAAGCAAACCAATAGAGGCTGCTCCCTTTAACATCATGCCGACCTTCTCAGAGTCCTCTGTTTGCAACGATGTTGGGATTTTACCAGGTAGTCTCTCAGCCAAGGACAGCTGTTTCGATGTTATTGCATCTCATCAGCTTGGTGCAGAGAGGACTGACCTGGCAGAGGTGAGAGGCTTAGACAGGGTTGAGGGGATATCATCACTCCATAGGGAGAGACCACCATTTAGGTGTGCAGAGTCTTATTAAGCCATGAGTGCTCCACTGTGCAAAGGAACATGGGAAGAATATGCAAATATGACTTCCATGATGTAATTAGGAAGCTATGCTCCTGCTTCTTATAATTTACAATTTAGCTGCAAAGAATTGATTTTTGCGGGCATAAGGTGTAATTGAAGTCCGCAATATACCGTATATACTCGAGTATAAGCCGACCCGAATATAAGCTGAGGCCCCTAATTTTACCACAAAAAACTGGGAAAACTTATTGACTCGAGTATAAGCCTAGGGGGGAAATGCAGCAGCGACTGGAAAATTTCAAAAATTAAAATGGTCAGAGATTTTTGGGTGCAGTAGAATGCTGGGTGCTGGGAAAGGGGAGGGGGTGTTTTGGTTGTCTGTCTGCCCCTTCCCTGAGCTTGCGGACTGTTTTTTTTTCCCCACTTGGAATTCAGTCTGGCTGAATATAGGGTATCTGCAGTGCTCCTATTAACCCCTTTCCGACGGAACAGGAGCACTGCAGATACCCTATATTCAGTAGACCGGGCACTTTCAGATACAGGGATATCTAATGTGTATGTGTTTCACAGTCATTTTCTACTTTTGTATGTATTCTAGGAAAAGGAGGGATTTACAACTTTTATTTTTTTATTTTTTTTAAAGCTTCTCACTTTCCCACTATTTTAGGGGAGATTCTATACATTGATATTGCGGCTGGTCATAGACCCCCCCCCCCCCCCCTCCAAAAAAAAAAAAATATATATATATATATATATATATATATATATATATATATTTATTTATTTATTTTTTTTGTTGACTCAAGTATAAGCCATGGGGAGGGGAGGGTTTCAGCTCAAATACTCTGCTGAGAAATTTGGCTAATACTCGTGGTCTTCCTAAGATCATAACTTATCACCTTTATGCACAAAATAGGTACGAGTCTGATCTCATAGGATCCCATCTTGAGGATGTTCAGTGATCGCATGAACCTAGGTCCCATATCCCTTGTATAGATGATGTAGCCCTCATTCGTGTTTATTGCCACTTTATTCAGTTTGCATGGGCTTGATTGATATACAACTCTACTTACTACAATGCTTTGCCATCTTCATACTGAAGCATAGTACACAGGACTAACTTTCTTGTTGTCATGCAAAGCCTGATCAGATTCTTTTCCTCTGTCCTGTGGATAAGTGATAAGTTTTGATCAGGGGTGTAACTACTGGGGCAGTAACAGTAGCGGCTGCCACAGGGCCTGGGACATTAGGGGGCCCGGAGACAGCCGCTACCACAGCGGTTTTTCTTCTTTTTAAGAGGCCGTTACCAGAAGGAGTAACTCCATCCGGTAATGGGCCCCATTTACTTACCTCTCCGGGCCGGCTTTGGGCCTACTAGTGTGATGTCCCTGACGTCACATGCCTGGGGCCTGCGTTCATATGCGTCGTGACACAGGCCCAGGTCATGTAAGTACGTAACAGTGTTTTTCTATGTTTGTATTCCTACCTTGGGTCTCCGATTATTATACTCTGGGGTCTGAAAAGACCCCAGAGTATTATAATTTTTCATGGGTATCCACAATGGGACATAATACTGTGTACAGGGGCCACTATGGGACATAATACTGTGTATGCAGGGGCCACTCTGGGGCATAATAGTGCGTGCAGGGGAGGGGGGGATGTCGATTGGTCAGGGTCTTCAGCATCGGTCTCGGGGGGGGGGGGGGGGGGATGTCAAAAGTTTGCCAAAGGGCCCTGCCATTTATAGTTATGCCACTGGTTTTCATTCTGTGCAAATAGTTAATGTGAGATACCTGCATGGTGTTAATAAAGAAGAAACTGTATTTATACATAGAGCAGTAACTGAGACACAGTAGCTGTTGAAGAACCTCTTTTTAAAGAAAGAGGTGCTAATGATTAGTCATTCAGCAGCTGGTACAAGAGACAATACATCCTACTAAAGTCATCTACAACACGCCATTCTCAGGATGTGCGGCAATAGTGTCATGTTGGGCTGCTCAGTTATGTATGATCAGTATGTGATGTTTATACTAATAACATTTATAGACATATCAATGTTAAAGAAGTTTTTGGGACCCCCAGCGTTTGTCATGCTCACGACCTAATGACAGGATAGGTCATCAGTATCTGATTGATGGGAGTCTGACACCTGGATCTCGCTTCGATCAGTTGATCCAGCTGTGTCTGGGTGGTGGAAACTATACAGATGGATCCATCCATAATCAGCTCTGCTTCCATAGAAGTAGTAGGTGCAAACCTGAAGCCCCTTCATTGTATAGCTTTGGCACTGGATATTGCAGCCCTGCTTCTATTACTCAAATAGGAGCAGAGATGCTTCTGCCTTCATCCATCTCTATAGTTTTGGTCCCTAGGAAGGGTGTCTAAGTGTCAGACACCCACTAATCAGATCCTGTGGACAGATCATCACTATGTAAAAACACTGGGGGTCTCGGAAAACCCCTTTAAGTTGCCGTTAATGTCCCATTATTGTATGATGATTTCAGTTCCTAAATTTTTCTTTCCCTGATACACATTGCTTCTATACCTCATATCCTGCAAATACAGAATACCGTAGCTACAAACTGACAATCCAGAAAAAAACATGAAAGTATTAGAAGTCGTCCTTCCTAGAGATAACATAGGGCTGCATTGTGTAATTGATCATTTTACACGTTTCAGTCTGGAGCAATGATCTGCTTTATCTGTGACCCATCGTGTACTGCACTCAGATATTAATATCCACTGTTCCAGTCCTAGCGTTATTATTGATCTCGTGGCATGTTACGGACGTTGGATCATTTGTTGAACTCCAGATTTAATCTTCAGCCCTGAGTAAATCATCTGATTTAATTTGAAGTGAATTTGAGACGTTCTGAGCCTCGCACCACAAACATTCCTACCAACGTGTTGTTGTGGCCACTGCTGATCGAAACCTTCTAGTTAGATAGTGAGTCCAGGCCAGGGAGACTCTCCATGTATACATGCCCTCTCTCTAGAGAGGAAATCTGCTTCCTGCGACGACAAGTGGACAACAGTTACTACATGATAACAAACTATAGGCAGGAAGACATTGGTAATGACATCCAGGACACTGACAGAAAGGGATCACTGGTTATTAGCAATGACAGAAAGGAGGATATAACAGGGAACAATATACACCATGCCTATAGAATGCCATGTTATTCTAGCACACATAGACTAGGAACAACTTCATACACGCAATATTTTTTTCATTGCTTTTATAGACATTAAATATCCAGAAGAAACACACACAACGCTTAGAAAGTGCAAAAACTGCATAGCATTCCAATGGGGGTACAAATATATATGTGTGTATATAACTGGGTAAGAATGTCAACCAAAATTTAGTATTTTAGGGCATTCTTGGGGTCTTAAATGTTCAGATATTTTAGATTATAATGGTCCTGAAGTCACAGTCCAGCAGGAAAGTCAATTTAGATATAATGTCATTTCTGCAACAGGATCACAAGAGGCAAGATGTCGCTGTAATTCTCAGATGACCTCCAGTAGCGATGTAAGAAGTGGTAGTCTGAGACTGTACTAGTACCTATAGTAAGACATTAGCAGTGTTATAACTGGTGTGGAGGGGCAGATCTGGTGACATCACACTCCAGAGGTCGACTTAATATTGCAAGTCACAAAAAGGGTAAAGGGTTTAGGTGAATATTTCTTCACCATCATGTTACCCACCTATGAATGGGACCAGTTTAATAAAAAAAAAAAAGGCTACTAAAGTTATAGATAACCAAGATATATATATATATATATATATATATATATATATATATATATATTGGTATCAATTGAAAATAAAAAGGAAAATCTCAACTTCATATAATAGTCATATTTATATAAAATGAGAATAGCATGACAAATACCCCACGTTTATTCCTATACGCTTAAAGAATTTTTTTTTTTCAATTTGGCAAGTACTACTCCTTCATACCAAAGTAATCCAGTAACAGCTAGCTTATCTATAAGAAGCAACAAACATTAAAAAAAATGCCAATTCTGCTACAGAAAGCCAACTTTTTCGATCCGTTTGCGCTATAGCTTAGGTTTTTCGTGTGACTTAGATGCCCTCTACTGGATATAATAATTAATGGCAGGTTGAACAAGTTTATTGGGTTTACAGCCATTGGAAACTATTAAAAGTTCAAGAATTTATAATAATGGTTATGGAGGAATCTGCGACTTCTTAGAACAACATGGTATATGATATAGCCCGGTCTCAGAAGACCACCGCTTTGTCCAATCCACACTTTCAGTTACAACTTATATTATGCAGACTGTGCCCCTTTTTGAGTAGAAGACCATTATTCAATGCACTTTGGGTGGTATCTTCTTTTTTAACTCCTTAAGATGCATATTTCATCTGCCAATGTTATTGCAGCTGCTTAATTTGTCGAAGGGCCCAGACAAGGACAGGGTGATATCCATCATGCATATTACACAAATATTTCAATATAAGTCACATAAGTTATTGCTTTGAAGTTACTCCCAACTCTGTGTTCTCCTAAGCAGTAGATACTATTATTGATAGTTATTATATTAGTAGATATATAGATAGATATTATAGATAATATTAGCCACTTTATATTGGCATTGTCTGGTAATATCTTGTAATATTTGTGGAAGCAAAGGGGCAAATATAGCATTCTGTGCACAATCTGCATGATGGAGTTTGTATGTCCTGGCTATAATCAGTAGCTTTTCTACAACCCTCTTGTTGTGTTACTTTCTTCTAGCTATAAGGCTATATCTCTCTACCAGTACATGATCTTACCATGGCACAACCTGTCCAGAGAGAATAATAACAAGAGATATTTTTGTAGATATATATTGCCTTTACTGAGCGCCATGCTATGGTCCATAACAGTATAATAATAGGACACTGCGCAGAAGTCATCAAGACCAATGTCAAGTTTTTTGTGTGTCAAGTAAGGTGTATATCTATGTCAAACATCTGACTAAGGAACAGAAAAATGGAACACAAGCTGAGGATGGATCCCTTTTGTAATTGACACCAATAGACCCTGATGGATCCCATTGGTGGGGTCTGTTGGGTCTTTGTTATGCTGTCAAAACAGGAGAACAAAACCTCCATCAAAAATGTGAACATAGCCTGACATCTACACGTTCCAAAATATACTAATAGTTCAGGTTCAACTTCTAGCTACTCTGTAATTCTAATTTATTACTTCCATATTGAATATATGAGATGCAAGATTACAATGCGCATTTTATTAACCTCTATAGTCACAATACAGTACAAGTATACAGTAATACCAAAGTATACAATAATACCAAGCAAATTTACTAAGTATATGTCTGCTGTAGAAGTACTGTATATTCTATAGTGGTTAAGGTCATTTATTGATAATCACTTAACGTCTATGCATTGGTCCACATTTATCAATATATTTGTGCCTTTTATTACATATTTTACTCCAAACTACAGCCTTATTTGGTGTGGGGTCCATTTATGACCAACTACACCAGAAGTTACATCTATGCAAGTTGGTTTGTAAACTTGGAGTCAGGGCGTATGTATGAAATTTGGGTTTTTGTACAATCTCACTCCAGGAGGTGAGTGGCGTAAAAATAGGTAAAAACACCTTTATATCTATTTAAGGATGAGCCAAACATATCACCTTTGTGCAGTATTTTGATAAATCTATTGTAGTTCATGGCAAAGTAGAAAAAAAATGTCTTTAAAAGTGAATAATAAATTCCCTCGTGAAAGTTACAAAGTAACTCCAAGTAATATAAAATAAATAATTTTATTTGCAGGGTCCATTAAGCCTTCCCTCATTATAGAATGATTGTGCAAATTTGAGGATCTGACATTTAAAATCTAAATATTCACAAAGTTATCTTATAAAATAGTGGAAAGTATATTATACATTTACTGACTATTTGCTTATTTGATGAATAAATATTTAGTTTATTTTTTTAATATTGCTAAAAAAAAATGTCTGTTTATACAATTATTTTTATATCAATATGATATGCTAAAAAAAGGACTGTTTTTACTGTATACATATTTTTAGCTCACTTTGCATCTGCCTAGATCTATTATATCTAAACATGTTTTAGTATTTTTCTTAATAACCGATGTGCTATAATATTATTTTCATTAATGTATATGTCTTTATTGTTCAATCCTATAATACATCTATCTATATAGTCAGACAATAATTGCATGCACCTCCAGTCAGCTTTGAATGTCTATGGCCTTTTAAGGCTGTCATTAATGCAGTTGTGACCCACCAGAAGCGAAAAGATCAAAGACACTATTCTGGTAAAGAACAGGAGGTTGTTTGTGAGACATCAATTTGCCAGCAATGAAAAAAATGGTAGCTACAAGTCAAGGCTGCCATGTAAATGCAATCCTTTTGTATTGTCACATTAGCACGTGGTTATACAGAGCTTCATACACATTCTATGCATGTGTCTGCTCTGGAATGCATAGAAAGGGGAGAAAGAGGGGTCTTTTTTATTTCAATGCTTTGGATTTTTAACCTTAAACGTGAAATAATTCTTCTGACATCAAGCTCACATCAGTAGATCACCACTCTGCTATTGTTGCATATATGCATTATAATGAGTGATAATAGGAATATAGCCCTGACATACCGTATACATTTCTGCTAGTTAAACAGTCAACGTTTTTTTTTTTTCTTAGTATATTGCTCTTCTATATCCTTTAGATCATAAACTGTTCAGGACCTTCATCTGATGTCATTATTTACATACATGCTTTTATCTGTTTTGTATGTTATACTAAGTGCTGTGGTATTCGCTGCTTATTGTGCTGCTTTTATATGCACATTTATACACCGCAGTCTGATGCTCTAATCTGGAAGATCATTGCATAAAGGATATGTACTGTGAGGCAGAGACATCAGACGTTTGCATACTATTGAGAGGGGTACATCATCTGGTTGGTGTATATGCAGTCCTTTATCATGGGTAGGTTGTAAATATTATGTAGCGTTTGGGACACTATTAAAATGAATAATCAGCAAAAATTGCTGCCTTATAAATATTGGTGTCATGCCCTCTCCTATGAAATCTATGGAGCTAGTTGAATCTCCAAAATAGAAACTTACCTGTACCAGTGGCCACCAGCTCTCTAGTACGAGACCATATCAAATTAGCTTTGTATACCCTTGTGTGTGACATGTGGACACATATACTATACTATATAAGGGCTTAACCCCATGACCCAATAGCAAATGAAGTTCAGTGGGTGTGGATTGAGTGTAAATACAGTAATAGAAATATATATATATATATATATATATATATATATATATATATATATATATATATATATATATATATGTGTTCTGTTTAAACCATTAAATCCTATATAATGCCATAATTGTCATTTGCAAAAATGGAAGACTTGGCAGGTGCCTGATGGGCTTGTTAGACAGAATGTCTGACTAATTGTTCATCCTTTGTTCGCTGCAGTACATGTAATGTGTGTGTTGGCTCCATGTCTGATTAGAAGTCTGGACACACCACCATCACCACCACCCATGACATCTTGCTTGTCTGCTGGCTGTCACTTTAATGAGTTGCCGAGTTATGTTTTGAGGCTTCAGTGTGCTAAGTCAGGACAGTACTGGTTACATAGTTAATTGTCCTGTATGGCGGATCAGGAGATCTGCTGCCATTAGCATGATCACAAGATGGGGTTTACCTTGCTATTAAAAAAAAAACTCATTAAACTCTAGGTTTCTATAGTTCTCCCCAAGTCCACACAGGAGAAAGGAGCTATCTTTCTGATAAATGAGCTATCAAAGGGAGATATTTTAAATGATCTTTGCTGAACACGATTTTATAAGTATTGGCGCATAAAGCAGATTTGTGTTATTAATGGTTAAATAATAATAATAATAATAATAATAATAATAATAGTTATTATTATTATTATTTATAATAAAAAATTTTATACATTATAGTATTTATTATTATTATTATTAATTTAGATGATTAATTATAGTATTTTCTCATTATTATTACCATTATTTATAATAAATTATATTATAAATTAAAGTATATTATTATTATTATTATTATTATTTATTTTTCTACCTTTTTTTACTTGTTTACTTGTCTTTTAAAGTTTGTTATACATTAGTGGTCAACAAATACCATGTGACGTCATAATAGGCAGAACTTATACTGTATGCACTTGTCTTTCCCATGCTGGATGCCTATGGCTGACATACAGTATGCCACTGTATGGTATGATACTTTATGACAGCCATAGACTATGATACTGTACAATGGGGAATACTTTCTAGGTATACTGTGTCTTCATAAGAAAGCTCTGGTGTGAATTGAACAGAAGGAAGCCACCCAACCATCAGCTCTACATCAGATGTCAGAGAACTGACAAACAGCCATTTTGTTCTGCTGGAGTTTAGCTGACAGCTTCCTTAGGTGTACATATAGATTATGGGGATAACGTCTATCCTTAGGGAGAGACCACCTTTTCAGGTGTGTGGAGACTTATACAGCCATAGTTGCTCCACTGCAAGGGAACATGGGAGGAATATGCAAATCTGTCTCCCAAGATGTAAATGGAGACAGGGCAGCATAACAGAGGCACTGTCTCCCTATTTACATCTTGGGAGACAGATCTGCATATTCCTCCCATGTACATATAGGTGGCTTAATTTAAAAAGTGCTCTGGATCCCATTGAGATAAGAAATGATACTTTTCATGGAATTCTAGAACACAATAGAAATGTTGAGAATGTAATAGTATGTAAAAAATAATAGTATACAGGAAGTAAGCGATTGTGTATATCTGCTGTAATCTATAGAAACATAGATGTTATTATTTATATTACTGAGATATGTCACAAGGGACACATCATATAATAGAGAAGGAATCTGTATATACAGTACCTCCTCCATATGGACAGTCACAAGTAAACACAAACTATGTTCCCACCCTCATGCAGCTGTGATCCTCTCCAGCTCTACATGGTTTTTACAGGAATATTAGGAAATTAGAAGACGTGCAGTTGTCTGTTGTTTGAGCTATATTTATATATTCCCCCTGTAATACATAAAGATGGATGTGCGCTAACTAATGTCTATGTGAACGCTTTATACACAGTAACTAGATAGCTAATATTCATGTCTGAACTGTCTATATTCCAATTTAAGCAAGTCAGTCCAATGCTGGAGTTATTTGTGTATATGAAACTTATTGTCCTCGGGGTTCGCTCTCTTAAATACTAGGAGTAGGTCACTTTAGCATGATCTGTTGTCAAATAATGTTAAGCGGTGCACAATCCCCATTCAGAAGTCACTGAGGTGAATGAGACGAGGGCCATACAAGTGAAGGCTGAATCTCCTGACGGCAGGAAGAATTCTGACTGCAAGGGCAGCTGCTCGCCACACAACGGCTGCTGCTTAATGACCCCGAGAAGGACAAATACCACGAGAATAAAGGTGATCCCACCCTATAGCATTTACTTCAAAGATCGCCTTCCTCTCATCCACATAGGACTCTGCCCGCACCCTGCCAATGTTACATTCGGTCTAAATCATTTTGCTTATGTTTTTTATGTTATGTCTACATCTCATTTTCACTGCTAAGCACTTGGCGGCAATGTACATCGAAGAAAATAATGATACGCAGGTTAGTGATGACGGGGGACACATTTAGTCGTTTTTAATCTACCCACTTGGTCCGCCATGTGCGACAGATGAGGCCGCTTTGCAAAATTGCCACGCTGCACTAGTGACCTCCCTGACTCCATTGTCGTACCAGAACTATTTCAATCAGCTTTATTGGTCTCAAATCTCTAGACAATGTCTATATGAATTGCTACTTCCACAGTTCCCCTCTCATATCTCGTGAAAGGATGTCAGGGGCGTATTTATTTGGAGCTTTTTTTGTTTTTGTTTTTTTTGTGAACAATATGTTGTCATGTAAAATAATATACATTATATATTCACGGCATAGCCTAAACGGCTTTCTTTAGCTTTTATGCTGGCATCTTGTCAGTGTCTGGAGGAATGGGCCCTGACTAAATGGAAGCTGCCTGAAGGTAGAGTGAAAAAGTCAAAGCCTGTACGCGCTGTGACACAATGAGTTATGACCTTGTGATACCACTATCAGTTTTTTAAGGCATCTGTTATTAAAATTCATCTCTTTCTCTTCCAGGCAGACACCCTGGGGGGAGAGAACTGAAAAATTCCATCCTGTTAATATCTTTATTACACCCACACACATCCTCATAGGGGGATCTCTATCAGGCAGACTGTCTATAGCCATGGTGGGTAGCCCCCTCAACTAATTAATGTCCTGTCCTTTGGTATCTGCATCAAATGTAACAAACTTAGGCTTCAAATGTGATACATTGGCTGCAGGATTCTTAGGTAAACAAGGTTTAATACCTTCTTATATCTGCTGGATAACAAATGTGTCAAACAGTGAGAAGATAAAGTGATGTACATTATAACTCCATGTAAAGTTCTCACAACTACACCATGCATAGCGTATATATTGTGAGACATTTCAATGAACAGACATAAATTGGAAAGAATTCTTAAAGGGGCTGTCCAGGTATGGACACTTGTCCCCACAGAACAGGGAATGTGTCCGATTACAGGGGTATAGATTGTGATCAAGAGAAGTATCCTTTAGGTTTTCTTGTGAATGAAGCACCCATGGCCTTGCGTGACCAGCGCTCCATTGACTTCTATCGGGTTGCAGGTGCTGCTGGAAATTACAGTCCCAGAAGCTCCATAGAAGTGAATGGAGCACCGGTCATGCAAGTCCATGGGAACTCCATTAACACGGAGGTCTTAGGAGGACTTCAGTCCCCAGTGCTCATGATCACAGAGAACCTGGTGATTGGGCCCCACTGAAATCGGATACATATGTGTCCTGTGGAAGAGTCCACTAATGGGACAACCCTCTTATATAATAATCACTGTTTTGGAAAACATCTGACATGTCATTAGTTTTGCTTAGTGGGTGTCTGAGTGCTGATAACTTTACAATTGGGGAAATGATAATAACAATAATAATAATGATAATAGTGATAATAAAATTGTCTAAGTACATGCATAAACACAGCTAAAATATTCAAAAAGCCAGTTGCAACGAAAGATAAAAGTGAAGGTGGCCATAAACCGAAGCATTTGCTATAACGGCTGTAGATTGTAAACCACACATAGCTAAATGCACAGTGGGTTATCTCACACTGCTACCATATGAGAGACATAGAAAGAAGCTTTCTCCTATAGCCCTTGTTACAGGGAAGATGGGTATTATCTGCTCACTTGCCTCGACTGATCAGGGTCATAAACATTCAAATGTTGACCTCTAGTAGAATTGTGTTTGGTGCAGTGATGGGGCAAGCCCCCCCCCCCCCAATAAGAGGGGTCACATCACGCAGCATGCTCAATTTTTTTTTACATGCCCACAAATGTACTGTCCATGCGCCTTTTTCATGACATGACTGACATATAAAGTGCCCACTTTACATATAAACTGACAACTAGTTTGATGCAGAATCAAACCAATGGGCCAAGGAGATTTGCTTTCTCTTCTACGAGGTCACCTCTTTTTTTCAGGAATCCCACAGACAGGGCCTTACTAGATAATGTAGACAGTACTTTATGGGAAGCACAAGGTGTGACTTACTGCTGTGCAGGGCTACAAAAGAGGCATTATCACATTGTAGGGGCCCAAATAAAGGATGTATTACTGAGTGGGGCCTAAAAGGGGCTGCTAGGGCCTTTATGTGGATACTGCAACTATAAGGAACAATTACTGTGTACACCAAAATCTATCTGGCTGTACTGTTTGTAGGAGCACTACTAAGTTTCTATGAGTAGTGCATATCTGCAGGTCATATATGCCCGCATTACAATGATCAGGAGCAGTGCCCGCTCCTGAAACCTTTGCACTAGCTCCACCGTGTTATAACAATCCTGCCTCTCCTTATTATTAATGTTCAAAAGTCGCCCAACACCGGCATTGCAATGCTAATAATTTGTCTCAATGATGTGCCTTATAGTAAAGCATCAGATTGTAGTTCAGCACCTTGTGAGAGATATTAACATGTGTCTCTAATAATGGCTGAGATTTGTGCACTTCCAATGAACCTAGTGAGAAACAATCCAAATGAGACCTTCAGTGCTCCAATAAGTAAAGAGGACTTGGTGATGTGTCACAGAATGTACTGTATCATGGATAATTTCATCTTCCTGTTATCACACTTGAGCCGCGTTACAAAGTTTCTAGTGGGAAAAGCCTGTTAAGATCTGTTTCAGATTTCTAGTGTCTGTTTATGTGTTTCTATGATTAAAGTTTACACCATCAGTAAGAACAGGGGAAAAAATCCATATGAACAATTCCCTTTAGAAATAACGGAGAGTTCCCAGTCTACTGCCTGACACACACAGACTCAATTCTCACTAAGAGACATGGTACAGATTCACAATGCTGTCTGGAACAATCAAGCCAGATACAAACAACAGGGACATCTACTGGTCAGGACAGCAAAGACAGGATGGATAATGTACAGTGCAGCATGCTAAGTCATACCCTGTAATAACCAAACTTTATAATAACTCAGCATTATAATGACCACTCAGCCGAGTATATTTACTCTGGTACAAATGCTACACTTATAATCTCAGCCAGTCTATAAGTTGATTGCTATGACTTTTGCAAGTTTACTTTAGGTATGTTCCATGAAATTTCTATATATTATCATAACATATAATTAAAGTAAAATTGTCATATTAGGATATACTGACATATTTAACACTAGGGCTGTATTGGGGTCTCGTAGTTGTCATTATAGCCTTGCAGTAATGGGGATCTGAGTCCAAATCTGATCAAGGCTTAATTTTCTCACAAAGCTCATTTTTGCCTCCATATCTACTAAGATTAAGTAGATTCTTATGACATTGTCGTTAGATAATAGAGCTGAATATGTTTGCGTAAAAGAAGCACTAAGTAAGAATAAAAAATAACATACTATAGGACCGAATATCGTAGGATTACTCCTATATCATGAAGTGATGGTATATTCAGTGATACAGCCCCTGAGAGTAAAGGGGCCATATCCCCAAATCAGCCCTGTGATACAGTCAGATGGCCGGGAGTGTTACGCTCTGGACTTATTTAGTAGAGCAACTACTTCATTTCCGGATTGATGGGGGTCCCATCCCAAAGGTTCTCGCTCTTTAAAGTAGAGGACAAAGTTTTGTCACCTCTGCACTCCTTGTTTGCTAAGGCTTTTTCTTCACCCAGTGTCTCAACAGCATAGCATGCGACCTATATCTATAGTGCCCACACAAGGATGGGAACCCAAGGATTTCATATCCCTGGGTGCTGCAGCTTCTAGCCACGCTGCTTCTCCAAGTGAGTGTGGAAAGGTTGTCTTTATTATAGCTGACCTGTCCTGCAAGTTAAAAACAGCCACCACAATATTGGAAATAGAATTATATATATAAACATACATTAACATTGCCACTATAAAGGACACATTAGCCCCTATCCCAATAGTACACCATCACTATATGAGATAGAAATATCCACTTTAAACTATGCAGTATACTTTAGTGATTCATTTTATCTATAACAGCAACATAAATGCAAATTTAATTTATAATGTGCACTGACCAATCAGAAGTAAATGCAGTGGAATACGTAGACGATAAGGGTTCTATAACAAGGACAGAAGTGCCCTTTTTATAATGGTGTCATGGTTTACCACCTTATATGGAAAGGCCTGGCATTTATTACTTTTTTACCCATCTCTCCATAACCTTTGGGACAACTTCCCTACCTTTGTCAACAATGCAGAGGAGTGGAGTATGAAAGGGAGTGAAATAAACCAGGGCTACCCCTCTCTATCCACTGGCCCTTTAAGAGCTTCATGGGCTACAGCTCCTCTTGCTTTCAGCATACCTTCATAACAATGCAGATTTGGCGCATATGCTGTAGGAAACACGTCCATTTACATGTACTAGCAATAATTTACTATCACTGTTTAACTTACACTGAATCGACAACTGAATATTGCTGAATGTTAAACGTCAATTGGATGTTCCTTGTAGATTTTTACACCCCCGCCCAAGCCCTATGTATATAATTGCTTTGTTTTCTCAATTACAGCATGTAGATAAGTGAAAGTCAGCAATCACTGGAACTGTAGCTCCTATGTGGAACAGTTGGTGAGCATTCATAGTGTTATCTGTCAGCGGCATCCATCAGAAACAGCCGTTGCATTATTTCAGGCACGTTCCAACATTGAGAATCTTGTTTTTCAGCAAGCCACTGAAAGGTTATATTGTGGCAGCCCTTATCCCATCTGCTGCACTAGAACCAGTGACTGACATAAATAAATGCATCTTTAAAGTAGTGTATACCAGGGCTGTATGCATTGCTGTTAAACACAATTATATTGAAAGCAAACAGTATCATGTAAAATGCAATCTAGTGATTGAGGCAAATTATAGCTTGGTGTTATCTGTTCATGTAGAAATCTACCAGAGCTCATTTAGTTAACTGTTTTCTTTACATGACTTTACATGTATATATATCTTGATGTCTTTGAGTTAAGATAATGCAGTCGGGTATTCCAACAAATAGTGCATTGTGACACTCTTTGTGACAAATTCAGCTCCGAAGCAACTATTATTTGCTTATGGGTTACTGTATTCTTTACTACGTACTTTATCTCCCATACAACATGGAATAGTGACTTCCAATTTCATTTAGTTTCAGTATTAATTTGTATTCATGGCAATTAACTGATTAGATACTGTAGAAAAGGCAAGTTATCTGCTCTCCTAGAATTTCTAAATTGTATTTTTTAACAAGGTTACATCCATCATCACATCACATATGGTTAAACACACACCATGTGGACAGCAGAAGACCTGGATGCGCAGAGCATTCTCATGTGCACGTTCCGCTGGGACTGAACTCCATTACTGAATGAAGGGCTATGTAATATGTGTTGAAGTTCTAAATTCTGTTCCCAGTTGACTGGGTCTATTCGCAAAAAGCTCTATAGATATTGTCAATCTAGCATCTCTCTTAAGATAATACTGGCTCTTGAAATGCAGCGACCCTTCTGCCCTAAAGAGCAGTTACCAGCTAGGCAAGGGCTAAAAAATATACAACTGCGTCGCTACTCCATTTAATCAAGTATAAACCGATAGCACACAAACATTGAAAATAAGATAATGGCAAATATGTCAAGGCTTCTATGTACTTGAGTTGTGCAGAAAGTCTTAAGATGGAAGGAGAAAAGAACCCTAGCTACATAAAAG
Organism: Leptodactylus fuscus; assembly: GCF_031893055.1. NCBI lineage: Eukaryota > Metazoa > Chordata > Amphibia > Anura > Leptodactylidae > Leptodactylus > Leptodactylus fuscus. Next base: position 57,523,310 of record NC_134269.1, read on the forward strand.
ACCCTGCAAAATGCTGCAAAATCATGATACAAGGATACACATTAAAAGCTTTTACAACAATTGCATCCCATTTTGAATGAAACACTTTACTAAACTGGCTGCAAACATGTACATACAATTGTATAAAATTGAAAGGAATTTTCAATATAAAACTTGTGTCTCTAAGGTATATACTATACATTATAATTGTCTAAATAGTGTTCAAAATCTAATAACAGAAATAAAATCTACTTATTTTTACGCAGTAAAGAATCTTTTTTCTACTAGGAAATAACGTAGAGTAATGCATTGGAAAGCCCTGAAGTCCTACCAGGCAGCTTGTCTGCAAGGCCTACTAGAGATAGCCAGTTACTAAATTAGAGGGGCCTTACTGAGAGTGTTTTCCACTTTAACTGTATAATATTTATACATTTATTCATCTTTTGTACACTAGGGCTTTTTAATCTTCTGCTCCTTTTTAGAAGCACTGCAACAACCAGTGAAACGGTTCGCCATGTCACGGGCTCCTGAGGAGCTAAACTCGGCGGGAGCCGCGAGTAGAACATATGATCAAAGATTCAGACTAAGAGTAGATAAGCCGCCCGCTGAGAGTGGGATGTCAAAGAGAATGGGTCGAACTATTGAACATAAAGAACTTCAGATCGGCACTGGGAGTCGGATCCGCCCCTGTGAAGAAGTCTTTCCCTCCATCATCAGCCAAAGTGGTTTGATGTCCTTACAAAGTTGGCCTCAGCACGCATGGCAAAAGAGGGGGCGGAGGAGATGAAGAGAAAAGAGGATCTTATTATAGCACATAAAGTAGACGATGGAAGTTCTGAAATAAATTGGCTTGGTTGGGTTAAGGCGGGGATAATGAGCTCTTCTCTACAAGATACAGACACTTGGGAAGTAGACTGTCTAGCCAAGCACAGTCAATTGTAAAATCAGACAAATGCACTGGCCTGGCACATAGAACACAGCGAAAGAAGGAAAAAAAATAATGTATAAAGACTGCGTAAATAATAACAAGTTTATAAAAGAGGGGCAAAGTGGATAGCATTGTAATCTCTACCAGTAACCTAGAAGACTAAAAATACATGATTTACCAGAATGTTTTGACTTGTCAAGTTTGGAAAATTAATATTTACCTATAAACCCATCTAAAATGGCTTATTAAAAAAACTAATAAAAAATACTTTAATCATGTGAATAAGTAAATAACTTTTTAGATACTCTGAATAAAAGTTTCATAAGTTATTGCCATTTTTCGGTACCACAATAGTCCCAGGAGTAAGCTCAAAAATTCTCAAAAACTTTGTGCTTACCATGGACTGCTAAATCCATATGTTGGCAATCTACATCAGAGAAGCAATGATGGTTCTCTTTATGCCAACTGGTTTTGAAAATCTGGAAAATTTCAAGTTTGGAATAAAAGTTTACTTTTTACATTATATGGGGCCATAGGTTTGTGAGATACTAGGAACCCTTGCATATATTTTTGATGTTTCCAACCATGTGACAATGACTTGCATGGCTAAGTCATAGCCTTTTTTTATCAGGAATACAAACCTGAATTCAATGTTGGATCCACACAATTGATCTTAAAAAAAACCAAGCCATATTGCTACAATGAACAAGTAACTTTATTCCAACCTTGACTAGTTATCAATTGTAAGTTACTTAGAGGTAAACTATTCCTGAAGATAGACTTAATCTTACAGAATTAAAGTGTATCTTCATCTTTAATATCAGGCCTATTAACTCTGTATCCAAGGCAAGTGTCAAACACTTATTTCAGATCTTTGCTAATGGTCTTTACCAAAATAACTTCCATATGGCTCAAAACTGCAACATGACAATGGATCTTTTCTATCTCCCTTCTAAATACAGTCACATTAAGCCAATACAAATTGGAGAAATTCCTCAACATACGGTCTACTTCAGTTTATTTGTACTACCAAAATGTATTAATAATTTGTAGCATAAACTAGAAACTAAAAAGTCTTTGTAGAAATAGTACAACTCTTAGCCGGTCTGAAATTTACAATAAATTCTCTTCTCCAAACTTAAACTTTCTCTTCCGGACAAAAACTACTCAGCAAACCCCCTGTAGTCTTTATTATCTTTGATGGTCAAATACACGTAGAATGGGCACTATCATCACTGCTCTAGACCCCTTGATGACCCCAAAAACAAAGTCATACATTGAAAACTACTGTACTTCCAAATCCTACATGATAGCTCTGAAACAAAACAACACGAATACATAAATTCTTGGTTGTGATCTGTAGCCTAACATACATTGCTATTTTGTCATGTTTATAGAGATAGATAAGCTCTATAAACTATATATCGAAAGAAGACCCTAAAATAAGTCATATTCGCAAACACAATACATTTAGTCATTTTGATGAGAGGATAAAAAATCTAGTGCTATGAAAAAAGGTTCCTTTTCTTATATTTGGAAAGTTGATATTAACATATTATTTCATATAGTATTAAGATATATAATGTTGAGAAAGTAATAGCAACAATCATACAATAAAAAAAATTAGTAGTATGATTGTAAATTGTAAAATGTTGCTATTATTACCTTTAATTTTAAAAAGAATCAAATTTAGAATAAAAAATGTCCTACTATTTCATTCAAGGTTTTTATGTTAAAGAAAAGTTTTAAACAGTTTTGGTGATTTTTTTTGTTATTTTTTCATGTCACTGTCTATATTGAGAAAAGCTCTAAAATCTTTCAGTTTTTACTCTGGCTATTACCTTCATATTAGGCTTACACTTCCTGTCCTATAGAGATCACTTTTCAGCAGCCATCTCATTTTTTTATCACAAGGTTACAGTGAAAGGTATTTTAGACAACACAGTATTCAGCACTGACAATAGGCACAGCTCCCCTCTTCTCCTATTTTACACATTCACCATTGCACAGGTCACTGAGCATGCCCAGAACACTCTACCATATTCAAAGAATCATCTCCTGACTACATGTTCCTATGATCTATGTGGCTGCAGTACAACACATAACACATAACATATAACACATAACAACAGCAGCTCAGGCAAGATAGCGGCTCCAATAATGATGTACAAGGAGTAGAATTAAAATAATTTATAATTGCAAAATAAAACAGATTATTCAAAATAATAAGCAAAATTAATAAATAATTCATTAAAAATAGGTGATACAGTACATTCACTTTAAGAAAGGAGGAGACAGGAAGTTGCATTACAAAAAACCTTCCCATCAGTTGTCTACATTTACACAAATTATGCATCTGGCAAATATGTCCAAACCATACATACTTATAGTTATGAAAACCTTGCCATCATAAATTTCTGTTGTATATAGAATTAAAAGAAGGAAGGAAGAGCAAAGCATGTACCCTCTAAAAAGTTAGAATCTTACCCAGCATTGGTGTATGTTGTTTTGGTTCTTTTTAGTACCAGTCACAAATTTGAGATTGGGACTACCCTAGTTTAAACCCATATAGTACAAAAAATGTTCATGGTTAAAGGTACTCAACTTTACATTTAGGTCCACTCTTACTTAACATCACAGGGGAAGGAGAACTTTTTTTGTTTGATTTTTGGGCTTTTAAAAATAAAAAAAAATTGGTTGTAAATTGAATTAAAAAAAGCAGAGTTTACTAAGATCAAGAGAAAAAAAATTACTAATTTAATGCAAAATCTATTATAAAATTGTAAAAAATCATCATTTCATCATTTGCAATTCAGTTAACTATTTCCCTGTCTAACGTGAATTAACCATTACTTAAAATATACTATATTCTGGGTATGCTGCAACATAGTTGTCTCCAGAATTGGTGAAAATGAAGAATTCAGACTAAATAAGACAAAGAGTAATACAGTTTTAGAGCTAACCCAAGATCTTGTAATGGAATACCCTTATTATTGTTATTGTGATACGCTTCACATCCATTCTTGGCTATAATGTGAAATGTGCTTCTCTAGACTGGATGAAAAAATTCATGATAGTATGTCCAAGATGACAGAGATTCCAGCTTGTTGTTGGTTATCCTCTTCTTCTTTTACATCCAGATCATCAAAGTAAATCAGCCTTTTCCAGTGATTTTGATAAAATATCCAAAAATCTACATAAATTTGTTCAATAGGTGAAGGATACAAATTTGTGTTTTCTCTATAAACCACAGCATTCTTATAAGTTTCCACAAGCAGCAACATTTAAAAGGGGTTCTCTATTTTGGACAATCCCTCTCTGTTGGAAGGAACTCGACAATAAACTTATCTTAATGTCAGGTATCAAGTTTCCTCCTCCATGTAATGAACAGTCTTGCAGAGCAAGAGATGTTCTTTGTAAAAGTTCTCCACTCTGACTAAGAGATATGGATCTGGAGTAGAGGTCCACCCTCTATTACGGTAATTCAAAATATAATAGAATATATCCAAATTTTCTAAACAGGACAATCCTTGGTATACATACTATATCGGCAACTCCTACCAGTGCCATGGAGCCCATCACTAACTGGTCTTAATGTAATTGCTCATGGGTTCACCTTTAGAGGTCATGACCTTATCTGATCGTACTTCCCCCAGGATTATATTCTTACTGACATTTTATATAAAAATATTATCATTGTAATTCTACAAAAAAAACCTGCCCTTGATGGTTAATCATATACTGTACTATGTAGAGTACTTCTAAAACACAGCAATCTTCTAATATTAGAGAAGTAAGATAATAAGGACGAGGAGCTGTTTGCAGTAATTATACCTTTATTCAGATACAACCTGGTAGCAGCCGTCTGAATACATTCATTATCAATGCTGTGTGAATCAAAGCCTCCAACTATAGTTCTTTTTATATTACTAGATATTTATAACTCTCCAAAGGATCTCTGTAAATTTCCAGATATGTCATGGTCACTAACATACAAAAACTATACAAATGCTTGTTGTCGGTTTTACAGGGCAATATCAAGTACTAACTGAAATAAACATCATCTGAAAAATGATTTGTGGACTTCTCTTTCTGGCTACCATTTGAGGACACTAAAGAGTGGGCTCCCGCACTTCACCTGTCCTTAACTAACGTATTGAGCAATAGCACCAGGGTCCCAACTAGACCACAAACAGACATAGCATCCCACAAGTCATCGAAACCCTTCAATTCAAATAGGCTCTGACTCTCATAATTCATCTCTACCCCTACAATACAGACCTCCCTAAGATGCCTGAAATCACTGACTGCCTTATACTGGAAATAGGGGAACTAGAAAAGAGTATGACTCAATATAAAGCATTGGCAATATATGGGCTGACTGAAGAGGAAAACCAAAGAATGTAAGATAAGGTGGAAGACATAGCTCTCATGGAAAAATTTTGTATTTGGTCGGGAATCCCATAAGCTATCAAAGCTTCCACAAGCTTCGACACTTACTATACATGATGGAGAACCACCCGATTCTCAGGTCAGGTTTATTATTGTTTTGTGAAAGGGCCTACACCTTAGGGGGCCTGGAACGTGATGGCTTCCCAGATAAAGTTCAATACCCAAACCAAGAAATTATTAAACTATTACATTACCATGATACAAGTGAAGCCAAACATTCTCCATAAAAGGACAATGGATTTTCTAATACAAGGACTGTTCTGTAGAGGTACCACGCAGACACAAGGCTCATGGCACCATTATTCTGAAACATTGGGCCTTAAGGTAAAATAACTTGCAGTTTTCGAGGTATATCATAATGATAGATCAATATCCATAGTCAATTCTGCAATTGAAGCCAAAGATGTAATGGAGTAGACAGATCTAAAACCAACACGAAAGATACCAACAGAAGTTGGTTCCAGTAACTCTTCTACCACTTTAAAATCTGGTTATTGTACCATCTTTATGTATCCACTTGTGCCCAATATTGTAAACGTCATTGTTCATTCTTTATTGATTTGTTATATACTGTTAGTTTCTTCTACCTCGCAGTGGACAGTATGAGCAAGCTTAGAGCTAAGAAGAAGTGGCTTTAATTTTAGTTTCCTCATTGTAAATATTAAAGCAACATTCCATATTTCTTCTCTTTTAGCTATACATGGTAGTCTTGGAAGTAGATTCAAAATAGATAATGTGAAAGAGGCCTACTATAGTGAGTATGGCGGGGGGTGTTTTCAAGAAGAGCTAGAGTAGAAGAACAGGAGGTGGAACTTTGATGAAAATGAGGTTATATGGTAGCAATGAATAGAATATGTAGCAGCAGACAGAATTCCTGTATACACAGCAACCCATGGTCATAAAAACGGGTCACACTGCAATCAAATGACTTCTTAAAGAAGGTGAAAGTAAAGACACTGTGAGAAGACACCTATCACTACTAAAGGTATGGTCTTTCAGAAATTATAATGGCTGGAATATTTTTTTTAAGATTCATTCTGAAATTACCCTTTTAAATCATATTCTACTATCTAAAACATTCATTGGGGTCAGATCATGGGCACCTCACATAACCCAAAAGTCTATAATACAATGGTGATGGTTGTAGAATAATCATCTTCAGCACAGTATTGTGGAATTCATTTTTCATTGGTTTGTTATATACTGTTATATATACTGTCAGCTATCTCCCTTTTTGTCTTTCTTTCCCTTAGCTATACTTTTTGGTTGCTTATTTTATGCAGATTAGGGCATCCATTTCTGATTGTTAAGGGTCTGACAATGGGACCCCACTCCATAATGATCACCTTCAGCAACAAGTGCAGAACATGAAAATGTTATTGTCATTTTCTTCTCCCTATTTCACAGGGTTACTGCACACACTGATATCACAGTACAGGCAAAATTCTGATGTCATAAAACAGACGTAATTTAAATAGTGATGTCACAGTACAGGCATTTCATGGCACAGAACAGTCAGAAACTATATAGTGATGTTAGAGTACAGGCATAATCTACATAGTGATGTCACACTCTAAATAGAGATGTTATTGTGGAGGCATAATCTATGTAGTAATGTTACAGTACAGGCAAAATGTACATAGTGATGTCACAATACTGGCATAATCTATATAGTGATATTATAGTACTGGAATTATATTGTGATGTCACAGTACAGGGAAGCACACAAAAAAAAATCAAAATATCGACTGCAATCCCAGAGCATAAGAAAGAAGAACAATAAGGCTGTGTTCACACAGAATTTTTTGGTAGTGGATTTTGACGGGGAATCTGCCTCAAAATCCGTCTGCCAAAATGGCGCCCATTGATTTCAATGAGAGCCGCTCGCTTCTTTTTTCCACTAGCTAGTAGCGGAAAAAAGAAGCAAGATGACCTATCTTGCTGCGGATTCCACAACGCAAGACTCTCTCCCGATTAGGCCTATTCATTTGGGCCTAATCCGGAGCGGAATGCCGTGCGGTATGCTCACACGCGGAATCCTTTTTCCGCCATGTGAACATACCCTTATGGCACCATGCAGGTATACTACAATAAATACATGACATCACAGTACAGGACAGAGACATAACTTGTATAACATGGACCTCAGTGCAAAATCGTTAATGGGCCCCTATCTTGTTCCATTTCAATAGTGATTTATTTTATGTGACAGAGAGAAATGTGGGGCCATCTATGTCTTCCTCTTTCTGTTCCATTTTTCCTTAGCTGCTATGGACTCCTAGTATATCTTCTCTTCTCAGCATATGCGTGCCTACGTCTCTATTATATTACTGTGTATTATCCTGTATCTGTATTACTATGCTGCTGTAACATGCTGAAATTTCCCCAATGTGGGACTATTAAAGGATTATCTTATCTTATCTTATGTCCAGGGCCCGATAATGACTGCTACCATTGCAATCCTTCTAGCTATGTCTCTGGTACAGGTATAATGCTATGGCACAGAAATAATTCAAAAAGTAATGTTTCCTTTCATTCTTCACTATTTGCACCTTATGTCTTAAAGAAGATGTGCCCCTTCACTATCAGACTGAGTCCCCCACCAATAATGCATTAGTGCCTAGGATATACACTACATTACCCTTCCAATTTCCATGTCTTCTGCTGGACCATTATTGGGTTCAGCATATCATTGGGTAGTCTGGTGTGCCCTATAACAGCTGCTCTGCCTGCTTTACTGGTAAGTATGCCCAAGAATAGCAGTCACATCCATTTACAGTAAGGTATATGCGCAGGTGTGATAAAGGATTCTTTGCTGTAGGAACAAGTTTCTGTTTAAGCTATAATTTTCCTTTAAGGAGTTACATGCTTTCAATAGTACTCTTGGGTTAAACCAATAAACATCTTCACCTACTGTTTTCATTACCAACTCCAGTGAAGCAGCCTTTTCCTGACAAGCCATTATGTTGCACTTCATGCAGTCTAGCCACAAGAGAACAAGTGGTATATTAGACAGAGGGGGAAAAAAAGCTCACATGCTATAAAAATACAGATGCTGATTTATATTTCATATACCTAATTTAAAAGTCCTGTAATATCAGTTGGCTCTATTTTTTTTTTACAAGAAGGACAGACCAACCTTTGAGACTTGAGGCTTTTCTGTGACATGCCTTAGCAAGACAAGGCGCAGCTCACATAACGCGTTTCAGCTAATAAACCGTATAGGATGTCTGACAATGACATTTTTACAACTCTCTCTCTGTTCATACCTTGACAACAAACCGTCAGCGAACACCTTTCACACAATCAATGCTAAAACCTGACACGATGCTGAGATGTTGCAGAGACGTAAAACTAAACGGTTCTCTAAAGATTCATTGATTCACATGAAACACAATTACTTTACAAATACACAACCATGCCAGGAATAGTAAGTTAACTATCTGTAATAATTGTGCTTTTCGGGAGACGTGTCCCCGAGATTTACTATGTCTATTGACGTCTGCATAAATACTACTGGTAAGTTATCTACCAGGTATATTTCCGAATTTTACTATCTTAAATGGGTTACTATTAAAGGGTTTAGTTGGTTTTGAAAACCTTTTGGGGGAAATCACATGTAGGAAGATAAAGTCAGTGGCCCAGATTTACTAACTGGGTTGTTCCTAGAACATGGTCAGAAATGCGCCTAAAGTTGGCACATTATGGCACAACTCAACTCTTGCACTCTTCTTGACACTTTCTTAGACAGTGGGCAGAGCGGGGTGGGAATAAAGATGGGCTGGGGACTCTTTGATCTATCAGATATATATAACTGGCATGAATTATAGCTGAAATCTACACCACTTCTTGACTGGTGTAAATTTGAGTTCAGGCACACCTACAAGAATTATTAAGAGGCCAGAGTATCAACTAAAAGTATGAAGTATACGAGATAACATGTAGAGATGAGCGTGTAGTACTCGATCAAGTAAGTATTTGATCGAATACTACGGTATTCGAAATACTCGTAGTCGATCGAGTACCACTCGCTATTCGAATGTTCGATGCAGAACCAGCATTGATTGGCCTAATGCTATACAGTCGGCCAATCAACGCTGGTTCTTCTCCTACCTTTGGAAGTCTTCTCCGTGCAGTTTCCCCGCGGCGTCTTCCGGCTCTCTGCCCAGGCCCGATGAAGATGCCGCGGGGATGGTGCAAGGAGAAGACTTCTCGGAGAATCCAGCCCGACCCTCACTCATGGAGTTGGTATGTATAATTTGATTGAATGTTGCCTACCCCTGAAACGAGCATTTTCCCCCCATAGACTATAATAGGGTTCGATATTCGATTCGAGTAGTCGAATATTGAGGGGCTACTCGAAACGAATATCGAACCTCGAACATTTTACTGTTCGCTCATCTCTAATAACATGCACAGTAGTTAATACCTGCTGAAAAATTCACCAGTATATAACCAACACATCAAGTGGCGGCAGCTCGATTTATCCCAATGTATCTCATTCACACGGTCACATTACAGCGCCCATATACTGCTACACCATATCTTAATGTCAGGTTTAATATGTTCTAAGAATGCAAAGTACTTCATTGTTGCACACAATAATAAAATCTATGAATATTTTCTGCACAAATACACAACCGGCAACAATCAGATGCTATCATATCGAAATTTATCAAGAATCTCTAAAGAATGTTCTTAGCACCTTGCAGAATCCATGCTTTTGCATGTATCTAATGCAGTGGACACTGAATGTATATTCTCATAGGAATTTCCCTCACTAACTATTATGTAGCTGTTAAAAATCCAAGGCTATCCTATGAAAATGCCTGTTAGGACGTAGTATACATATTACATACATATTATAATGCACAGACATAAAGTATGTAGTGCTATCCCAATGCATTCTAGTTACATTTAAAAAAAAATACTAAAGTTGAATTAAATGTAAAATTAGATATATTTTAATGTACATATAATATTTATAGCAGCAAACATACTATAAAAGTTTGAAACATGGGAAGTGACAGATAGGATTTGCTATTGGTAAATGTAAGGTTATATATATGTTCATGTTGCTTTAATGGTCAGTGTCCTGGAACTTTCGGGAACTGAATCACACAATGATTCCTTGTATGTGGAATTACGTTGTCCCCATGAGTTGTGTGTTACTGTCCAATGGTACAGCGTATATGACACTATGCATTTCTCCTTGTCCTGGGGGACTGGTGACTGCATGCCATTGACCCCCAATTGTTTCAACACATAGAAGGGTGGGTGACAGAAGGATACTGTCTGTGGTGACCTCCATGCGTGAGAACAAATCCCACCCTATGTGTGGGACCTTGATGGGACTTGGCAGCACTGTAAGTGACCGTCTGCTTCACCCCAAGTGTGAGAAGGAGCGCTATCACAGGCCCTTCCTTCCAACCGCAACCAGGCTGTATAATCTACATCAGACCAAGCGAAGATCACTCCGCACAGAGAACTAATGATTATGACTATGAAGTCTTCCTTCTTTATCTTTCGTTCCTTAGTTGCTATGGACTCCTAGTATATCTTCTCTTCTCAGCATATGTGTGTCCTGTAATATATTACTGTGTATTATCCTGTATCTGTATTACTATGCTGCTGTAACATACTGAAATTTCCCCACTGTAGGACTATTAAAGGATTATCTTATCTTATCTTAACTGTAAGGGCAGTGAGATTATGGAAATTTCTTCTCTAAAAGGCTTCAATAAAGGAATATCTATCAATTCATTCAAATGCAGAGAAAATGGCACAATGTATCCAATAGGATTTTTATAACATCAGAGTGGCAGATGTTTAGGCTAAATATATGGTCATATACAGCACTTCACATTTTCATCTAGACCCTAGGTGTCATTATTCCATCTGTCTTGGACCTCCGCTCTGGATATGCCAATGTCCTGGGGTCTCAGGGACCCTAATTGGATGTCTGACCCAAAGGCACATAGACACTATAACAGGATATCATATAACTATTAGCACACTGCCACCTTATAAATAGAGAATTTACCAATGTGACATCTCCAGGTTCTGCACAACGTCCTGATATCATCTCTTTAGACACATATCTTTATGACTACATGTCAACAATTTCTGAAAGCTCTGTCTCGAAACATTCACAAGTGAGAGAACAAAACATTTCTTTAAAGTATAATGCCAGTTATCCTTGTCTCGCTAATAAATACTGTCCTGACGGCTTACTTCTGTATGTGTGATGCTCCTCTGTATACAGTACTCCATGAGAAGAGATCTCAATGTATAAGATCTCATGACACTTAATGACACAATCTATTATATTTAATGAGACACAATATGGCATTGCTGCTGACATTTCTGAGTAGATAGAAATCAATTGCCTGGTGTCATATCAATTGCTACCCGTTATGTGAATCTCACTTATTCTGCACCCTTGAGCCAAGAACAAAATTAATGGTATACACAGAGAATAAACCACATTGTAAATGGATAAAGTTGGGGCTTGAAAAGATAGACATACTATATAAATTGGGTTAATGATAGGAAAAATAATTAGTGTATATTTGGATTAAGGTAGAAGACACAAGATTCAGGTTGTACTGAACAAGGATTCAATAATTTATCAAATTTTGGTTCAATGCGATAAGAAAAATAATAAAAAAAAAAAACATTATCAAAATAGAAGAGATTCTAACTTTTTGGATATGCATAGGCACCATTCACACAGAAGAGCTGTATATGGGAAATGGAGCTCTGCATTTAAAGCGATAGATATTTTATCTTAAATTTGATTTTTATTGAGAAAAAAATTTTCAATGTATAAAGTCCAACAACAAAACAAGGGTACAGAAACAGTGGCCAGGTCAGACCATACAAAAGAAAAGAACAGAGAGCAAATTCACGACCAGCTGTCAGAAGAACATAAACAAAAAAGAGTACAAGCATTAAGTACAATGTATGAAAATAGCGACTATATCGATTCACAGGCGTCATCCAATGTCACATAGAGCCGAGCCTAGGACAGGGCAGGGAACAGGGAGGGGGGTGGGAAAGAGAGAAACGGGACAGAAAGGGTATAGGATGTAGGCAAAGAAATGAAAAACCAAAACACACAAATAACATAAGTAAACCAGTGACTCTATACTCTCTGTATGTAAGGTACCACGTACTCTGGACAAGGTGATACCATTCTAAATTTGGCATGACAGGCAACGCACAGAGGAATAAGCAAACACTTGTGACTATTAGGGTAATAATGAACCAGCGTGCGAAGTACTTCAGGGAGTTGTGTCAGGGGGAGGACGTGGGGCCTGGGCTAGGGCACCCTTCCTGTTCTCCATAAAGGAGGACCAAAGAGCCCATCTGGAGCGAAAGCTAGAGAAGGTATGATTTTTGGAGGCCAGCATCCGCTCCAGGGTAAAGGCCAAGTCTACATGGTGAATTAGTTCGCCTACCGTCAAGCAGGGCACACATTTCCATTGCCTCACTATCATGATCTGGCTGCTAAAATTATTTGGCCCAGTACTACCTGCATACCTGTGGGAAAAGACCCAGTGTACAAAAAGCAGAGTGCCAGGTTCAGGGAGGGAGGTATAGTGAGACCAGCCATAGAGGAAATAAATTGGAAGACCGCTATCCAAAAGGCTTGGACCAAGGGCCATTCCCACCACATATGTAGGAGGGTGCCAACCTGCCCGCAGCCTCGCCAACAGAATTTCGGGAGGGAGGCATCAATATGGGCCAGTTGGCTAGGGGTTCTGTACCAGCGCAGCAGGATTTTTTGGGCTGTCTCCCAATGGGCCGCTCCTTTTGAAACACATTTCACAAACCCACAGTACCACCCAGGCAGGGAGATAGGTTTAGCAAGGTCTGCTTCCCATCTTAAAAGGCAAAGACAAGAGGTTTAACCCGTTCAGAGGGGGTAAAGAGAAAAACATAAAAAGCTGAAATGCCACCCTTGACAGGGGCGGACTGTCTCCACAACCTCAAAGCAAGCCTGGGGAAAATGAGTCTCGTCACTTTGTGGGTTTGTAAAAGGTGCCTGATTTGTAAATATTTAAAGAAATCCCTATGGAGGAGGTCAAACTCCTCCCGTGGCATGGAAAAGGATTTCAAGCAGTCATCTGCAAAGAGGTGGGAAATTTTGCTTAGACCATTCGCTATCCAACCACGGACCCTCAGCTGGAGGAGAAATACGGTTAAGTAGAGCAGTGGCAACTTTACAAGGGGGACAAGATCTTCCAAGGAGGTATGCGAGATATAGTACCTCCAAGCCCATATAGAAGCTTTAATGCTAAATAGGGGGACCTGAACACAGTGGGGGCCACAATCTTTAGGACATAAAAGACTCATGAGAGGAGCACCCAGCATCACCTCTTCCATCTCCGCCCATCTCCAGTTAGCAGTATCATCCCACCCGACTCTAAGCTGCTCCAAAACCGCTGATGCGAAATATTTTTTGACATCCGTGACTCCTGCTCCCCCTTGAGACCAGGGCCTAGACATGACCTGAAATAGGACTCTGGACCTTTTGCCCTCCCATATAAAATGGGACAGGATACGTTGAAGCTTAGCTAGTTAGGGATCTGGTATAGGGATAACCACCGTGCGGAATAAGTATAAAATCAGAAGCAGTGCCATCATCTTAACAATGGCGATCCTACTCGGCCAAGACAGCATAGGCTTAGCAAAATTGGCTAAGAGGGAGGACACCTTAGACAACAGTGGAGAATAGTTTACAGAGAACAAATTGGAGCTAGGGGACATCAGGGGGATGCCTAGATATGTAATACAGTCCCCTTTCCACTGGTAAGGGAAGTTAAGTCGGAGGTCATCTCGTAGGGAGAGTGGAATGAGAATAGGCAGAATTTGAGATTTGGAAGGATTTACTTTATAATAAGATAATTTTCCAAATTTTTCAAGGATGGTAGTAGCAGCCCACAGAGAGGAAGCAGGGGAGATCAGTGCTAAAATGACATTGTCTGCATACAAACCTATTTTATGTTGTCTCTGGCCCACAGTGATGCCTCTGATGTCCCCATCAATTCTAATGAATTCCGCCAGCGGTTCCATCACTAAGGTGAAGATGATGGGGGAAAGGGAGCAACCTTGGTGAGTGCCATTAGAAATGGGGAAGGATTCGGACAGGAAACCCGAGGACAGCATACGAGCAGATGGGCAGGAATATAAGGCCAATATCGCAGACGTAAAGGCAGGACCTATTCTGAACTTATCTAGTAGACTGTCCAGGTAGTGCCAGTGGACCCTATCAAATGCCTTTTCAGCATCTAAGGCAAGGAGCAGGGACGGTGCCCCATCACGCTCCGCTTTTTGAATGAGGTCAATGAATCTGCGTGTGCCGTCCGGGGCCTGCCTAGAAGCGGTAGATATTTTGTGTGACACCTCTGCATGGCATCCTAGACATTTATGGCATATACACTGAATGCAGAACTATGTGGAAAATCAGAGTCCCCTGACACACCTGGTGGGGAGAGCCACATGTTTCCACTTCCAGGTGGAATATGAATGGAGAAGTTACTGAATACACAAACAGTCCTGACTGTTTCTGTAACTCCCAGCAGTAAATGGAGTTGGGAATATAATTTTAGGAAATGCTTATAGAGAAAAAAACTCCATTATATGGTAAAGAATAGAACATGTCACAATCAGTTTTCTGCTGGATTTGTATAGAAAATGGCAGAAAAATCTGCTCAGTGGCTTCGCTTGATATTAGAGACATATGGAGGTACAGTAGAAGTCCGTACACATCTATGGTCTTATTTTATGGTTCCATACAACTAGGTAGTTGTTTGAAACCACGATATGGCCCTGTGTAGTCCTTATAATGCCCAAAAATATAGCAGTTAAGAAAAATCAAATTATTTTCCATAAACTGAAAACAAATTAATAAATGTTTAAGTAAAAACATATTTCTAAAAATTCTCCATATTACATATTAAGACAAAAACTTTAGCACATCATTGGATTGTCTTAATCCGGTGATTGTGAAATGTAAAATGTTATTGTTTTGTTGCGATTCCCTTGTTAGAAAGATATCAAGGCTTTGATTAATAAGTGGTAGCCGCCAATTGTGCTAACATATATACAAAGTACAATGACAATGAACGCAGCAAGTCTTATATGGTAACAGTAAAGGAGTGTCAACCTTCTAAACAATGACAGAGATGAATGAGTGTAGCATGCGTCTCGAAACACTGACATAACATATTAATAATGTCTGATATACATGCAAGTACGTTTCTTTTCTTATGGAAATGAACTGAATTTGTTGACCTTGAAGCACCATGAACCTCACATATTGTATTCTGTAGAGTGCTAACTTACTTTGTTTCTTGCTAAAACACTTACAGAAGCAGACAATACTTATAAGAAACAAAACAAAAATAAAGAAATAGGAAAAACCTACCACACTTAAAAAGGGGGGGGGGGGGGGTCATAACTTCTGCAACTGACTGTTCTGAATATGTATTGAAATAAACCTCTGAAATAAACTTCTAGAAAGCAGTCAGTGCCCTGAGGTCAGCTTTCCCAGCATGCGCCATTAGTTTCAGCACCGATATCTCTCCACTTCCAGAAGGGCAGGATTTACAGCCTAGTGTCATTGTTGGGCTTTTAGGAACACTCCCAGGAGTTCTCTTCCATAGACTCATTGTGTATAGGGGTAGGGGGAAGGGTATTCCTCACAGCTTAGTGATGACGTTGAGCTGTAAGGCCATACTTTCTGACAGTGGATAGATATCTCCAGAATAAGGGCGCATACTAGGTAAGCAGACAGTATGCTATGTTCAACGAACTGTCAGATTTTTAGCAGTATACAATACCACACATCTTTGAGGACGTGAACTCCTTAAAGCCCCATGTAGTGAGACACAATAAAAAATACTGTGGAAAAAAACACAATAGTTTTCATTTAGTTTTTTTGCCTTTTTCTTTGTGCTTCATGTTTCTTCTTCTCCTATAAACTTTATGGGGAAAAAACCTACAATTTTGCTAAAATTAACATTATACAATTTTTTGTGGCTAATTTTCTTCAATATGTGGATGAGATTAAATCTCGCTCCCTTTGCTGGTAATATAAAATGCTGTGTTTATTTCCACTGTGTTTCCACGCCAATAAAAACACTGTTTCTTCTACTTGGGGTCTTACCCTAAATGAGGATATTTGGGACTAAATGTTCCCCAAAAAGAAGTTACAAGGGTTTGACTAAGGACTCAGGAGCTTTATTTATGCTGATCGGAGAGATGTTGTTGTGCAGAGTACCAGAATAAGTGATCCATGTTAGTACAACTGTTCAGTGGGATCTCCCATGCTAACTATACATGTTAGGTATGTAAAGCACCTATCTATATCATCCACAATTTAAGTAGAGACCACGAACTACACTTAACCAAAAAACACATAACAATCATTAAAACCATTTTATTTCATTTATACAAAAATAAGCTAAAATATAGTATAGCACAGGTCAAACAGATCCAGGGAAAGAATACATGAGCGTCCTTACAGAAACAAAAGACCCATCATACCCAATGAGTGTGACCGGTAATATGACGGTATATTCTGAAACATTTTTGCGCTACAGTGTAGAGATTTATGTTTTTAATCATCCACCCTGTTATACATATTTGCACTGTTTTTCATACAGATCGCTTGTCTTTTTTTCCCCCACAACACATAGCCCACCACTTTGTTTTTTTCTTTTTAAATGTAGATTGCGAGCCCATATCGGGATCACAATGTACATTTTTTCTCCCTATCAGTATGTCTTTGTAGAATAGGAGGAAATCCACACAAGCATGGGGAGAACATACAAACTCCTTGCAGATATTATTCCTTGCAGGATTTGAACCTAGGACTCCACCGTTGCAAGGCTGCAGTGCTAACCACTGAGCCACCGTGTTGCTCCAGCCCACCACTTTTTCTATCAATAAAATGAATTTGTGATGGGGGTACTAAATCTGAGGAGGCTTAAGAAGAGCCAGGGCATCCTTAGAATGGAGTTAAGGGGTAAGAGCATTAGAAGTAGTTATGAAGGAGACAAAGACGTGAAGGCCTTAAGTTGACAGAGATCAATGGTTATCGGTGCCACAATATCTAGCAGGACAAAGGTGGGTCTATTGCTCACCCAGGAACAAAGGAAGAAGGGGGTGGAATGTAGAAAAATGATAGAGAGGAGATAAATTGGGCACAATGGGTAAGGGAGGAAGTTAACTTTTTATAAGGAGCAGCACGGATAAGGAGGGGTAGATTTGCTTGGGAAGGCCAAAAGACCCACCTACCCAATTTGTTCATCAGCTCAAAAATTTGGCACATTCAGAATGTTTGAAAACTACCTAGTGATGCTTAAACACTATGTTCTCTCAGTGGGAGTGATCTCTGTGTGCTTTATTTTTTTTTACTTATTTTATGATCCCCATACAGGGATCACAATGTACATTTTTTCCCTATCAATATGTCTTTGTAGAATGGGAGGAAATCCACGAAAACATGGGGAGAACATACAAACTCCTGGCACATGTTGTTACTGGTGAGATTTAAACCCAGGACTCCAGCGCTACAAAGCTTCAGTGCTAACCACTGAGCCACCATGTTGTCCCCTCTCTGTGTGCTTTATGTCCTACACTGTTACTGCCCACTTGGCTAGTATACCCTAATTTACATCAACACTAAAAGGGCTTATATCTTTGGGATGGATGAATGGACCAAAGATATAACACAATACTGTATATGTCACTGGACTTTTCATACCTGGTGACTGGTCACTTTTCATGGGATTTACCAAAAATTGCAAAAAAAAAAAATTGCTGAAGAGAGAAAGCATGATACTCACCTGATAAATATCTTGTCACTCTATTGTCTTTATCTGGTGGACTCCACTAACCTTTAATGACCTTACTGCAGCAGGGTCATATAACTGGCCTCAGTGGTCTTGTGACATACATGCCGGTATCATTGCCGAGACCAGTAATTGGTTGCAATGGCCACATTGACTTGTAACATCTCACATCTGCTGGAAAATCAGCAAAGGCAGATGAGTACAAGAGTAACAGGAGATATATTGGGTAAGTATTGGTTATTTGTTATATTCTCACACATCCTCTCTTTAGGCAGATTTTTTCTACAGTGGAAATATCACAGAATTTGTATTATATTGTGTTTAAGAGATTGGATCCTCAAAAAAGATTTTCTCTTCTTCAGTATTTCCTATGTCTTAAACATCATGTGGAAGGGACTCTGGGCTTAGGGGAATATTGCTTTAAAAGAAGGCAAACGAAAGGAGTTTCAGAAGAGGGTCTCACTACAGAGCTAAGAAATGTCAGTCTGGTCCTGTCCACTGGGAAAACCGTGGTAATGTTGTCTCCTCTGTAAGCAACCTCAGATGTGTATGTAATATTATAATTTACATATGTCTCTAGATAGGTATTTAATAGGCAGGGCGCATCACAATTCCATCTCGTGATGATATTGACATAATGGATGGCTGCTAGCGTGCACTGTTGGTATGGAGAACATATTATTAATATATATATATATATATATATATATATATATATATATATATATATATATATATATAGCGCACCAATCTAATTATCCCTGGCGGTGTCGGTAGAGCCCCTCTGTTTAGCAGATGCTGGGACTCTCCTCTGACCTAACACTGAACATTTCAAGTAAACTGCCAGCAGCCCATGTCAAATTGTCGTGGGTAATTTGGAGTATGAAATGTATTAAATTATTCAAAGGGCTGAATAAGCATAAACATGCAGTGCGATAGGAGATATATGCATACCTAGCTTGCTGGAATGATATTTAATATATCATATTAGCGGTATTGTTAGTACAAACAAACTCAGGCTCCGCAGCTTGTCAGGTCTGAGCTCTAGATAAGGCTGAAGACACTACAGTACTTAAAGGTGCCATACACACTACCAAAGGGTACAGCCAACTAACCTCAACAGTCACATATTGTGTAACAAGCTAGAAGGAGATATGTGCAAAAGTTTAGGCAGGTGTAAAGAAAATGCTGGAACACAAGAATACGATCCCAAATAGAAGTATTAGTAGTTTATTTTTAGCAAATAACAAAATGGAGTGAATGAACACAAGAGAAATGTAAATTCCATCAGTATTTGGTGTGACCACCTTTTGCCTTCAAGTTTTTGAAGTATCTCAATGGAGAGATTGTTCCAGACATCTTGGAGAACCAACACAGAGCTGTGGATGTAGACTTGTTCAAATCCATCAATTTCTTCATACACTGTCTATCAATAAGTATGTGGACCCCTGTGGTAGAATAGAAAAGCAACATTTATTCACATTCAATAGTTGGTAGAACCCAGCAGATGCTTCCTTACGGATGGTATTGATGGGCACAATACTCCCGGATGCCTGGTGAGACTCCTGGTGTATGTGAGCCATCGGTTGGGTGCAGTCTCTCTGGCCAGCACTCGTCGGTCTCTATCTCCTAGTTTCGGGGATCTGCCAACTCAGGGCACATTCCGACAATCACCGTTCACCTTCCACTTCGTCATCACATAGGCCAATGTCGATTTTGGGTAATTCAGTTCACTTGCTATGTCACTTAAGGATCGATTATTTCTGTGGTACCCGACAATTACCCCATTCTCAAAATCGGACAACTCTGCACTCTGGAAGGCGTGACGTACATCACGACCACAGATATCTTCATTTGCATAGGTGTCCAAATACTTATTGGTAGACAGTGTATAATCCCAGACAGACTTGATGAAGTTGAGATCAGACCCCCAACGAGTAGTCACACCAAATATTGATGTGATTTAAATCTATTTTTTGCTCATTCAATTTGCATTTGTTAATTGACAAAATTTTAATATTAACCCTTCTATTGTTGAAGCCATTCTCACTTTGTAGCACTCTGCCTAAAAATTTAGTATGTCTTTTTTATCTTGACATTTCTATGTTACTCATGTTAAAAAAGAAAGGGTGAATACAACATTTGGCCATGTTAGAAATCCTTATTTGCCCTTATTGCTAAAGGTGCCCGTATGGGTTACATAAATGTCAGGGAGTCAGATTTCTATCTGATATTATTGGGGTATCATAGCTCTTCTCCAACAGATGATGTTACGAATGGAAAAGGATAAAGCTTGTTGAATTTTACATGCAGAGCTATCATGTCATGCAGCACACCATATTTATAAAGTTGGTGACAAAATAGGTGGATTACTGAGAAAGATGTTTCCTAAGCATAGACACTGGTTGCATATACTATATCTATGATGTTACCAGAATAAAGTGGCAAAAACTCTAGGACAGCGCCATGCTACTTTGTCTGTTCAATTCTTTTGGTTTGACCATTATATGCAATGAATGGCCGTGCAAGGATTACCAAGGAAAGAAGACTCCTTTTATCTATTCACAGTATCCTAATATACGTCTCCTGCTCAGTTTTGTGCAGGAAATGGAAACCTGCATGAACGGAGTCCTGGGCGCAGACGAGCCCTTAGAATTTCATAGTTGGGGTTATTCCGGACATATTTGTCAATTTTTTAATCTTTTTTTCTACATAATAAATCAATGTGTAATGGGGAAAGAGCAATGATTTTGTTTTGTTTTTTTTTTATTATGTTTAATGGGTTTTTTTAACTTTTTTTTAAAAAAATTTCAGGGAATTTGATATCTAGTTGTTTGTATAATAAACTACAATGCTTTTCTATTTCACACATTGACAGCATTCCAATTACACCCTGCGGCTGGCTGGGACTAATAGGCTTCTGTAGATAGCAGACCTAGATGTAACTGTGAGGCTTTTGGCTAACATAGCAACCCTTTGGGTCTCTGTGATCACCCAATGGGGATGACAAAAGGGATCTTTAGTGGAAGCTCTTGCAGAAGCAACCGAATTTTATGCAAAAGTTGATCCCCAGCTCATGAAGGATATATGCATCATGAAGCATTAATGGGTTAATGGCTTGGACACTACTACTTACTACTATTGGTAGCATTAGATAGTCAATTTTCTTCCCTTCGGAGGAGAGCTAATATGCATAGTATAGATGAAGACATAGCGTGAATCCTAAGGAAAGAACTATTTTAATGATCACATTGAGGTGCATTAATGGACTAATGTACGCTTTACAGGATAATACAAAATGCAGCACAGTTCTGTTCCTGCGCTCCTGCTTTATCTGACACATTGTACATTTCTATAGTAAAATTCCTTCTGTGATAACAGCTTTTCTACAAAAACGCAGCTGCATCTGCTGTTAATTGCAAAGAGACTCTATGGAAGAATAATTCTTTGATATTACTTAGTGAGAAGATATCATCAAACCTTTTTCATGTCAATAAATTCTGAGAACATTTTGTGATTTAACAGCATAGCAAAACTCTTTTCTCTGGGCTATACAGAAATGATCCTCTATAAATATTCGCGACAGGTACTGTACATGTTTACTTAGATGATAGAAGCAGAAGTGTTTGTGTAGGAGAATGATGCATCACATTCACGGCCTGAACTTGATTTCACTCTCAAATTGTCCCATTAGGGTTGGCTTCTTCAACAAATCAGGGAAAATGCAAAAATCCTGTCTTTTGGGACTATGCTGTAATGTAATGGTAATGGGTGAAGCACATATTATAGGGACTGGCTTAGTTGTGTTACAATTCATAACTTATACATGGGCTTTATAGAACTCTTTTTTAATATGTAAATGAGATCACAACTGCTGGTCACATGTACTGATAGGGTGCCAGGGGTTGAAACAATGGTCATATACTGTACTAAGGCAATCGCTTCACCTCTTACATGGTCTACTGTGTATCCGATAGCCAACATCCTTGGCAGGATTTGAACCCAGGACTCCAGCGCTGCAGTGCTAACCACTGAACCACCGTGTTGCCCCTATCCCAGTCATCTTTCTCTGCCACAACTTTTATCCATGTGCTCTGAAATCACTACCCAAATAATCCCTATACAGTGACATCACTGTTTATTATTCTGGTATTTTAATGATGGCCATTACATAGTATCTGTTTTATGACATCACTGTGAATGTAATACACTAACAATGACATCACTGTGCTTATTATACCCGTAATGTGAATACTTTACAATGACTTGACAGTATGTACTATGCCATCACTATGAGCATCATCTTTGTATTATCATGCTGGGCTTACATGCTGGGTTTTTGTATCCATGTTCTGGTGTATTATCCCTGCTCGGTGACATCACAATGCAGACTATTCGAATTTTGCAATATCACTGTGTACAATAACCTTTTTCACAGTGTTTATTATCCATGTATTATGTCATTACTATATACATCACCCTTGTATTACAATGATATAGTTATACTAGCAATACCCGCGACTTCATCCGCGGAACCCTGACCCCCTGCGTGACCCACCTGGAGCACCGCGCAGGCTCCTCCCTTTGCCTTGCGTCCACAGCAGGCCGTCCTTCCACCTGTGGGGCCAAGGCCCCCACCCTTTGGCCCACTGGCTCTCTTTTCCTCCTTCCCCCTCGCCCCCCCCCCAGCGCCACCCCCTGTTTCTCTACCTGCTCCCCCATTTCCTCGCTCCTTCTGCCTACCCTGTGCCCCCTTGCCCTCCCAGCTCTGTGGCCCCCTTCCCCCCCCACCCCATGCCCTCATCTGACCTACCCCGTGCCCCCTTTACCTCCACCATACCCTCCTGACCCTGTGACCCTGTGTGGTTACAGGGGTGGCTAGGGTCAGCAGACTGTGCAGTGCCGATGCCGCGGCCATGCACAGCGCATGGCACAGGTATACAGCAGTCTTCGGGAGTCCGGTACAGTGCTCTCTACCTCCTTCCCTCCCAGGGGCCCCAACAGACTCACCGCTCCACGCCGCGTACCGGGCTCTAGCAGTGGCGGCGTGTGCAGTTCTCAGCTGCCGGCTTGTACGACACCATTTTTTTGCTGTGCCTGTGTGGTCGGCTTGTGGATGCATAGCTCCACCCCCACTGTTGCCTGGTCCAATGAGAGCGCCGCGCCTGATGTTGTGACGTCATTGCAAGTCCTTGAGCCTTCGCAGGTCCTTGAGCCTACACAGACTGTGAATTCGGTGCTCACGGTCGACCAACCAGACAATGAACGTGGATGGTGAGGCGCCTATATACTATTCCTGGTGCCATTCTAGGTATGTGCAAAATTTGAGGTAAATCCGTTCACCCATTGTGGCGTGAATGCGGAACAAACATCCAAACTCACAAACATCCAAACATCCACATTTATAATATTAGTAGGATACTGTGACTTCACTGCATTGTCCATGCTTGGTGACATCACTATGCAGATTATTCTTATATTGTGACATCATTGTATTATTAATCCCTATTCTGCTGTATTATCCCTGCCCTGTGAGATCACTATGTAGATTATTCTCATATTGTGATATCACTATGTACAATACCCCTTTTCTATGGCATCACATGTTTTGTTATCCATGTACTGTGCTATCACTACGTCATGTGCATCATCCTCATATTATGATGTTGTGTTATATACAGTGCTATTATTTATCACTTTTCATCTGCCCTGTGATATCACTATGTAGATTATTCTTATATTGTGACATAATGTGGCACATTTAATAAGACTGGATCTATTATTTCGTACTCCAGTCTTAATAAAGGGCCTGACTGATGCAAGGTGCGTATTAATTATTAAGAGACAGAAAGTAGCAAGACCTAGAACGCAGGGTGTTTTACATCTTTTGTGCAAAAGAGGACCTTAGGTTAGGTTCATACCTGCACCCGGTCTCCATTAGGGTATTCTGTCCCCAAATCCACTTGAAAAATGTGGAAAAGAAAAGTCCTGAAACCATTATAATCTGCCGGGTCCATGGGTTTCCAATTTTCGAGTCACCAAGCAGGCCCGAAGAATAGAAACTCGAACCCAGGTGTGAACCTAGCGTCATGCCAAAGATGTTCCATATCATCACCCCTCTACCCCCGAAAACTGGCGTAGATTGGTGGATAAAATCCCCCCAATGTGTACAATAACATTTTCTTATGGCTTCACCATGTTTATTAAGCATTATGCATGTACTATGATATCACAGAGTATATTAATACTGATTTGTGTATCAATTTGCTTATTATTATATTTTGCACATTCTAATGAGTTGATGGACTGACAAGAATGACTCTACATATTCACTAAAAAGACATATCAGGAGAGCAGACTGGTCTTCGGTAAGGCAACATTTAGATAAAATGATCAATAGGCACCGTAACTTTTTTGCAACGTATTCAATATTACAAAATGGAGTATTCCTGTAATTTTTAATATAGTCTAAAATATTTGTTTTTGTAATAATTTGAGTGCAAGTACATAATAACAAAAACACATTGAGTAGTTAATATGCGTAGACTGGAAATAATTCTGAAATCTTTTAATTACAAGCCTCGGGCTAGAGCCTTGCCGTCTGCAAGCAGAGCTCATTGTGTAGTTGGCACGTTACTGAGGACAATAACTTATAGTGCAAAATATGAAACTTCACGTAGAAATAGAAGTGATGAAACATTAGTGGAAGCCTCTAAATGACTTCTATTTCATTAATGGCATCTGGCTCCTAGTTCTTCAGTGCGGACCCTTCCTCTCCTCCTCCTCCTCCTCCTCAGTGGCGGCCATGAACTTCTGTTTATAGCTATAGAACATAGAGAGTGAAAGAACAATTACCTACAAATTCACAGACAGCGTACTCTATCTGCACATCACATGTGTTGATGTATTTGACTTTAATATGTGCAGCCAGCCCTGATGCCCTGACTTTGGGCATATGTCATGTCCTTTTAACATCAGTGGTTATTGGCCTGATTCCTCTATGCCTTCAAAAGCTTGCTCATAAAATGTAGCTACCTTGTAGCTCTTTAGCTGACATGAAATGAAACCCTTGTTCACCCAGAGTCAATTTCTTTACTTTTTATTGATGTTGGGTTTTTTTAAATGTCATTATTTTTTTTAGATTTTTCTCTTATTTATTTAGTCTTCATTCCATTACTAGTGAACATTTTTTATATAAATTAATGATTTTGTATACCATTGTTTACAAGTTTACCGCTATTTATATAGTATTTATATATAATAATTATAATTATTTCATATTATTTATATATAATTTAATATAAATAAATAAATTAACACATGTTCAAGACACTTAAGGTCCACCTGAAATGTGTGAAATATCCTTCCGTCCACGATCTTAGCTTGTTATACAGCAAAATCAATGTAATTTCCGTACACTATATTATTCACCTTTCCCTGATAGTGTTGATTGATTTTTACTTCTAATTGGAGAAATGTCGCTGTTCACATTTGATCCTTAAATTTTATGAAGGAGTTTAAAACATATGAAATAGGGAACATGAATGGGTCTCAAAGCTTAGAGATTAGTCATTATAGCTTGGTCTTTAATTGGTTTGTCCAGTAATTGTTCCAGCAACATTGTATCATATTTACTGGAAAGTGGAAAATGAGTGGCATGTATTAATAAGGAGAAATGTGATTATAAGTTGGAGGAGTAATAGCTTATATCTCAGGGTGACATTAAAACAGAAATCCCAAATATATAAAGTACAGTATGTTAAATATATATATATATATATATATATATATATATTCCATTTTAAATTTCTGCATATTAAATTGACATAGCAACATAGTAGATAAATAGTTGTAAAGACACAAGGCCATCAAGACGTAACACTTACATCCTCTATTATCAGAACCTACCATGCTCATATACAAGACTTTTCCTGAGTTGCAGCACTTCTCTGGAATGCTCTACCCTGGACAATCAGATTAACTCCCAATTTCTACAGCTTCAAGCGCAAACTAAAGACATCTTTTCAGACAGGCCTATCACAATTCCTAATGTAAACCCTTTCGTACTGTAATTAGAATCCCTAAAACAAACCCTCTTCTCTTCATGTTCCTACATTACCCCACAGGATATGATGCCGTTTAAGACTAACTGTATATGTCCAGGCACCATCCACATGCTAAATGACATGACTGGTGACGGCTCGTACAGTTTTATGTTTGTGTAATGACAGTCACCTCTATTACAAAATTGTCTGACCTCTGCATAAGCAATGCCGCCCCTGCCACCTCTTGTGTCACCCCCTCTACCTCATAGATTGTAAGCTCTTGCGAGCAGGGCCCTCAGTCCCATTGTGTGAAGTGGCTTTTTCTTTGTAATGTATCTTGTACTGTATCTTTTTTATCTGTACTGAACCCTACAAATTGTACTGTGCAGCAGAATATGTTGGCACTATATCAATAAAATGTATTATTATTATCAAATCCAACCTATAACAAGACTGATGCCAATTGCCCCTTCAGATAATTCTTACACAGCAATTGGACTAAGTCCCTGGATAAACATCCTATCTCAAAAATATCTAACTCCCATAATGTATGATATTCTTACTTTCAAAAAAGGCATCTAGGACCATCGTGAACTTGTAAGTTAGTAGACTTCACCACATCAATTGGCAGTGAGATCAATAGTGTCACTGCTTTTACCATAAAGACACCTCACCAGTGTATTGTTCATTTATATGCATACAGCATATATATGGCAAAATATATTTTTTTCTATCCTTTTAATAGCCAACAGTCACTTACCATGTGCAGTGTTGTGGTCTTAATGTGTCACAGGTCCATTTGGCTTCCTCAAACTCAAGGGCTCATGTGTGACTGTATAAACTCCCCCAGTAGTGAAGCAACTGTAATGAAACACTCCATAATTATCATTTTACAGCATAATATTATAGCCTTGTCCATTTCACTTGAGTACACATGCAATAGTCATACTAAAAGGTTAAAGGTTGGCTTTCTGCAGTATCAACCATAGTTTGGACCTATATAAACACATTCTGCACCTTCAAATGGTTCATTGGTGGGGTTGCGAAGACCCTGACCTAACTATTAGTTATGGCTTATATTATGGTAGGGCCATCAGTATTAACCCCTGGTAACCCTTTAACAACATATATTTTTAGAATATTATTCAATAAGCTGAATAATGTATTTGTCTGAATATCCTTACACAGCATTGTAATATTTTTTGTTTGTGGGACTATCTGTGAAAATTGACAATCATTGTTATTCAGCTATTCTAAATGTACAATGTTTATGACTGTTATAATGCAGAGGAGAACAGTAGCTCATGGGAACCAATGCAAAATCTGTAACAGGGCCTTACAAGCATATACACCTATTCTGATACTTCTTATAGTGTTTAGGGGTTACTCCTATTTCTGCACCCCTTATATGTACATCTCTGCCTCTTCCTATTTCTCTTTATAGTATTCCTAGAGTAAAACAGACAAACAATAGACAACATATGTTAAAGACAACCTGTCACCAGGTCTGAACAGTCTATGGACATACATCATCTGATCTAAATCAATCTATTCAGTTGTCAGACTTAAGCCTTCTTTGTGCTGACGCAAAGTAGGATATAATAGCCAAGTGGGCGGTAACACAGTCTCTGTGTGCAGTATGTCATGCTGTGTTACCGCCCACTTGGCTAGTATGACCTAATTTTCATCAGCACTAAATAGGCTTATATCTTTGGAATGGCTGAATGGATTTCAAGAAACAAAACACCAAAATGCACAGCACCTACCTGGTACTACAAGTTATTAGGGGTTTCAGACCTGTGATTGGACCTCTTTAAATGAAGCATGTAAATCTTATTTAGGTACCCATTTCAATAATCACATCTCTGCAGTGGAGTAACTAGAAATGGTGGGGCCCCGTGATGAACTTTTGACATGGGGCCCCCCCTGACCAAAGACCCCAACCGACCAACATCTCCCACAACAGGATTATGCCAAAAGTGGCCCCTGCACATAGTATTATGCCCCATAGTGGCCCCTGCACACAGTATTATGACCCATAGTGGCCCCTGGACACAGTATTATGCCCCAATGTGGACCACCCATAAACAATTATTATACTCTGGGGTCTTTTCAGACCCTAAGTATAATAATCGGAGACCCAGGGGAGTATGAAAATATAAAAAAACATTGTTACTTACCTATCCTGGGCTCCACTGCATTCCCTGATGATCTAGCCAATCTTCAATGACGTATGGGACGTCACATGACCTGGGCCTGTGTTATAACGCATATGGATGCAGGCCCTGGTCATGTGACGTCAGAGACATCACGCTAGTAGGCCTGAATCCTGCCCGGAGAGGTAAATAAATAGGGCCCGTTATTATTAACCCCTTCCCGCCTATGGCATTATTTGATTTTCATTTTTTGTTTTTGACTCCCCTCCTTCTAAACTCCATAACTTTTTTATTTCTCCGCTCCCAGAGTCATATGAGGTCTTAATTTTTGCGGGAAAAATTTTTCTTCAAGATGCAACCATTAATTATTCTGTATCATGTACTGGGAAGCTGGAAAAAAATTCAGAATGGGGTGGATTTGAAGAAAAAATGCATTTTTGCGACTTTCTTACGGTCTTTGGTTTTACGGCGTTCACTGTGCAGCCAAAATGACATGTCCCCTGTATTCTGTGTTTCAGTACGATTCCGGGGATACCAAATTTCTATGGTTTTGTTTACAATTTAACCCCTTAAAAAAAATCAAAAACTGTGTTAAAATTTTTTTTTCTAAAAGTCGCCATATTCTGACAGCTGTAAATTTTTTTATATGTCCGTGTACAGGGATACATAGGGCGTATTTTTTTGCGGGGCTGTACTTTTTAGTTCTACCATTTTCGGGAAATACTATTGCTTTGATCACTTTTTATTCAAATTTTTATCAGAATCAAAACAGTGAAAAAACAGTGGTTTTTCCCGCTACAGCGTTTACCGTACAGGAAAAATATTTTTATATATTTGTAGAGCGGGCAATTTCAGATATGGGGTTACCTAACCATTCAACAATGGTCCGTTGCTTAGCAACCATTGTTTAGTGACCATTGCTTAGCAACCATGGTCCATTGTCCATATTCAACAATGGTCCATTGTGAATCAACAATGGTCCATTGTCCAAATCACCAGGAAAATGGCGGCGCCCACACTCCACCGGGAAAATGGCGCCTCGGTCAGATTTGACCGAGGTGTCAGAAGAGTTAATGCCTCCGATCGGTCCGGAGTACAGCGGATGTCGGGAAAGAGTTTTAAAAAAAAACAAAAACGTAGCGGTGGGGGCTGTCGCCGGCCCTCTAATGTCCTGGACCCTGTGGCAGCCACTACTGCTGCTACCCCGGTAGTTACGCCCCTGCCTCTCTGGCATTTGCATGTTCTGTGCTGCATTCATTAAGGTTTGTAGGTCATGTGCTGAACGAGACGGCAGATATCGATACCGTAGTTATTCTGGAAAGACAACACTTTTATTACTGCTGCCTCTTTGTTAAGAAAGTGTTGGTCCTATGCTGAAGCATAAATGTTATATGTTTAACGCATCTAAGTAAGCTTAATGGCTTTTCTCTGTGATGTTCCCCAGTAAAGTAAGCAGCAAGCTGTGTCACTGCCACTAATTAGTAAATAGCTGTCATCATGCTGTAGGTCTGGGTATCGGCACTAGATCCCTACTGTAAGGGAATGGATGAATAAGTATCACCAGCTGTGGCCGACTGCTGTGCAAAGAGCAGGAAAACCTGTGAACACAGCGATACGCACTCACTTAAGCACAGAGTAAATATTAAGTTCACATTTTATTTTCCTAGCACTGATTATAGCACTAGATTTAAAGTATAAGTATAAGCAACATGACAAGACGTCTTCCCCAGTCACATGAAGCCATTCTCGTTTGTGTGTGCAGATCTGAATTAGTTGTCATGTTTGAGCTACATGTCACATGTCAACATCACATCTATGTTGAATATCTCATTTCAATCTCTGGACTTTTTTTTTTTACAAGATATGACATTGATGATCTATCAATAGGTAACTAGCAGAAGTTCGACAGCTACTACTAGGCAGCAGCATGTGGCAATGGTGTTGTGACAATGCAGCTGTGCAGAGGTCACTGGTCAGTATAAGATATAGGTATATGGACATAGCACTGGGCGGACTACTTCTGTAAAGGGGACTTACCGGGGGAAGGGGGGGGGGAGTAGACCTCCAGCAATCACACACTATTGATCTATCTTAAAGAGAATCTGTCACATGAAAAATACAGACCAAACTGTAAACAGCATGTCATAGAGCAAAAAGATCTGAACAGATCAATGCAATGGGTTTTGGAAATGGATTCCATATAACTTGTTACTTATCTGCACTTTCTATGTTGAGAAGTCAAGGAGGCGGTCCTATCAGTGAGTGACAGCTACTTCTGTATGTACAGTCATAGAGGGCAGTCTGTTAGGCAATGATAGGACCGCCTCCTTGACTTCTCAATATAAAAAGAGCAGAGATTTCAATGGGTCGATTATACAATATCGTTCCCAAAACATTATCAATTGTCAAGCTACTAAGCTCCTCCAGCTCTACAACATACCTGAACACCATATGCCATGTAACAAGTTCCCTTTAAGCACTGGCCAGTAATTGTACAGCGTTGACCTCCACATTTGGACATTATATTGTACAATTAACTACTAGCTACCATTATTTTTTCAGGTGACCCTCTGCCCATCGTGTCTGAAGCTGCAACAAATGGCATTTATTAGCTAGTTTTTAAATTGGGAGGGGGGCTTGAACACAGTTGTCCAGGCCCCTTAATTTCATTGACCCCTTCACTGCCCTTGACCACCAGTGAATGTAAAATAATTGAGCTTTTCTATCCAAGACCACCAGACAGGGTAATAACTTGAGGGGGTACAGTGGATGCAGTCGCACCCAGGCCCCAGAGCCTTAGGGACCCCAAAAGGTCTCTCTTTTCAACATGAGGAAACCAGTACTATAACTGATAAATTATAGTTGTGGGGCTCGATGAGCATTTTGCAATGGGGCCCAGAAGCTTCATGTTACACCTCTGGCACTAGATATTTTAAAATTACAAGAATAGTGTAGAAAGTTGGGGGCTGCCTTGTTTTTCTATAAAATTGGTAATTCTTGGCCCCAGTGAGAATTCAGTAGATAGACCCTTCACTTACCATATGCCATTCTACATACTGGTGTCTAGTTATGAGGCAGAGGGTCCCTTGGTTCTCTTGGGGTACCAGGGCCTGGGTGCGACTGCTTGCTCTGAATCACATTGATATCTTTTCTATCGTTCTGTGGCAGAATCCATAACTGTTAGCAGTGGCACCAGTAAAAAAGAAATATATTGCTCTGTTAAAGAGATGTCACTGAAGAACATTTAATATTTATAACTGCTGTTCATTACATACAGCAATCTTTCATGTACACTTACTATTAGGAGAACCCTTTAATGGAAAGTCCTTAAATCTGAATAAAAGACACAGATACCAGTACGCTGGCAACCAGACACTCTGCTAAATCAATAGTGAAATACAAGAGGGCTATATTTCATATTTTATATTCTACTAAGAGGATCAGGTGTTTGCCCATAAGATCTACATCCAGAGCTGCTGGTATTATTTGTTACTGGGATATGCCCGTAAACTGTCTATGTGTCTGTTTAAATAAGCATTAAGTCCATGTTTTCCTGCAGCAAAATGAGACAGATGAGTATATGAGAACACTGAAGAATTACGCATCCCTTTCCCCTTCATGACTGCCTGGCTGGAGTTTTGATTCAGGATTTCCAAGGTTATAGGAAGTTTCTGCTTAGTACATAGAACAGGGAACTATAATGTTATTATTACGCTGCAAAAAAACGGAAAAGCCAAAAAATAATCTGTGGTGTAGTATTATGCACCCCTACTACATGTACAGAAACTGATGTATTGAAAGGCATTGGTGCATGTATAATGTTTTTATAAAACGTGACATATTTTACAGATTTTACGACATTTTAAAAATACACGTGATAAATTCCTAAAAAAACATGAGAAGAGCTTGTTTAAAAAAAATGCATGAAATTTAAAAGATAAAATGTCACTAAAAAGTTTGCAGAAAGGATAAGGGTCCATTTGCACGGAGGAAAGTGGTGCTGATTCTCCTCCGGTCCCGTCCTCCCCCGGCGCTTGCGGGTGGACACTGATATAAAAAAATGGCCTGGGCGCATGCGCAGTAGCATGCGGCTTCTACTACGGCTACTACGCAGGCGCCCAGGCCATTTTTTTTATATTAATGTCAGTTCGCGAGCGCCGGAGGAGGACGGGACCGGAGGACATCGGAGGAAGAAGAGGCGGGGATGAAGAAGACGGCGCTCCCTGAATGCCCGCCCCCCGTGCACGAGGCGTAAGTAGATAACATTCTTTTTTAGGGTTTTATTTTAAAACGGGGGGGTTAGTTTAATATAACATTTACGGTGCCTGAATAGCCTTTTTAAAGGCTATTCACGCATATGTGGGGCTCTATCCGCATGATTTTGCTGATAGAGCCCCTTTAAATCATTGGGAGGCTTTTTAACTCATTGATTTCAATGTGTTCCGCACGGAAAAGGGAATCCATTGAAGTCAATGGGAGTCTTTTTATCAGCGTTGATTCTGCTGCGAGTTATTGTGGCAGAATCAGCGCGACTTTACTCCGTGTGAATGGACCCTAAGGTCCCACATATCGAAACATAGTAAAAATACACTGCTTTTTTTCCTCAACCCCATTGTGTTTTTGCTGCTTTTTTCTCTTTGTTTTTTCTTCCCTTGTTAAATCAATAGGGAAAACGCTGACTTTTCTGCAGTTAAAACTGACATACTGATTTTTTTTATATAATTCTTAAAAACGCAGCTTTTCCGCACTTGTTTTTTTCCTGCAATCTGTTGGTATGATTAGCCACACATCGGCCACTCATTCACAATTCTGGCAGCCTATGAGGCAGCAGTTTTTGTTTTTCCGCAGAAGCCAAAAATCCTGCATTTTTGCTTAAATAGGAATTACTGTTAGGGTGCATTCACACTACGTATACTGAAGCTTATTCTGAACGTAAAACACGTTCAGAATAAGCGGCGTATACCGTACACGCCGACACTTCCCATTCACTTCAATGGGAGTGCTCGTAGTGAAAAAAGCAGCTCATTCATTTCTACGGGGAGCGCTCGTATGCCGGCTCCCATAGAAATTAATGGAGCTGCTTTATACGCCTCTTATTCTGAACGTGTTTTACGTTCAGAATAAGCTTCAGTATACGTAGTGTGAATGCACCCTTATAAAGTTAAAAAGTTATAAAGTCAACATTTAGCACAAGCTAGAATCAAAACACAGTTTTTTATGTAATTTTTTTATTCCAAGTCCTTTGGAATATACTCTTGAGTTTGCCTCAGAAAACTATATGAAGAAGTGCAATACAAACTGACGGAAAATCAAATTGGTGGAAATTCTACACATTATATTGTCGTTTTTTTTTTTTGTTTTTTTTTGAAGAGTGGCTTCAAAAGGAGTAAGAAATCCAAATATATCTCTTTTACTTCTCTCCTCTGCTAAATCCACTTCATTACTGATAATTATCAAATATAATATATAATATATATATATATCTCAGAGGCGTAACTACCGGGGTAGCAGCAGTAGCAGCTGTCACAGGGCCCAGGACATTAGGGGGCCCCGCGGCTGCCGCTACTACTGCAGATTTAATTTTTTTAAATGGACCATTACCTGCTGGACTCCAGCAGCTAGCAGGCCCTACTTACTTACCGATCCTGGTTCCTGCTCACGGCCCCGAACCCCACAAACACTATCATTATACTCGGGAGATATTTTTAGACCCCCAAGTATAATGATCGGAGGTCCAGGGGAGGTGAGGGAACATAAAAACACTGTTACTTACCTCTCCTGGCTCCAGAAGGCTTCAGGCCTACTTGGTGACATCACAGACCTTTAATCACTATGATGTACTGAGAAAACTCAATGATTTTGCATGTGGCACATCTTGGACCTTTGCCTTTTCCCAATGTTCCTTTTGACATATTCCCCAAACAATAGATCACCATCAGGTAAAAGATCTTTTTGCTAGAAGATCTAAATCATATACACACCATTACAACTCAATCCAATTCTAAATCAATATGTGGATCAGTCACTTCACCAGACCTCTAATACCCATAAATCTACACATGAGATTTAGAGCTCACAACAATTTTTTGGTATTTTTAGTAGGATTTAGTTCCTCTTTTCCACCAAGAACATTACATCTAGATGTTGTATCTTGATCCAAAGGGTTTCATAAACGCCCAACAAAGAGTTGCTATTGTAGTGGCAATTTTTAGCACTTTCTTTTGTTTCCTTACCTTTTTTAAAATCACGTCATTCTCAGCATGTAGCACTTCTTTTAGGCGTTCCCCTATAGATTTCTCTATAGGGAAAAAATGATAGAATAAAATCTATTTTTATAGTCCAACAATATCTAAGAAAAAAATTTTTTTGCCGGAAACAAAAATGTAAAATTTGCATACATTTTATGATGTTTTCCTCATGCCCCCACAAACTACCGTATTTTTCGGACTATAAGACGCACTTTTTTTCCCCCAAATTTCGGAGGAAAATGAGGGTGCGTCTTATAGTCTGAATGTGGGTTTGCAGCATGGCCGCGCTACTGCCACCGCTGGTTTTCTTCAGCGGCAGTAGCGCGGCAATCTGCAGGCCCCAGCAGCTAAGACACTCCCCGGCATCTGCTGTAATAGACCGGCGGATGCCGGGGAGTGTCTTAGCTGCTGGGGCCTGCAGATTGCCGCGCTACTGACACCGCTGGTTTTCTTCAGCGGCAGCAGCGTGACAATCTGCAGGCCCCGACTGTCTTAGCTGCCGGGGCCTGCAGATTGCCGCGCTACTGCCGCTGAATAAAACCAGCGGTGGCAGTAGCACGGCCATGCTGCAAATCCACTCCTCCTCCACAGGTCCCGGCAGTCAGTTAGCCCCCCCCACCGGCCCCATACCTTTAGTGATGCAGGCCGGCTCCTGCACGGTGAGGCTGCAGGAGCCGACCTGTTCCGATGACAGCCGGGAGCCTAATGAAGGCTCCGAGGCCTGTCATACATATATATTACTATCGCGGCTGGTCTATGACCCTCTGCGATAGTAATGTATAGAATCTCCCATAGACGGCAATACACTTGTATTGCCGTCTATGGGACTTGCAATCAAATGATTGCAGGTTCAAGCCCCCTAGGCGGGGGATATTAAATTAGTAAAAGAAAAAAAAAAAAAAAAAACACTTAAAGAAATATAATAAAAAATAAAATAAATAAAAGTTCACCTCCTTTCCCTAGAATACATATAAAAGTATAACATTACTGTGAAACATACACATTAGGTATCCCTGTGTCTGAAAATGCCCGGTCTACTAATATTTTTATGTACAGTGAACGTCAAAATCAAAAGTGCTAAACTGCCGGGTTTTTCTCTCTGTTTTGCCTCTGAATTAAATAAAAGGTGATCTAAGCAATAAACATTTCCCAAAATGGTATATCTAAAAAGTACACCTGGCCCCACAAAAAAAACGCCCTATACATCCCCGTACAGCTGCAGGGTCACCTGTCAATGTGGCCTTGCAGCTGTTCCAAAACTACAACTCCCATATATTAAATATTTTACCATTTTTTGCCTGAAAATTTTTTTTCCCTACTTTTCTCCTCTAAAACCTGGGTGCGTCTTATAGTCCAGTGCGTCTTATAGTCCGAAAAATACGGTAACTCCTTTGGTGTTAGTTGGCCTTGGTGTTTGGTCGTCAGGCAGAGGACAGTAAGACCTTTGTAGAAGGGACTGATAATGGTGACTGGACCTCCCGGGATTCAGAAGAGCAAGTAACATACGAGGCATAGATATGAGCTCTATGAAATCGTAGTATGATTGTATAGGGTTAGAACTGGAGAATATACAGAATTGCTCCAGATGAATAATCTGTTTTACATGGTTTATGTTTCACAATATAACATTAGTTGCTATAATTGCTCTGTACTAATCCTCATTTATAGAAGACTTAAAGAGTAGCGGTCTCCGAGCACAAAGTATAACAGCTGTCACGTTGTGTGTTAAAGGAACTGCAACATTCTGTTTGACATGTGGTATTGAGACGGGTGTCATGGCAACATGCCATTATTTTGTTTCAGTCTGATTTGGATAGATGCCCATGAGAACTATCTGAAAAAACATTGTCAAGTGGTCCATAGATATAAACGTCCTCGCCTGGATTGCTGAAGACGTATTACAATCCCCTAAAATAAACAGTTCCTGTGACGTGTATGGTATATCTATTATACACTTGTTTACTTTAACCGTTCTTGGGATATTTTAATACTAAATTTTTAGATTATTTATTTGCTTTTGCCATTGTTTTGCTGAAACATATTAAGAGAACTTACTACCACTTTCTGCCTAATATTAGTTACTGTATAAATAGATACAGGTGTGTAGTTGTAACATCTTTGGCCGTTCAGGCCTCTGCGCCATTCTCCGGTTTCATGCAATGGCGCAGGAAGTGTGTCCATTTATGATCTTCCGTTCTTGTTGTTTTAGCTCTGCTGAGTATTCATTGCGGTGTCAGTCCAGCCAGTGCTTGAGCTCCTCTGGTTACTAAGGAGTTAACGCTAATAGCTCTTTGATTGACATCCTCAAGCTTGGGGCGGATTCTTGTCACCCTTTATATTGTTTTCCAGCCCCCTCTTGGTTGCTTGCTATTGCTTCTTCTGCTGTTTATATACATTTCTGACCTCGACTTTTTCCGTTTTGACTATTCTTACAGTTCCGATTTTGTTCTGACCCTTGGCTCTCTTGATTACCTGTGTCTGTTTGTTTGTTTTGTCTGCGTTTTGTGTATACACTTGTATTATAGGAAGGGACTGTCACCCAGTTGTCCTCTACCACCTAGGGTAGTTGAGACAAGTATGTAGGAGCTATGGCTGGGTTGATCATTAGGTCTGACTGTCTCTACCATTCCCTTCCACCCAGGTTTCAGTAGCAGCAACTGAGGAATTGCTTAACTGGCAATTCCCTAACAGTAGTAGTATGTCCTAAAATACAATAATAAACACTCTGAGAAGAGGACCAATATGTTCTTCGCTGGTCATCTTTACCACCCTGGTACTTAATAAATATGAAATACGCAACTTACCTAAAAGTCTAACTATCCTGACCATTAAATAGTACCCCACTCAAGAATGGTGCAGTGTCTCACACAGACTTGGCAAGGTTTAACTTATCAGGCGATTACCACTATCACTAGCATAGTCTCTCAGCACAAGCCATAATGCAGCACATATTAGCACGGCCCATTATATAGTCCTTAGTACATTAACAATGGGCAGTACCAGGGCTTAGCAGGCTGGTTGGGTCTCAATTTATTGACCCCAGATAAATAAAGATAACTAATTTGATTTTACCCATGTTACAGTGTCTGTGCAGGAAATCGGCAAGTATCCACTTCCAACATGCCAAGGAAATTCTACTACTTATCAATCAACAAGACGCATCAATGACAAATGTCCAGAGCAGAACCATAGAGTAAGCAGAAGTCTGAAAACCACCCAGATTTCAGAGCCACTTCTACTTTCAACCGGTCCAACTACAACCACAGATCCTTATAACTGCTAAGTAAGAGCAGGAGTATTATGGCTGTACCCTACACTCTCTGATAGGTCATGATGTACCTTGGCTTCCTCCTCTCTATAACCTTTCTGGTGCACAACTTGTGCAATTCTATGCTATAGTATCCACACCCCTGACCTTTATCAACCCACATGCTCACTGCATTACAGTGGTGAAGGTGCAGAGTACTAATCAATCCACCAATCTAGATATAAAGTATACCATATGCTATAAACTTCATGTTAATCATTGCATACATACACAGACAATGTATCAGGAACATCCAGATATAAGAGGCCCAGTCTAAGACAGAAATTCATGGCAAAATCTCAGGACAGGTAGCAGAGATGCATACATGGCAGAAGGCATGACGGCCACAGGTGACAGATGTACATAAATGGCCACAGGACTTACAGAGCAGAAGCCCAAATGCCAAACACTCATAGCAGAAGGCCCAGAGGTCAAGAGAGATAGTAGATGTGCATATATGGCACAAGGGCATACGTGTGCACAGAGGAATACATTGCAAAAGTACATATTCATCCACATGAAAATATGTGACTGAAGGATATACGGTATGTATCCACTTAGGAGGCAGAAGGGTATTGACATTGATGCAGAAATACTTAGCATAAGGATATATGTCCACAATAAAAAGCAGAAGGACATAGAAGTATACATATAGGATATTGAGGATAAACATTCAAACATGGTAGGCAGAAGCACATATGTCCAGACAAGAACACATTGCAGAAAGGCATATATATTCACATAGGAATATACAGCAGTATGAGCAAAAACATACAGATACAAAACATAGCATAACTCGGGCCGTTCAAGGAAGAAGATTTGAGTTCAAAGCAGATAATGTAATATAAAGACAGAAGGACAGTATACATCCAAACAGACAGGGATACAGGCAGAAACTGAGTCATTGCTCAGGCAGGGCTATGGCAGCAAACTTGTATAACAGACAGTTATTAGCAAGAGGAATTTTGCATGTGGGCAAACTAATCCTTAAAGAGACAGGAGGATGCACAGAGGTAACCAGGAAGCTAGGTCTGCTGGGAAAGGTAGTTCAGAATTTCTACATATATAGCTATCATTGAGTTAAATGGGAGCTGCATAAATTCTATAATTCAACTATAACCTTGTCATAGAATCAGGGAGCTATGTACGTATCAGAAAACCAGAGAACTGACCCATAAAAAAACTACATGATGCATTTGTGAAACTAAAGTAACTCAGCGAGTTGCAGAAATGTGAAAAAAGTGATAAGTTGGCAAAGCTGCTATGATGTTGTATCTGTGGATATGTTATAGTGATACAATGTACAATATATGGTTGCTTTTTACGTATCTCAAACTGAAGAATCTCAGCTTCGTCTGCGCTCTGTATGGTCACAGCTTCTTTATAACCAAGCTCGTACTCCATAAGATCATTTACATAGTGATCAAAATATCTTGGCAGAACTACTGAGATCCCTATGCTAACAAGCATTGAAGGGCACATAAACTCAACAAGAGCTACTCTACAAACACAGGAGGTCCCCTAAGTGGATGAACTTTTGACACTGTGTGCTAATGTCCTCTGTAATATGCTGCTACCATTGCCAGACATATGCTTATTGTAATAGTCTCTCCAGTCCAGTAATCTTTTATTTGTGTCATTTTTGCTGAGAATGAAGTCTGTGTTGATGAAGCCGAGTTCCTGGCATTTTCGAGAGAGAAGCACACACCTGTTTCTGGGTATTGTTCTCCCAGTGACACACCTGTTATCATCCTGCATGGGAACCTTTCCCAGATAAGCCTTGGAGTCGAGCCAGATTGATGAGCAGGCAAGGCACCACCCATGACCACCTCCAATACTGAGAACCAAGTGACAAGCTGCACAAGACTATCAGTCTCATGGAAAAGCTCTTTCCTCCAATTATCCTCTATCATAATATGAGGCATGAGTAGTCTGAACAGATTTTCTGAATGGTCATTTTGTGTATTAAACCTTGCACAAAGCAGTAAAATTTTCATTGCCAGACTTGGCATGAGACTGGCAAATACTAATATATTTCATAGGCAGTAGCACATTTGCAGCTGTAACTGCGAGCCCTTGCACAGTGATATAGGGATCATCTACATGGTGTCTCCTGATAGCTAAGGCCACGTTCACATCTGCGTTGGTAATCCGTTCGGGGGAGTCCACATGCAAGCGGTGTGCAGTGAAAGCACACGGATTCCCATAGACTATAACGGGGTCTGTGTGCTTTCCACACAGTCTCCACAAGGACAGGAAAGTACTTCACAATCTACTTTCATGTCCACATGACTCGTGTGGAGATCTCACAGCAAGCACACGGACCCCATCATAGTTTATGGGATCTGTGTGCTTTCACTGCACACCACTTGCAAATGCGTTTGGTAGTCCGTTCGTGGGTGATGTCAGATAGGAACAGGCAGGGATTCAGACCTGAAGTCAGAGATGGACAGTGTCAGGGCCCCTTCACACGGCTGATACGCTGGCTGCTTTAGAACGTGTAAACGTTCCGTAGCAGTGGCGTCTTAAAGCAGATCGCATTGTTTTCTATGGGAGCCGGCAGAGCCATAGAAATGAATGGGCTGCTTTTTCCATTCATTTCTATGGGAGCGCACATATGCTGGCTCCCATAGAAAACAATGGGAACTGCTTTAGACGCCGCTGCTACGGAACGTTTACACGTTCTAAAGCAGTGAGCGTATCAGCCGTGTGAAGGGGCCCTTAGAGCTCAGAGTATTTTGGCATACATGGGTATATAAGTGCAGTGTATCTTTGGCATATTGCGCTTTTTGTTCACTTC
Organism: Leptodactylus fuscus; assembly: GCF_031893055.1. Lineage (NCBI taxonomy): Eukaryota > Metazoa > Chordata > Amphibia > Anura > Leptodactylidae > Leptodactylus > Leptodactylus fuscus. The sequence continues at coordinate 57,564,091 of NC_134269.1, forward strand.
TTTTTACAAATGTGGGAGGAGTGAATTGAAAATCAAAATGGGCCAGGCCAGGAACTCAGACAAATTTAGACCCAGACCCAGACAAATTTATTATTACACACCTCAGTTTTCTAGAACAAGTTATAACTGAAATCCCTGACTGGCATACATTTCAATTCTAGAACAAAGAATGCCAGTCTTAATAAATTTCCTATAGGGAGCTATGGTGATGATGGAGCCTGTACTGCACCAGGGGTACTCATCAGGTGCATACTGTGTACCATACAAAGAGGTCACATATGGGTATGATTGAGAAATCTCAATGATCATCACATTACGTTACCTCTGAAGGTAAGATGTGCTGAAGTACACACTGCCCAAGACATACAGACTCTGAGCATCATAAGCAGGCGGAATCAGCAGACCCTTCTACCCCTACCATCGTAATAACTTTTACTACACAAGCTGAAACACAAAATACTAATCGGGAATGCACTGAAACTGACTCCAAAGTTAGGGAGCCTTCACACGGAGTTTACGCTCCGCTCATTCAGACACAACTAAACACGTGTCAAAGTGCCCGATGTAAAACACAATCCCATAGACTTCAATGTGTGACGGTCTTACGCGCACTATACATTGAAATCAATGGGTTTAAAAACCTCCCATTGAATTCAATGTGCAGCGCGTGTAAGATTGTATAAATACGTATAAATATGGGAGTTTTATCATCTAACAATACCATTGTCTTTACTGGCATACAAGGAAAACTGCACTACTTGGATCATGGTAGCTGCTGGACCTAGCAATAAGGGGAAGACAATTACATTTACCATCATGGGGAGCTTGGCATGAAAATTGGCATGACTTCATACTAGGAAAGGATGATAAATTGCTGTTGAGGAGGAGGTAGGATCTGCATTTCATCAGAGTGTCAAATCATGGTCCTTTTGCGGATTATTCCAATTTGTTTCTTATAGTCCATCTGAGCATAGCTCCCTAGAGAGTTAGACATGCGTCTCCAATGTGCCTCCAAGATCAACTGTAGACATTGTATGATAACCTGATAATATGAGACACAACACATTCACTTTATTGGTGGAATGTACTTTTAGGCCCTGCGCACACGACCTAGTCCTGTCTGTGGAAAATGGTCCCGGCTGAACTTGGTGGAGTGTATAAAACTCACTGCATGATGTTATAACCTGCTGTGTTGAATTTTATGTCAGTTTAGTAAACTAGCGATTGGGTCATTTGGGTGCTCACTGCACCATAGCTGACTACGATACAGTGAGTTCTACGTCAGTTCCGGGGCACACGGCCCACACACAGTCTGTTTTCTATAGACTGGACTCAGTCGTGTGCATGAGGCCTTAGACTGATGTTTGCACTACATTATTGACTACATATTGTATACTGTATTCTTTACATGCTGTAAGTTTTTGTTTTCTCATTCAAAGGCTTTGAAGAGGTTGATATAACAAAAATTAGTTACTAGAGATGAGTGAACACTATTCGAAACAGCCATTTCAAATAGCACGCTCCCATAGAAATGAATGGACGTAGCCGGCACGCGGACTTTGCCGGTGGCCGGCCGCTTAACCTCCGTGTGCCGTCTATGTCCATTCATTTCTATGGGAGCGTTCTATTCGGAACGGCTGTTCCGAATAGTGTTCGTTCATCTCTATTAGTTACCCTTTGTTCATAGGACAAGGGTAAAATTGGTGATCAGTGGCAGTTCAACCACTGACACCCCAACTGAACCCGAGTGCTTGGGAGTTTTACCACTTTCCTGCCCTTTTCACTTCAATGGGCATGCTGGAGATAGTCAAGTGCTGTACTTCGGTTATTTGTCATAATTCTGTTGAAGTGAATGGAGCGGGGATATGCATTCTGTGTCCACTTCTACATTCACAAAGGAGGTTAAATGTTCGCTTGGGATCGGTCACTGTCTCAGAGGTCAGACCTAAACTGATTAGCAATACGGGCTAAATAATTTTCGTGACATAACTCTTTAAAGGAGTTGCATGAGACAGAAAAAACATGACTGCTTACTTCCAAAAATACAACATGGTGGCTCAGTGGTTAGTACTGCAACACTGGAGTCCTGGGTTTGAATCCTGACAAGGACAACATCTGCAAGGAGTTTGTATGTTCTCTCCATGTTTGTGTGTATTTCCTCCCATGCTCCAAAGACATACTGATAGGGAAATTAGATTTTTGAGCCCTGTATGGGACAGTGTCTATAAAAGCAATGCGGAATATGATGGCGTTATATAAGTAAGCAGAGTAAATATCACCACTCTTGTCCATTAAATCTGAGCTGCAATACCAGACACAGTCTATGAAAAGTATTAGAGCAGTCTCTTGATGGTAGTCGCTATTAATATAATGTATTTTACTTATTCCCCCACTTGTACGTATGTAATCTATATTATTGGCCCACACATTTGGATAATCTAGTATCATTATTTTATAGGAATGTTTTTGGAGGTCACTATCAATTCAATAAAGTTTATAGATGTTTTAATAGATTTTTTGACACTAATAGCAATACATGACAGAAAATGATTTATAATAGGTTAATATCAAGTCATTAATAATCTGAAATGATGAATTAGACACCCAGAGTCATACATTAATATCAATTAGAAAAAAAATGCAAAAGCTTTTTAAACTTCTGTTTGTAGGGTGTAAGAAACACGATAGAAAAAAACAATGCGTTTTACAATCACAGCAAAACAAAGAGATTGTTTAATATCATCCCCATGTTCCAGGAGAAAACACAGCATGTTAGTTTTACCTGTGACAATGCAGCATTTTCCATACATTACATAGATGTCTATGGGGTGAAGTGAAAATGCAAAACTCAGTGTTTTTAGCTGTATTTCAATACATCTGCTTTTGTACTTTATTTTTTCAGAAAAAACACATGTAACAATGCATGACTATTTGCAAATTAAAAAAAAACTTTCTAAAGCCAGCCTTAAATTTTCTGTCACTCGTGTGACTTAACCCTGATCTTGCACTTGTCCCCAACTGTCTTCCATATTCTATTCCAGTTCTCCCTATGCTACAGCTATTATATTTTAGTAATCAATAAACACACCATGCTTGCTGTCTGCCTCTGATGCACTTTTCAAGTCTGTGAGTACTATAGATGTAGCTATAGGGGTTGCGGCAGTAGCAGTCACTACCGGACCCTGGACCCTTAGAGGTAGTTAAGGGCCCCATTATAAATTTTTCATCAGGGGCCAGGAGATTTAAATTGCACCTCTGCTAAATATTGTGCCAAAGTGTGGCTAAGGTTGGTTTCACATGGGGTTTTTTTGGGCCGGATTTTGACGCGGAATCCGCCTCAGAATCCGGCTCAAAAAACTGCCTCCCATTGAATTCAATGGGATCCTATTTCCGCAGTGGTTTGTTCCTGCTCGCGGAAAAAAGAAGCAACATGCCCTCTCTTGGCACAGATTCTGCGGCTGAATTAGCCGCAGATGTCCGCGATGTGACACTCCCTCCCAACTATGAAGAGGAAAGACCGATGGATACGAGGAGAAACTGCGCTACTCACTTGAGATAAAATACGTTCTTTATTCCACTTTTCTTAAAAACACTCCCTCCCAACTAGGCCCATTCATTTGGGCCTGATCCGGAGCAGAATGCCACAACTGGATGCCAGTGCACTGTATGCACTGCACCGGCATCCAGTCGCAGCTAGCTATTTTTTTGATCAGTTTCTGAAGTGGCTCCGCCTCAAAACCCGGTCCAAAAAATCCCGTGTGAACCCAGCCTAACACTGCCTGCTTTTGACCATTAGCATTGCTATGAGCTCCTGACATTGTTCTGCTCACTTAACTCCTGTTTTCTTCTGGGAAGTCCTAATATATGGTAAGAAACACTTTCTGAAATTGCCCTTAAATGCCACTATGCCAGTGTATCGAAGGGTCTATTCAAAATGTGCAGGACAAATTTAGGCAGAAATTCCACATTCATTTGTTTGGGGCTTGAAGAAATCTGTGGGTGGGAGAGATTCACGAAGAATGGCACAGTCAATGCTACTCTTCATATCTCCTATGCCAGAGAATGATGCACCTCTTTGTATATTAGACAGACCCTCTACAAGGTCTTGCACCTGAAATCCATGCCAGGCCATAGGGGACGTAGATTTTAGACATCATTTATACCAGTAAACTAGACTTAAAGGGATCCTATCTTTTAAACACATTTTTTTCTGAATAACACGTCAGAATAGCCTTAAGAAAGGCTATTGTTCTCCTACCTTTCGTTGTCTTCTCCGCGCCACCGTTCTGTAGGAATCCCAGTTTTTAACAGTATGCAAATGAGTTCTCTCGCAGCACTGGGGGTGGTCCCCAATGCTGTGAGAGAACTTTCTCCAGTGCCACCTCCATCTTTGTCAGCAATGTTCTCTTCATCCTCTTCTCTTGGTGCAGGTTTCAGACTTCTAGGCCTCAGGCAGAGCAGACTGCGCATGCCCACAGGCCACAAGAAAATGGCCACTTACACAGTATTGTAAGCAGCCATTTTCTCGTGGCCTGTGGGCATGCACAGTCTGCTCTGCCAGAGGCCTAGAAGTCTGAAACCTGCAAGAGAAGAAGAGAATGAAGAGGACGTTGCTGACGAAGATGGAGGCAGCGCCGGAGAGAGTTCTCTCACAGCATTGGGGACACTCCCAGTGCTGTTTGAGCATTGGGGCCCGCCCCCAGTGCTGCGAGAGAACTCATTTGCATACAATTAAAAAGCGGGATTCCTACGGAATGGCGGCGCGGAGAAGACAACGAAAGGTAGGAGAAGAATAGCCAAACAGATAATTTTTTTGTGTTCGTTTAGCAATGCGTCTTCGTTCTTTTCTACGCATGCTCTGAATATGGAATAAAGATAAATGGAAAAATGGATCCAACAAATACAGACACAAATTAATAGTTTCTTTTAGACTGATACCCTTTGACACATACATACGTATATATAAAAAAAAAAAAACCTTTATGGTATGTGCTGTGTAACTGTCTGTGTTTTTGACAATTTTTTTTTATACAGATCTGCAATAGGTGTATACCAGGTGCAAATATGAACATATCCACAGACTATAACTTACTGGAATACAGCAGACTGAAGCAGAGCCCTGAAATGCAGACTGATGCATAAAAGAAAATGTAACATTTGTTACATTAGTTTACTTTAAAAAAAAAAAAAAAAAGTTATACAACTGAGACAGTGTGCAAATAAAAGCCTGGTAATACTAAACATTATCTAATCCGCTCGTCTTTGTGAAGTCTCCCGTGCTACTCCAAGCACTGTATCACTGCACAATTGCACACATACGATGACAAGTCATTTGTATTTTTGTTCTGCTGCAGACATACCCCTGGGGGCAGAGAAAAGTACACTGACTTCTCCTTCTAAAAGTACATTCAAACATCATTTAAAAATACATATCAGCAGAAATCCATCTAAAATATTGAAAATAAAAAGTTAATTAAAAAATAAAATAAAGAGATATGTGTCTCCGAGGCCAGAACTCTATTCCAAGACCACCTGTCATTAAACATTTTCCTGTCCATAAAACTACGACTGTGAACCAATCTTACATTCAGCTCTTTAATTTTTAATGCATTGCTCCAGCTCCCACAGGTAGCTATTAGAGGAAGCAGCTCTCTCCCATATAAATTACAATAAAAAGAATTCTAAATTCCAGAACTTAATATCATGGGGAAATTCATAAGATTCTGAATAAAGGAAAGTGCAAAAAATAGAGTTTATTGTTTCTCATGGGTCAAGGTAATAACACTTGCGTTTTGCTATTGTCAGTATTCTCAGCAATGAACATATGACAACAGAAATCTTATAGTCACAGAATATGGGATAAATGTCAGATTGCTGAGGGTCAGACTGCTGGGACAACAGGCAAGCGGGAAAATGGGAACCTCAATGTTCCCTGAAATGCTTCATGTGAATTGATCACTGGTACACATGTGTGTCCAGCACTAAATTCATCTTTATGGGGCTGCCACGATGCCATGCCATGCCATGATCCCATGATGCCATGATCAGACGAATAGGCACCCAAAGGTTACTCTTAATTCTGTATATTCTTTTTTCCCTTTGCGATCTATTTAAGACAGTGTGCAGCTAATATCCACCCACCAGCTCAGAGATAAGTGAGAATTAGAGGGAAAAAAAGCAAAAAGTTATGCAGAATACAAGCCGTATCCAGAAAACTGTTAATTCTCATTGACAACCATGGAAGCTTCTCCTGAAAAGTCATCTGAATAAGTACATATGGTGTAAGGGCTAATACGTTGTTTGTGAATCATTCTAGAAGAAATGTAGAGACAACTGACTAATTCCACTCATCTGCTGGACCTCTGGTTGTAAGAGAATTGCTAGTTGTGCAATTCCCTAGTGCTGCTGCTGGAACAATGGAAGAAGGGGAAGAGAGAGAGAGTGAGTCCTAAATTCAACCCAGTCCCTGTCCCTACCTACTTGAACAACTATGCTAATGACAGGAGCAACTGGGTGGTGATCCCTCCTCTGAATAAGTGTCACACAGAACAAGACAGAACAAAACAACACAGAAGCGAAGTCAGCAAGCCAAGGGTCAAAGCCAGAGAAATAAAGCAGTGCAAAATTGTAATCCAAAAGAATAGTCACAAGTGAGGCCAAAGATCAGAGGTCAGTAATACAATAGTAAGAGCAAGTAGGAAGCTAGTGAGGACAGAGCCACAATAGCCAGCAAACCTGTGTGGGCTGATGACCAGTATATAGGAAATCCTGGACCTGGCCCAGACTTGATTGGTAGACAGGCTGTAAATCACACAGGCAAGGCTAAGACTATTACATGAACAGAGGGAAATAAGTTGCAGGAGATGGGTGTGGTGGAAATTAAATTACTGAAGAGATGTAATAGAGCAATATTCAGACAAAGCAACAAAAAGCTCTGAACAAAAAATCTAACTGAACACGCTTCCTGAGCTGCAGAGCAGTGACACGAACAGGCAGAGACGCTACACTGGTACTTTTTATTATTTCAATGTCTGAGCCCAGTGGTTTGTTTTGCAACAACCCTGCCCAAAAGAGGGCAGTCCCACCAGGTTTAGGGGGGGTCTAGAGGTGAGACTTAAAGCTCCTTAAACCTCCTCCAGGATGATGCAGAAGAAGAAAAAGGTAGGGTCTACACAGGCTGTCTATGGTTTCCATAAAGTTCATGGAGGATAAACCTACACTCCAGGCATCCCTACCTGCAGGGTTTCCCTTACCACTCTCCATTGGTCTCTCTTCCTAGCTGAACATAGAACATTACACATTAGACTGTATGTACAGAAATGGCAGATAAAACAAATATACACATACAAAAATTTAGGGCCATGATATCTGCTTCCCCTCCTGTTAAAAATTTTGCTTCTGAATTTGAGGAGTAGAAAATGAAAGTTGTTTTCTCTTTTTTATGTCTAATAGACTAGAGGTGTTCCATTGTATTGCTCTTTTCTTAGAATACAGTCATTTAATTCTTATAATACTTGTCTTACCCTTGTACATTACATTTGTAGTATCGATAATCATGTCGGATCATTTACTGAACCTCTACTGATCATATTACAAATCATAATAATAAAATAAATTTATAATTTTGTTGCAATTTATTGAACTTTTTGCAGTTTTAATAGATAAAACTGCATATACTATACAGCTGAACCAATGTGTCTCGCGTGTCCTGTATAGATTCCGGTAACAAACTATTATGTATCATTCTCCATCATTCTGAGTGATTTCTACCCAATTACTGGCTCTTCACTTGTATACAATGCACCTCCGGTGACATGTACCTTTATTCCATGAAATCTGCTGCGGAATATTAACTGTCACAAGCAAGTAATCTGGACCCATGCTTTGACCTGGAGAACTTCTTAAGCTGTCTGCTGAGTTTATAGAGTAGAAGACACACATGCACGAAATCAAAAGTTCTCAATGTTCCCAGAAAAGACAGAAGTCGTCCGATTTTATTTCTGCAGACAGTTTATTTTACTGGTCTGTTTTTATATTGCTCCTGTACATTTTAGTACTCAGAGGCATAGTGAATCCATGCAATCGCTGTCCCAAGCTGAAGAGGCTAGAATAATGTGGCCGCGATGAGCAGCAGCTGGCCCACTGGGTTGCCTGTTTTATAGGCTGAGCTGTTATTACTGTGCTGGTTATTGAGGGATCAGACTTTTAATTCCGTGTGTGAATTCCAGGAGGCTGGAGTGTGCAGATTTATAGTGTACTGATGAGACAGTGAAGAACTTGTGTCAGGTTTTGAAGAGCATCTTTTCTGTTCATGGACAAGACAATGTGCAAGGAAACCAGCAAATGTCCCATATAAAATATTGACAAATTTTGCTGGGTTGTGATTTATACCTAATAATTTTCCACAAGAAAGCGAGTGACATTAATAAGAGGTTGTTTTACAGTGACGCAACAGAATCTGTATCACAGAATCAAAGGAGCAAATAGTTTCTTAATACTTAAAGACAATGAGGCAGCATTTATTTTAATAACACAAAATACAGAAATCTTACTCTATCCGTGCATAAAATGAATTCACTGTACATGGTGAAATTATTGGTCCAGTGAACTAGAGATACAGTAGTAAGACTATTAGTGGAAAAGTGGAAATTTGCCATTTCTGCGAGTTTACTAATCAAGGTGAATATTGGGGTTAAGTTCACACTTTTTGGAATAGACACAGATTTAGCCATATTGAAATCCACATCAAACCTGACAACAATCAGCATCCAAAGCAAGTCAGCCCTCATTCACATCAGCGTTTGGATTCCGTCCAGGGGAGTCCGCATGGCGACCTCCGAATGGAATACAAATGCAATTGCAAGCACTGTGCTGTTAAAGCACACAGACCCCATAGACTATAATGGGCTCTGTGTGCTTGCCGCGAGATCTCCGCACGAGTCAGACGAGTAGATTGTGAACTACTTTCCTGTCCGCAAGATCCCTGTGGAGATCTCACGGCAAGCACACAGACCCCATTGTAGTCTATGGGGTCTGTGTGCTTCTACTGCACCAGTGCTTGCACTTGTGTTTGGTATTCCGTTCAGTGGGGTCCTCATGTGGACTCCCCTGGACGGAATCATTGATGTTTAAGGCAACTTTTACATGCAACAGAAATTTTCCAGGCAGATTTTTAGCATCACCATATAATAATTACCATGTTAATAATTCAGAAACTAGATGTCAAATTTGCAGTACATGTGACACGTGAACATAGCATTGTCTGGTCTATAAATACTGACCAATCCTAAAGGTAGGTCTACAATATAAAATTAGTTGGGGTCCAACACCCAGCACTCCCATCAGTCAGCTCTTCTCAGCAGCTTAGTGATGGGGTAAATGGAGAACGGAGCAGGAAGAAGACAGATCCATCCTCTTTGTTATCACTGTAACTTAAGTCCTTTTCCAATGAATGGGAGCCCATCTGCAAAAGCCGTTCAGGCCACTACATCCTGTACTATTATGACTATTATTGCAGTACGGTGGTTCAGTGGTTAGTAGTATAGTATTGGAGTCCTGGAGTCCCGGATTCTGACCAAGGCCAAAATCTGCATGGAGCTTGTGCTGATGGTCTTCCTGCCTTTGCACGGGTTTCCGCTGAGTATTCTGGTTTTCTCTGACACTCCAAAAACATACTGACAGGCTAATTTGGAACTTAGATAGTGAGGCCTAGAGGGGACAGAGACTGATGTAAGTGATAATGACAATTTCTGTACAGTGCTATAGGTATGTGCTATGAAAGATTAATTTAATTTAGAAAAAAATTAGTAATTCACTTCATCAGATCAAGTATTTTGTGGCATTGTATATGAGAAAATTCAGAATTTCACAACTATTCCTTTGACTGCTCTCAGTCCTAGGCTCTGGTTATTGAACAACTGAAGTGCTTACCGCGGGTAGAGAAGAGAAGTTGGAGGCAGAAAATAGGAAGGATTCTATTACTGGTTGGTTCTTCCATAAGTAGAAGACTTTCATTATAACCCAGTTTCCTATGAAGGAGGTGGCATGGATAATGGAGGGTGGCGCAGAGACCTGAACAGGCAGAGACTTTACAGACATATTTGAGAACTGTAGAATCCCCTCTACAGGGTACCAGGATTAGAGTTATAACCAATTTACTACTGACAGACTCCCTTTAATATTTGCGCGCATATTGTTATCACTGGGTTCCTCTATAGACCGGTGCTGAACTAGCTACTTGTTGTAGATATACACCCATAGTGTCCAAACTGATAACAGTCCATAAAACAATAATTGAAGATGAAGCTAATCCCTACTGACTACTAAACAAGACATCATGGTGTTGTTCAGTCTACAGTAAATGGAAGCTACCCATTGGGCATGAGAGCACAGGCCATACTGTGAAGAGCTTGGGAAATGTAGTAGTTTTGAGCAATACTTCTGGGTGACTGTGGTTGCATGTAACACATGTATACGGCTTGCATTGATATCAGTTTATGAATGTTATTAGCAACTTTTAAGAATAAATCTGCTTGAATCTCAGTTTTAGCGGTCTTTTTAAGACCCCGTGCTCATTGAAGCTATAATAATATGTATATTCTAGTGCTCTGTATAGATGCTCAGTGGGGTCTCTGAAGCACATTTGGATTATCTAAAAAACATAATTTTTCTATAACTGGAAGCCGAAGGAAGTCTCTGAAGAGGACCTGCTTTATCTAACAGATATAATTTTTCTATAAAATGGAAGCTACTTGTATAATGTCTTCATTTGTGATATCTCAACTTTGGTAACACTATCACTACTGCTCCCTGCTGACAAGTACATCCATTTCTCATTAAAGGTATTTCATGTTTTATTCAGTAATACAAATGAAGCTATCATGGTCTGCAATAGGAATAATTGTATATAATGCCAGGCTCAAGATTTCTAATTAATATACGTTTCGTTCTTTGCAATGAATAGGTATTCACTGTAGACATGTCTCCAAGTGGATGAGAACATTAATCACAACGCTGAAGTTTTAATCTATTGTCACATACAATATTTTATTGTCTTTCTTGTTGAACATCTCCTATTATGATTTTTAGTATGTTACTGTCTAACATTTACCTTTCATTGTGTATAGATGTCTGGCTGATTATCTATCGCTACATGATGTGGAAGTGAGACAGACCTTTATTAAATGAGCATAACTTTTCCCCTAGTACAGACCATAGAACAACCATAGACCAACACGTAGGCTATGTTTGTGTGAATGGTTTGATGTATAATGGAGATGTGGTTACTCTTTACAAAATGGAAGGAATAATACTGTTCATATTGTGAGAGAAGTAGTTTAGTAGAAGCAGTGGTGTGGATCCAAGCAGTCAAGTCAGGGACACAAATGTGCAGCAAACTGGTTTATTTAGAAAAAAAACAGGAAAATAAATAAACCTTCACGTCAGGCACAAAATGAGCAAAACAAACCACAGCCTTAACCTCAGGTAAAAACAAAATAAAAACCTGCTCGTCTGAGCCACTAACTAAACAGAACTGATAACCTAACTATACATGTGGCTTACTTCCAGCCACACGAACAAAACAGACACAATATTGTCTTACCAGACTCAGGGTTACAGGGCAGAACCATACACCTCCTTTCACTCCATGGAACTGCCCTGCAATACAAGAGCTGCAGCCTTTTCTGGCCCAGTAATGAGCCCAAGATCTACACCTGGGCTAAGGCCTACCCCAGATCTGCCCTGGACCACACATATGTCAGAAACCTGGGGCTGATATATCGGGACTCCAGCACTCTGCCTGTCACCTTCTCACAGTATAAAAATATCTAAAATATCTAGAAATAGGGTTTCTTCAGATTAGTATACACAGTAAATGACTTGAAAGGTCTGGGTGTATCCATAGCCTACCACCTTATAAAAGAGAGTGATTCAAAATATGTCCATACACAGTGCACCTGAGCTATTACTCTGTAATTCCTCTGAATAATCAATTACATATATTCTGTCACCATCTGTTGCCATAAAGTTGAAACGCCATGATATGCATATACGTGGCTCTGCTATGCAGAATCAGAAACTAAGCATTTGGTAAACTCTTCTAGCCAATACTCTCACCTGACGCCTGACCTCTGCCTGTGAGTTGTACACATGTACCAGCTATCCACCCCTTAAGGCCAATATGTGCTAAGTGACTCTGACCCTAGCAAATCATCTTTCACCCTGGTCTTTTTAGTATCTCCTCCACAACACTTTGAGTCTGAACAATAATGTCCATTCCTTGCTAGTCCATTCAATGTGTCTGTTTCTATTTCTCACATTTATGACCCAGTTTGTTTTCCTGACCTTGTTCTTTTTTCTGCCACCTATCCTGACCACTGCCGGATCTCCACTTATGACTGAACTCTACCAGCCCTGACTATTGTTGTGTCTGCCCATGACCCCTGCCTCCCTGCCTACTGCACAAAGTCCAACTAACCTGTGTCTGCTGTTGTTAATGAAAACTATTCAAGGTGATAAAGTGTGAGACAAAGCCAGATTCAGACAGAAACATAGATAAACAGGGAGATGGATAGGAAGAAAGATAGATAGATAGATAGATAGATAGATAGATAGATAGATAGATAGATAGATGATAGATAGAAAGACGATAGATAGATAGATAGATAGATAGATAGATAGATGATAGATAGAAAGATGATAGATAGATAGATAGATAGATAGATAGATAGATGATAGATAGATAGATAGATAGATAGATAGATAGATGATAGATAGAAAGATGATAGATAGATAGATAGATAGATAGATAGATAATAGATAGATAGATAGATAGATAGAAAGATAGATAGATAGATAGATAGATAGATAGATAGATAGGAAGATGATAGATAGAAAGATGATAGATAGAAAGATGATAGATAGATAGATAGATAGATAGATAGATAGATGATAGATAGATAGATAGATAGATAGATAGATAGATAGATGATAGATAGATAGATGATAGATAGAAAGATGATAGATAGATAGATAGATAGATAGATAGATAGATAGATAATAGATAGATAGAAAGATAGATAGATAGATAGATAGATAGATGATAGATAGAAAGATGATAGATAGATAGATAGATAGATAGATAGATAGATAGATAGAAAGATAGATAGATAGATAGATAGATAGATAGGAAGATGATAGATAGATAGATAGATAGATAGATAGATGATAGATAGATAGATAGATAGATAGATAGATAGATAGAAAGATGATAGATAGATAGATAGATAGATAGATAGATAGATGGATAGATAGATAGAAAGATAGATAGATAGATAGATAGATAGATAGATAGATAGATAGATAGATAGATAGGAAGATGATAGATAGATAGATAGATAGATAGATAGATAGATAGATAGATAGAAAGATGATAGATAGATAGATAGATAGATAGATAGATAGATAGATAGAATAAAGTTTTAAAAACTTATCACCATACTTGTTCTGTTTTGTTCTCCTAGTGAAGAAAACGAATAGCAGCAACAAGAGGAGGAGGTGAGAACGGAGGCGTACAATGACTCTGGCAGCATTATCTCCAAATACTGCTCTGCCTTTAGATGTACACAGAGATCATATTCATACTATTCTTCTCTATTCTCCTCTCATAGAAGCGTCTTCCATTCATCTTGTAGAAGTTGGCATCAGTTGTGGATGTTTTTGTTCATTGTGACTTAAGTGCACTGAACACAACACATATCAGCTTAAGAAAGCCAGAGCAGTTTAATTCACCAGTATTGAAGCTTTCAGAAAGCAGCTTTTTAAATTTCATTGCTTTTACCGTAAACCCATTTCTACAATAATAACATCAAGCTACTCCAAGGATTTTGCCAGAGCCATAGGTCTCACATTAGCGTGTCAGCGTAGTCGGATAATTGAATGAAGAGTGGTATCCTTCAGTGTAGCAAACAGATAAACACGCATGGTATTTGCACTTCTCTGTAGACCTACTGAATGACTAAGGGTGGCAGAACGCATTCTCCAAATTTAAAAAGAAAGGAATGTTTTTGTTTGGTTAATGGCTGATCCTCTTAATGCAGAAGAATTTTTCGCTTCAAGGTCAAAAATCCCTTAGGAGGATGTATGAATTATATTAGAAGCGTAATAAATGAGAGTAAAGGAAATTTGCATACAAAGGAAAAATAAAAAGATTTTTTTGTAATGTGAAATTTGCACTTTGACCCTGACAGGAATTTCTAAGCCTATATGAACAATAGCATTTATAATTAAATCAGAACTAGATAGCCGAGCTTGCTGAACTGAAAATAAAATTTATTAGAAATGGGTGATAGGTTTAAAGCAGTGTATATGCATAAACATTTACCGGGTCTTAGAACAATAAGACTCATTATCTTTCATTATTAACGCATTACAGCTCAGGAATTTGCAGGCATAGAAGAAGCCATAGCATGCGGATGTAGGTGCATTAACAATGCTTAACCATATGACCTCTTGCCATTGCTTTAGTATTCTTTTCATGATTTACTCACTGACTTAGAGAATATTATCTTAGATTGCATTTACTTACAACGAGAACCACTTACTACTATTTGCTTACAGATCCAAGGCTACGCTGACAGTATAAACCACTTCCACTATCTTATTAAAGGGAACCTGTCAGGTTAACTGGAAACACTAAACCACCAGTGTATCCTTATAGAGCAGCTGTTTAGTGTCACAAATATGCCTCATCCCTGACACTTCTGGCACATGAGAAGTCTCCACTGAAGATAGGGCAGTACTCCTTGGCTGAACATTGAGCAGTGAAGTCATGGTGTACTGCCCAGGCTTCAAATAAGAAATACGCATGCGCTGGCAGTTACTATAGCTGGAGAATAGGAGCAGAGCTACTACCACTCCCCATCCACTGCGGTACATTCCGGAATAGATTCCATAACAAATAATTTGCGCCGGGCCGGGTGTCTGACCCCCACAGATCAGATACTGATGACCTATCCTGAAGATAGGTCATCAGTATAAAACATGCATTCGGGAATGGAAAATCCCTTTAAGGAAGATGTCTCAATTACAGCTAAGAATAACTTTCAACCTACTAAGGTCCCCAGGACAGCCGAGTGTAACAATCTGCATTTCTTCTTTGAGAACATACACAGGTAAAGATTTGGCCTTGGGGCCACACGGTGGCTCAGTGGTTAGCACTGCAGCCTTGCAGTGCTGGAGTCCTGGTGTTCAAATCCCACCAAGGGCATAAAACCATCTGCAAGGAGTTTGTATGTTCTCCCCGTGTTTGCATGGATTTCCATCCCATATTCCAAAGACATACAGATAGGGAAAAATGTACATTGTGAGCTCCATGTGGGGCTCACAATCTACATTAAAAAAAAAAAGATTTGGCCTTGATACTCTATATCACTTTTTGGCAGTGGAAAAGGCAAAATGTGTCCCCATATGCATTGTAATGGTCACATGGAGGAAAATGGTGTGAAATTTCAGCGCTGAAAAAAAACCTCCCATTGACTTCAATGGTTTCTTTTTTCTGCAGGAACCCATTGAAGTCGATGGGAGACTTTTTTTCAGCACTGAAATTCCACACCAAATTCCTCACCATTTTCCTCTGTGTGAATGAACCCTTAGTATCAAGATCTTATACTCAGAAAGGCTTGTATCAAATTTTAATATCAAAGATAACCTGAGTCAATACAGGAAAGCAGTTTTTAAATGGTGCTTCATGAGTAACCACATTTTTTGGAAACCTGAGTTCAATTCCACTAGCCACATCCAAGCCTTATTATTGCCAAACCTGTAGAATCAAGAAATCATTTAAAGGGATTCTATTATTAGAATCCTGTTTTAAGCTAAAACCACATCGGAATAATTTTAAGAAAGTCTATTCTTCCCCTACCTTTAGTTGTCTTCTCTGCACCGCCGTTCCGTAGATATCCCAGTTTTCGTCCATATGCTAATTACGTTTTCTCGCAGCACTGGGGGCATCCCCTGTGCTGCAAGAAAACTATCCAGTGCCGCCTTCTTCTTGTTCACTGCCTCCACCTCTTTTTCCTGTGGCTGAACAGGGATTATGGCCAACTGCGACCACTGCGCATCTCTGTCGGCAACTTTCCTATGGCTTCTCCCATTTGGCCACAGGAAAATGGCAACAGACACGCGCAGTCGACGCTTTTTGAAGAAGACGTGACACGACAGGGAAGAAGAGGAGTTGAACAAGAAGAAGGTGGTGCTGGATAGTTTTCTCACAGCACTGGGGACTAATTAGCATATGGACAAAAACTGGGATATCTAAGGAACGGCGCTACAGAGAAGTCATATAAACTTAGGAGAAGAATAGCCTTTCTTAAGGCTATTCTGACGTGGGTTTAGCTTAAAACGGAATTCTAATGATAGCGTCCTTTAAATAGAACTTGTCTGACAACATGAAGTAGACAAAATGATCTTAAAAAAAAAACACATTATGCCCCAATCTGGAGAAATTCAAGAACAGAGGAGCAACAAAGCCACTGACATCTATCAGTCTGGAAAAGGTTATTTAGCCATTTCTAAGGCTATGTAACCACAGTGAGAGCTATTGTGAAACGGTGGTGAACCTTACCAGGTGGCCAGAATACCAAAATTACTCCAAGAGCGCATCAATGACTCATGCAGGAGGTCACAAAAGAACCAAGAACAGCATCTAAAGCACTGCATACTGTAATGACCATCCCCACTCCCATCTAATATTCTATTCCTATGTGTCTCTTTTTGGATAAATATGCATCCTTCAGAAATTGTTTTTAAATTTACCCGAGGAAGAGGCCTAGAGCCTCGAAAGCTTGTAATCTGTCATCATTATTAGTTAGCCATTAAAAAGATATCAACTACTGAAGACTCTCAAGTTTTTAGTTTTTTTATATTTCATATTCACTGGCTAACATGGTACAAAAATATACTTTTTCCTTATCATATTGACAATCAAACAAGGTGGTGTTAGTGTGATGGTTTGGGGCTGCTTCAGGACTTGGACAACATGCTGTAATTGATGGAACCATAAACTCTGGTCTCTACTAAAAACCCTGAAGAAGAACATTCGGCCATCAGTTCATGACCTTAAGTTCATGTGTATTTGAGTTATGCACCATAACAATGATCTAAAGCCCACCAGCAAGTTCACCTCTGAAACGTTGCTGTTTATCTGGTTTATTTGATGTTTATTCTTGTTATGGATGGCTGGGCTGATATTAATTGTACCCTTCTCGCTGGACGGAGAATAGGTCAAAGAGCAGTGCAGAGACACCTCAGCCTGACTTATGTATTACAATTCCCCAAAAAATCTGACATGAGTTATACAGTAAATATTTGCCATTCTGGCACCTCGGAGCCTTGATAATTCAAACACAGATAGTGCCAGTCTTAAGACTGGCATAGAAAATTCTATTCTTAATAAATTCCGCCCACTATGTATGTTTTCTATATGTTTTTTCGATTTGTTTATGTTGGGGGAGAGGAGTGGTGGGATCTCTATGCAACCTATACATGGGATCAGGTGATGTCTAGACTGCACCCCGTCCTGTTTAATGGTTTGTCAACTCTGTATATTGTAGATATAATTTATGATCTGATATTGCAAGATACCGTATGTGGGAGCAATTTTCATGAAATATAAGGTTGTGTGTATGCTATTTAGACATCATCAGCTATACCGTGAAGTATGTTCAGAAAATTCCAGTGCATCCATGTAATATGTGAATCCAATATAATACAAAATTGATTAAAAAAAAACACCACTATATTGGTATTTATGGTAAACTATTTATAGTAGAATGTATCATTATTATATAACATATCCCTCCCCATATATTAGTATAGTGTTGGCCAAGTTTTTAGAACCTGGGTCATAAGTTTACTACTAATAGAAGACTGCAATAATTATATTGATCCAACATTTCCCATTCAATCATCTTCAGCAACTAAAACAATCCCCATTGGGATACTCTGCAAATCGGGGCTTGTAAAATTCTAGAGGATGAGACATGTGGCAGAATGTGGATATCCATAAGCATACTCCTCTATAGGAATGGGCAAACCGATTCAGATAGAACTGGATTTAACCCGAATTTTCTGAAAGTTTAGCATTTGCCACCCACAAAACACTATTATACTCTGGGGAGGTAAGTATAACAGTTTGCTCTTTTTACTCACCTTCCCTGGGCATACTAGTTAGCACTTGGCCCAAAACCAACTGGAGGGTCGAACTTCACAAACATTTATTAAAATGAATGTCATGAGGTTCATCCTTCTCTACTCTACTTACAGTATGGAACAGTATTTCGCTGGGAAATAGGGACTCCTAGTATCATAAACAACTAATATGCTAGGAATCCGTCTTACACAAGGAGAGAGTTTCCAGATGAAACTCGATTATGTGAATGAGCTGTTGTGCGAGTTTTCTATACTGACAAGTTAAATACCTTCCAAGGTTATTGTCTGACCATACCATCTCTGTTTCATTACAATTATTACCCCTTATTCCTAGTAAACAGATGGAACAGACACACTTGACTTTTTTCTGTAGTCCCCACCATTCCAAAGCATTCTGTGCAGTTAGTTTTAGTGACCACTATGCCAAGCTCTTTAAGGTCAAGTGGATGTCATGGTTGTATCAATGCCCAAGCAACCGTATACTGAATGCTGCTTGCACCTCTATGGGAATGAGGCAGAAAAACTCTTCCTGGCACTACATCGGCTGACTAGGCCCTGCCTGAGGATGTTGGTCAGCTGTACCCAAGCTAAGCTTGGCCCCGACAACTTCTGGCTCTATAAACGCGAAGACCTAACAGGCAAGTGGGGTGAGAGCTGAAAGACGCTAGGGACTGGGATAATAAAGGCGGTCACCCCTAACGAAGAATAGGTGCAGCTGCAAATGGTAACAACTAGGATGGAACATGCTGGAGAACAAGCGCAGCACAACTATAAACACAAAATAGAAGTTTGAGGAGAGGAACAGTGGAGTAGTGAGGAAAGGATATCACAGGACAGGAGCAAAATAAACCTGAAGTGCTAAACAAAAAAAAAACCTCACTAATACCAATACAGTGTGAGGCAACCAGAAATGCAGAACAGGGGTTGAGTAGAGATGTTGAGGGTTAAACAGACTCTCACACAAGACAAAACTCACACCACTTCCAAATCAGCTCCTGAGACTGTGAAACTTCCACAAGGCACTCCTCCTAACCTGGGACAAGTATCCTAATTGGGAAAAATGAAAAATAGTGCATTTAAAAAATAACTTTTATTAGTATGATTTAAAAGCTATGAATAACCAAAACATTAAAACTGGTCAAGTTTTTTATGGCTAATCAACAGAGTGTGTGTGGACCTTTACAATAGTTTCAATTTAGGCTCAACTAGCCCTGTTATATGAACCTGGTCCTAATATATAAATGAGCACCCAATCCCACCAGCCTTGTCTCTAGGAAATTCCCTAGAACACCTAGAACAGGTCAATTAAGGGGGCTAAATAACTTGTAGGGGTAACTCAAATATAGTTGATGTTCACACAGGGGTATAAAGGTTAAAGCCTAACAAGCTGGATCAGCATTTGTCAGATCCAGTGCTCATGCACACTACCAGGGCAATCCAGTCAGTGGTACACCCCCCACACACACTTCAACATCGTTCAGATTGGCCTAAAGCTCTGCCTGACGCGTTTCACTGGGTCTTGCCGGTTCTTCAGAGGCTATCTTATCTAAAGGCCTAACCGGTGATACCCCACTAAGGGGTTAAACACCGTAGCGCAGGTACGCTCTTGATGCTGTGAGCGCCCGGCCGGCTGTGATGTGTAGCCGCGAAGCGCCGGCGCTCACTCCCCTGTAATATAGAGAGGAGTCCGCCCTTCAACCACATCATCGGTAGGCGCGTCCCATCAGCCCGGACACACCCACCACTATGACGCGCACCACCAGCAGCGTTCCCCGAGCGGCGAGCCCACAAGGGCTCCGCCCCCCTCAGCTCCACTCGCTGCCGTGGCTCAAATGACAGGGGACAACTACAAAGTTCCCTGCTAGTACAGTAATAGTGCACCTACTGCACTTTCACCAAAGTATCCTAGTTGGTAACAACGAAAATCAGCGAGGACTGAAGCCAGCAGTGAGCCTTTTACAGACCCCTTAACTACTTGATAGGTTGATGACAATCACATCTACTGAGACACCCAGTCAGCTCAAGTATACACTAAGGCAGATACCCAACCCCTGACTCCACAGCTCAGTGGCAAAAAGAATGACCAAAGAGCCATAGGACACCGGCTCAAATCCCCAGACAAACACCACCAGAAAATACGTGGTTTTACAATCAACTCAGGTCCTGACAGTGGGCAGTCTCAAGCAGTAGCAAACAATGAAGCAGACATGGTCAGTTACTGAATGCACAGTATCAAGGAGCTCCACATCACACCCCTTTGCCTGTTTCTCCTGGAGATCACCGACTTCACAGTAGAGAGCTTAAGTAGCATAGGCGGCCTTGAAACTAACTTAACTGATTACTCAGTAATGGGGGGGGGGGTACAGAAAAAATTTCAACTGCACCAGGATCAGGGGAGAGATGCCTATTGAGAGGTGTTAGTATAAGTGGTGAGAGGTATTCTTTCATACATTGTCCTCCTTTCTAGACTTCATACAGGATGCAATGAATTCATTCCATAGAGGAGTCTTCATCAAACAGATCTAAGCTATCAAAACAAATGGAGATAAATCCATTGAGCGTCTTGAAAGAGAAATGAGTGATGTAAATGAGTCAGCTGACTACCGAAACATGAGATAACATTCTAGAAATAGTACCAAACCGTATTTAAGTGTGGCTCATTGTGGATCCCAAATGTATTGTATCCACAGGGTGTATCAAACTTCCCAATTACTATTCAAAATGGATATGTGAGTAGAAGATAAATGCCCTCAATATCCTGAGTGTGCCGTGAACTTTCAGCATGTGATTTGGTCATACCTCGCGCTACCTACAGGTGGCTACTAGGACGGCATCTACTCTTTAGCTCATACTGCCTATAACATTGCACTGCCTAGAGTGCCAATGGTGAGAAAGTTGGGATTTGTGGGAAACCCAGAATATAATATGTAAAAACCTTTATATCTGGCTAAAAAGATGACTACTACACATGGGTTACAACCAGTTCATCTTCACTGGATCAGTCAAGAAATCTGTCATTACGATGGAATGAGAGATCTACTTACAGAGGGGTACCATTAATTCAGGAGTGTCTCCCTCATATACTTGACACTACACTGGATATCTAGTGCTATATCTATGAGAATATGCTGGTCAGAGGAGTGTGAAGAAAGGCATGTCTGTACCTCTTGTGGCGATCGGGTGCTTAATTTTGGGGAGTTTGTTTGGGTATTTTTCTTTGTAACTCTAATGACAATCAAAAAAAATTCTAATTATATATTATATATATATTCATTTTAAAAAGAATTTTAAAAAATGCAGAAAGAACTGAGCAGTCCAATAAATAATATTTTGGGAAAAGAGTTAGTACACATGTATCTATTATTATCTCTGCTCATTCTATGCTTAGCAGTAGGGTTGAGCGATCGGGATCGGAAAATATCGGATCGCGATCGAGCAGGAAAATGGTCGGAAATCGGATTTTGAAATCTCAAGATCGGCTCAACCCTAAAAGTGACTTTTCCCATAGAGAAGCATTAACTAGGGTTGAACGATTGGGATCAGAAAAGATCGGAGTCCGATCAGCGATTGAGCAAATTTCACGATCGGGATCGACTGGAAAATGATCGGAAATTGGATTTTAAAATCGATCCTGAAATCTCAAGATTGGCTCAACCCTACTTAGGAGTCTTGCTTATTAATGGCAATCTCTGTATACTTGTCCATACAAAGAAGGCTATCCCTGAATAGGACCAGTCCCTGAAGTCCTGAGGGCAGAAAGAGCAGATTTAAAGGAATAAAATGTATATAACTATATAGTATATCAATGTTATTAGCTTTTCCAGCCAGAGGATAGAACTGCATGTACAACATGACGAGTTCCCTTTAAAGGCAAATTGCTGAGTACGTAAATTAAGAAAAAGCTGAAAATGTAAGAAATGCGTGACTATTGGATTCTGCCTATTCTACAGTAGTCTAAACATATAGTATAATAATCTCCTGAACAATTCTGGTAGTGTCTCGTATCTGGAATAAGTGATGGTTCTTACCCAGGCTGGCTCGTCTTTCTGCCATTATACACAATATCATTGCCTGTTCCCCTAGCTGCTCTTCATTGTATTCCAGACAAAGAGAAGTTTCTAATAAGTTAACCAACTTTTACAATGCTGGCAGTGAATTTTATTACGAGTGAGAACGTCTATCTCGCAGTCATAATTTACTGGACTTTAATATGATAACAGTGCCCCTTATTCAACAACCTGACAATGTGAATCTTGTACCCAGCATACACCAGGATGGAAATGACTGGGCCTTTTATTTCATGCATCGGAGTGATAACAACGGGACCTTTTTTTCCCCCAAGGTCAGTGACATTGGTTTCCAGTTTCCCATTTGGCCCCACAGAAATATAAATTGATCCAAATGAATTTGTCTCTCCCCATTAATGAGTGTTAAAATATAAAAGCTTACATTTTCCCCCCATTTCCCAAAGAATGTCGTATCTGTATCTCTGCCCCCTTTTTAATGTACAAGATATTTCTGCCACTTTGTCTTTCATTCACACAAGGGAAATAACAAAGGTTCTTGTGATGACTGCGGCCGATCACCATGGTTACGATTCAGAGATACGGTGAAAAGCAATTACGGAGAAACAGAGGAAGAAGAAATGTGCCCTTTTGTCAGAACTTCATAACAGCTGTAATAACAGGACAGCAGCGGGACGAATGTAAAATAACTCAAATATTGTGGCATGCTAAATGCCAGTGCATTAAAAATGGGACTTCACTGTCACATTATTGAAAATGACAGGAAACATTAATTCCAGATGCTAAGAGACACTTGTTCAGGAGCAGAAAGCACAAAGTCTGGTCTATACTTGAGGGACAGCAGCAGAGCTCGGATCCAGGAACGGCTCCGTGAAGACATTCTGTTCCATGGCTCCTATGTAGATGTCTTATGGATGCCTGCAAAGATGGGAAGATTTGTACGAGAGGTGTTCTGCAAAAAGGTTTCTTCTTAATGTCCAGGAGAAGATCATTGTTGTATGTTAAAGTATTTCGTAAAGTTTAGAAGGTATTCGGTAGGGTTTACACTACCATTGGTGTCCACTCAGAAGGTGTCTGTTAAAGAAAAAAATGGGCACCTATCATGTCCGTTAAATGCCCGTTGCCCATAGACCAGAAAAACGGACATGGTTGTAAACGGACACTAAAGGACACAAACAGACACTAAAGACACAAGATAACATCCCATTGAAATGAATGGAAATTGGAAACAGACCAGCTAGTGTCCGTTGCTAAAATCTTGTACGGACAGCCATGGACACTGCTGAGTGGACACCAACGGTAGTGTGAACGCCCCCTTATCCAGAGAGTTCCTATAATAACTTTCTGTACTAGTTGAGTCATCTTAAACACTTTGTCCTAAATGCCCAGTTTCTCTTGGCCCTAAATTAATGCTTAGTCAATGCTTCATCGCTATCTAAAAACCCATAAGGAGGTCAGTTCTGTGGTGACCCTTGACCATAATACAGGTCCAGTAAGTACTATTTTGTAATCTCTATCCCAAGGGCTAATGTTAATATTACTATTAATAAATTAATAAAGCAAAGACCTGTCGGCAATGCCCACAGGCGGATTGCTGACACTTAACCCTTGAGATACCTTGCATCAATTGTAGATAAGGCATTTATAGTTTGGTGGTACATGGACACCGATATGCTGATTGAGATTGTTGCCGCCCAGAACATACTTTGGGGACAATTGTGCATTACAATGGCAGTTCCCGAGCTGTCAATGGTGTAGTCAGAAATTGATAAAGAAACAAGAACTTTACAAAAGACCGCAATACATTGCTATTACAGTATACTGCATGGATGTTCTAAAAAGTTTTAGAACACATTTTATTAAAAAATTAAAAAATATAAAATTTCACCCTCCTTACCCTAGATCATATAAAACAATAACCACAAATAAAAATAAACATATTAGGTATCCCTGTGTCCATTATGACATTAAGTCCAAATCGCTGTTTTTATGCTGTTTGCCTCCCCACAAAAAAATTAATAAGAATTGATCAGAACATTACCTTCCCAAAATTGGTGTCAGTAAAATCTACAACAAATGAGGCATTTCCCGGCTCCATATAGGGCAATATAAAGAAGTTCTGGGTTCTCAGAATATGGCGACTCAAAGAAATGTTTGTATTTGTCAAAATGTAAAATTTTAAATGTGGTACAGCCCACATTACATACTCACATACTGTCCAGTGGTTTGGGTCTTATAACCCACATTACATACTCACATACTGTCCAGTGGTTTGGGTCTTACAGCCCACATTACATACTCACATACTGTCCAGTGGTTTGGGTCTTATAGCTCACATTACATACTCACATACTGTCCAGTGGTTTGGGTCTTATAGCCCACATACATACTCATACTGTCCAGTGGTTTGGGTCTTATAGCCCACATTACATACTCACATACTGTTCAGTGGTTTGGGTCTTACAGCCCACATTACATACTCACATACTGTCCAGGGGTTTGGGTCTTACAGTCCACATTACATACTCACATACTGTCCAGTGGTTTGGGTCTTATAGCCCACATTACATACTCACATACTGTCCAGTGGTTTGGATCTTATAACCCACATTACATACTCACATACTGTTCAGTGGTTTGGGTCTTATAGCCCACATTACATACTCACATACTGTCCAGTGGTTTGGGTCTTATAGCCCACATTACATACTCACATACTGTCCAGTGGTTTGGGTCTTATAGCCCACATTACATACTCACATACTGTTCAGTGGTTTGGGTCTTATAGCCCACATTACATACTCATACTGTCCAGTGGTTTGGGTCTTATAGCCCACATTACATACTCACATACTGTCCAGTAGTTTGGGTCTTATAGCCCACATTACATACTCACATACTGTTCAGTGGTTTGGGTCTTATAGCCCACATTACATACTCACATACTGTCCAGTGGTTTGGGTCTTATAGCCCACATTACATACTCACATACTGTTCAGTGGTTTGGGTCTTATAGCCCACATTACATACTCACATACTGTCCAGTGGTTTGGGTCTTATAGCCCACATTACATACTCACATACTGTCCAGTGGTTTGGGTCTTATAGCCCACATTACATACTCACATACTGTCCAGTAGTTTGGGTCTTATAGCCCACATTACATACTCACATACTGTTCAGTGGTTTGTGTCTTACAGCCCACATTACATACTCACATACTGTCCAGTGGTTTGGGTCTTATAGCCCACATTACATACTTACATACTGTCCAGGGGTTTGGGTCTTATAGCCCACATTACATACTCACATACTGTCCAGTGGTTTGGGTCTTATAGCCCACATTACATACTCACATACTGTCCAGTGGTTTGGGTCTTATAGCCCACATTACATACTCACATACTGTTCAGTGGTTTGGGTCTTATAGCCCACATTACATACTCATACTGTCCAGTGGTTTGGGTCTTATAGCCCACATTACATACTCACATACTGTCCAGTAGTTTGGGTCTTATAGCCCACATTACATACTCACATACTGTTCAGTGGTTTGTGTCTTACAGCCCACATTACATACTCACATACTGTCCAGGGGTTTGGGTCTTATAGCCCACATTACATACTCACATACTGTCCAGTGGTTTGGGTCTTATAGCCCACATTACATATTCACATACTGTTCAGTGGTTTGGGTCTTATAGCCCACATTACATACTCACATACTGTCCAGTGGTTTGGGTCTTATAGCCCACATTACATACTCACATACTGTCCAGTGGTTTGGATCTTATAGCCCACATTACATACTCATACTGTCCATTGGTTTGGGTCTTATAGCCCACATTACATACTCACATACTGTTCAGTGGTTTATGTCTTACAGCCCACATTACATACTCACATACTGTCCAGTGGTTTGGGTCTTATAGCCCACATTACATACTCACATACTGTCCAGTGGTTTGGGTCTTACAGTCCACATTACATACTCACATACTGTCCAGTGGTTTGGGTCTTACAGTCCACATTACATACTCACATACTGTTCAGTGGTTTGGGTCTTACAGCCCACATTACATACTCATACTGTCCAGTGGTTTGGGTCTTATGGCCCACATTACATACTCATACTGTCCAGTGGTTTGGGTCTTATAGCCCACATTACATACTCACATACTGTCCAGTGGTTTGGGTCTTATAGCCCACATTACATACTCATACTGTCCAGTGGTTTGGGTCTTATAGCCCACATTACATACTCACATACTGTCCAGTGGTTTGGGTCTTATAGCCCACATTACATACTCATACTGTCCAGTGGTTTGGGTCTTATAGCCCACATTACATACTCACATACTGTCCAGTGGTTTGGGTCTTATAGCCCACATTACATACTCACATACTGTTCAGTGGTTTGTGTCTTACAGCCCACATTACATACTCACATACTGTCCAGGGGTTTGGGTCTTATAGCCCACATTACATACTCACATACTGTTCAGTGGTTTGGGTCTTACAGCCCACATTACATACTCACATACTGTCCAGTGGTTTGGATCTTATAGCCCACATTACATACTCATACTGTCCAGTGGTTTGGGTCTTATAGCCCACATTACATACTCACATACTGTTCAGTGGTTTGGGTCTTATAGCCCACATTACATACTCATACTGTCCAGTGGTTTGGGTCTTACAGTCCACATTACATACTCACATACTGTTCAGTGGTTTGGGTCTTACAGCCCACATTACATACTCATACTGTCCAGTGGTTTGCTTCTTATAGCCCACATTACATACTCATACTGTCCAGTGGTTTGGGTCTTACAGCCCACATTACATACTCATACTGTCCAGTGGTTTGGGTCTTACAGCCCACATTACATACTCACATACTGACCAGGGGTTTGGGTCTTACAGCCCACATTACATACTTACATACTGTCCAGGGGTTTGGGTCTTACAGTCCACATTACATACTCACATACTGTCCAGGGGTTTGGGTCTTACAGTCCACATTACATACTCACATACTGTCCAGAGGTTTGGGTCTTATAGCCCACATTACATACTCATACTGTCCAGTGGTTTGGGTCTTATAGCCCACATTACATACTCACATACTGTGCAGGGGTTTGGGTCTTACAGCCCACATTACATACTTACATACTGTCCAGGGGTTTGGGTCTTACAGTCCACATTACATACTCACATACTGTCCAGGGGTTTGGGTCTTACAGTCCACATTACATACTCACATACTGTCCAGAGGTTTGGGTCTTATAGCCCACATTACATACTCATACTGTCCAGTGGTTTGGGTCTTATAGCCCACATTACATACTCATACTGTCCAGTGGTTTGGGACTTATAGCCCACATTACATACTCACATACTGTCCAGTGGTTTGGGTCTTACAGCCCACATTACATACTCACATACTGACCAGGGGTTTGGGTCTTACAGCCCACATTACATACTCACATACTGTCCAGGGGTTTGGGTCTTACAGTCCACATTACATACTCAAAAACTTTCCAGGGTTTGGGTCTTATAGCCCACATTACATACTCATACTGTCCAGTGGTTTGGGTCTTACAGCCCACATTACATACTCACATACTGTCCAGTGGTTTGGGTCTTACAGCCCACATTACATACTCACATACTGACCAAGGGTTTGGGTCTTACAGCCCACATTACATACTCACATACTGTCCAGTGGTTTGGGTCTTACAGCCCACATTACATACTCACATACTGACCAGGGGTTTGGGTCTTACAGCCCACATTACATACTCACATACTGTCCAGTGGTATGGGTCTTACAGCCCACATTACATACTCACGTACATGCTATCCAGGGGTTTGGGTCTTACAGCCGACATTACATACTCACTTACTGTCCAGGGGTTTGGGTCTTATAGCCCACATTACATACTCACATACTGTCCAGTGGTTTGGGTCTTACAGCCCACATTACATACTCACATACTGTCCAGTGGTTTGGGTCTTACAGCCCACATTACATACTCACATACTGACCAAGGGTTTGGGTCTTACAGCCCACATTACATACTCACATACTGTCCAGTGGTTTGGGTCTTACAGCCCACATTACATACTCACATACTGACCAGGGGTTTGGGTCTTACAGCCCACATTACATACTCACATACTGTCCAGTGGTATGGGTCTTACAGCCCACATTACATACTCACGTACATGCTATCCAGGGGTTTGGGTCTTACAGCCGACATTACATACTCACTTACTGTCCAGGGGTTTGGGTCTTATAGCCCACATTACATACTCACTTACATGCTATCCAGGGGTTTGAGGACCAAACACAAACGTTGCCTGAGGACCCAGCAATAAGGATCCCTTAGGTTCACCTCTCACAGCCAGCAGAGGACCTTTTTTGACCTGAAATTGAATTGATGTGTAGTCTTCTGTGAGTACAGGAGGTTTCAGTGTTCTTCGGATTGCTAGACTGCTAATCCGGCCCTACAAGGTAGAAACTTTACAATTTAGAGAATATTTACCTCTATAAAGACTACATAGATACTGAAGCATAAACTTGAAAATCTGGTCCCCAATGAAAAATCTGCCGCAGGAAAGACCCCATATACAATCTTTCATTTATATTACAAGTGATTTCTTAAGTGATAGAGGAATCTTTAGACTTCCCCACAACACAGCGTGTGTGCCACTGTTACCTCTGCATTCCTTATAGCTATGCTCTTGTATAGATAATATTAAGTAGACTATTCTTTACTTATTATGTATAGGGCTGTCAGCTTTTACTCCTGAAAGTCTCAGTACTTCAATGCCTCGTATAGGACCTCCATCTTGAAAGAGCTAAAATAGACCATTTCACATTCCTCAGTTACACAGAGTTCAACAGGGGATACTTCTTTCTAAGTCATGATTGTATTATCATTTCATTTAACGTTGTATGTCTGACCCTACATCTTCTTCATCCTCCACTACATCTAGTTGCTGCAGGTAAAATACATTACATTCACGGTCAGAGATGCTGTAATAGACTTTATCCTTGAAGGAATGCAAATTCCACTCAATTCCACATCCCAGGACAATAAGTGTTTTACACTTGGCGAGTAAACAATCTTGGATTCTGCAAAGTGTCAGTAATACATGACTGCTATTGGTGAACAGTGAACACGTATTATCCACAGTAGTATATCAGCATGATGGATGGTAATCAATGTGCAGACAGATGGCGGCAGCAGAGACATGGCATTAGGCGGCTCCTGGCAGCTTTGCTGCATGTACATGTCTAAGAAGTAGACTTACAAAACACATTATTAGAAAGATGGTATAGGCCAGGGGTGGAGCTACCAAGAGTGTAAAGCAATGCTTATTTCCCTTTCATGGCAGCCCGAGACCTCGCCGAAACAAAACTGCTATTATTATACTGTGGGGTCTCTTCAGACCCCACGGTATAATAAGCGGAATTCCAGGGGAGGTGTTCCAGAGCTGCTCAGGGAGGTGTCCCTGTGTTCCAGAGCTGCTCAGCTGCTCAGTTCTCTTTGGCACGTCTGCCTGATGTAAGAGACTGCTGATAGGGCCTCAGGGATCATGTTGGCGTCATTCCATGTAACCACTATTGCCTCTATACTTTAAAAACTTTATCTTGACACTTCAGGGCCATTTTCCCTGCTTCAGGATCAGGCACATTTACAGGTTTCTTCATACATGTCTATCTCTCTGCTAACTCTCTTCTTGTCCCTTTACAATCTGGTTTCTGCGTTCTGCATTCTATTGAAATGGCCCTCACAAAAGTTTCCAATAATCTCCTAATGGCTAAATCCAATGGTGACTTCTCTCTTCTTATTCTTCTGGACCTCTCTGCAGCTTTTGACACTGTTGACCATAAACTCCTCCTCACTATGCTCCTCAGTCGGTATCAAGGACACTGCGCTCTCCTGGTTCTCCTCTTATCTCTCAGACCGCACTTTCAGTGTATCATTTGCAGGCTTTTGTTTCTTCCCATCTCCCCCTTGCTGTTGGGGTTCCTCAGGGCTCGGTCCTAGGCCCCCTACTCTTTTCTCTCTACACAGCAACCTTAGACAAACAATCCCCAGATTTGGCTTCCGGTACATCACTCCTACACTAATACAGAACACCAGTGACTGTATTTCTGCTGTCTCAAATATCATGTATTCGCTCTGAAACTAAATTTCTCTAAGACTGAACTACTATTGTTTCCACCATCTAATAGATCTGTCCCTGATATATCCATTGCAGTCTCAGGCCTTACTATAACTCCTAGGCAGTATGCCCGCTACCTCGGGGTTGTGATTGACTCAGACCTTTCCTTCCATATCCAATCACTCGCACGCTCATGTCACCTCCACCTCAAAAACATCTCCAGAATACGCCCTTTCCTTACCAGAGATACATTAAAGACACTTATTGTCTCTCTGATTCATTCTCGCCTTGACTACTGTAACTCCTTACTAATCAGCCTTCCCCTTACTAAACTCTCCCCTCTGCAATCTATTCTGAATGCCGCGGCCAGGCTCATCTATCAGGCTAGATGCTACAGCAATGCCTCTCATCTGTGTCAGTCACTAAATTGGCTGCCTATTCATTACAGAATATAATATAAAGTTATCACTCTCATCTACAAGACTCTCCATAATACTGCACCTCCCTACATTTCCTCCCTCATCTCTGTCTACCGCCCAACCCGTGTTCTCCATTCACTCAATGACCTAACACTTACATCCTCTATTATCAGAACCTCCCACGCTCGTATACAAGACTTCTCCTGAGTTGCACCACTTCTCTGTAATGCTCTATCCTGGACAATCAGATTAACTCCCAATTTCTACAGTTTCAAGTGCAAACTAAAGACACATCTTTTAAGACAGGCCTATCACAATTGCTAATGTAAACCCTTCCGTACCGTAATTAGAATCCCTAAAATGAACCCTCTTTTGCCGTTTCTGGCTAACTTTGCATGTCCAGGCACCATCTGCACGTTAAAGGACACGACTGGTGATGGCTCATACAGTTTTAGGTTTGTGTAATGACAGTCACCTCTATTACAGAAGTGTCTGACCTCTGTATAAGTAATACCACCCCTGCTACCTCTTGTGTCACCCCTCTACCTCATAGATTGTAAGCTCTTGTGAGCAGGGCCCTCAGTCCCATTGTGCGAAATGACTTTCTTTGTAATGAATCTTTCTGTCTGTATTTGAACCCTCCAAATTGTACAACGCTGTGGAATATGTTGGCGCTATATAAATAAAATGTATTATTATTATTATTATTATTATTATTATTCATGTGGTTTTGAGGGCTATAACATTTTTTTGTTTGGATTATTCAAATACTTTTTGAGGGTTTTTGGGGGGATAAATAGGGCTTTCTTCATATGTTGCTTTTATTTTGCATGCATTTTCCTTTATTTTAATATCTAAGAAGATATAAACAAAAAAAGGTGAAAGGTGTCTTTATCATTTTTTTATATAGTACATAGTGCTACTACAAAAAATGTAAAATAGTTTTTCTTCCCTCCCTTATGGTAATTTTTATATAGATGACACATATTGCTATCTAGTGGCACAATATATAGATACTTATAAGTTGTTGTTTTAACATTTTTTTTTTCTGCTGCTTTCCCATGTAACAGTGGATGATACTTTAGCTCCAGTTACAGGTGGAATGAAGTCTCCTGAACTACAACAGAGAGTTGATCTTTTCCTTTAGGACACAGGGACTCATACAGTTCCTGGACATCGGGAGTTGCATCATATCAGCTCCCATAGCTGTGTACACTGAACTCATTGATCACTGTGTACACAGCGATCGGGAAGCCAGGGGCGGTAATATACTGACATTGCCATCTCTACGGGAGGTCCTGCTGTAGTTACTGCATCTGCATGAATGTCCTTTCAGGGTTAAGAGTTGACTGCCCAAATATATATTGTCAGTAGATGGTCCTGAACTGATTAAATAGTCGCTTCATTTTTTTGCATCCTTGTATAAGTTTTCTAAATATAATAAGTAACTTGATAGCAGGTTACAATATCTTACAGATATGTGAAGCTCTTCATTGAGATGAACCATAATGCCGTAGTACTGCTTTCTAGAAATGTTAAAACTCTACTTGAGTTTTAATTCTTAAAATACAAGAATATGGATGGATGGATGGATGGATGGATAGATAGATAGATAGATAGATAGATAGATAGATAGATAGATAGATAGATAGATAGATAGATAGATAGATCTCCTCCATGTATGTGCAAAAAATTAAAGTGGTTTTATTCCATACTGCTGAGAAAGGTTCTGAGAAAGGACTGAAACGTCGCAGCAATAATGGAATAAAACCATGGTAATTTTTTGCATATACCCGAATGCTATCCATTCTTTCCATTTTACTATTTTGGGACAAGATACAAGATCCTTGAGGATTTGCACCCATTAGCCATGTCAGGTTTCTGTTTTTTTGTATTTGGTGCTGCTCTACGTTTCTAGATAGATAGATAGATAGATAGATAGATAGATAGATAGATAGATAGATAGGGAGATAGATAGATAGATAGATAGATAGATAGATAGATAGATAGATAGATAGATAGATAGATATGGACTGCAGTTTCTGATACACGGTCATATTAACTTGAGCAGACCAGTCTTAGTTTAATAGCTGTAACACTAGATTGTGGCATTCAGACAGAAGTAAAAATCTAATGTTTCAGTGTAAGAAGGAAACGTTACAGTGGTCTTTAAATGCTCTACCTACACGATATGAGCAGTGCTCAGTGACAGGCACATTACAACGCCTTAATATTGTAGAAATCACAAGCTGTAAGAATAGATGTAACCTTCACCAGACTTCAAGCTTCCCCTTTTGCCTGCACTTACTTTTTGGACAAGTTTTATAATGGGTTTTATTTTTCTGCTACCATTTCACTGTTTTTGTGGGATGACATTTTCCTGGATATTTCTGATGACAGAGGTTCATTAGGACATTCCAGTAACTGAATGTAGGACATCATCGTCTCCACTACACATTGTTAAGATAATGGAAAATGTACAGCAGCTCATTCTGGATGGATGTGGGTTAAAGGTGGATACCATGTTTCTTGGGGGGGTGGGGGTACATTTTAAAATAGTACATGGATTCTGTTAATTCCGTCTGGATAAGCTACACCATGGAAGACTAGTAAACACATATGTAGCTACATGCAGTAACAAACAAACCAATTGTACAGATTACATATGACATACAGTATCAATATTTGATCTTCAAGTAATATATACAAAACATACGGAACATAACAGTGTAACAAATTGCCATTGAAATAACACATATTAGGAATTTCACAAATATGCCATTATTTGTGGAGCAACATGGTGGCTCAGTGGTTAGCACTCAAGTCTTGCAGCGCTGCAGTCGTGGGTTTAAATCCTGCCAAGAACAACACCTGCAAGGAGTTTGTATGTTCTCCCCATGTTTGTGTGGATTTGTTCCCATTCTAAAAAAAGACATACTGATAGGAAAATAAATGTATATTGTGATCCCAAATATGCCATTATTTCAGAGAGAAAACAACTTTTATTGTAACAATTGTAATTTCTAGAAAAAATGATGAGGTAATTCTCGCTAATTTTTATGTCGGTACCTAAGTCTACCATAAGTTAGGAGCTGAAAAACTTACACCTACAGTGGTGTAAAGTATTTGCCCTGCACCAGATTTTTTTCCATTTTGCGAATTTGTCACACTTAAAAAAGGTAACACATACTCTGTTTCCCCGAAAATAAGTCATCCCCTGAAAGTAAGACATAGCAGAGGTTTTGTTGAATTGCCTAATATAAGGCACCCCCTGAAAGTAAGACATCCCCCAATAATAATAATTTTTCTGTGCAAGAATTGTATGAAGAAAAACATTGCAGCCAGCTGAACGCTGTGTGCAGTGTATCCACTGTTCCTGCTGCTGTAGGATGAGCTGGGAGATGCCCTCCGTGCAAACACTACGGTAAGCATCATATGCGGCAGGGGGTCCACTCTCCCAGCTCATCCTATAGCAGCATGAACAGTGGATATTACAGTGGATATAACGTATCGCAGCGGCAACAGCAACCAGCATATCTGCGCACACGGAGCACTGCACACAGCGTTCAGCCGGCTGCAATGTTTTTCTTCATACAATTTTTGTTCAGCAAACACATCTCAGCAGTGGTGGCAGTAGCACACACAAATAAAATAAGACATCCCCTGAAAATAAGACATAGCATATCTTTAAGACCAAAATTTTATATAAGACACTGTCTTATTTTCGGAGAAACACGGTACGGTTGAACGATCGGGATTGGAAAAGATCGGATTCCGATCGGCCATCGAATAAATTTCACTATCGGAATTCCAATTCCAACCTTTTAGGCAGGATCGAGGTCGGAGGTTATTTCCCACAATGCTTTGCTACTGGCCAAGCATTGTGGGAAAAGCTAACAATGTTAGGAGTGAATGGATGCCGCCGGCACACAGCCTGTGCCGGTGTCCGGCCGCTTAACCCCCTGCGCGCCAGTTGCGTCCATTCATTCCTATGGCATAGCAGGGAGGAAACAGAAGAGTAGATGGTATCTACTCTTCTGTTTCCTCTCTGCTGTACCGCATCCTCGACTCTGCTACATCTGCATTATTGTACATTGACTTGTCTATCTACTCTTCTTCTTCGTCCCTGCTTTACCGTATACTCATCAGCTCTTCTACTTCTGAGATCTACATATACGATAAAGCAGGGACGAAGCAGAAGAGTCGATAGACAAGTCCACTTACCCGCACAGATGCGCTGCCGCTCCCGCTCCCCATCTGTTCTCTTCTCACCTCTTCTCGGTCCATGCACGCCCCTAGCTCCCAGGTTAGTGTTACAGACCTACAAAGAAGGCGGGGCTTGTGGCTTAGGAGA
The DNA here is from genome assembly GCF_031893055.1 of Leptodactylus fuscus. Taxonomy (NCBI): domain Eukaryota; kingdom Metazoa; phylum Chordata; class Amphibia; order Anura; family Leptodactylidae; genus Leptodactylus; species Leptodactylus fuscus. The sequence continues at coordinate 57,599,280 of NC_134269.1, forward strand.
GTGTGGGCGGGTACTGTACATAGAGGCAGCTTTTACATTATCATTTAGGCTAGGCTCACACCTGCGCCCGCTCCCCACTGCACCCGCTCCATGGGGATTATGTTCCCCATTCCTCTTTTGGGCCCCATGGGCCGGAAATGCTGCGATTTGCCTGCGGTGGAAATACCGTGGGAAAAATTGAATCATTTTACAGTATCTGCAAAGTGGATGGGATTTATGTGAATCCCATACCACTCCGCATTTAAAACTGCAGCGCGGACACACTACGACTTCCAAAACTGGCGTGGTTTTGGAAATCACAGCATGTCAATTATATCTACGGAAATGCCATCGGCTTTCCCGTAGATATAATTGTAACAGAAAGTCTGCGGAGGAAAACTATGTGAACTTTCTGTTTAAAGTGCTGCAGGAAGAACCGTGATGCTTTCCCGCTGCTCTCTTTCCTGCAGCACTTTAGAGCTGCGGAACGTCCACTGGGGCCTTAGCCTTAAAAAGTGGACTTTTCTCTCTTCATTTTCCAGGACCGTTTGGGCAGAAATCGGCAGAAACCCAAAGCCTATTATAGTCTATGGATACATGGGTTTCCAAGGGTAAGCACTTATTTAAGTGGATTAGGTTTCCGTTCGACGGGATCCACAAATGGAAACCCGAATGCAGGCGTGAACCTGCTGTTACTGAAGATAAATATTTATGTAAAACCTGAATCACCAACAGTAAACAAAAGAAGGGAACAAATCTGGTCATACATACTAGATTTTAGTTGGTTGAAACGATCACTTTGTGTAATGAACGGACAGCTATCTGACATGTAGAAGCCATGAACAACCATTCACAGCTGGCCAACAGCAGACTTTAACCTGTTGAAGAAAGATCAGCCATGCCACTATTTTCCAAAAATACTAGTGTTTGATATGATCGGCCATTGCGCTTTTTTAAACTAAATTACTCCCTTGATATGTTGATATGAACAATCCCAGCATGTATCGGTAGGCCATGTAACACCATCAATAATGTAATCTGTATAGCTTTAGATTTTGTTTCTTTTGAGCCATTCAGCGGTGGACATGTTTGTGTTCGTCAGCTGCATAACAACAGAAATTTAGCTTTAGGTCATAACCTGAGAGGCAGACATTCTGATAGAAGAAATAATTCTCCATTACGACAAGTCACCCAGGTCCTACAGAAGCATTACACCATCACACAAGTACCACGCTTAAAGGTTAGTATGATGTTCTTACAGTGTACAGCTATGCTAGATGTGACTTATTAGGCCATAGAATTTTATTCCAAGAGTCTTGGGGGTCATCTAGATGTTTTATTTTAGCAAACATGTAAGAAAGCCTTAGTGTTCTTTTTGGTCAGAAGTGGTGGGCAACTAGGACTACCCCATGGATCCCACTTTAGCCAGTGCTTTGTTTTATTTGTTTCACGGAGCCTATGCAGTTTTGTAAAGGTTCTACAAGATACTTTCATGACTTCCGGGGTGATTCACTGCTGTGTTAATTTTTCTCCATTTGCGGATAACGGTTGGCAGTATACCAGTGGCTTAGCAGTGGCCTTTCTAGACTGGTAGAGTGTATTCACTTTATTTTACATCTGTATGAAAATCTTTCAAAATATGGAACCATCTGCTGCTTTTTGAGACCTTTTGCCGGATTTACATTGGCAGAAAAGTTCTATTTAAGTGATGTTTGAACTTCTCAGGTCTGGCAGTTCGGTAATACCACGTAGTGCTCCAGCCACTGCACTCAGTACGGGGTCTGCTGGGGTTTTTACTTGAAGCTAGTGAAAGGCTGATCAATTATTTGTCATTATTAACCATGCAGTAAGAGCAGAAACACAGCCAGTAACGAGAAATATCCCATAATCTGTGTTTCTTTCACTAATAAGTAAAAACCTTGGGAACCCCAGCAATAAATGCAGATATGCTGCTGCAAGAACACTGTGGCACCACCTAGGTGTGGCTAGTGAAACTAGAACAATCGTCTATTGAGCTTGGTTAACTGGTTGAATGGGGCAAATAATTTTCATAGGGCCGAACACCCATTTTCCCTTTAATGAATTCAGCATTTAGAAACAAGATTGTGTGTTTACTTGGGCTATCTACTATATGTTTAATATTAAAAACTAGCCTGTGCCCACGACTTCGTCTGCGGGTTGTTGGCATCAATGATCCACCTATATTTAGAAAATTGCTGCCGTCGATGGTTTGCCTGCTTCGTCATTTCAGAAGCTGTTAAGCTGTCCTGCTGCTGAACTTGTTCCTCACACCGTGCCTGTGATTACTATGGCATCTCAGCAGGTCGCTGGGACACCATATTAATGAGTGTGTTCTTGGAGTTGATGATCCGCATGCTCCGGCGTTTCAGCAGCTCTGAATCTGGCATGCTGCTAAACTTGTTTCTTGCACTGTGCCTAGGATTGTTCCAGTATCTCAGCACCTTGCTGGACCATTATATAATGAACATGTTGTTGTTGTTGATGATCTGCCTGCTCTGGAATTTCTGTCAAGCTGGCCTGCCGCTGAACTCGTTTCTTACGCTGTGCCCATGATTGTTCTGGCATCTCAGCAGCTCACTGGGATGCCATATAATGAGCATGTTGTTGGCGTTGATGATCTGCATGCTCCAGCATTTAGGGAGCTCTGAAGCTGGCCTGCTGCTGAACTTGGTTCTTGCACTGTGCCTGGGATCGTTCCGGCATCTCAGCACCTCGCTGGGAAGCCATATAATGAGCATGTTTTTGTCGCCGATGATCCTCTTCAGCTGCGCTTGAGAAGAACCCTGTGACTTCTGGCACCTTCATAGCTGTCGTTGTTTGCCACAAATTAGATTCTCTATTTCCGTGTTAAAAATTGGCAAGCTGCCAATTTGGATTAACGGTGTTTGCCCATGTTTGTCAGCACTGGAGCAGATCAGATAATATGCAAAGGTGTCTGTCTACACACTGTGGGTTACATGTACACAGAGAGATAAAAGCCCTGGCTGAGATAAGGCTGCTGCTAAGACCTATTTAATATAGTATGTGAACTTAAATTCATAATTGTCATGAAGTCATGTCATTTACTGGGATAAAAAGTAGCCTATATTTTAATCAAGGCTACAATCTATCTATGTGCCAAATTTCATTCAAATCCGTTCAGCCGTTTTTGCGTGATTGAGGAACAAACATATAATATTAGTAGGAAGGATAGGATACATTGATGATCTGAAAAAACCCGAGTATGGCAAAAATGAAGTTGGGAAGGGGACATTTTTTGTCAAAAAGTAGGTCAAATAGGTGGTGTAAAGTTAGGCTGTGTTCACATGGATTCGGTAGATTTGGGGACGGATTTCACCACTGAATCAGGCCAGAATCCTACTGGAATCCGCCTCCCTTTGTTTGAACTGAAGCGTCCTGCTCAATTTTGCCGTGGACACCACGGTTGACTCAGTCACTGCTCAAGATACCCTGCTGATTTAGGCCCGGATAAATGGGCTTAATCAGCAGCGGGATGCCATGATGGAATGCCAATGCACTGTATCAGCATCCCATCACTGTTAGACTGCAGCAAAAATGCTGATGGGGGAAAATGAAGAGGAATTTCTGCCATGTGAATGTACCCTAAGACAACAAAACAACACCAGTTAAAACACCATTAAAAGTTTATTCATTTATTAAATGGAAGACTTACAGCCGAAGTAAACCTTCTCTAATGTGCTCTTGACAGATGAGGAAAAGATAAGAGTTGACTGGTAATAGTAACAGAAGACATATTTGTAACAACATTCCAGTGAGTTCTTTGGAGCAAGACGGAAGTTGCTATTGCTCCAAAAAGCTCCTCTGCATATTGACAAAAACTTTGATATTTTTGCAATAGGGGCTAGAGATGAGCGAACAGTAAAATGTTCGATATTCGTTTCGAGTAGACGCTCAATATTCGACAACTTGAATCAAATATTGAATCCTATTATAGTCTATGGGTAGGCAACGTTCGATCAAATTACACTTACCAAGTCCACGAGTGAGGGTCGGGCTGGATCCTCCGAGAAGTCTTCTCCGTGCAGCGTACCCGCAGCGTCTTCCGGCTCTGAATTCACTCTGCCAGGCATCAGGCCTGGGCAGAGCCGACTGCGCATGCCCGCACTACAAGAAAATGTAGTGCAGGCATGCGCAGTCAGCTCTGTCCAGGCCCGATGCCTGGTAGAGTGAATTCAGAGCCGGAAGACGCCGCAGGGACGCTGCACGGAGAAGACTTCTAAAGGTAGGAGAAGAACCAGCGTTGATTAGCCGACTGTATAGCATTCGGCCAATCAATGCTGGTTCTGCATCGAACTTTTACATTCGAATAGCGAGTGGTACTCGATCGAGTACAAGTATTTTGAATACCGTAGTATTCGATCGAGTACTACTCGCTCATCTCTAATAGGTGCAACAATTTGCATGAAGATAATACACTGTGCCTTTGTTTATTAAGAAAATTGCTGTGTTTTTTCATATGCAAATTAGGTGAAAAGGGCTTTGGGGGCATTTTTGATCCTTTCTGGACTTCACAATGTGCTATAGACTTACTCCTCTAAGTTCAGCCCATCACTCTTGGAACTGTAATGCAGAATAATGGAGAGTGTGTAAGGAGATACAAGGTACTGTCATTAGGATTTTCACAATGAGTCAGGAGATTAAAAAATATACATACATATATATATATATATATATATATATATGTATATAGTACCCAAGACAAATTTATCATTTGTAAATGAGTAAAACTTTGTAGACAACGTAATGTCCAACACAACTGTACTGTCTTGAGCCTAAGAAAACCCATGATTATTGATCAGTGGAAGATGCATTTCTCAGAATAAAGAGAGATGATGAGCAGCGATTTTAATTGGGCGACAATCACTGCTAAGAAAGCATGGAAATGCCAAGTCCACAAAGCGCTTAACTGGCAGTGATAAATGCCGATGTCTCGCATTGACTTGGGATAGACTAGAACATGCATTTTGTGTATTGTTTTGTATGGAGGATATTTAATGAGCCTCAATGGTATGTGAGAAGTCATGGATCATGAAATAATACGCATTCATAGCAAGCGCAATAATATGGAGAATCAAGTTTGCTATAATGCAAATTGGCCGTTTGTGAATTTGTAGAACAAATAACGCAAATTACTGAGGATGTTAAGCAAGTTATTATAATTTGCTGTAATAGTCGGATTGAGGTTGTAGTTGCAATTGGTCACTAAGGGCCGCAAATTTTTACTTTTTTTATATACTAATTGATAAATTATGAACAGAATATTTTAGAGATGGGATGACCACTAGAACCAAAACCAAGTGCCATAATGGTGACTTGAATATGGAAAAGCAGATTAATTTACAATTAGAGATGAGCAAACAGCGTTCGATTGAGTACATGTTCGATCGGCTATCAGACTGTTCAAGATGTTCGATTCGAGTCGAACACCAGGTGGCAAACTCACTAAAAATTTGATTCCCCTCCCACCTTCCCTGGCGCTTTTTTTGCACCAATAACTGTGCAGTGGAGGTGGGACCGGAACTACGACAACGGAGGGATTGAAAAAAAAAATCAGAAAAAGTAATTGGCTGGCTAATTAAATTTATACGAACAGAGAATTTAATATCCGATTCATATGAGACTGTGAACTATGTGACTGTGAGACAGGGATAGATGTACAGGCAGGGTTAGCTAGGGATTACCTTTATTTAGGTGGGAATGTTACTCAAACAGCTCTTCGGGGCTCTATCTGGTTGGGATCCCTGTCGGCTTATGATATGCGGGAGCTGACTTTTTCCTATAGGAATGCATTGACCAGTGTTGATTGGCCGAATGCCATACAGAGTACAGCATTCGGCCAATCAACGCTGGTTCTGCCGGAGGCTCGTCTGTGAGGAGGCGGAGTCTAAGATCGGACCAGAATGGAGACTGCTGTGGACTGATCTTAGACTCCACCTCCTCCGGCAGAACCAGTGTTGATTGGCCGAATGCTGTACTCTGTATGGCATTCGGCCAATCAACGCTGGTCAATGCATTCCTATGCTGAGATGTAGCAGTGCTGGCCATGCGTTCAGCTCGACTACTCTGGAGATGCAGCCAAGCTGAGCACACGGCCAGCACTGCTACACTGGAGATGAAGCAGAGCTGGCCGTGCGCTCAGTACGGCTACCCTGGAGATACAGCCAAGCTGAGCGCACGGCCAGCACTGCTACACCGGAGAACCGCTGAACCCTGCTGCGCACTCAGCTCTGCTGCATCAGAGATGCGCTGAACCCTGCTGCACACTCAGCCCTGCTACATCACAGATACAGCAGAGCTGAGTGTGTGCTGAACCCTGCTGCACACTCAGCTTTGCTGCATCAGAGATGCACTGAGTGTGCAGCAGGGTTCAGCGTACACTCAGCCCTGCTACATCTCTGATGCAGCAGTGCTGAGTGTGCAGCAGGGTTCAGCGATTCTCTGGTGTCACAGCGGTTCGCCAGTGTAGCAGTGCTGGCCATGCGCTCAGCTTGGCTGCATCTCTGGAGTAGCCGAGCTGAGCACATGGCCAGCACTGCTTTATCTCCGGTGTAACAGTGCTGGCCGTGCACTCGGATCGGCTCATCTCCGGAGTAGCCGAGCTGAGCGCACGGTCAGCGCTGCTTTATCTCCGGTGTAGCAGTGCTGGCCGTGCGCTCAGCTCGGCTCATCTCCGGAGTAGTCGAGCTGAGCGCATGGCCAGCACTGCTACATCTCGGCATAGGAATGCATTGACCAGCGTTGATTGGCCGAATGCCATACAGAGTACAGCATTCGGCCAATCAACGTTGGTTCTGCTGGAGGATGCGGAGTCTAAGATCGGTCCACAGCAGTCTCCATTCTGGTCCGATCTTAGACTCTGCCTCCTCACAGACGAGCCTCCGGCAGAACCAGCGTTGGTTGGCCGAATGCTGTACTCTGTATGGCATTCAGCCAATCAACGCTGGTCAATGCATTCCTATGGGAAAGTCATCTTGTGCATATTGCAAGCTGACAGGGATCCCAACGTAATACAGTGACTTGGACATGTTAGATGTCCCCAGGCATGCTTCCCCTGCTGTCCCCAGGCATGCTTCCCCTGCTGTCCCAGTTGCATTCCAGGGTGTTGGCATCATTTATTGGGGCGTCATAGTGGACTTGGTGACCCTCCTGAGTCGAATAGTGGTTTCCCCTAAACGAGTATTTATTCCCTATAAACTATAATGAGGTTCGATGTTTGATCGAACAGTCGAGTATTGAGCGGCTACTCGAATCGAACTTCAAACATTTCACTGTTCGCTCATCTCTATTTACAATCGTTATGACTGTTTCTATATGTAAATGTCAGCTCTGAGTCGATGGTTTTGAGGTTATTGAAATATAATACAGTAAAAAATAAAAAAATAAAAAGTCATTTTGTATGCAACAGCTTCTCATAAAGGAGGATAGTGAAATGGAAAAAAAAAAAAAAAAAGTACATTCAGAAGAACCCGAGGATGACTGAAAATAATATAAAGTAGATGTTGAGATTGACGCTAAATCTAGAGATACTGTAAATGTTAAAGGTCAATAGTCGTAAAAGTTGCCCAAAGTGTACAGTATTAATTAACAGATGTAAATCTGCTCCCGATTCCTTGCAGTTCTGGTAACCTGGTGGGTGGGTGAGGGAAGTAGGTTGTGATAGAGCTGTGGGGGAGGGCTCCTGCTGCCGCCATATAGGTCATGTGCGAGCAAGAGAGGAAAACAGGTAATTTTTTATTGATTACAATATGACAAAGGATGTGACTGAAGGAGAAGAGGAACTTTCATTCTGTCACTAAGTCAACCAATCAGGTACAAGACATTTGAGTTTTGGTCCCGTTTAGCTCTGGTGTACCCATATAAAGATTTGTGCATGTAGTCATACATACAAATGACATGTATTGTATTTACTTCATTCCTCAGAGGTGGCGTGCCTCACAGGATTTGCTTGTATCACATAGTCAGAAACATGAATTTGTACAATTTCTTTGCAAAACTGTTCACTCTGATGCAAAATCATGTCCAAGAGTGCCAACTGTTATTTTCACGTGCCAGGTGTCTGCTTTCAGAAAGTATATTTTATTTTTTATTTTATTTTATAAACTAACATGTCAAAATGTGAAAATTGTTCTGGCAGTAAAAGAGTTCCTTACTCTTGAGAAACGTAATACCCGTGCACAACATTCATATCATGTGAGGAAAGAAATTCAACTCTGAGCCACTGAACATAGTGCACGAGTAGGATTTCTTGCCGGTGGAATATCGCAACGAAATATCAATCATCTGTGCCAATGTATAAGGTACACCCCAATGTCACTGTCTAATGACAGAAACTATATCAAGATTGTAAGACATTTTTCAGATCCTGTTAACTGGTTACTGGAGTTTGCCGTTAACAATTGTTTTCAGTGTGTGCCTTTCTAACTTTTCTTTTTGTTAAGCCAATCTCTGGCTGAGGTGGTCACCACTGTGGGCTATGAATGGCTGAGCAGTCATTACTTGTGTATCAAGACAGACTAGGAAGCAGGGACTAGAGCAGGGGTAGGGAACGTATGGCTCTCCAGCTGTTGCAAAACTACAACTCCCAGCATGCATACTGGCTCTGCTGTTCTGGGAACTCCCATGGAAGTGAATGGAGCATGCTGGGAGTTGTAGTTTCACAGCAGCTGGAGAGCCAAAGGTTCCCTACCCCTGGACTAGAGGATTGGTGAGAAGTTGTTACCTTTTAACTTTTATTATACCATAAATCCCAGAGATCATCATCTTCAAAAATTTTCAGATCAAATTGTTCTAAATCTCTTTAAATCTAGATAAACTTCCCATATTAACATCCCATTTATCTATTTTTTTGATATCAGGTGCCAGGTCAAATGAACAAAGCATGTATTTTCAAAATTATCGGGTAGCGTACCCGATCCAATAGTAAAGTACCATATAAGCAAAGAACCATCAAATGAATAAAGCAAAGGGGTTGTCCCATCTGAAGGATCCTATCCATACTGGTAACTTATGTAAATTGAAGACTTTTCCTAAATGTATTGCTTTAAAAATGCTGCCTTGTTTGCCTGCTATGTGAACTCATTCCTCCCATTGTTTACACAGCATTGCTATAACCACTGACCTATATGACAATTGATGTCACTTACTCACTGCTCTGTGGCATTACAATCACTTCAGATAAATGCAATTTGTTGATAAAGCCAGGTCTTTTATCTCTCTATGTAAACACACAGATAACACTGAGTCCAGGGGGTTACACTTTGGGTCAGTGGTTAGCACTGCAGCCTTTGTGCGCTGGGTCCTGGTGTTCAAATCCCGCCAAGATAAAAAAAAAACATCTGAAAGGAGTTTGTATGTTCTCCCAATATTTGCATGGATTTCCATCCCATATTCCAAAAAGACATACTGATAGGGGAAAAAATGTACATTGTGAGCGCTATGTGGGGCTCACAATCTACATTAAAGAAAAAAAAAAAAAAAAAAGATAACACAGAGTCCATTCTCTACTGATACTTCATAGTGTCCTCTTCAGCAACTTGGGGAAGGGGGGTGTGTGGGAGAGAAATACAGGAAGTGAGAAGAAGTGACAGCAGGCAGAATGCTGAAACAGTGGCATGGGAAAACCCCTTTAACCTTTAATCTAAATTATAGTAAAATAGATAAGTATAGTAAGATGGCATCAAAAATAGCGCACATCAAACCATGCGCAAAATTAGTAAAGGAACAGTCTTACCCAACCATAATGATAGGTCATGCAGACCCAGCAGGACTTGAAGGTGGGGGTTGATGTCTTACACCCTAAATTGCACCTATGTCTCCATTGACTCCTGTCCCTAAAGCGCTTCCTGAAATTTTCCTATTCAATCAACTCCTTCACCAATGCGTTTCATGACCCACATAAATAGAGGGGCAATGCTGAGGGGATTAGTAGCGTGTGCCCAGTGTAGTTTAATGCCCAGTCAGCTGCTTGATGATGCAGGGCAATAGAAAATGTGCTCAACCCTGAGTACAGGGAAGTTCCTATGTCAGCGGCGGTCCCATAACAAGTTCCAGGTTAAGTTTTGAGTTCTGAACAAAATACTTATTCATGCCTGGAATCCTGCCCACAACAATTCTTCCAGAATATCCTGATCACAAAGGGATGACTTTTTAATAAAATAAAAGCAGCTAAAATAGAAGTTTATTTTTTATTTATATCTAATTAATCCAAACATACATATAAATGAAAGTTTACAACAAAAATATTTTTTTTCAATTTCTTACAAAAATACAGTTCTAACCAGAAAAAGTTATACATTTAAAAGAACATTAACAATTATTGAAAGAGTCCCACTTCAAGGATGATCAACTGCCTCTAACTATAGAAGTTCTCATATATACAAGCAGCCAATGTGCAGTAAACCAGTATAAATGTAATATTATTAAATTCCCCTCAATTGTAATAGAAAATAAAATTTGAAATGCTGAAATTTGCTTTAATTGTACATTTAAAAACTAGATTATATACACGTTATCGGAGTAAGATGACGTAATAAACATCTGTAGAATATTAACCCATAAAGCGTACCTGAATTGTGCAACACCGTAGAAATAGATCTATCTATACTTACCCATATAAACCAGAAACATACAAATGATTCTGAAATATGACGTAAGTGAACAAACCCTGAAACACTGGCCAAACTACTAAGACCATTCGAAATTTTGTAGACGCTAAAGAGAAAACGGATAGAAGATTCTTGGAGTTTCAGTAACATATAAAAGACTAGGTATCTTTGGCACGCACAGGGTCTTCCCTTAATGAATGAATTTCTCTTTCAACGTCTTACAAATCCTTCTGATAAAATGTCATTAAAATATACAGTAAATGCCAAAAAATTAAAAATGTAATATGGTTTCTAAAACAGCCTTGTGTTGTGCTTTGGGCATCCTTCTAAGGGAAGAGCCTGTAAACATTCACCCCTGACAAAACGTCGGCCTCGTTCTTTAAACTGCTTTATAGGATTTTTGTAGTGTTCAGCAAAGTTGTAGCAATAAAATGTAATAAATATAGATTTGATATTAATATATACATTTTGGCAGTAAGGTGCAAATTCTTTTTTCCATTTAGAGATATTTCAGTTGCCGCAAACAAGTGGTATTTTTGTATAAGATTTTTATACAAGTGATAGGATTTTTCCAATATATTTCTATATTAAATCTCTCCTGCCCTTGTGATGGACACACTATAAGACACAGCTCTGGAAACTTCACTGTAACGTGCGCCTGTGTGTTCTTAACATGGACACGATACAGTAGAGATTTTGGAACCATGAATGATCAATATATAAGTATAACAAAGCGGTTTCCTAATATAAAGAGGGACCTTTATTTGCAGAAACTGTAATACCCCTTTAAGGAAACCAAGTAAGCTTGGCATTATTCAGCTCCCTTGGACTGTGCAGCTAAAAAGACATTACAACATACAGAAACACATGAGGCTGTTACTCAAGAAAACATGTTTTTCTTGTTAACATGGAGTAACAAACTTACAGTGTTTAGGGGCCACTGTATGGTAGACAGTAACCTTATATTACGGATTGTCTAATATAAATCATTCTTCTCTTTCCCAACCAGAAAACACACAATTGACTTATTTTCTTGCCTAATGGAGGAGGTTTAACTGAATCCAGCCAGTATAACTTCAAGACTTAGGGCAAACCTCAGAGGAACCCCCTGGGAGAAACCCGCCCCCTAGGATCCTGTCCTTTGGTATCATTCACATCCCAGACTTGTTACATGAAGTAGTGCACAATTTCATACAGACAAGTCATAGACACTCAGTTACAATCCGCTTCTCTTCTTCCTTAGGGCACCTTGGTTGCTGTTAGGTCTGAGCTCGGCGTACTGCACCTGAAAAAAAAGTAAATAGACATGACGTTTGCTATTAAGTAATTCTAGCTTTCTTCAGAGTGAGTTAATGGCTCCCCAAGGAGATACTCAGTGAATCTACAGAACATTCGGGGTAATGAATCATTTTCAAAACATAAAAACACTAAGAATTAATTGGTAGCCGGAACGGAGTTACTTCTACATGTGCAAATATTAAGTGCAGATCTTATTTTAATGAGACAGAGCGGTTTCTAACAGATTTTAGCAGTGGCAAATAGGTGTCTTTTTTACTGACTTATGGCTATTACAACATGCTACACAAGTGAATTAAAAAGCCCCGAGGGAAACAACAAAAAAATGCACATTAGTGAAATGTAACAAGCGTACTATAAACCTATAAATAAGAATGACAAGCAGAAAAGCAGAAGAAAATAACACATTCATTGCACAAAGTGCTCCACATAACTCAGTATGCTTGATTTCACAGATTCGCAGGTACATTCTGCTCGGAAACACATACTGTAAGTGGTGGACTACCATTTGGGACTGGACAGGGTCTGCTTTGTAGATGCAAGTAGACAGGTAAACTAACACGAGAACATGATAGGGAATTCTTTCCTTTGGCAATCTAAACCTAAAAATGATACTGCAGAAAATCTTACAAGTGAGGAATCACAAACATAGGTGGAAATTGCAATGTAGTCTATAACTTGTAGGGACAAATTACCCAAATGTCAGATACATGCAGATTTCGGCCAATACTTTACACTTCACTTCACTCGTATAGGAGCCAAACTATAACAACTCTGCATGAGCTCTACACGGAAAACAGAACAATCTACTTCTGGCTCTTTTCTCTGTATAGTAGCTGATGACAGGGTTCCTGGGTTTCAGACCCTTGCCCATCTGATATTGATGACTTGCCTTAACTGCTCATTGCCTAAAAAATTCAGCAGTCCAGTTTATTACTGTCCCTGCCTTCCCGATCACTGTGTACATGGCTATTGGAGCCACCATGAGGCGGTTTCACTTCTGCCCAGCCATCCCATAATTGCCAAGGGAACTGCATGGGCTGCTGGGTCCTAGAGGGATCAGATCACCTCTACAGTACAGCTTAGGAGGCTGAATTACTCCTGTAACTGGGGCTAACGCATCAGCCTCAATTACAAGGGAAATCAGCAGAAAAATGTAATGTTAAATTCTCTCTCTCTCTCTCTCTGTGTATATATATATATATATATATATATATATATATATATATATATATATATATATATATATAAAGAGAGAGAGAGAGAGAGAGAGAGAGAGAGAGAGAGAGAGAGAGAGAGAGAGAATTTTATTATTTTTTCTTAAGCAAATAAAAAAAAAAAAAAAAAAAACCTCCACCACCCCACCCATATCACCGGTTCTAACTCCACCAGCAGTTTGTGTAACCTTTGTGAATTACCATCAGGGAGAGGGAAAACCATAAAAAAATGTATTAGTCGCACTTCGCTCTATTTAAAAAAAATATTTAAAAAAAAAAACAACTATTGGTTTCCCTTTTTTTGTTTACATTCTCTTGGATATTAAAATAAAGAAAAAATACCATAACATTAAAGCCATATGTGTTACCGCAAAACGACACAGAAACTAACAGATTAACAAAAAAGTAAAAATAAAAAAATCCAAAATGGTAACTGGTCCTAGACCAGAGAAAACAGCCTGGTCTTAAAGTGGTGAAGGATAGGCCATCAATATCATTTGCCCAGAAAACCCCTTTAAGGGGATAACATCTATTGTAACGTGCTGTAAGCTGACCTGCATAGTGACTGCGTCTCTGTAGCACAAACCTATAGTAACTCCATCTGCTTTAATACAAGTTTGAAGTCTTACAGCCTAGTTTCCAAGCTAAATTGTCGATCTCTAGTATTGTATGTCAGAATCTCAAAAACAAGTTGTGGCAGCCCCAAAAACGTCACGTCATGACAGACACCAGACCACCTGATTTCCAACAGAATTCCCATCAAGCTTCATTCCAGATGGATACAATGAATACTGAAACTTATCTAGTCACAGGGGAAGCTAAAAGTATCTGGCCTGACTGCTGAGACCCACAATGGTAACAAGAATGGGGTCCTGCTTTCTTCATTTGAGCAGCAATTGATCATGTACACTACCGCTTCAAAGTCTATGGAACCACTGAAGATGGCATTCAATGGCAGCTCCATTCAACAAGGGACCCAAGGCCCAGAAGTTATTTAATTGGCATAAAGTTCTAAATACATTTAGCTTTAGAAATTTGATCTGCAAGTCACCGAGACCATTAAAACACAAGTTAAGGATTCCTGTAAATCTGTTTAGTGCCATCATGTCTTGGTGTATTGGCAGTAGACATTGGTAAATTTGTAGGACACAATTATACAGAATGATCATAACAAAATAATAATGGAAACTTGCCTTTTGAACATCAGATGGTACCCTGGAGAGGAAATCTAGAAACTCATTATTGTCGATGGCGTACGGGTTCCGAAGCTTCTTTGTAAATTTATTGACGCCTGCAAAGAAAAATCCATTTGAGCTTATTCCTACTTTATAAAGAATGAATGCCAGCACATCAACTGAGGCGGTGTGAGCAAATTCACAGGTTAGGAATGAGTGTGAAAACCTGGTGTCTGGGTATTATTTTACTTTTTTTTTTCTATTTTTCTTTTGACTTAAAACTGATCACACATTAATTTTTTTGGACCGTGAAAAAAAAGGCCATCCAGTCTTCTGTGCAGCAATTCGTGCGGTATCTCTCATAGTATTAAACTTCACATTTAAGAACCTCATTATATTATATCGGGTGTGAAAACACCCATGTCACACTGCATGCCTATTAGGCAGATTGTATGAATAATGCCAATGATATCTACGTAGTGTTACCACCGGAGCAGTTTATGACTGCATTACGTAAAGTCTGGCACATATCTTTGAGGTTTTTCCTTCTCTTTTTACTTTAGAAATTTGGTTGGACAAGGAGAATAAACTACACGAGTTATTTTTTGCAATTTTTTCTAGAATATCGCAAACTTACACTAGTTCTCCATCTGTTACTGTATATTAGCATTTTGGTGCACAACTATGCCATAGAATGGCATCAGAGCGTAACACAATATGTATTAAGTCTTTAATCCAAGGTCAATAACCAAATTTACGAGAACTTTCAAGTAACTAAAAGAAGAGTTAGCAGTTTCTGACTTTCTTTTGCATTATTCTGGACCTATAGGCCAGAGAACTGTGTACAGTAAATGCCTCGATTTGGCCACGTTTTACATTAACTGCAAAGTGGATGGGATTCTGGCTAATCCCATCTACACACGGCAGAAAATAATCCACAGTGGAAATGCTACAATTTGAAAGACGCTTGTATTGTTGCAAATTTCAGTCTGTCAATTATACATATTATACCGTTATCCGTATAGGCACTGCAGGAAAAACTGTGATGGGTTTCTGTCGTAGTTTTTCTTGTAGCGCCTTTTGACTGAAGTCCATTACGTGGGGCCTTGGCCATAAAGTTGCTTTTCTTTAAGTTAATATCCAACACTTTACAGAGCCTTGAAACATGACTGGGATTATCAGTCACTCATCTCTAGACAGATTTTTTTTCCTTCTGGAGAATCATAGTATGTTACATACTTCTCCCAAAGGTAAAATGCCAAAAACACCCCCTTCCATATATCTATATCGCCCAAGATAAAAATTAGCAAAGGATTCCAAATTTGCCAGCTTATGAACATTTCAACTATTGAAAGTGCCCAATTTTTGTGTTGGAGCTCTTAAATTGGATTTAACAGGGAACTTTCCATTGTTGTATACTATTTCAATAAACGGTACGGACAGACTTCTAATATGTGCAATATATAGTTTTTATGTGTTTTATATTGAATATGCATGAATATCCAAAATAAACTTACCCCAGATGAGAATGATATACCTTATCGGTATAAAATACAAAACAATTGTTGCAACCAGGAGTATGGAACAGGCGAGTAAGGAGAGAAATGGGACGCTCCAATTAAATGTACTGAAACAATAGAAAAAAAAAAATAAGTATTTCACATGGAACACGCACAATTGGTAACAAAGAAAATTAAATTATTATTACAAAAAACCCAAACAGAAACCATTCATATCTGTAGCAGTGTTAGACATTAAATAATATAAGGGGTTAAGAGGTGGCAAATGTTCTGTAACCCAGAACAAAAGAAGACACGGTAACCTGCCTTGTGTGTCCTAGTGTCATATAAATAATGAATGGTAAATCTGAACAAGTTTTCCTGTTTTACAAACAAAACACCAAGTTCATTTTGCGTATGCCATTTCCTCCATCCGATGCTCTTACATGAATGCACACACCCATCCATAAACGCCGTGCTATGTACATTGACAGCAGGTGTCCGAGAGCTCGTGTGGCTGGTCCACCTCCCAGAACCATTTAAGTGTTCTGTACTGTACTTGCTGTCTCACGGTGGCTCTCTTATTGTAAGCCCCATGGTACCAGGCTTTACTCAGAATAAACTGGCTGCCTGCGATGCATGCTGATCTGGAGACGCACCGTATAATCAGGAGGGAGCTCGGCCCGGCTCCCGGGGAGCTTAAAAAGGTTGCAGAGTATTTTTTCCTTCAATGACTTTCAAACCACTTACAAAAAGATGCACTGACAAAGGAGCGGGAAGTCAAGACAAAAGAACTATCACAAGACGCAGAGTGTTTGTCTGGGTAATAAAAGATTTTCAGCTAATTAAAATAAAATGACACGTCCGAATAACAGTAAAACTAAGAGGACAGGAGAGCGATGAAATGCTCAGGTATCCAGTGGCGTAACTAGGAATGGTGGGGCCCCATGGCAAACTTTTGACATGGGGCCCCCCTCCTGGAAGACCACGACCGACCGACCCCTGCCGCATTCCTGCATGCTCTATTATGCCCCACAGTGGCCCCTGCACATAATAATAATTGTTCATTGTGGGGCATAATACCGTGTGCAGGGGGCATAATAGTATATTATTATATTTTCAGACCTCAGAGTATAATAATCGGAGACCAGGGGGGATACAAACAAAAAAAACAAAACAAAACACTGTTACTTACCTATCTCCGTCTCCGCTGCAGTCCTTGGTAGTGTCGGCCATCTTTAATGACATATAGACGTCACATGACCTGGGACACAGGTCCTGGTCAAATAACATCAGGGATGTCATACAACTAGGCCCGATGCATGTATGGAGCGCTGAGAGGTAAGCAACTGTGTTAAAAATGCAGCGGTAGCGACTGTCGCCAGGCCCCTAATGTCCCGGGCCCTGTGGCAGCTGCTACCCCGGTAGTTACGCCAGTGCAGGTATCATTGTCTGCCCTGTGACGTACAGTATGGGGTCGCTGCCTCATGTTATAATAATCACAAAGATAAAATACTATGGGACTGACACTGGTGGCAGATTTTTTTTTTTTCTCTGATTGCAAAATAGTAAGCCAAATTTACAACAACTTAAGTTCAAGTCCCTTGCTCTGATCCATCAGAGGATCAGAACAATACACTGAAAAACTAATATAATAATGCAAGCAGATGGAGCACATTTTGTAATGTAAAATAACTAAACAAGAGCTTTCTCCCACCTTGTTGGTTGATTTTTCAGTTAGAAGATAAAAGTACAATTGTATATTTTAAATTCACACATGCAGTTTAGTTACAACCATTTCTGAAATTGAAAATCTGTTGCATTCATCTGAATAGCTTTTTGTTTTTAACAAAAAAAACGTCGATTTCTCTAAACTTCATACAGGTGAATGAGACAGATGTAAAATATCACAAATGGGCTGCTTACCCCTATCAAATAAAGACAACTCTGTCATTGTTATAAGCAGCAAAGTAAGTTTTTCCTGTTAGACAATTTTCATGATTTCCCCCTACATCTAACCAGATGTTCTGTCCTGCTTTCTGCACTCACTGCTCACTATCAATTCATTGCTAAAATCGGCCTTCCAGATAACATGGGTTAATGGCTCACTGAAGGGTCTGGATACATCTGCAGCCCATAGAAGTCTATGGAGAAGGGGAGGACTCGAAGCAGCTGGAGGGACACTTAGGTTAAGTTCAGACAGCAGAGAATGAAAAGGAACTTGAGGTGGATATTCACTGCTGATTCGACTCCAAAACCGTGGTTAAATCAGATGCAGAATCCACGGCAAGATTGAGCCGGCCGCCTATTTCTCATCATACTGCTTTGATCTCTGCCTCCCATTGAAAACAACAGAAGACAATCAGGATGGAATCTGACGCTTATTTAGAGCGCCGTGAAACCAGTTTCTTTGCATGGACACAAAGTCGGATATACAGGACTTTGTATCGATGCAAAAAAAAAAAAAAACACGGTTTTACAGCGGTGAGGCTGCATTCGGACACAGACGGTCTGCTTTAAAAACCCATTGAAATGAAAGGGTTTTTAAAGGGATTATATCATTAGAATCCCATTTTTCTCCCTAACACATAGGAATAATCTTAAGAATGGATATTCTTCTCCTACCTTTAGAAGTCTTCTCCGCGCCGCCGTTCCGAAGATATTCCTTTTTTTCTGAAGCACTAGGGGCAGTATGCAAATGAGTTTTCTTGCAGGTCTGGGGGTGGTCCCCTGCGCTCAAACAGCACTAGGGGCATCCCCAATGCTGTAAGAAGACTCACCAGCAATGGCCTCTTTCTTCTTCTGATGGCTTCTTTTGGATTTAAAATTCACGCATGCACAGTTGGCTCTCCGACTGCGCATGTCTGAGGCCATTTTCATGTGGCCACTTACTCGGGATATCTACGGAACTGCGGCACGGAGAAGACTTCTAAAGGTAGGAGAAGAATATTCTATGTGTTAAGGAGAAAAAAAACGGGATTCTAATGATAGAATGCCTTTAAACTGACCTTATGCCAGCCATCTCCAAGCTGTTTTCCCTGCAATTTCAGTGGAATCATGGCAGGCCGACAGTGTGAACGTTCCCCAAGCTGCTCAGTACTGCTTCTGAGTTTGGGCTGCAGAAAGGAAAGCTAGCTGCCAGGAAAAACTGACAAAGAGGTGTTCCTATGTTAACAAATAATCCTCTATCCAACGAAAGTAAGCAGTTTTGTTTGACAATCTGGTTATTACCAAGCAGTCTCTCTCCACTGATGAAAGTCTTGCCTGCCTGCTATCTGATAATATAACGTAGATTATAGATGAGACTAGTTGCTCTACATTTGGTGACTTTGTGTACCACCTAAGAATTTGGAGTTTATAATAATTTGAGAAGCAAGCCAAAAACTTACTTTTTTATCCGCTCTCCAAAACAAGCAATTTCTTCTAGAATGTTTTGCACTGTAATAACTATGTCTTGTACCATTTGGATCCGATCCCTGATGCTCTTTCTTTCGGATTCCTGGAGAACATGATACATAAAAGCACATTTTAAAAACATATTAAATATTACGATTACTATGACCACACATATGTGAGCTCCTTACAAACCGCACACGCTACAAGGTAGAATTTTGCTCAAGTTTGTCAGAGGAATAAGGAATTGGAAATGGCAAGATGTGAACAGCCAGGACAAGCCTACTCGTGCTGCAGCAGGGAGACATCATCTGGCAGTGCCATCGACGTCCTGCTGACTTTATTTACACATTTCAGATTGAACCAAGAAATGTGGTTATAACACAGTTTAACAAGCACAACATTACTTCTGCTGTAACTATCAAGCTGCTCAGGAAGAGCAGGGCGGACTCAATCTGAGCAACACAATAGAAATCGCATGGCTTTTTTTTTTTTAACTGGAAAAACAGACATAGGAATCACTTTGTTTAAAAAATGTATTCAATTTCTATAGAAGTATTTGTTAGGAAATTGTGGCGTACAAAATACATAACAGAGATGAGATTGTGATAAATGATAGAGGCTTATAAAAGGAGATACAGGGTTATATTCTACAATGAATGAATTTGTATTAGGTCACATTTTTATACGCAAACAGTGAGATGCAAAGAATTGGTAGCGTTAAACTGCAGGAGATATGGCCCAGTTAGGTGTGCGCAATGGCGTAGTCGAAATGGAAAATGTAGATCACATACGATTTTGTACTGGAGAATGCAAATTCTAAGCAGAATACAGCGTTATTCTAATAAGACTAAAGTACACGATGATCTTACAGAGGACCTTTCACCACCTCCACCAACCCCAACTCAGCTAGTAGATGCCATAGTTAACGTGATGCGAACAGATCCAAACGCGCATGTTTTTGGTCTCCAAAAACTGGCCTTAATACATACAGTATATGAAGTTTCAGTTATCTAACGGAAATTTAGGCTAGGTTCACATTCATATGTTTGCAACAATGTATAGATTTTTATGGCATCCAGTTGTATTGTCAAGCTTAGGCTCTATTCACATTTGGAAGTATTGTTGTAAGGTACATTAAAGTTATAGACTGTAAGCCCTTGTGGGCAGGGCCCTCTATCCCACTGTGCCAGTCAATTATTCTTAGTATTATACTTGTTTTGTACATTTTGTGTACCGTATGTTAACTCTCAAATGTAAAGCACCATGGAATTAATATAATGTACAGCACCATGGAATTAATATAATAATGTACAGTATCATGGAATTATATAATAATATACAGCACCATGGAATTGATATAATAACGTACAGCACCGGGCCACACGGTGGCTCAGTGGTTAGCACTGCAGCCTTGCAGCGCTGGAGTCCTGGTGTTCAAATCCTGCCAAGGGCATAAAACCATCTGCAAGGAGTTTGTATGTTCTCCCCGTGTTTGCATGGATTTCCATCCCATATTCCAAAGACATACTGATAGGGAAAAATGTACATTGTGAGCTCTATGTGGGGCTCACAATTTACATTAAAAAATAATAATAATAATAATAATAATAATAATAATAATAATAATAATAACGTACAGCACCATGAAATATAATAATGTACAGCACCATGGAATTTATATAATAATGTACAGTACCATGGAATTTATATAATAATGTAAAGCACCATGGAATTTATATAATAATGTACAGCACCATGGAATTTATATAATAATGTAAAGCACCATGGAATTAATATAATGATGTACAGTACCATGGAATATACTAATGTACAGTACAGCACCATGGAATTAATATAATGATGTGCAACACCATGGAATTGATATAATATACAGCACCATGGAATTAATGGTGTTATAGAAATAAATAATATAATAAACTTAAACAAGATTTACAGGATAAAATGTTGTGTTGATGTCAAGTCCCATGATTAGGGTTGAGCGATCGGGATCGGAAAAGATCGGATTTCGATCGGCGATCGAGTAAATTTCACGATCGCTATCGGAATTCCGAACCGATCTTTTCCAGCGGGATCAAGATAGGAGGTTATCTCAAGATCAGCTCAACCCTAAAAGTGACTTTTCCCATAGAGAAGCATTGACTAGGGTTGAGGATCGGGTTCGGAAAGGATCGGATTTCGATCAGCGATCGAGCAAATTTCACGATCGCGATCAGGATCGAGATCGGCTGGAAAATGATCGGAAATCGGATTTTTAAAATCGATCTTGAAATCTCAAGATCGGCTCAACCCTACCCATGATGGAAACCACTATACTCATGCAATGGATTTTGCTCCCAGAAGAGGGTAGGACAATAGGAATGTATATATATAAAACTGGATATTTATTATATCACTGGATTAGTGAAAAAAAGCTATGGCAGAATGTGCCATCCAAACATATGTCAAAAGGACACTCTTGTCATACAGGTACAATAGTGGCTAAAGACACAAGTTGTAGATCTATTCATTAGGAGAATGTCAAATCCAGACCACTAGAGGAGTGAACAGAGTCTTAAAGGGGTGAACCTATCATTAAAAATGTGTCCCAGAACCCTGCAGATCAGCTATTTGCCTGGTTGTGCATCTCTTGGCATTGCTTACATGCTAGGTGCAGCGTGTTCACCTTATTCTTGATAGCGGCGATTGTGGACACCGTAGCAGTGTCCTAAGGACTGGAAAGAGACATCCCTGCAGCGCTGCCAAACAATGGTATCAATGATAAGGTCTAAAACTGATGGCCTCTCTTATGGATAAAGCAACAATTTGACAAATTAATTTAATTAAATAATTTTTTCGTTATAAAATTATTTAATATTTTTAAACGATATTGAATATTAAATGCTAAAGCAAAACTGCTATGATATACCCTACAGCATATTCAAGATGTGCCTTGTGCAAAGTTCAAAAACCTACACTAGAATTATCCAGATTTTTTAAATTACAATGAAATAAAGTGAAATATGGGGCAAAAAATAATCTGCAAGAAAGAAAACAGATGTCCTAAATGGAGGGGCTCAGAGCACACAATATCTGGCATATACCAGAAAACCATGTCAGGATGCTAATTTATTAAAACACATTCTAAAGGGGAATTTAATATGTAGAGGTGAAACTCAATTATGTTTGTTTAAAATTCCAAGGGAAACCTTTGACAAAGGCAGAAACGCCATAATCTGGAACACAACTGCTAGTCCTCAATATTTTAATCATGAATATGTGCTGGTATGTTCAATTGCTCCAATTCTTTCAATCAAAACACATACAAAAAGGTCAAGGCATTCAGGAAGGCAAGAAACTTTCAACATTAGGAACAGTCTTTTCTTAAGAGGGCTCAGAATTAATTAACATCTTGAAGTTACATTTTCTATTTTGTTCTGCAACCAGATGTTCAACAGTGAAGGTTTTATGCAGAATCCTTTCAATGGAACCAAACTATGATGTAATTGTTCCATCACATCCCAGACTACAGAGGGCTGGCTTTCTGCAAGATGCTGCCTGAGCTGTCCCATCGAATACAACACCATGGAGAGAACTGAGAGCGTTTCATCTATAGGATTGCTTCTAGTACTTCATTGTCCACAGCGACTTGCAGAATCCTATATGTATCTCTATCAATGGTGTCCTGGAAGGGAGGATAAGGGACATACAAAACAGCCACGACTAGCAGTCCTGTGCTCAACCTGAATCAACATATAAAATAAGACAGTCTTCTGGTTTGCCATCCATTATGCCAATAATGCAGTAGAAAACAATGACCATGTGGTCAGTCTTCTTGTATTAGAAAATCTTGGTCCAAGAGACTCCTTTAAAATGTATGGTTTATCATACTGATCACCTGACCTTAGGACAGGTCATCAGTATCAGACCGACTGGGATCAAGTACCCAGATCCCCCACTAGTAAGCTTATAGAAGGGGCAGCCATATAATGTAGAGAGGCTGTTCTTGGTATTGCCGTTCAGCCCCATTAATCTGAATGGAAAAAGGATGGTAATGTGACCAATGGAGGCGATGAGACTGCTTGAGAAGGGGAAGAGGAGCTCACCCGAATACTGCAAGCTCCTCACAATGCTGATAGTCTATCATAGTCCCAGTAAACCCCTCTAAGACTGTAAATACTTGGCACTAGAATTGCCGTGAGAGTGCACAGACACTGCTTGAATTAGCTCCAGGTTATATTAAAGCGGCTCTAGATAAGCACATCCTTGCATAGCCTTTGCAAAGGCTATTTCACATGTACCTCTAGTATGTAAATTGCCTCAGTAGATTTTGAATAAGATTTTGATAAGTTTTTATCCATATGCTAATGAGCTTAGGCCATGCACCAGAAGTGTCTGTGTATGTATAGCAGAGTCGAGTCCTCAGCACAGCAGCCTCTGCTATACATACACATAGAGCAGACACTTTCGTGCACACAGACACTTCTGGGGTGCAGGGAGAATCTCATTAACATATGAATAAAAACGGACATATTCAAAATCTGCTGAGGCAATTTACATACAAAAGATACGTGTGAAATAGACTTTCCAAAGGCTATGCAATGATGTGCTTATCTAAAAATGACTTTTCCCAATGATAGAACCCCTTTAAATCTCTTTTACATTGGATGTTTAAAACCTCCATCTGTATTATTAGTTTTAGGCAGGGGGTCAGGAGAAGCTGGAGTGGCCTCCATGTGGACAAAGTGGACCTGATATCACAATATGCTGCCTGGTAAGAGGTTTTAAGGGATTTTAATATTGTTGCCCTGAATTTAACATAGATCATGAAGATGAGAGTAATAGGGATTGGACTATCTGCAGACGCCACCAATCAGCTGTGTGATGGTACTTAGACTGGGACAGGGTAAGAAGAGGTGCATTAAGTTAGTACTGTTGACTTGCAGATAGATAAACCCTCAGCTCATCACAATTGAATTATAGACATTGTGCATCTGCCTAATGTTCATATATGACGCCAAAAGCATTGTTCTATTTCATAATGCACAAGACATAACTGTTTAAATGAACCTCCACCCTCAAGTTCTTAGCATTACATGTAATCCACCCCATAATCCTAGTGAAAGCAGCGTACAGCTCTCAATAGAGAAAAACAGAGAACAAGGAACTGCAGGATTTCACAGAACAGAGCTAAAATGTGTTAATAAAGTATATAACCAAATGTATTTAGTCACACAAATGCAACCAGAAACTCAAAAGATAAGGAAAGTTAAACTTTGAAGATTAAAGGGGTTTTCCATGGAGGTCCAACACCTAGGATCAGATATTCGAAGCAGCAGCGACGCTTTCACTTCACAGGCCATGTGATTACTATTCAGTCCCATTCAAGTGAATGGGCTGAGCTAGAATACCAAGCACACCAGCTACACAAATGTACAGTGCTTACTTTGTATTGAAGATCCTACAGTGCTCGCATGAATCGGCTGGGAGCCTGGATGTCGATCTAAAGATAGGTCATCAATTATTTAGCCTGAACAACCCCTTTAAAGTTTTAGTGAGGCTAAATATTGTGGCTTGTACAGATAAGGCTACAAAGCCTGAAACTAACATTTGTGCTTCTGCATGAGCCAAAATATGCACCTAAATTCATAACCATTGAGTATCCGTAAAGGAACTCTTTTACATTGTCCCTGGTTATTTTCACTAAGCAAGAAACATGTTCATCGATTGTAAGCTCTTGTGACACGATCAAGGCCCTCACGTCTATTGTATAAATTGATGATGTATTACTGTGTAATGTGGGAATTAATTCCCTGTACATTTGTAAAATGCTATGGGAAATATTGACTATTATGGTCCTCTGGTGACAGCTTTCACAAGGACCGTACAATAGGCAGTAGAGTCTATAGCAAATGTCCCTGTGAGCAGCGTTTACTGATCATACAGCCTACAGTCATAATCTTTACCACGGCACAAGCAATAAAGATAGAAGATTCAGTAATATTCCTTTTATTCTGTAC
Organism: Leptodactylus fuscus; assembly: GCF_031893055.1. Taxonomy (NCBI): domain Eukaryota; kingdom Metazoa; phylum Chordata; class Amphibia; order Anura; family Leptodactylidae; genus Leptodactylus; species Leptodactylus fuscus. Next base: position 57,624,505 of record NC_134269.1, read on the forward strand.
ATTAAGGACTAAAGTAGATGCAAAACATTGCAACCAGTGTATGGTGTAAAGTAGATCATCAAACACATAAAGTTGCATTTACAACATGGTTGCAAACGGCAGACCATTATTACTAATATTTTTGTGATTAATAATAGAACATAGGACTGAAATGTTATTAATGTGATCAACAGCAAGAAGTACTTCATCTCCCTGCAGCTTTCAGAAGGATCCCAGCAGTCTACAAGATGGACACTTATTTGCAGCATGTTTATCCAGTCATTCCACTTATCAGCCCAATTCCTAAGAAACAGATGTTTCTCGCACCAAGCCTTAGAATCGTGAGCTTCTGCTCATACTTTATAAAACCTTCACAGACATCTCTATTTCCCTGCTTTTTCATGGCTGTTGGCTCCACTGTGTGGCTCACTCATCTGGACTATTTTTATCAATCCATCAATATTGTTGTACATGGTGTTTGGTGTCTGACTGAGCACATGCTATCGGAGCCTTCTAGAAGCAAACAAGCAAAATACCTCTGGGAGTGCTAAGTGATTTTAGACCTTCTGATGCACATCCTTACATTCTCTTGATCTTAAAGTTGCTGCTAACGTGAACAGTTAAATGTAAAAAAATAAAATAAAAATCTGATCTATTTATATAGCACTGCACTACTGTATCTTGTTTTTTTTTTTTCTTTCCTACACTTGCATAAAAAGGGGTAATATAAGAGTCTATTGCTGGACTGTAAAATAAAAAAAATAAATAAAAAAATCTCATTTTGAAGAGTTACCCCCCGTATGCCACCCCAAACAATCAGTTCTATGTCTGCCATGCAGTCTATTCAAGTCTCTGAAAATAAGGCAGATTTCTATTATACTTGACACTATTCATACGTCTTTTCTGAAAACTTTTCTTCTAATGCTTCAATAATTTGCACTTAGTATTAGCATTGTAGAGAATTGTGGGCAGAGTGCAAGCTTACAAATTGACTGACGCTGCCTGTGACAAACAGGAGAAAAAAGAAAAAAAAAAAACCACATTTGCAATATAACAGCTTACAAGGTATAAACAGGATTTTATTCTTTTTTAGTGCAGTGGCTTTAAATATTATCATTTCATAAGCACTGGCTAGCCTCACTATATTTACTAAGGAAATGCAATAGAATTGTAGTTATTTCTGAGATATAAAGAATCTATATTATCAAATTCTAGAGCATATTTTATTAGAATTCTGTTGTGTGCCATTCCTCTATTACTCCTTGTGGAAATGTAGGAATAAATTGACAAATAAGCCATACCAAACCCCTTGTCAATAGGGCAAGTCTTGCACAGGCCCTGTTGAAAGGACTATATACCAACAACAGGTTGGCCACCTATAACTCTAGGTGTAGTATAAAGGTTGCCCCGGAGAGGCAAAAGACGCTCACGGGCGCACACTTTGCATACCTGTTCGAATGAATGGGTTTGAAAACTGACTGCCGGTTTCAGTCTCCTGTCCAGTTTCTCAGGCAGGAAATGGAAACCTGCACAGCGGAGACCCGGCGCAAGTGTGATCCTGCCCTGCTGAGTGATTTACTACACTTGTGGGATAAGACAATGGAAGTCCAAGACTGGCACCCCTCTGACCTGGATGTGCAATTTCAATCCCTATATTAATTGGGACAAATTTTTGTATTTTCCCATACTGAATCAAGAGACATATGTAGTATCGTTCAGCCAAAATTTTGTGAAGAAATTTTCAGCACCATTTGAGTGGATTGCGGAAACCTCATACGTATGCATGGGACGCAAATTTCCATTTCCAAATCTGGTTAAATTTACAGTGCGAACTGGGCCATAGGAAGCCCGTGGAAAACTGAGTAAGTCCTCAGACAGTTCTTTGGTCTTCTTGCTTTTCTCTATGCTCAATGTGGTACACACAAGGATACAAGACAGTGATTGAGTCAACTTTAATCCATTTCAACTGGCTGCAAGTGTGATTTACTTATTGCCACCACCTGTTAGGTGCCTCAGGTAAGTAACAGGTGCTGTTAATTACACAAATTAGAGAAGCATCACATGATTTTTCAAACAAATTAAATGAAGATAATAATACCAAAGAGTTTGTGCTTGCAATCATTTTCTGGAAGAAAAGGAGTATTATCTGACAGAATTGCAGGGGTGCCAATACTTTTGGCCAACACTGTATGTAGCAATGTTAACCAAGGAACCACCATTTTGCTTATATTTGGATAACTCCTACATATCAGTATACTTCTCCATAAATACATATACATCATATTTTTAATATTATAGTTTTATATACTAAAAGTAAAATCCTCTTTTAAATCGCATAAGCAATAAAATGTTTGCATCTATGTTCAGTGACACTTACTTTTTCGTCATCCTCATCATCTTCACCAATATCCATCCCTTCCTAAAAAAAGAAAAAAAAGGCATGGTCAACAATGCTCAACTTCTGCTCCTTTGATGCCCGGCACCCCTGCCAAATAACTGTTTGAAGTGACTGCAGAATGGGACTGAGCTGCAATACCAAGCACAGCAGCTATACAATGTACGGAGCTGTGCTTGGTAAGAAATAAGAGGCCACAACACTCATGTAAATGCTGCAGCCTCTTCAAACACTCGATAGGTGGGATGTCTGTGGTTGGACCCTCAACAATCAGATATTAAAGATCCTACCTTAAGAAGAGACCATCAATATCAGAAACACAGAAAATCCCTATACATTCCTATAGGCATACTAATACTACCCACACCGGTAATATATTATTAACTAGTATGTACTAGCTATCATCAGGTAAATCACTCATATAATAAATGCATTTTATACTTATTAAACAGGTTTTCCCTAAACACTTTCGCATATCCACAGGCTATAGGATAAGTTTCTGACCTCTGAATGGAGTCCCACAGAAGTGAATGAAGTGGTGGCCATGTATGGTCAGTAGCCATACATTCACACAGGGAATTCGGAGACACCAATCTTCTCACCACTAGGGTTCCCAATGATTTGACCAACCCCAGAGATCAGACACTTCTCCTGTATGGATTAGTGGCATGTTTTCCCCCCAGAAAAAGTCATATAAATACATACATACTCAACTGACAGATTTCCATGAAAATTAATTGGGTTAAAAATATACATTTAGCAATTGAATACGTAGTTAGTGGTTGAAATAATGTAATGGAAACAAATACCCCCTCCAGACATCAAGGGATTAGAGGTGAGCAATCATATTACTCCCTCGGGGAAGTCTTGGACCTACAGACCTGTTTTATAAGATAATTAGACTACCGCCAAGGGATAAACATGCTTTACCTTCAGGAGTGTAAACGTGAAGATATGTAGTCTCTTACTACAACCGAAATGAAAGTATAACGCAAAAATCAATACTCCTCTTTGCTTACCAGGTTGTCCTGAGTGCTGACCTTCCCAGTTGTGATCATGGTGAAGTTGTAAGCGAAGAGAAGGAGAAGAAACAAAGGAATCATGTAAAGCTCCAGATTCCAGAGGGTCACAACAAATATCTACAATGAAAGACAGAATGAAAGAAATAAGGACACATGGGACTTGCTTCAACGAATCCTATAGGATGGCGTATTGATAGATAATATGGGAAAGAATCATGTTAGTACTAAAAGATCAACCATTAAGAACAGACTCAATCGTTCCTGAAGAACAAAGAGTCTCAGATGGGATATGAAGAACTTGGTGAACTTATTTATACCAAATAATTAATAAGACAAAGAGCAATGATCATAAGATATTATGATAGAAATATAGGCAAGATTAATAGAGTTGTGTACACCATTTTGCAGCAGCATTAACTCAGTTTGGTTTCAGTATGTTTTGGTTTAAAAAAAAACAAAAAAACTTTTTTTCCCAGACATCTCTATTGCATGCTAAATGGAAAGGATATATAGAAAAACCGGGAACTGACAGAGCCCTAATGGCAGCAAAATCCGTAATAAACTTGGAAATAAAAATAACGATGTGCAAGGTTAAGATGAATTGGTTCTGTTTTATTGCTCCGAGGACATGAACAACAGCTTAAAACGGCCGCGCGTTTCGACACCGGGCAGGTGTCTTCTTCAGGCCAAGCAGGAGGTGTCCAGCAATAGCCTTAGAACCAAATCAGCTAAATGGTTTACTGTTGTCTACAGAAAATGAAGTGTAATGGATATACAGTAGGTAGTGGTCTCAGATGTCAGACTTTAATACACATTAGATCAGACTGGTAACTGGATTGTCTCTTCAAGTTCTGGGACTTCTCCTTAGGACTGACCAGATGTTGGTGTGAGTGCCACAGGGCCCCCTGTGCAACAACTTCTTACAATGGTAAGCCATCTTCCATACAATAGAACGAGTGTTTACTATCTGGGCCAAGACTGCCATAAACACTTGTTTACAACATGCCTGTGTACATAAGCTTCCCATCATTCCAATCCTCTGTCATTGTCCCCCTTTTGTGCCACAACCATCCTCCAAATAACCAATTTTGGCATCAAAAGGTTCATTTTCTCCTCTCCCATAATGGAAAGCGGTCATCATAAATCTTTACCTATCTTACTCCAGTGCACCAGAGGGCAGAGGTAATAAATTTACAGTCTCACAGTCATCAAAGGAAGTCATAACAGACATCAAAGATGTTTAATAAGTGTGGTGAGGTTGACCTGTGGGCCCCCATGGCTTATAGACCCTGTGACAGCAGTGACCTTTATAGTTACATTACTGCTTTTGGACCGCACCACCTCAATATATGACCCTGGGCCTGGGCTTATTGGTGGGTGTTGCACCCTCAGCATTCAGATATTGATGACCTCTCCTGAGCTACAATATCACACACACTCTATTGTCTAGACTGGTGTAGTTTTTTATAACTATGATGTTATAATTTTAGACATCTTTAAAGGGATATTTCCATACCATAAATTATTGGCATTTTGCTAACTTTTTGATCTGTGGGGCTCTGACCTGATGATCAGAAGAACTATAGCACAGGCCCACTCAAGTGGAAGTGGCAGGCTGCAGCTCCCTTTACAGGAGGTAGATGGGGTGCCACTGTACAATGAAAAACAGCCGATGGTCTATCCTGGCAGTATGCCATCTTTTTAGGAGATGGGACTATCCCTACAGTGGTGCAGAAGGTGGGTCTTCAAGAATAGCAATGCAATGCCTATCGATCAGTTACCGCCATATCTAGAGTTAAAACTATATCTCTTCTTTTAAGTGGGATTACAAAAATGATACCTTGCACCAAGTTTCCTTTCCGCCATTTCTGGCCTTACCTCTGTATTATTTCGTAAGGACATTGACTTTGCCTGGAAGACCTGCTTGTCTTATTACTCAAGACTGTTCAACATATTCTGTACAAGGAAACTGTTCCAACTCTGCAAGTTGAAAGCAAGGGCAACAGAGAAGATATCCCAAGTGTTTTAGTAATTAAACGAATATGCATAATGAACCATATGCCCAAAGGGCTTGTTCTTCGTGAAGGCCAGATTTTTGTTTGAATTTTTAATTTTTATATACAGATAAAACATCCAGACTATTAGAATACTATGCCGCTTAAAGATTTCTCTGCATTTCACAGTCTGAATATGGTTCATTTGTGCACGTCCGACCTATGTTTTATTTATCTGTGAATGGTGCAGTGGAAACTATGCAAAAGAAAGGATTTGGGGGATGAGTGAATGGTTCTGGAATGTGAATGCATCCATCCTAGTTTTCAGATGTAGATCCAGCACTCATACTGTACCATACTTATTTCTGATATCTGTAAAACACACAGCAGGACAATGGCATGCAGCGTGCTAAAGAATATTCATGTGGACACCGCAGTGAATTATGTCCTGGGACAGTCAGTACATGGAGCTGGCCATGAATACAGCTGCTCTAGGTTATAGTACAGATGTGACAAGAGCCTGATAGACTCATTGACTAAACAGAAAGTAGCCACCTGAATAACAGAAGAAAAGATATTAGAGCCAAATCTCCCCTTTAACTTTCCTCATACAAGTCAATGTTGTGAACTTAAAGGGAGTTTATCAGAGGTTTTGGTAGTGGTGATGCGGAGAGCAATATAAAGCTTCAGACCCTCCCCATTGAGCGCCCAATAAGAAGACTCCTAGGACAGACACTCAGAAGAGGGGCAGAGCCTTGACCCATTTAGGGGTCTGAGTACAACCTATGAAGAGGACACCCACTGACCATTTGTGATCCTGGCAATAAAACTTGGATTCCTCTGTCACCCAAGCAGCATGATCATGGACGTAGGAATATTCACACTGCTCTCCCTACTGCATATAGTTCTGTCAACAGTTCTAAGGGATCACAACTAATGACAGACTCCCTTTACAGGCTGAGGCCCCACATTGCAAATCTGAATGGGGCTTACCTGCAGCATGGCCACTGGATGTGATATCACTGGCCTGAGAAGTGGAAATAGACTTTAATACCATAATCCTGGACAACTCTTTTCAAGGAAGTTTGTCACCAGAACTCAGCATATCAACTGCAGATAGACAGGTTAGGTTTACGTGAAATCAAATGGTGTATTTATCTCGTGGATTGCTGCCTTCATTGTCAAGATATTACCATTTGTGTCAATGTGCAAATGAGCTCTTTGAACACCAAGGACATTGCCATTGGTCTAAAGAGTAAGTGATGACGCCAAGAGCTCATTTACATTGTGACAAAAATGGCAATTGTTCAGCAATGGAGGCAGCAATTCACAAGGGGAAAACCCTGAGAGTCAGGTGACCCTAACCTATCTATCTGTGGACCTGGGTTCATGTGCAGGTTCTGGTGACAGACTCCGTTTAAGTCCACAGCATTCATTTATATCAGGCATGTGACTTTAGGAAAGTGAAAGGAAGGAAGAATTCACGGAGATGGAGCCACCGCACTACTGTTTATTTTGCTGCTCGCTATAGACTTCTTAATCTGTCTGGTTAATGAATGGTTTTCAAGATTGGGAAAAAAGGCAAATGGGAGGAAAAGCCATAAGATAAAAAGAACCAGAATCACCTGATAAATCCTCTGCAGCTACAATGGTCCCCATAGGTCTTTGTTGACCTTCCTGAACCAGTGACATGCCAGACATCCAGTCAGTGGTCTCAGCGGTGTTGCTGGAATGTACAGCACAAGAATGCCAAGGCCAGTAACTGTCTTTAAAGAGGACCCTTCATGTCCTCGGGCACACGTGGTTTTATATACCAATAGAAAGCAAACAGTGCACTGAATTCAGCACGGTCAGCTTTCCCATTATGTGCTTCTAGTGAAGAACTATTGGTGCCGATACCGTAGCTCTTCACTGTCAGAAGGGCATTTCTGACTGTCTGTGAGGACTGACAGTAGAGTCCATAGCGCTATACTGACAGAGGGGGCGTTCCTTACCACCCAGCCATGATGCTGAGCGGTGAGGAATGCCTCACAGGACTAGTCTATGGATGAGTACAGTCAGGAGGAGGAGGGGGCATTCTTCACCACTCAGCATCATAGCTGGGGGGGGGGGGGGTAAGGAAGGCCCCCTCTGACAGTATAGCATATGGACTCTACTGTCAGGAGTTCCTCACAGTGCTATGGACTCTAAAGTCAGGATGGGCACCGATCGCTCTTCACTAGGGGCACATAATGGGATAGTGTGCTGAATTCAGCACACTGTCTGCTTTCTAGCGGTGTATAAAACTGCATGAAATGTCCTCTTTAATAGTGAGGTGACATCCATGTGCCCATTCTTTCCCAGCAAGGACGACGAGTTGGAACCTATGGATCTCCTCTTTGTCCTCACATGCATCATTCGGACTACTGACAGCCAGACGTTTCACAGCAGACAATTTTGAGGAGACACTGACAAGAAGTCTCACCTTTGCCAACTTTTCACATGAAGGGCTGGAGCAATTAGACAGGGAGTCTAATCTTGGCTGAGTGCATTAACACTCTTTGACCTCCCAAACAATAGATTAGGCCTCAGACTTGCAATGCCTCCCTTAGGCTTTCAAGTAGGCGGTTATCTTGTTTAAATGAGCTCCGCTAAGCTATGCGGCGTGTATCTTTCTTATGAAATTGCTGAAGTAGACTATATTATACATCTAATAGAATTCCTTCCTCTGGACAATTGAGTGTATTTATCTCCATTAGTCTGCACAACCATGGATCTGAGATTTTACTCTCACGGTAGAGAGAAAACTTGAAGATCCTGTCTCAGTGCGACAGTAAAGAGTGTTTTACAGAAGCAGCATGTTCATTCATAATATCTGCATTGCAGTGTGACCAAAGGTCTGCATACACCATTACAACAATTATCAATGATTTGTGCAGAATTCCTCCCAGATGCATTACAACATGGAAACAAAGCCCAGGGGACTACATCAGTTTTGGATGTAAAAATTATATATTCTGCATCTCATAGTAGCCAATAGTCTGTCTGTCTGTCTGTCTACTACAACACAACCTACAACTCCACTTTAATTTCTTAATTAAAATAACAGTATTTATGGAGAAACTTTGTAGACAACTTCTTTATGAATTTCTAGTTATGTAATTTTTGTCTCCTCCCTTTGTATGTAAAGTTGTATTCAGAACTTACTTCTTAGTTTTCTAAAGCAAGGCATTGTGGGAGCTCAGAAGACAGTTACATATTACAAGGTGTGTTTCAAAATGGTCTCCCGTGAGGTGCAATACTGGGACTTATAGTTACATGGGAGGAACAGGTTTCATGTAATTTTAGCAAACTTGTTATATAGCCGCAGCATCTGAACGTCAGCAGTTCAAGTAAATGAAAATGGAACCTTATGCGTATAGTGATCTATGTTTAGTTCAGTTGAACGGCAAGTGATGGGGCATTAGAAAAGACAGTCAAATGAAGTCACCTGAAATCAGCCTTAGGGGTTCTCCTAGACTATAAACTTCATAGCCTATCCATGGATAAATAATCAATATTAGTTTAGCACCCCCACAAATCAGCTGCTATCAGCACAGTGCACAGAGCTGGAAGCAGGTGGCTCCATGCACTGTGTAGTGGCTGTGCCATGCTATTGCAGCTCCAAGGTGATTTTCTCATGCATGTCCCAATCCCTGACCATTTATGTGTTCCTGAGCAAATCATGGCTGGGTTTTTGACAAGTGCCAGACCATAGAAAGTTCCTGAATTCATCGCCATATGCACTGGTAACTTATCAAGATAACAGACTGTCACCACTAACACTAGATTCAGTCTTAGGCCTGGTTCACATCTGCATTTGGTAATCTGTTCGGGAAGTCCGCATGGGGACCCCCCACTGAATGGACTACCAAACGCATTGGCAAGTGGTGTGCAGTGAAAGCACACGGACCCCATAGACTATAATGGGGTCCATGTGCTTTCCGCGTGGTGTCCGGACCAGTCATGCGGACAAGAAAGTACTTCATGATCTACACTGCACACCACTTTCCAATGCTTTCGGTAGTCCATTCGCGAGGGTCCCCATGTGGAGTCCCTGAACAGATTACCAAACGCAGATGTGAACCAGGCCTGAGGACCACTAAACTAGCAGTTACACATGGAAAAAATCTTTAAGACTCTACAACAAATGTTATTTATATTTGCAAAAATGTTTAACTTTTAATGGCCTACAAATGTAATTGTGGTTATGTTCAAGGGAAAACCTCTTTAAAAAGGAATCCTAAGGAAGCAGTGACAACCAAAGCAACATTTCACTGAAATAAAGGATGATAATCACATATACAGAAAACAGATCAATCTGTTCTTTTAGGATAATATGGTTTACTACAAAGGGAAAAAGGATCTGTCAAAGTCTTGACGTGCCTTTCTTCGTATATTCTTATAGAATGGAAGCATTTTACTGAATTACCATTCTTAGTAAAAATCTTTATATTCTTAATGAAATAATTCTGGAGCTTCTTTTCTCAGAACTCTACACTGTGCCGTTCCTCTGTTATTCCTCCTAGAAATAAAGCAATCTCATTGTGTAACCACTTGCAGGAGGGTGTCCCTTCTGCACATAGTCTGATACTAACCAGTCAGTGCCAGTATGTGTAGGGACAGATTCCTGGAAAATGGTCCTAACACTTAGTTATTCATGTATTCACACATTTCTAAGAGGAATAACAGCAAAGACATTGCAGAATTATTTCTTGAGGAACAAAAATATTTATTAAAACCAATTGCGGACCAATTCTCTTCAATTCTTCCACTGCTAGGGATGCAGGTAATAAGATTATGATATCCTGACATTACTGTCAGAACTAGAATATACAGGTTTTTGCTAGGATATAATATATGTATATATATATATATATATATATATATATATATATATATATATATATATATATATATATATATCACTGATCCTAATTGGACAGCATTCGGTTGGTAACATATTCTTTAGCCAATGGCAGTGTGAGACAGAATGACATAGAGGCAAAACAATTTATATAATCAACGTGAGAAAGTCCATATCCATTAATCAAGCCAACTTTCACTTTCAGTTTTGGTACCATGTTGAAGTCCAGAATCTTTAGTTTTAAGATCTGCCCTACCCTGCCTACCACTAACTTCAAGGATGCCATAGAAGAACTGTTATTCCCGTTACAAACCACACACCATTCCAATAAGCGTATATGCATTACATACAAGTTAAAGTCTTGTACATTTCACCATGTGCCAGATGTTCTTTCAGAAAACATAAGGATACGGGGGTATTGTATAAGTAAATGTAAGTATATGAGTAATATAAGTGTATGTCAAAAGTATAAAATAAAAAATAATGAAAAGATTTATATACAGGCTGCAGTTATATTCCTACATTTTTCCAAGAATTATGCTTTATCTGGGCAAAATCTGCAAGGAGTAAATAAACCATAAAGGGAAGACAGATTACAGAGAGATGATAACAGCTGAATAAACAGTAGGGGGCAGCAACAGCAAGTACGAATATTACAGCCTGTATTCTTTGCAGTTTGTGTATACAATGTTAATATACAGTATATAAAACATATCTACACACTACACAAACCATTTCATTCCAATGGATTATTCTTACAATTTCATTCTAGAAATTCTGTAGCGGAAATGTTAATATAAATGAAAATCTTTATGCATCAAAAAAGGGGCAAATTCTCAGAGGTTATGCGACACGTGTCATTGATATAATAGATAGATCTGAATGACACCGATAATACAAACAGTCCCTACTAGTACATGCCAGGAAAAGGTATCATATAAGCAAATAACTAAAGCAGTGGAAGCTTGCAGAAGACAATATTAACCAGTTCAAGACCAGGCCATTTTCCCCTGTTATTATTCATGTGTTTTGGGTTTTGTTGTTTTTTTTAAGGGTTAGTTCAAATATATATATTTTTTAAAATTTTTTTTTTTTTTTTTTTGGGGGGGGGGTGATATGTAGAGATTTTTTTAAAACATTTTTTAAATTTTTATTTTAGAAATTGTGTCCACATTCGGTCCTAAAAGACTATTATGGGGCATTTCAACATCATATTATTTTAGAGCGGATTGTCCTCATAGTAAGTGGGCTGACTTATTAGTAAATACAGCCCCTTACATATTTGCCAACACCCAGCAGCTAGCCAAAAATCACATGATCATCGAGGTGGGAGCAGGAAGTGTCATGGCCACTAGCTGAACACTATATACAGCGCTGAGTGCTACATATACAGTGATCAGATAGGCAGATTGTAATAAACCATATCAGCCTTCTTTATCAGGAGTCCTGTTGTTTTAGGTTGGCATTCCTATGCGGTTGCAGACACTGCAATGAAGTTTTCCAGTCACCAACAAACCGCTAACAAATACTAGAAAAAAGACTGTATACTACTGTATAATATTGCAGATGTAGTAGCCACACCCTAGCCAATGTGCCAGAGGGGTCCTAAGACATTGACAGTATAAAACAGAATATATTAGGTGGGAGGCACTGTTACAGACTATACACACACACACACACACACACACACACACACACACGCGCACACCCTGCTTGTATACCGTTGAGTAACCTGCCCCTTGCTGCTCTAATTACTATTTTGCTTGCATTTAATAAAAATTCCGAATTCTCAAGTTTCTCATGAACACGCTTACTGACTCATGATGCAAGATCCCTATGGCAAAAATGTCCTGGTCTAGTCAGAAGAATTCCGATAGTAACGTTATTGTATTTAATTCCAAATATTATATTTTTTTTAACCCCATAAGCATGGCCTTCCACTAAATGTATTTTTAATATCGCACAACCTACGTATAAGAACACCTGGCAGGATACTACAGTTTTGGAACATATTGCTTTAGAAATCGTAATACTATCTCTGTGCCCAGACTAATCCAATAAAAACCAACATAGCTTCGGGACAGCAGCACCCTGGTAACACCGAAACACTGTAAAATCCATGCACATCCTGAAGTGCTTTTAAGATTAGGAACCTGCTAAAAACCATGAAGTACAGCAAGTAAAAATCAAATGAAATTAACAAGCCTCAGATGCATGTATAGAATCATAAACTATTCCTGGGAGTTTGCTGCCATCTACTGGACACTTTAAAATATGACAATATCAAATATCTAAATGGTAGATTCACTAAGGTATAAAGTTATTGGAAAGTTATTTTTTTTGTTATTAGCAATTGAGTTGGCTATATCTACTTAATAAAGTGTGTCAATATAGGAGAATAGGCAGTGGGAAGCCGCTTACTTTCCTATAACCTAACATAATGAAGATTGTAAAGAGTAATCCAGTAACGTGTATTAGAAAATTGCTGATGCTACAATTACCTTATATCATAAATTAGATTAAAGGTTGATGTTTATGCTACAGTTTACAACATGATGCATATTTTTGAGGAACACATAGCAGGTCACAAAGATAACCCCTTTATAAAACAAGAAGTGTCTCTAATCACCTGGCAATTGCCTAGGAATCTGGTCATACAGGAAAAAAACCCTATGATGAATAATCCTAAATAAATATTAATAAAAGATGCAGTACTTCCCTATAAGCAGCTCTGATGCTCCTCGCCAGTGTCTCCTGCGGCAGTGACGTCACATCAGCGATCACTACCCTTGAAATTGTATGGAAAGTGTAGAATCACATCCCAGCCAAGTAAATAACACTACAGAACAGCTTTCCTTTCTGGCTCATATAGTGGGGGGTACATGAGCTCAAAACCCCCTTCTATGATGAGTATAAACCCTAACAGGTCGTGAATAAAGCTTCCTCAGTCACTAATAGAAGATCACCAATGCATTCCAACAAAGACAAAGCAAAAGTAAATATATAAGCTTGATACAAAACTATACACTTGGACTTTAAACTATACTGTAATGGCATCAAGTAACATTTTAGATATGCTTTTATATATTATCTTGTATATATACATATATATATATATATATATATATATATATATATATATATATATATAAAAAAAACTTTAGTGTATTTAAAATAAGAAAGTAAGCAACTCTACAAATAGTTTTGCTTGAAAACTTTTTGCATTTATAGCCATGTGAGTCTATGGGTATAGACTACAGATATGCAACAAATATACCCATCATTGGTCCATTCTAGCCAAACATAAGCCATGCTAAACAGTGCATGCTTGAGGGCACTAAAGATGCAAAATAAATGCTCAGATTATATAGATGTTAATTATAATAAGCTTCTTTAAGAAGCATAAGCAGTAACTTGATGGTTTACAAATGGCAACTGATTTAAGATCTGTTAGATTTGGGGCGTTACCTAGTCAAGGAATGCAAACATTTCATGTTTTTTTTTTTTCAGTCCAACACCAGGTACCTTCACTGATGTTACTCGCAGAATAGTGTCCCACTCAGAACGCTAAAAAAAAGGTTATATTATTTTGTATGTACCTTGGAATATTGATGATGCACTTGTGTTTGCAGGTAGGAGATGGGAGAAATCTTTGCTCATTTTTGTAGAAGCTGTGTGCACAGGAAGACTGTAAGGGTACATTATGTGGACCTCATAGCTACAACCTTGTCTGTTAGCCTCAGGTCAGACCAGACAATTCCCATTGGATCTGCATCCCACAAATAAAGCACTTCAAATACCTTTTCTAGATACAGAGATGGAAACATCACTGTATAAAGGTATAAAGTCTGTCCAAACACGGAAGGCGCAGACTGACCTGGATGTTCCATCTTAAAAACTCTGCTCCAGCCGGAATGGATTTATGGATTATATGGATGAAATTGCCTGTTTTTACCAGTTCTTTATCAGTAAACCGTGAATTTGTGGCCATCTATAATAAGGTCTCCTGACTCTCAATCCTGCGCTCACCATCAAGGGCACTCAAACCACCATATGGCTCAGCGAGGCTTAACATTAGGATGTGCCCAAGGGGAACACCAGTATCACCATTATATACTTTACATGACCCCTCAGCAGTCAGCCCTGCAACAGCCTGAGGATCTGGATGACATCCTTGTCACCATGAACACAGTGCCCATTACTTCCAATGTGCTGGCCTTCCTCCTCGTTGTGGACAGCTAATGTTCTCATGCCTGCAATGTTCTTACCTGATAACCCAGCCACAACAAGAAAATCATGGCTGTGTTCCATATCAGCCACAACAAGAAAATCATGGCTGTGCTCCATATCATGGAAAGTTCCTGCATTCATGGTCATATCCATTGGTAACCAATCAAGACAATAGACTGTCAATACTAAGGGTATATTCACACAGGATGAAAGCTTCAGACACTAGCAGTAGTAAAGTAACAGACACAGACAGAGCGCCCTCTATCTGTGTTCATTCCCATTGACTTGAATATAAACAACATGACGAACTCCATCTTCATGTTAGAGGGGGGTTCCATCTGTGTCTGTCGATTAATGTCCATTGCTCTGATTCTGTGATGGATGAGAACAACGGACATTAAATAATGCTAGTATAAATCTGCCCTAAAATGGTTAGAGGAAATCTTTTAAACTCTTCAAAATTTGTAATTTTTTATATTTGCAAAAACGTTTAACTTTTAATTGTCTACAAATATAATTAGGTTTATATTCATATGAAAACCACTTTAACTAGTGCCAGTTGTGAACCCCTAATCCAGATTAGGCGGGGGCGACATCACAGTATAAACTGGGTTCAGCTGAATTAGGCCATCTGCTCATTCGCTACTACTGACCGCTATGGAGTGGAGGTACACATTTATGATTGAACCAGACAGTGACTTGGAACAAAAATAAATATTATCTGATAACCTGGTTGTTTAAGTATTATAAGCAAGAGCAACAGGTGTGGTGAAAAAATCAAAGAAGTGTAAATTGAAGTCTAAGAAATTATTGTTTTTTGCGTTATCAAGTACTGAGCTAAATGGTCATCTTCAGGCCAATGTCCACCGCCTAATTCACATCAATGTGTCACAAACTGAAAGACATGTAGCAAACTGCAGTCACACTGTGTAATGAGAAGGAAAGTAAAGCCTGGACAATAAGCCAGACACGCTGCAGGAGCCCTCCACAAACCACAACACGGGTTTCATTTCATGAACAGATCAGATCAGGCAGCTAAAATTATTACCGCGCGGCACTTGTAACCGTCACCTGTGGTGGGTATAATTACAGGCTTCTGCTCAGAAAACGCCCACGTCAAACAGCAATAAAAGAGACCTGTGGTTTGCCAAGTTCAGGCAGACAATACAGAATGCTCACCACCCAAAGAGAGCCCACAAGGATCAGCCAGGGAGACTAATAAAAATGACAGCTTAGAAACAAACAACAATAAAGCCCGCGAGAGCACAAAATAAGCCAACATTCAAGTAGCCAGAAATGGTAGTCCTTTCATTCCACATCACCAAAAAGGATGGGGCATCCATGGGTTAAATGGCGAATTCTATGAAAATACCCAGAAGTAAAGCTAAAATTAATATAAAGGATGTGTTCACTTGATACCTCGATAGTAAGCACAGCTGGACTGCAGCTCATTGACATTAGGCTGCATGTTATATAGGACAAGTAATACTACTGAGTTGGCTTTGGGAAGATGATGGTGTGTGCACCTTGAGTGTGATTTCAAGGATAAAGAAAAAAACAAAATGATATAGATGGATAAACATCAACCATAACATTAATGGGAGTGAAGGTGCGTCTTCATTCACCAGGGGATTTGGGCCACTGCTGCATTCACAGTGGGGGTAACACACCCTTGGTCTCAGGATAGGTGGGGATTCAGCAGTCAGACCTCTACCTTTTTTTCTATGGTTAAATAGATAAATATGTTGCATGGCACATCTTCTTTAAATCTACCTGCTTAATATTGTGTATGTCCCGCTCATGCAGCCAAAATGGCTCAGACCCATCAATGTGCGAATTCCACCTCCACAATACCTTTAAAGGGGCGCCAAGGTATTAGCAGCAATTTCAGTACATCCCACAAATACTCAATTGGATTAAGATCTGGGCAATTTGTAGTCCAAGTCAACACCATGAGTTCTCCACCATGTTCTTCAGACCAACAGTGATCATTTTTTGCAGTGTCCATTGTAAGTGCTTACGATGGTGGACAAGAGTTAGCGTGGGCGCAGACTGGTCTCCAACTATGCAACCCCATACATAGAAAGCTGTGGTACACTGTCCATTCTAATAACTTCCTATCATATTCAGTATTAACTTTGTCAGCAGAATGTGTTACAGAAGCTTTTCTACAGTACATGACAACCAGGTAAGTCTTTGTACCCTATGTGAGTCTATAAGGCTTGTGCGTCCATGATTTGATACTGTCACTGGTTTTCTGGTTGCCCTTCTGTGCACCACTTGTGTTACTCACTAACCACTGCAAACCAGGAACACCCTACAAGACCTGTCATCCTCTGTGCCACTGGCATCCTCTATTATGTTTCCCACAGGCACCCCAATTTCTTTCCACACTCCAAAGACATACTGATAGGGAATTCAGATTGTGAGCCCTACTTGGGACAAGGTATGATGGCAATACCTGTAAAGTGGTGCAGAATATATTGGCGCTATATATGCAAATAATAAATACGTTACAGTTTTCCCATTTTTCCTGCTTCCAAAAACTGACTGCTCACTTGCCACTTAATGTATTCCAAGTGCCCTTGTAATAAGATAGTCCGTTATTCACGTCACTGATTTTAATATTATGGCTGGTAAGTATATAACTACAGACAACACATACATAGAAGATATACACATACTACACAGCCCCTTTGATACAGAACATTAAATTGTTATTGTTCCAAGCTGTTCCAGGCCTTAAGATTAGAGCACAGCCACAAACATCACAAATCTTGGTATGAAAATAGTTCTGACAGCCAAAGCCAGCCACATACTGTGCAACCATATAAGCTGCTGAATGCAATTCTAGTAAGTACAGCAAGTCTCCCATGAAATAATCTGAATAATAGACGTAGAAAACTGAAATATTGGATGAGAGTATACCTTATCCTCTTTAGTGACTGCACAGAAAACACATTGGTGGTCTCAAACGTTGATTCTACATCTAATGTCTTTTCTCTCAAAAATAAAACCATCAAATGGAAAAAGTGTGAGAATGTAGAAATACATTGGTGTGATGTCCCTGAGTGGTCCACCTACTGGACTGATGCATCAGAGGACTGCTCTATAATGGTCTTCTATTACATGAAGAGTCAATCTGAACAGTAGAAAACATGAACATCTTAAAGACATAAAGAACTTAAGTATAACATTTACACGTGAGATAACTTGTACTCTACGGTGTTTGGCATGAAAGTGCTATGTATCAGTCTCAGCTGTATAAATACACCTTATTTTCTTATGGGAATAATCAACTAAGATTTTTTAGGCATTTTATCTTCATGGTGAACTAGAATTGTCATACAGCAAAGGAAAATAAGAAGTTATTGGCAATACTGTTTTTCCAGTGTAGGTTTGGGTCCAGCACAAAATCATAAAATGTATTTTCTTTATAAATGTATCAGACATTATGTAGAAACACACACACACACACACACACACACACACACACACACACACACACACACACACACATTGTTCCCAGCACTTTGCTTTGTTCAACAAGATGTGCAGTATGAGATGACAATCTTTTCAAAAAACTTTGATTTTGTGATACTCTGTCATAAGATGTCTATTTTATTTGTATGTTTACATAGACCACCTATGGGTTGTATCGATTGCAGCCTGTGAACGGATTCTGTTAGCACATCCCAAATTTGCACTGAACTGATTTCATGAGACATATCTCTAAATCTTGGCAATTTTGTAGACTGTCAGTCAGGTTGTGTATTCATGCTGCATGGCGTCAATGTAGATGATAACGTATCATGAAGTGCCAACAGTGGAGTGGAGTGGAGCATTATTACTAAGTACATGAGGAGTTTATCTAATAAGAGGTATATTGCACCAAAAGAAAAAAAAAATTGGTTTTGCGATTTTGCAACGTCCACACCATGTTAGCCTCAGCAGTCGGGTGTCTTATTACTGACATCACTGTTCAGTGCCATGGCGAGTTCCTTGCTGGAGAATAACTTCCATCCCATGTATGAGACAGTGATAGCACTGGGCAGTACTGTCAGTAACCGACCGCTTCACCCCAAATATGAGAAGGAGCGCTATCAGAGATCCTTCCTCCCAACCACGGTCAGGCTGTATAATCAACATCAGGCTAAGCAGAGATCACTCTGCACAGAGAACTAAATGATCCTGAGTCTTTTTTCTTTTTAGTTGCTATGACTCTTAGTATCTTTTTCTACCTGCTATTCTGATCTTGTATGTGTTCTTTCTTGTAATATATTATTGTATTATCCATGCTGCTAAAACATACTGAAATTCCCTATGGTGGGACTATTAAAAGATTATCTTATCTTAGAACCATGAGGCCAGTAAGTATGGCATGAGAGTGCTGAAGCCACTGAATGTTTACTGTTTGTCCACCATAGACTGACAGGGGACCACTGGGTTATTTTAGATAAACTGGATTTTTTATGTGTATTTCTGATAAACTGCATGTGTCGTTTCATGTGTGTGTGTGTGTGTGTGTGTGTGTGTGTGTGTGTGTGTGTAAAGGGCGATTGGTGAATATAACTATAATATACTCTATAAACATATTTTATTTTTTCAAAAACATTTCCAGGGAGTGTATGTCCTGTTGCCAGTATGTACAGGTGTAGTAATTCCCAAAAAGGAGGGAAGTAACTTCAAATACAGTAGCAGTATCGTGGGTTTTATACCATCTGAAATACTGAGATTTTTAGCTTTGATATGCTACCAGGATCATAGTTCTAGCTATAAATGCTTTGTAATGTCAGGTGGGTGGTCTTGGCTTGGCTTGACAGAAGAAAGCACACATGCATGGAGCATAAGTGTGCTGACCTAATGGAAATGACTGTTCAGGAATGGTGGGGTTTGAGAAAAAGTTCCAACTGCACCAGAATCAGTGGAGCAGCAACTGTTGAAGGATGCAGAGAGTTGGAGTTGGTGGAGGTGGTGAAAAGTCTCACCAAGTACAGTGCTATTGTGCATTACAGTGTGTCAGCAGCAAGAGATTCTACTTCGGGTTAGTTTGCAGCATACTAGCTTATCTGTCCCCAGCCTAAAACGTATAATATGTGTCCCAAGGCATGTACACTAGTTTTGTTGCAAATTACGCCAGAGTTTAGGCAAAATGCTGGCGTATTTTCATTAGTGGACGTTCCCCTTTATTCCCAAACTATAAGTGAATTCTATAGTCTACAGAAGTCCTTACGCTGGGTTCACACCAGCATTTGGGTCTCCGCTTTCAGTTTCCGTCTTCTGCATGCAGAAGATGGAAATCTGTCATGCTGAGTCCAGCCGTGAGAACCGGTGAGCGTTTTATGCTCTATGCGGTGAAACCAGTTTTTTTAAAACCGGACACAGAGTACTGCATGTCCGACTTTGTGTCTGGTTAAATAAAAAATGGTTTAGCTGCGGAGACCAGAAGACGCTCACGAGCGCTCATGGGCGGACACTTTGCAAACCTATTCAAATGAATGGGTTTGAAAGATGCCTGCAGGTTTCCGTCACCTGCCCTGTTTCGTGCAGGAAACGGAAACCTGCATAACGGAGGCCCAGGCGCAGATGTGAACAAGCCCTAAGTATGTATACTTTAAAAAATGTTTGTATTGTGAAATTCTAAAGTATGATAAAACAAGCAAGATAAAATCCTGTAATACAGAAAAATGCCAAGACAACTGTATAAAGTAGAACAGTAAAAAAGTGAGCTTACCAAAAATGCTATTAAACTTCGTTTCGCAGACTCCCACTGAAAGCAGCTCTTAATGAAACGCATTGTGTTCCAGATTGCCATAGTGATTTTTTTGACACGGTCAACATTCCGGGATAAGATCTAGTAAAAGGATAAATGGATAAGAAAGCTCAAAATCTGCTCCGTTTGAAACATTGCGGAAAATGAATATACAAAATGTTCTCAGGGTGTGACTGACAGTATAAACTGGTAATAAAGATATGTCAGACTTGAGACCAGCAGTATTTACATAAATAAATATTACTCCATAGACAAGATGAAATCAGTCTCTTTAAACCTGTGTCCGGGATAAAGTCACTGGTAAAAAGTAAGGGATATTCAAGGCAGAAGATTTAGGACAGTCACTCCAAGTCACTCTTGTTAAATTGGGATAACTCCTAGAAATATAATAATCCCATGTTGGAAAATACAGCATTAAAAATAAAAAAATATATATATATTTTTTATTTTTAATATTTTATAATACAATTATATACTTGTATAATATTTTTATTTTTTTAAAAACTAACCCATTGATTTTAATGGAGATCTAAAAAAATAATAAAAAAAGAACTTGGAAATTGTGCCCAGTTTTTAGAACATGGATGCTCATTACAGTCTATGGGTCAGACACTTAGTATGCTGTCCATTTTTCATGGACCTAGAGATAGTAGAAATAATTTAAAAAAATACACAACACAGACAGCACACAACCCAAATATATGTAGCCTGTAACTAACACATCATATGTCTATATAACCTATTTCACAGTGTATGGCATATAGTTTTTGCACCAAACACAGAAGTGAATACAAAACAAGGAAGATCAGACTCTCCATTTCCATTTTCTCCGCTTTTCCGTCTTTTTGGATGCACTTTTGCATCCCCATTTTGCCAAATTAAAACTGCATCCAGAACTAAGAGCAGTGATTGGCAGGGATGGTCATATGGATGTATAATACTTCATCCCTCCATGAAAAGTATTGTTGCTCAACCAGCGGGGTATTCATATGTCCACAACCTTTTCAACAAACTGGGCATAAATCAATAAGCCAAACCAATAACCTGTAATATATTTTATCAGAGAAAAGTGCTTCTTTCTCCAGTCCCCTGCTATACTGACATTTACTCTAAAATCTCTCCTGAATCCATCTTGGGAGGCCAAACTCCTAGATGTATAAAGTTAAAGATCTCGATAAAAGAGAGAGGAGGGAGTTGGAATTGAGTTAGAGAGAAAGAAAGAAAGTTCCAAGCATACTACTTCAGATAAATAGTAAGTTTACAGTGTCACTAAAGTCAGCGGCGCGCCTCTAATGAGGCAAGGTGAGGTGACCGCCTCGGGTGGCGCTGCGGAAGGGGGTGGCAGCACAGGCAATTTATTTTTACTTTTTTTTTCTCTGAACCAGATTAGGCCTGCCTGCATCTGAGTCTCAGCGCAGGTGGCATCATCACGCCACCTACGCTGAGACGCACACGTCTTACTGCCTGGTGAAGAAAAGGCAGCAGTGGGAGCAGCGCGAGGTAGCTAAGTAAAATAACTTTTTTTTTTGTTTGTTTGTTTTATAATAGGCCGCTACCCGCTGGATTATCCCCTAGCAGGTAGCGGCCTATTTACCAACCTCCCCGGACCTGTTCACTGCTGCCCCCGATTCCCTTTATACTATAGGCCGCGAGTATAATAAATCGGAGCTCCAGGGGAAGTTAGGGAACATAGTAAACAGTGTAACTTACCTCTCCGGGATCCGATGTTAATCCTAGCAGGCTTCAGGCCTATATGGTAACGTCCCAGACATCACGTGGTCTGGGATATTACCATTTAGGCCCAAAGCCTGTGCTAGTAGTAAATAGCCTGTTACTGCTAGCACAGGCTTTGGGCCTGTATGGGGGGGGGTCTCTTGATCATTCACCTCAGGCAGCAGAGAGGCTAGGCTCACCACTGACTAAAGTGCTTTATTGATATTATTTATTCGGTCTGTTATTTTAGAAGAATTCTTAGGGGCTACTTACATACTTAGAGTACATCAAGAAAAAACAAACCTTTTTTGAAAACTTTGGATTATCTTCCACAAAACTTTTCTCTTTGGGATGAAATGTTCTTATACTTGCTCTGACCTGGCAAAGGATTACCAAAAAAAATAAAATAAATCACATCATCATTACCATCATTATACTGGTTTTGCTTAGTTTTCCGTTTACACTGATAAAAGTTATTTTTTTTATATGACACAATTTACCGGATTAAAAATTAGATCAATTTCTAGATGAACGACTCCTTTTGAGGCACTGGATAAGTCTTTGTTCTTCAACAAATAAGCCACTTGATGCCCATTTCTTACCTAGGGATGAAAATAATAAAAAGGGGTAAAATACTCTGAATAACAAATCCATTTTTTTTAAATATTGTTTTGCACTTCACATTCATTCCCGGTCGGTTTGATTTTTGATACTGAGAAATCCATTGTAGGACTGGAATGCACAATTTATTATAGTATTTTTGGGGCAGAATGTCTTCATTACACTGTAAGGCTATATTTACACACAACAGATCTGTAAGATAATTCTGTAACCATCTCATTCCTCTGGATAGTGCTTGCTGCTGAATGACCTCCATTTAGATTAAGAAAACTGGATTTTTAGTCAAAAAAATTTCTGCAATAATTCTGCTGAATGGGAATTCACCCTAAGGCTAAGGCCACACATAGCAAAAACTAATGTTTCCAACTGCAAAATTGTCTAAGGAAAAAACACCCAAATAAGGTGGGTTTTTTTTGCCTGTGACTTGTCTGCAGATTTCTTTGCAATTCCCTGCAGATTTCAAACTTTACATTGCAATGGCTCAAATCTATAGGTAAAGCCCGCAGCAATAATTGACATACTGCGGGTTACAACCATAGCACACACTTTGTCCTCTCTTTCGTCTCCGTTCCTGTATTAGGCTCAAAATGCAGCATACATTTCATGTATTGTTGCATTGTCACGTTTTTTTTCCGCAACGCTTATTTGCTCTGTTTCGGTCCTTAGCCTAAGAATAACCCCATGTTTGTATTACTCTTTCAATCTTAGCTATCAAAAGAATCCCTTGTTCTATAAAGACCATGTCAGAATAGCCTTTATAAAGGATATTTTTTTCCTACCTTTATTTTTTTGATCCACGCCACAGTTTCTGTTAATTTTTTTTTTCTTCCATATACAAATGAGTCTTCAGAAAGCACAGGGGGCATTCCCTTTTGCTCAAAAAACGCAGGGGGCGTCCCCTGTACAGTCCGAAGACAGTCTTCAGTGACGCCTCTGTTTTCTTCTCCTAACCGCCTCTTCATCGGCCGCGTCATCAGCTGGAAGAGCCGACTGCACATGTCTGTTCGGCCATTTCCCTGTGGCCTCTTTCACGAGCATCCACAGGAAAATGGCCGAACTGACATGCGGAGTCGGCTCTGCCGACTGATGAAGAGGTGGTCGGGAGAACACAGAAGGCATCGCTGGAGAGTCTTCGGATGCCCCCTGTGCTTTCTGAAGACTAGGGTTGAGCGATCGGGATTGCTAAAGATCGGATCCCGATTGGCAATCGAGTAAATTTCACGATCGCGATCGGGTTCCGATCCTGCCTAAAAAAGATTGGGAACGGAATTCCCATACCAATCATTAAACCTACCTGCACAGATCTGCTGCCGCTCCCTGTTCTTCTCGGTCCTCTTCTTTCTCATTCACATGCCTTCAGAACACTATGCGCGCCCCGCCTCCCTAGTCTAGTGTTACTGATGCTGGGAGTAGGTGGGGCTTGTGGTTTACTAGATTGTGGGTGGGTACTGGGAGGGGAGACGTAAGTGATTCACTCACGTTTCCCCGCCCTGTACCCGCCCACACTCTTCTAAGCCACAACAAACCCCGCCTACTCCCAGCATCAGTAACACTGGCCTAGGGTAGTCAGGGGGCACACACGGTGGTCTGAAGGCATGTGAAAGAGAGAGGAGAGGACCAAGAAGAACGGGGAGTGACAGCGGCAGCGGATCTGTGCAGGTAAGTGGACAGCAGGGGAGACTAAGTAGCCAGTGGATTTTT
Organism: Leptodactylus fuscus; assembly: GCF_031893055.1. NCBI lineage: Eukaryota > Metazoa > Chordata > Amphibia > Anura > Leptodactylidae > Leptodactylus > Leptodactylus fuscus. Next base: position 57,648,818 of record NC_134269.1, read on the forward strand.
TAATCACTGCACAGCGTGGAGTCCAAAAATTGAAGCATTCAATTTTTGGACTCCATGCTATGTAGTGAATAGGATAGTTTTTAAAATCCGATTTTCAATCATTAAAAAATCCCATTGACTTGCATTAGGAACGGAATTGGGATCGGGTTCAGATGGAAAATGACCGGAAATCGGATTTTAAAAAAGATCCTGAAATCTCAAGATTGACTCAACCCTACTGAAGACTCATTTGCATACAGAAGAAAAAAAGAAAATTCACAAAAATAGCAGCACGAATCAGAATAATAAAGGTAGGAGAAGAATAGCCTTTATGAAGGCTATTCTGACATGGTATTTGTAGAAAAAGGGATTCCAATGATAGAATTCCTTTAAATCACATTTCAGACACCATATATTCCTCATCTTTAAAAACAAGACAGATCCCACTGGCCACTACAGTTGTGCAATAACATATGACACTTGGAAACCTTTGTTGGGCCATATAAAGGGGGGGGGAAGTAACTTTGTACTAAAAGCTTTATATGTATGTACTATATATCACCCGGTATGCACTATATACAACCTTCGAGATGAATGTGAAGTTACTTGTAAGTGTGAAGAACCTTCATAAAGACTGAATTAGGAATGTACTGAGTTAATAGACGTACAAGATTATTGTATGCCAGATTCAGTAAAGGAGGTAGATTATGTTTTTCATAACACTATATAAATTACCTGCACGGAAACATATTTTTATTTTATTTACATTTTCTCTATATTTGAGTTAAAAGGAAAAAAAAATACATTTGGATTAGTGAGACTCCTTTCTAATTCATTCCAACAAAACTCTTGGCAGAGCTGTGTGGTGAAAGGCTCTCAAGGGGTTAATAATGCACAAATTCCACCTTCCAATGAACAGGACATGTTCTCTGGGTACACAAGCTGCCCTTCTGGCATATTCATAAATTTGCTGTAATGTCAGTGCTCATAGAGAATGTTATATCACTTGTAGCCAAATGTTCTTTATGGCCACTTTCCTGACACATTCCCTTTATACAGGTGTAGTTAAAGAGCCATCCGGAAGTCCATAAAGATTGCTAAAAGACTGGGCAGCTCTTAAAAAACGAGTGTGAACAGTCTGCGTGAGGATCCCACAGAACATTTGGCACAGAGTGGTGCTGTACCAGAGCATCTGCTCCAGGCTCTGTCTTCCAATAACATCAGGGATATGGGGACCGGGGGACATGTTAACTCATCAAAAACTGCACAGAAGTACAGCGAATAGGAACTGTTCCACTGTAAACATTGACGTGTTCACAGACTTACTCAAGCCTGCATTACAATGTAACACATGCAAAAAAAGAAAATAGAACGGAGTAGAAGAAACCTAACCAGTCATACTAGTAATATATCACCTACAAAAAAAAGTAAAAATAATGAGTATGACGACTTCACATAGTACAAAAGGATTGGTGAAGTCTAAAAGCAGGTCTACATGGGCACAATCTGAACAAAATAATAGACACCATCAGAATTTACTGAAAAGAGTGAATAGATAGATAGACAGACAGACAGACAGACAGACAGACAGACAGACAGACAGACAGATAGATAGATAGATAGATAGATAGATAGTTGAGTTGGTCGACAGTCTCGTGTATGGGGACCTATATAACTATAATATAACATATACATGACTGTGGATCACACCAGCCGGTTAGTCCAACTCTTATCTCAAGACCATAGCCAGTAAATGGAAATGATGGGGTCTCACATACAGTATAACAAAGCCATCAAAAGCCTACAGGTGACGGAAATTGTTAAAGACCCAAGAGGTTAATTTCTTTCACTTACGATTCAGATTTTTTGGAAAGTCTGTTAGCCTGCCATCTGAGGGACCAGCGGGATGCCAGACTAAATGACTGTTGCTGAACTCACAAATTGTCTCAAAACATCCATTTGCCAATAGAAATTTGATATTTCACTAGATCTTTGGCAAAGAGAGAATCTATTTTTTCAGCTGTATTGTAACCAGAGAATATATTCACTTACAGAAAGCAAAGGGATGACAACTTTTCCAAGGAAGTCAGGGGGCTTATCGCCATCTTCATCAAACACAGTTACTTCCAGAGAATCATGAAGGTCCTTAATTGGACTGGAAAAAAAAAAAGCCATAAATGAACTGAATCTGTAAAAGTTAAGGTTGGTGTACGTCTATAGATTTATTAAAGTACAGTATCAATAAATACTCACAAAGTAAAGACTTTATTCCACTCTGGGTTGAGGTTTTTATATACAGTATGGGTCTGCAGACGATCGTTGCCCACTTCCAGAACACAGAAAGGGTCGCTTTTACCTGGGTTAAAAATAGAATTTTATTAATGTAAGAAAAAGCACACAGAATATCCTACACTGCTGGAGTTAAGGGGTCACAATATAAGGTGGCAGGGACATCCTGGCTATGAACTGGAAATAAGCTAGACTTACTCCACTCTTACAGTGACCAATTGACCGACACAAAGTCCTGCATGTCCGGTTAAAAAAAAAAAAAAAAACGGTTTCACCCACGGAGAGGCAGAAGATGCTCACAGGCAGTTACTTTGCAAACCCTTTCAAGTGAATGGGTTTGAAAATTGACCGCTGGTTTTCTTTCTCCTGTCCAGTTTCTCTCAGCAGAAGATGGAGACCCGAAAGTGGATACCGAGCGCAGGTGTGAACCCGCCCTTAATGATGCATACAATGTGAGCTGGACAGAAAAGAAAAAAACACCTTGACTTGTGTACAGTTAAAACAATAAGATCCTTTAGTTTTGCCCTTCTACAGTAGTAAAACTAGGAGTAATGTGAACTATGTCTTGAAAGTCTAGTAAGCATTCTCCGACTTTCAAAATAAATAGAGATGAGCGAGTCGTACTCGATCGAATACTACGGTATTCGAAACACTCGTACTCGATCGAGTACCACTCGCTATTCGAATGGAAAACTTCAATACACAACCAGCATTGATTGGCCGAATGCTATACAGTCGGCCAATCAACGCTGGTTCTTCTCCTACCTTTAGAAATCTTCTCGTGCAGCTTCCCCACGGCGTCTTCCGCCTCTGAATTCACTCTGCCAGGCATCGAGCCTGGGCAGAGCCGACTGCGCATGTCTGCTTGTAGTGCGGGCATGCGCAGTCATCTCTGCCCAGGCCCGATGCCTGGCAGAGTGAATTCAGAGCCGGAAGACTTCTCGGAGGATCCAGGCCAACCCTCACTTGTGGACTTGGTAAGTGTAATTTGATTGAACGTTGTCTACCCCGAAAACGAGCATTTTCCCCCCATAGACTCTAATGGGGTTTGATATTCGATTCGAGTAGTCGAATATTGAGGAGCTACTTGAAACGAATATCGAATGTTGGACATTTTACTGTTCGCTCATCTCTAAAAATAAAGCACAAAACATGCATAGAAAAGCCATACAATGAAAAACTAGCTTGGCTTATGAGGGCAACAATCATTTTCCAAGGCGTATAACCTTAGCTCTGAAAAGTCATCCGCCAAGGCACTGAAGCAGTTAAACAAACAAGAAGCAGCACTCTAGGTCTGGGCGCAGTTTGTCCTTAAGTGCCATGTATAAGTAGTGTTATTTCCTCAGCGAAAGTTACACTGGTAATCCATAAACTTTACCAGCCATCACGAAAAAGACTTTATCAGCAAAAAACCATTATCTTGACAGGATAACGGCCTTTTAGGTTTATGGCTCCGGCGCACAACGCCTACATTGATTTTTTATTTCTACATATGTTGCACCAGTGGCTTTCTCCAAATTGCTGAACTGTGGTTAATGATGAAAAGTTATGGAAACGGATCGCTTGAGCTCGCCGATTCTGGGTTAAAAATCTTTTTACTGTCATTTGTTTTGAAGGCAGAGTTTGAAGATACTGAATGCACTTTATTGATCCCATCAACACACACTCACAGATGACTTCGCTTCTTTCGTCTTCATACACTTTACTTCAAAATGGGATATTTCCAACCTTCTCGGCAGCTTAAAACCTTTGTATTGAACTACAGCACTACCGATATAAACACTTCCTTGCAGCTCCCATACAGACTTTCTTCCAAAGAGGTATTAAAGTGACTAATTTTTAGAGTGCAACCAAAGATAAAAAATATTTTCATATGTCGTAATGCAGAGTGCATGGCACGGAGTAACTTCTTCCCGAAGGACACTCTACTCTAAATCCGACATAAGAAAAGTAAACCATTGTCTCAAGAGCAATGTAGAGTAGATACATTATCATTCATGTCACAGAGAGGTCAAAAGGTTTGTCACTGGGATACACAAATGGTATCAGCATTATACCTTTATGATAACGGCGGCCATGTTTGCAATCAAAGCAGAGATGTAACTAAAAGCTCCTGGGCCCCAGTGTAAAATGCGTAAAGAGGCCCCATCTGCCTTGTCCCATTTAGAATCACCATATATTTTGAGTTTTAGATGGCTTCCCGGTAGCGACGGTCACCGCTGCACCCCTATAACTTTACCCTTGAATCAAAGATCCATACTGTGTGTTTTCTTATACAAAGACCTACTCCAAGAGCAAACATGTATAAGAGAATACACCATCTGTAAGGAGAAAGCTGGAATGAAACCACCATCTGGTTAAAATGCATGTGGATGTTTAACAGTCTTCTTACAGACATCATTTGGGTTTCATGAATAGAGGCACCCACTATTCAAAAGGATTACGAGGACACCCGTTATTACAGTGCAATGATTTCAATGTGAGAACGTAAGTTATGGTGGTTGGCAAAACCCTATCAATGTTTGACCAAAATGAATGGCCTAAAATAAACTAATACCTTACCGACCCTCTGTCGCTACCATGTTACCGCTTTCCAGATGCCCTGCCCATGTTTTGTTTTGTTTTTTTTGTTTTTTTTAATGTAGGTTGTGAGCCCCATATAGGGATCACAATGTAAATTTTTTTTTTTATTCCATTTAAGTATGTCTTTGTAGAATGGGAAGAAACCCACGCAAACACGGGGAGAACATACAAACTCCTTGCAGATATTGTTCCGGGTGGGATTCCAACCCAGAACTCCAGCGCTGCAAGGCTGCAGTGCTAACCACTGAGCCACCATGTTGCCCCTTCCCTGCCCATGTTTGTATCAAATAATGATGTTTGGACATGGACAAATGACCCCTGTATACATCACTGCATATCGTGGATACTACCCAGGACAATGCTACGACCAATGATTAGATGCAGAGGTCACTTGCCGCAGCCTAAAAGTCAGGAGTCTTGGAAAGCGGCGGGGCACTGATAGGTGGACGATTATTTTCAGATCACCAGGCAGTACAGCACCTTAAAATACATGACTTGAACTGAGGGTGTTGCGAGATAGACTAGTGGCAATCAACCAAAATGTGGAAGGGCAACGCCAACTCCATCACTGGTATCGATGTAGCAGGGCAGTGTTTATCTTCTACAACAATTTTGGCCCACCATTGTGTTACAGGTATTTGCACAGAATTGCTGATAAGTGACAAAAATGTAAGCTAAAGATTGTAGAAAATTCATTGCTCCAAATGTAAGTCACATGTCATCCATAGAGCGGAATTAAACTCCCAGAAAAACTATTGATCATGGACAATTTTGCCAAAAATATTGTGATACTTATCCTCGTAGCTTAGAATCCTATTGTCTGGTACCAGAAAACCTAAATAACCTATTTGTATACACAAAATATTGTAAACGTAGGATACAAAACTAAATCTTTTTTTAAAAAAGTTTTCCTTCTTACGGTGGTCAAAGAGTTAACCATCAAAATGCAAAAGTAGATTATGGCAATAACAAAGAAAAAAAAAAAACTAAAAAACACAACAGAAAAAGACAATTTCACCCTGCAATTTTGTTTTCTGAACACTGTTTTTGGTCAGTGAACAAATGCAATCTGTGCAAATAACATGCACATGTATAAAAACTAGTCAATGAGGCAGAAAAGTCATTTCACATTGACAAAACGATTATCTCCAGCATCAGAATCTCTATACTGTGGTTCACATCCAACCTGCTCATGTTTTGCTGGTGGAAAGATGAGCGATCAATTCAGATTCTACAAATGAAATAAGGATGTGCTTACAGCGTCTGCAAAATCTTCCTACATAGAATTCCAATTAATCCACACGGTGTCACATGCAGCACAATAAGGTGTCAAATAAAATTAACCCTTGCCTTGTAATTGGACAAGGGAAACATTATTCCAGTCTAAAACAATCAGAGCCCGCGGTATATTCCTTATTCGTCATTCCATGAAATTCATAATCTGCACCCAGATTTGTGACCATACTACAATATCAGGGACATGCTGGAAGCACCACTATAGTACATGGATATATTCCAACATCTTGTACACATAAATAGCGATGCTTATTTGTAATATTTAAAAAGCATTACGGGTTTAGCGGCACAAATAATACCATAGAGATGTAGCAGGGCATTGTGGTAAAAGAGCAAGGGCTGACCAGGATGAGCGCCAGTTGAGAATAAACACATTGATCGCCACTTATTTAACCGATGCAGTGATTGCGTTGTGCTGGTGATAACCTGCAGCTTTTATTGACGGCACAATTAGAAAGAACAATTATCGGAAATAAATACTGTTAGGAATGGTTCCAGATAATTTACATGACATCCTATAGCCACTGATAAGACAGGATATCAAAGCTAATAAGACCAAACCAAAATTGGGAGGATTTACTAGTCCTGCCCAATATTCATGACATTAGTAGACCATAGGCATTGGCCAACCATCTAATGTGTATGGAGGCCTCCTGACTTTCCCCCGATGTCAGGGGGGGGAGGAAAAGGATCTGGTATTTGGATTTTAACTACCTGATCCTTTTGTTCTCGGATATAAGCCAAAGATGTCTAGCACCAGTTTCCCTTCCTCTCCCATTCAGTTCACAATCATTGCTCGTCCACGTAGAACTTGCATGGCTATGGCAGGATTAGAAGACATCACTTGGCCGACCGCCATCTTTTGTATATGACCCACACATACTCTGTCCCAACACTCAAGACTCCATCATTCACAAGTAACTTAGTTGTAAGTTATATGGAGCTCATGCAGGCTTGAGTCTATGGACAGTATGTGTAATTTGTCAGAAAAGGGAATTGTATCCCAAGACACTTGACTGCATTATCTAATTAACGAACTCTGCAGTTCTTTTTTTTCTGAGTTTCTGACAACTATGTAGTCCAACTCTCTGAACATATATAGACAAGGTCAAGCAGGCAGATTTCCTGGTCAGGGAGAAGTAAAAAGCTTCTACTTGACTCTTCTGACTGTATTTTATCTCCGAGAGAACAAACGATAGAGGAATGGGTAGTTTGTATTCAGGAGGTAGGAATACATGCAAGTGAGTAGGAAATGGCCATTATATAAATTCTACAGTGTTTTGGAACTAAGGTATAGGGTTGACCAACCTGAAAAATCCGCTGCAAGAAGGTCTTCTGCTTTTAATACCTTGACTTGAAGGAAGCCGATATCTTTCACGTTTTGAAAGGAATTTTTTAGACACTATGGAAGTAAAGGAAAACCATATCATGACACATGCATTACTAAAGAGTCCACCAACAGCGGCCAGACAGATTTTTTTTTTTACCAATAATATAATTCACTTCTTCAAATGTAACTTAAAATGGATCAAGGCAGTAGTAAAAGAGACATTACTCTGATTTGTTCTGTCTTCCTTTTTAGGGTGAGGTTGTACAAACTATGTAGGCACAGGTTACAGGAGGCGAAGTGCGGTCTCTTTTGTAGGGAATAATGTGGCGTCAAACTTTTTGTGCAGATATTTATATTTTACTAATCTTGAGTTTTATAGTTCAGTTTTGTAACAATTTCACTGGTTGCTATTAGAAACATTGACAAGTTTATCGGCTGACACATGGACACGGCCATATACTTACATATCTCTCTCGCATTTGTTCCCTTTCACCTGGGTCCGCCAGCGGACACACACAGAGGTCAGAGATGGAGACTCCTGAGCATGGTGTAAGGACAATCAAAAGGTGTATTGAGCCTTGGTTACTCTCTAGAGGCACTTCCAGGCGATTGATTTGCTCCAAGGGCAGTCCAGCAATATCCACTTTACACCTAAATAAAAGGAACATTGTCAGATTTAATATACCAGTGGCCAAATAGTACACTATATCACACTCTATGAAGTATCTAATGGATTATCATAAATTACTGTCTAGTCATCACTTGGATAAAGACTCTGTACACGCTGACATAAATGGGAGAAAGGATAATCTACGAGTGATCTAAGTGATCTACTTGGCAGGAAGCTTTCACCAAGTGCCAGCTTGTTCAGACTGGGAGGCAGAGCAAGGTCTACAACTTTGCAGAAGACATTACAGACATGTTCAACAAGACTCACAACTTCACGACCTTCAAATATTGTAGACCCCCCCCAGTTAGTAAGCTTATTCACATTGTCATCATTTAGTATTAAACATATACATTTATGAAAACAATATGTGTTACATAAAACGTACAGTAGCATCAAAAAGTGGAACACACATACAGTAACATGGCACATTATTGGTAATAACTACTAAGGATGGCCATCATCAAATATTTATAGTGTACAGAGCAGGAGGATGAGCAGTAAAGACCCATGGACCCCAGGCTATAAGCCCATCTCAACAGCAGACCCTATAGATTTACCCATTTTTGGGGGGAGAAGATTGCAGATACCTGGAGAGTTTGTCCTTATTGAAATGATCAACTCCTGCCCAATATCAGTATTATATTTTTTCCCTTAAAATTTCACAATTGGGATTTACTGTAGGTTGTTGTGTGAAATTTTAACATCAAGATGGATCTTTATAACATTGTGCTATGCAGTAGCATTTTTCCTCATCATATCTGACAATGTGCAACGGGCTTTGATTCAGATGTGAACATAGCCTTACAGTGAAAACGGAGCTCTCAAATCTAGATACATTGTATTGTTTTATCACTTTCTACAGTGTTCAAACGCCAACACTTTTTCTATTGTCATGTTCAATACAAAGTACAAAATACATACAATGACATACTTACAATCCCAAAAGTTCATCATGTTTGCGGCTGTCTTTCCCCCACACTTCAATGTCCAATACTCCCATTTTGTCAGAAAAGTAATGGAAATCAAAGCGCTCCCTCCACTGAGGATTTGTACTTTTACATGCGGTCTACAAGAAGGAAAAAAAAAAATAAAAAATTAAGACATTTTAACAAACGGTCATAAAATTATAACAAAACCATAAGGACTAAGGTTTATACAAACATAGGGTCGCTGAAAATATAATGTGGGTTTTTCAAAAAAATGTATTGTTTTCTAGTGCCAAATTGTGCAGAATTTGTAGAAAAACACCATAAACTGATTTGGTTATGATCATGATAAAATATAGTTTTAGGAGACTGCTATGGGGCTGGTGTGTGCGGGTGGTTTCATTGTCACCACAGTGCAATATGTCAAAGTAAAACCAAACTTGCCAACAATAAAACTCCAGTCAGTGGAAGGACCAATAGTAGAGCTCTAGGCCTCACCTTACTCCTGTACTTCTGATCTCCAAGCTTAAACCGTACAAAGGTATCAAAGGCACTGCCATCCGGAAGATTAATGCCTTCCAGTAATGTAATGCTGACGCTTCCATTCCACAGCTGGTTCTTTCGTAGGGACTCCGATAGCTGAAGGGACTGCACGGATGTCGCCTAGTGCAACAATGTATAACAAAGCCACATTAGAATAGCAAGCATATATGAATGGCTAGCTTGGCAAGGCAAGCGAACATGACAGCACAGCATGCACTAAGAATAGTACACTATTTGGGCCAGATGTTGGTGCCAGGTGACATTTATTCTACAATCCAACAGTCCGACCTCTGTTTGCATTTTTGCCAAGACGCTCACAATTTTGTTATATCCAGAACATTCGCACAATTACATTATACATATATTGATCTCATGTTCTTTATGGACCAGCACTTTCTCCTAGTTCAATGGACCCCAAGCATTTTGATATACCGGTCTATGACACAACAAGCTATACAAAAGTAAATCCTTCTGATGTAAGATTTCAGCAACAATAACTAGTAAATCTACTAGAGGACCTGTAACATGTCTATTTTAGTAAATAATTCTTTTCTCCATAACAACAAATCTGGATTTTCTTTTCTTTCCTCTCTTATTCGTCCTGGAAACGTATGCATATAATAACTGGAAGTCACTAATTTGTGGGGGGAGGTGTCCGAGTATAGTCTGACACTGTCTGATCAATGCTGACAGTACCAGTCCTGCCCCTTTAATAAGGTGAATAGTAACAGCTAGTTGTCAATTAGTGCATATATTCTATGAGGAGCAACAAAAGGAACATAAGGCAGAATTCTATTAAAAAAAAAAAAAATGCTCCAGAATCTTCATTTATTGAAGAATACAACAGACAGAAATAAGCTACTGGGTCCTCTAAAAAAAAAAAAAAACACACATTTTGAGTAGAATTTGGCTAGGGCTACATGGTAAATTTGGCCGCAACGCAAAGCATACAAAGATTGCCGAGTCACCCTGTGACTCCTTCACTAAAGTTAGTGAACAATGGAGTTGCATTAAGACCATCAGTGTGCCTTCAAGTCGCAAAAATTGAAACCATGGCAGTCTAGTGGTCGCATGGCGATTCCCTTCACTAACATTGGTAATGGTGTTGCAGGCAGACTGGGCAATCTTTGGTCGCAAAATTTCCTTGTAATCCTAGCCTTAATCTTAATACAAATGTTCTGAAATACTACTGAATATGTCCCCTCTATCCAAGCAGACTGTGTAGGGCGCAGTAACACAACCATGGATACTGGTAGATCACAGAAAAGTAATATTTGCAATTATATAAAATCTGCCCCTTTTCTCCACACTGTCCATTCTGTTTATAATCCTTGTAATGAGATCGGGATCAAAGCTGCGTCCTACAGTCTGGCAGCTGCTGCAGGGAAATGGCAGCTCGTCTATGAAATATGTCCTAAAATAATTTTGTGGCTTGGTATGTCCTAATTTCAAAATCAGTGTTTATCTTGGAAGTGCTTCTATCTAACTTGTCCATAAAGCAGCTTCACTTAGCTGCGCGAGCTTTGTGAAAATGGAATCCAATGCTGGCTATTAAAAGAGACTGGAGATTACTTCCATATGGCAGAACAGCATGGGAGTGGAGGGGTAGGGCCTACAGCAGGCTGTACTTGGCCGAGCTCGGCATCTATCCATGGACACTCATTGCATTACACTAGAACATCTGGATTACTGCTTCTAATGTCCCTGGGAAACATCCACTTCCCATCAAAGGCTTTATCTTTCTCTATCGTACTTTGAACATTTCAGCGTTTAATGCAGTCATGTTTGAAGTGATGCTTTCCATGTTAGATTTTTTTTTTCTTTCCCCTTCTGCTGCTTTCGTCCACTTTCCCAAAAGACAGTCATATCTGACCTATTTTGCAGATATAAATTTACAACAGAGCTAACATAACTCTTTTACTGCTGGCAAGACACCCTCTGAACATTTCAACACTAAAATAGAAGACTACGGGTATGTTTACACAGGGCAGATATGCTGCAGAGGTTTATTTTTAATTTAGAATTGCATCCGGATAATCCAGAGTGTTTACAGTAGCAGCAAAGTGGATGAGAATTTACTAAATGTTACCCCACATACCGCAGGAATCTGCTCCAAAACTGCCGATTTTTAAATATATATCACATGAATTAAAGGGGTTGGCCACTTTCAGATCAATATTGAGAAACAAATATTATTTGTACAATAAAAAGATATACAATTTTCCAATATACTTTCTGTATCAATTCCTCACGGTTTTCTAGATTTCTTCTTATTGTCATTCATTCTGTTAGTTCTAGTGGATAGAAGTCTGACCATGGTCATGTGATTTACGGTCCATGGTCATGTGATTTACGGTCCATGGTCATATGATGAGTACACAGGTGCGCAGCTAATTACCAGGCAGGTGTCTGATTATTGTGCTGTGACTGTAACGAGCGGCACCTGTGTGCTCATCACATGACCATGGACCGTAAATCACATGACCATGGGCAGACTTTTATCCTCTAGAAGTAACAGAATGAATGACAGCAAGCCGAAATCTAGAAAACCGTGAGGAATTGGTACAGAAAATATATTGGAAAATTGTACAACTTTTTATTATACAAACCATAACATTTGTCTCTCAATATTGGTCTGAAAGTGGACAACCCCTTTAAGGATGAAAATTTTCACTGCACATTTCACCCCTTTCGATGAACAGGGCAAAATCTTCTGCAAAATCTTCATGTAACTCCCAGATTTCGCTATAGAAACACATTACACGAGAAAAGAGGAGCTTATTTAGCAAGGTCTTAAACTGGATATCTGGAGGAACCTATGACTACCATTTCTCTTGATAGAAATAAGTAGGTTGAAGTTCTTTATACTCAGTATTTTTTCATTAGGGAATCAATAATTGGTATTCACAGTCACCACTAACCTTCCAGAGGGTGAATACTGTCAGCCAATTCACTTAAGGAATACATGAAGGGATAAATAAAAAAAAGCTAAGTTTTAAAGTTAAAGGGGGTGTCCCATGAACACTTATTCCCTATCCGCAGGCTAGGGCATCATTGTCTGATAGTTGGAGGTTCCACTGCTGGGGCATCCTGTGTCTTACTGTTTGAATGCATCTTTGCTGCTCACTATTCAACCCTATGAATACAGTGTGGTGGAAATAACACCTGTTCCAAAAAAAATAGGCCTGGCTATCAGACATGTATGCTCTATCCACAGGATAGGGGGACAAAGTGTTCCTGGGACAAGCCCTTTTAACCATACCTGAATTTTATGCTTTCCTGCACCAAAACAGGACTCCAGGTCCCTAGTTGGCCATCACTTCGCCAGGAGCAGAGACGGAGTCTTGTTTTATGGCATGATGAAGTGGCAGCCCATAAAATATATATAATTTGAAAACGCATTTATGCGATGTTGGTGAAGTTAATAGCCCATATGTAAGTTGTAACTGGGAACATCTCCATTGTTATCTAGGTTTTTTCAAGAATTAAATCAGAATATAATATCTTGATAGAGGATGATGACTTTGAAATCTATAATTTGCCATTTTATAAATTCTCTTAAAAGTAAATCACATATTTATACAATGTGTGAAAAAAGGAAAAAAAATCTCTTTATACCACGTGGCTTTATAAAGGCCGTTTGTGAATCTGCTTTTTCCTCTTCTCTAGGTGACTGATGCATTAAAGGTCTGTAAAGTATATAATTTCTCTTGCTGTATATTTTCGCAGCCTCTCATCTCTCCCGTGAAACCAGTATTCCCTACGCTCACATTTTTTCCGCTCTGGAGTCAGTGCTGTTTTGCTAACTGCTAGTACTCCTCTACAGCCCAGGGTTTCCTAACTAAAGATGGTTATTGATGTACTGCTGTTTTAGTGCACTAGGAGAATCAATAAACTAGAGCATACGACTGTTTGTCAGATTTTTCTAAGGCATTGTGGGAAATTCCTTACAGAGTTAAATTGCTATACATTCATACACCGTAAACCTTGCTCAGCAGGACGGAGGCCTGTGTGCCATGTAGGAACAGGCTAGGCTTTGCCTCCCTCTGCTGGACATTTGACAGTAATGCATCAAGTGTAGTTTCTTAAAGAAAGCCGGTCAGCAAATTCATGCTGCCTTAACATAACCAGGCATTGATATATAGGGTGCTACCATCCAAAAGGTAGTACTAGAGGAGGTTCTCCTTTTCCCACCAAGGAAGATTTCTTTGCCTATTCTTTTCCAAGAATTCTTTGCATGTATGGTCTAACTAGCTTTTACCCGCGACTTCGTCTGCGGTGATTTGAGAATTGGGCGGACACAGACGTGTGAAACTGTAAAAGTGCTTTAAAAAGTTTGGTGGGCTAGCAAATGTGATGTGATGTGTTGTATTGTGTATGTCGTGATACAGACAATGTGATGTGTTGTATTGTGTATGTCGTGATACAGACAATGTGATGTGTTGTATTGTGTCAGACAATGTGATGTGTTGTATTGTGTATGTCGTGATACAGACAATGTGATGTGTTGTATTGTGTCAGACAATGTGATGTGTTGTATTGTGTCAGACAATGTGATGTGTTGTATTGTGTCAGACAATGTGATGTGTTGTATTGTGTCAGACAATGTGATGTGTTGTATTGTGTCAGACAATGTGATGTGTTGTATTGTGTCAGACAATGTGATGTGTTGTATTGTGTATGTCGTGATACAGACAATGTGATGTGTTGTATTGTGTCAGACAATGTGATGTGTTGTATTGTGTCAGAAAATGTGATGTGTTGTATTGTGTATGTCGTGATACAGACAATGTGATGTGTTGTATTGTGTCAGACAATGTGATGTGTTGTATTGTGTCAGACAATGTGATGTGTTGTATTGTGTATGGCGTGATACAGACAATGTGATGTGTTGTATTGTGTATGTCGTGATACAGACAATGTGATGTGTTGTATTGTGTATGTCGTGATACAGACAATGTGATGTGTTGTATTGTGTCAGACAATGTGATGTGTTGTATTGTGTCAGACAATGTGATGTGTTCTATTGTGTCAGACAATGTGATGTGTTGTATTGTGTCAGACAATGTGATGTGTTGTATTGTGTCAGACAATGTGATGTGTTGTATTGTGTCAGACAATGTGATGTGTTGTATTGTGTATGTCGTGATACAGACAATGTGATGTGTTGTATTGTGTCAGACAATGTGATGTGTTGTATTGTGTCAGACAATGTGATGTGTTGTATTGTGTCAGACAATGTGATGTGTTGTATTGTGTATGTTGTGATACAGACAATGTGATGTGTTATATAGTGTAAACTATATGTAAATGTGAGTGAGTAGAGTGAGGGCTACTCCTGAGGTGACAGTAAGGAGTGTGCAGGCAGGTTGAGGCAGGAAATGCCAGGCAGTGTGTGTGAGTCTATAGCTGGGGCTAGGAGTCCTGCTTTTGTGAGTCTCCTGCTAGGAAGCCATGTTGTTTAGTGGCACCAAAAGTAGCCTGTGACTCAATCCTAAGGGAAAACTATGTTTGTGGAAAATTGCACGCAAATCCGTCCAGGCGTTTTAGCGTGATTGAGGAACAAACATCCAAACTCACAAACATCCAAACACACAAACTTTCACACTTATAATATTAGTAGGATAAGTCCCTGGTCTAAAAAGGCAGTGTCTCCTTAAGTTAACATAATACCCCCTCCCTAGCAGGAGTAGGCATCCTTTGGCACGCATACTTGCTCTGCTGTTCTTGGATCTTCCATGAAAGTGAATAGAGCATGTTGGGAGTTGTAGTTTCATAGAATCTGGAGAGCCAAAGGTTGCTGAGCCCTGATCTAGCGGGAGCTGCTGAATAGATTCTTTCCTCCATGTGTTGCAGTGTGGGTGCATGGATAGGTCTGCTACATGCTTGGTGGTGGTATAGTATAAAGTAATGCACCCTCCAAAGCTAGGATTATCTAGAGCTGCACAGTCATGGGGAATGGATCGCCCTCCACATCCTGACATATTACTGATTGGAAAACTGGGCATCAGAGGACAGATATATCCACTATAAACAAATTTCCTACAAAATAAATGGAGTTTCATATGATCACTACAATAAAATACCCCACCAATGTATTTAAGATCCTCTGGTGCTAGGAGATAAATCACACTTTTAGGATCAGCTGTAAGATAATGACATTCATTTCATGTCTTAATCAGTTATCACTGCATCACTTGCATCTTATTACAGGAATGTTAAGATGACAGTCAGAGCCCTGGGAGCTGGATGACCTGCAGTGAGATGCTCAATCTTATCTGGGTTAGTGTCTGTACTCACAAGACACGCTGTGATAAGAAGAGGCAAACCACTGTCTGGTTTGGACTCGAAAAGAGAAAAATCACAAAACCAGTAACATTTTTAACATCCAATCAATTGATACTACTTTGCAAAGTCACACTTCAGATGTGAGAAAAAAAAATTGCTAAAATTGTGTGTTGTTGTTATTCAGGTACAGAATACAGAAAACCTTACAGAAGAGATTGATCCAATGAATTAAGAAAGCTTGTCTTATGAGCGACCTCAGTACCTGCACTGGTAACAGAAGCCAAATTACTGGTAGACAAAATTCTACATCAAAAGGAATTTTTTTCCCCCTGAAATGGGGCAATTGGCGTGAGCCTCATGGTGTTTTTTTTGTCTTCCTCTGGATCAACACTGTAAGGGACTGTAGGGTTATAGGTTGGACTTGATGGACTGATGTCTTCAGCCAACCTCATCTACTATGTAACTATGGAAATGATACACATTAGGCTACATATCTTGGCTGAATCTGATTTCAGCAGGACAAGACATACCGTCTAACGTGACCGAGGACCTCCCAACTCTCCCCAATGGCAAACTTTGAGAAAGACATGGATCTGGCTTCTGAATATTAACACGCCTTGTCTTTGTTCTCAGGGAAGATAAGTCTCCACCAGAAGCTTACTCCCCCTCCCCATAAAGAACACAAGCACAGTTGGCAAAGCCAAGCGTGCAGGTATACAAGGAGATATGGGAGGAATAGCCATCAGCTAATAAATGGGCAGGGTCAGCCACAGTCTCTAATATGAACAACCTGCACTGAATATTTACCTGAATTATAAAAAGGTAAAAATATTGCTTCAGCCCTTAAAGTGGTTGCCTGTGCCAGGTGGAAGTGACTGGGGACTTGTTTAAAAGGGTTTCACATTTGGAATGGGTAGCAAGCTCACCTTTTCCACCAAAGAACCAGCCAGTACGCTGTTTCGTACTGATGAGAGGAAATAACCTCTACACAGCTGTCTATGGATGGATCTTTATTCTTTCTGTAGAAGATATACTAATTTGGTTTTATTCCCAGATTATGCCACTAGGTCTCAGGAAAATCATGCACTGATCTGTAGAGAGCAGTCTTCCAAAAGGTGATGCTAAAGCAAGGTTCCCTTTTCCACCAAGGAGGATTTATTTAACCTATTCCTAGTACACATATGAAAGTCAAGAGAACTTACCTTAGAAACACAAAGTCTTTTGCGAGATGTCCATCTTTGCTGCAAGAAGTAGAGAAGAAGTATGAAAAACAATATATTAATGATATAAGGAGATTAAGATTAGAAATGCACTAACCATTAGATTGATGGTCTCTCCTTAGGATAGGCCATCAATATTAGATCTGCAGGGGTCCGACACCCAAGACCCCCCACAGATCACCAGTACTAAGGCAGCCCAGAAGAGTCATGCTGCTAAATTGCCAAACAAACTGCAGCGGCGATTGTACTGTAGGTTCTGCAGTACTGCCCCATAGACTTCATGGGTACTGAAGCAGCATGCAAGTGTCCCACAGATTTGTGGGTGTTAAGGCTGTTAGACTCTGCAGATTTTATATTGACACCCTATCCTATAATACATCCTTCACACCAGCGTTCGTCACTCCGTATTAGGTTTCCATCTTCTGCTGGCAGAAAACGGAAACCTGTTATGCAGAGTCCGGCCGTGAGCGCTGGTGAGCGTTTTGAACTCTCCGCGGCTAAACCATTTTTTTTAAGCCGGACACAGAGTACTACATGTCTGACTCTGTGTCCAGTTTAAAAAAAACGGTTTCGCTGCGGAGAGCATAAAACGCTCACCAGCGCTCACGGCCGGACACTTTTCAAACCCATTCAAATGAATGGGTTTTAAAGATGCCGGCAGGTTTCCGTCTCCTGCCCTGTTTTGTGCAGGAAACTGAGACCTGAAAAACGGAGTCCCAGGCGCAGATGTGAACAAGCCCTTACAGCTAAAAAATGTATAATGGGGCTACAAAGAGCTGTATTATACAGAATATATACATGCTCTATCTGCAAACTTACTGGTCGCCACATACTCCGCATTTTGCTTATTCCTTACACAGTATGGTCATGGTGACAGCCAAATGATGCCAGATCAGGAATTGTTTACGCCAAAGTGATAACGTAAAGTAACATTGGCAACTCGAGGTTTTGCTTGCTTACCATTAGTAATAATGTATTTCCACTATATAAGACAATGGAGGCTAAAATACAGATGTGTTTTATTCTCCGTTGTCTTAAATTATTGAACATGACAGATCTCAGGTTCATTCACATGGCATGGAAAAAGTACTGGTCTGTGACCGACTCAGACTTCAAAATAAAATGAAATTATTTTAATTATATAATTATTAATATTGTATAATTAATTAGAAACATAGTTTATTGCATAGTTACTTTCATAGGAATTCAATCACTAGCTGTTTTAATGAACTAGCTGGTACCCGCGACTTCGTCTGCGGTGATTGTAGAAGTGTGTATATACAGGCGTGGGTAAGGTTTTCGTACTGTGTATAAGGGATGGGATATGAAATGTAACTTTGTATCTTGTTTTTGCTGTAATTCAGACAATACGTGAGACTTTTGTGTTGAAGTTACTTTGTATTAGAGCTGCTATATATACGGTGTTGTGAGAAATTTTACATAGTGACTTTGGGACAGAGGTATTTGAAGTTAACCCTTTCCCGCCGATGGCATTTTTGTGATTTTGGTTTTTAGTTTTTGACTCCCCTCCTTCTAAACCCCATAACTTTTTTATTTCTCCGCTCCCAGAGCCATATGAGGTCTAAATTTTTCTGGGACAAATTTTTCTTCATGATGCCACCATTATTTATTCTATATAATGTACTGGGAAGCAGGGAAAAAATTCAGAATGGGGTGGATTTGAAGAAAAAATGCATTTCTGCGACTTTCTTACGGGCTTTGGTTTTACGGCGTTCACTGTGCAGCCACAATGACCTGTCCCCTATATTCTGTGTTTCGTTACGATTCCGGGGATACCAAATTTATATGGTTTTATTTACATTTTGACCCCTTAAAAAAATCCAAAACTATGTTAAAAAATTTTTTTTTGAAAAATCGCCATATTCCGACAGCCGTAACTTTTTTATACATCCGTGTACGGGGATGCATAGGGTGTCTTTTTTTGCGGGACCGGGTGTACTTTGTAGTTCGACCATTTTTGGGAAATGTTATTGCTTTGATCACTTTTTATTCAAATTTTTATCAGAATCAAAACAGTGAAAAAACGGCGGTTTGGCACTTTTGACCATTTTTCCCGCTACGGCGTTTACCAAACAGGATTAATATTTGTATAGCTTTGTAGAGCGGGCGATTTCGGACGCGGGGATACCTAACATGTATGTGTTTCACAGTTTTTAACTACTTTTATATGTGTTCTAGGGAAAGGGGGGTGATTTGAATTTTTAATCCTTTTTATTTGTTTTTATATTTTTTTTACTTTTTTTTAAACTTTTTTTTTTGCATTTATTAGACCGCCTAGGGGTATTGACATGGGTGGGCGGTGTCGCGGATTGTCAGAGCGGTGGGGGTCGGCAAACATGGCTGCTCCGGAGCGTTATAGAGCGCCTCCTGGAGTATCAGTAAGGTGAGGGGCAAAGTGGTAAAGTATATGTATATGAGATTGTGAGGGGTTAGGGGCGAGGCTGCAGAGGGCAATATGAATTTTGTGGCTTGCTATGGTCCAAAGTGTGTGAGATTGCAGAGATGGTGGTGTGAGATTGGGTTTTGTGGGGGTCCTGGCATAAATGTATGTGCGCTATTGTGACGAAAAGTAGCCTATTGCGCAATCGGGTGTATTAACTATGTTTGTGGAAATTTTCAGCCAAATCGGTCGAGCGGGTTTTGCGTGATTGAGGAACAAACATCCGAACATCCAAACTCACAAACCCACAAACTTTCACATTTATAATATTAATAGGATAGGATTAGACGAGTTTTACGGCTTCTGTGTGATCATGGCCATCAGCCATTGAACTATGGCTAAATAGAATCGTCGTAGTCAGATCTGGCACTTTGGCTTCCCTGACCTGTTACCAGGTATAATTTTGTGGTATCTGAGGGCAGCATGAATAGTGACAGACACCTACTACATAATACTTTATATAAAATCAAAGTTACTCAGGTGTAGCACCTGGATTTCTCCATGTGTTTTGGAGTCCTGAAAATTCATGAGCAGCAGCTTTTCCCTACACTACTTTCCCTTTCCCTACTACTGATTGACAGCTTTCTCACTACACACAACAATAGGGAGAAAGCTGTGAAGCCATCATTCATCATTGCTCATGAATACAAAGTCTCCAGGTCACATAGTGTTCAACTCACGCTTCATTTAAAAAAGGAAAATTACATCATATTGAGTAGTGATGCA
This sequence comes from Leptodactylus fuscus, assembly GCF_031893055.1. NCBI lineage: Eukaryota > Metazoa > Chordata > Amphibia > Anura > Leptodactylidae > Leptodactylus > Leptodactylus fuscus. The sequence goes on from NC_134269.1 coordinate 57,669,129, forward strand.
AATAATGCAGTCCTATAATCAATTCAATATGGCATCCTCCAATATGGCTGTATAATTCTGGTGACCGAGTCAGTTTATCTAATCTGCGGCCCCGATTACCTATAGAAAAGCCTCCAGAACTGCAGATTAAGAACCAGTTGCGACACAGATTGCAATGCAAGCAAATAAATCTACAAATAAATCCTATGACAAACTCTACACCACATTGAAGTTTAATGGAGGATGCCAGGCCATTTCCTCTGCATGCTAACAAGAGCTTAGAGTATATTAGCACTGCAGATTTTCGTTCCACCTCTGTAGCCTGAAAATGCATATTTTGCACTGAAGAACCACAACAATACTATTACATGTGAATGAAATACTTTCACAAGCACTGGCGGCATGCTGCACTAGTTTATTGGACACGCTGCATTATTTTTAGTATTTAGTTTGGGGCTTTTACAGCTTTATTCCAAGCGTGGCTGTTTTGGGTTACCCGACTAGCTCCGTTTTTAATAAATAGGTCTGTATATACAGGTTCATTGCATCAAAGCTAGTTTAGGTGGAAAAAAAATGGTCAAGATATTTTACTTTGCAAGAGTGGCAATGAAGGAGAAAACAACTTACACTATTCTTAGAGTCCCTCATCCTGATGGACAGACTGATATCTGCCACAATCACACCCATGTCTTGCTCTAAGCTATTAGGATCTTCCAACCGAAACACTTTTTCTGCAGTCCTACAAGGAAAAATAAATATATATAAAAAGGACAAGTAATCAGTAAATACCTGTATTTCACGGGGAATGTTGTTTGAGCATCTGAACAGCGAGGAGTTTCTGCATCAGTTACACTGGAATACCAGAATGTGTCACGCTTCATCGCTCAAAAAACAACTTTCACATTATTCTGACATATTGCAGCTCGGTAAACTGTATTGACAATCATAATGAAATCCCAATAGTGTGTCATTATTCAGGTCCAAGACACAGCACAAGCTGCCTGCCATACGAGGAGCCAAAAAGGTATTTACAAGAGTCGCTGTCAGCACTTTAACAAATGTTAAAAAATGAGTGTAATGTCAGGTAAAGACTCATCTGGTTCTGCAAACATTCTATATGCTGCAACTTATGAAGTCACTACTCAATAAGTACGTTTGATGCTAACAAAACCATCTATGGTGAGTAAAGCCGGAACGTTTCCAGTGAGAAGAAAGCAAGCCACTGCAAGACACCACTGGAGGAGGCTTACTTCTCATGGCCGATCCTTCTTTGCTCTTTGAAATTTTCCGTTGGAGAGACTAGAGTCATTCCCCTATAATTTAGACCAGGGGTGGGCAATTAATTTTCCCATGGGGCCACATGAGAAATTGAAACGGCTCTAGAGGGCTGTGTGTGCCGCTGCAAATTTAGCTCCACCCACTACGCTGACTCCGCCCATTCTCAATCATTTTTCTATGTGTCCCCACAAAGTATAATCCTCCTACACTCACCCGTACATTAAATGTCCCACAGTATGAAGTCCCTCTCCTTGTGGCCCATTTTAAACTAGCAAAATTAAACTGTCTCTCTTCTCTCCTCTTTATCTTTCAGCAGCCTCCATTGCCAGCAGTTTGCTGTTTCTGTGAAATAGCAAACACACTGTCCTGTGTGGCTTCGCCCACTAACGAGTCTTATCTTATCCTGGTGAGCTTAAGGACCTGTCATGACGTCATCACAGGTACTTGAACAAACTTCCAATTCAGCATCTACTTTTATCCCACAAGCTATGCGGGCCAGACAGAAACGGTCAGAGGGCCGGATGTGGCCCGCGGGCTGTACATTACCCAGGTCTGATTTAGACTGTCCGTTGGTCCCCTGCAATCAGTGGGTTCAGCTAACTTTCATCTAATATGTATGGGCACCTTATAAAAGGTACTGTATATAAAGGATTGAAGACAGAGGTTAATATTTTAAAGTTTAGGCTCACATTAAGAGAAAAAACTTAAAGCTTATTTTTCTTCTTGAAGTTTAGTACAGTACAGAAAAAAATTGCACAACAAAATCCAAAGAGTACTGCCAAACATTAAACACAAATACGTAACGGCAACCAAAAGTGAACAAAACGAAAGAAAAAGGTTTCATAGTGAAGAACATACTTATTCAGTTCAAGTTCTTGAAGATCCAGTAAAGCAGATCCCATAAAGTCATCAGTTGTTAAGTCTCGGTCATAAACCTGCAAATATAATAAAATAGATTTAAAACCAGTTTTCCAAGAAAAACAGGGTTAAAAGTAGTAAAAGTCGCTAAAAAGAATCACCTTGATTTGCAGCTTCTGCTCAAGATTTTGGATAGGCAACACAAATGTCTCATCCCACACTGGATTCAGGTTTTTATAAATGACTTTGCTTTTGTACAAGGTCTTCTTATTCAGTTTGAACTTCACATAAGGGTCGCTGGTACCTAAACAAAAGGAGAATGATTATGGAATATATGAATATTTTTTGTGAAAATGCAGCAATGGAAAAGCAGTAGCAAAATACTCTGCGTTTTACATTACCTGGATAGTGGATGGGATTCTGGCTAATCCCATCCATACATTGTAGAAGAAAAAAGAAAAAAAAAAAAATCAGCAGCGTGTGAATTATACTGTCGTTTTCTGTATTGGTATAAATGAGGCAGAAAGTCCATAGAGGAAAACTTTGCAGACTTTCTGTGAAAAAGCTGCAGAAAAAAAAAAAAAAAAATCAAAAAACAGTGACTCAATTCTGCCACTGTCTTTTCCGTATAGTTTTTTGGCTGCAGCTCGCCACGTGGGGCTCAGCCTTAAAAGGGACATCAACAATATTCAACAAAAGGGTCCTCGTTGCCCTATATAGCCAGGAATCATAGCTTCTGTTTATAATATACAGTACATACAAACAGTGACCAAAAAACCACAAACACCTTTAATGAGATCTATCAAAGTTGTATGTTCTGGCAGCACAAATAGCATTGAATGCTGCTCTACTTCAGCCATCCAAATTGATGGAAAGCCGACAATGGTAAAATAATAATAATAATAATAATCAAAAACTCAGTATATTATTACTGTACTGTGTCAAAACTACATTTTAATAGCAGGAAAACCATTTTTTTTTTACCGGACACAAAGTCCTACATGTCCGACTTTGTGTCCAGTTAAGAAAAAAAAAAAAAAAAATTTCCGTGGACAGGCACAAGATGCTCACAGGTGGTCACTTTGCAAATCCATTCAAGTGAATGGGTTGGAAAACTGACGCCGGGTTTCCATCTCCTATCCAGTTTCTCTCGGCAGAAGACAGAAACCCCAAAGCGGAGACCGGGCGCAGGTGTGAACCCGCCCTAAGTTTTTGGGTTAATATTCAAGTAGGTTCTCAAACAGTTGACATAGTTAATGAGCTATACTGAAACCTATTGGAGGTAGTCATTGTTCGAAATCTTTTAGGGGAGGTTTCAGCATAATTCTCTGTATACATATCGCGGGATACACAGACAATCGGTTCCCATTATTTAAAGGGAGGGAAAAACAATGAAGTAAACTTTTCCCTGGTATAACTTTCTATGGAAAAAAGTATACCAATGTAGATTGCCATATGCCATATGCAGGTTCTAAATGTGACGTTAACGCAACCATGTTTACATTAAAATATTAATAGGATCAATAAATAAAATTTAAAATAAATAAAATATTTTAAAAACAGAAATAATATCATGGCCTGCAAATATGGAGCCTCGAAAAAACAAAACAATAGGATAAAAAGGGGGGGGGGGGGGAATTACAAAGAGACCTTCACGTTACAGGAAGCCAATTACACCATCTCAAGTGCTTTGCATTGTAGTGTCCTAGGATCGGGATTTACAATTGCTTGGATATATATATTAAATTTTTTTTAAAAAGAAGGAAGAAAGGAAGGAAACAGTGGGAAAATCTCTAATAAAAAGAGGGCTTTAATTAAATGAGATTGCTACTCTGGGATCAGGACTTCATGCCTGTCAGCTTACTCTCAAAATAAACATCTCAAAAGTAGGCCTCCATGGTGTCACTTTCTCACAGGCAAGGCATGCTGGGTAATCCCCAGGCATCTTGACAGCTACATAATGTTCACACTGCTTGACGGGTGAATGGCGGCCCTTGCGTGAAACAAAATATTAATGTCTGGAATTAATAGAAGAAGGGGCATTGATTTACAAAGCAAGAACGAGGAAATGTGTCAGGTTAGCACGGTGTTAATTGTTAGAGAGAATAATTGGGGAGGAACACACGAAGCTGCTGCATCTCACCATATTGTCTTACTGTCGGGCACGGTAACATCTCAACTAGCTGCTTATGGGAGGCAGCTCTACAGCGGCGTGATGCACAGCCTGCTCGCAGATTATATCAATGACAGCCCGTCACCTGAGTGCCAGGATAGAGACAACATGAAGAGGCACCAGGCACATCCACGTCTTCAAATATTAACAATCTAATTAAAAATATTTAGGAAGCGATATATAAAGAATGAAAAATGTCTGTGCACACGTTTAAAGAAACAGACAAGGAAGCAAATACTGTACAGCTGCCCTCACCACTTCTCAGTCTGGAGGAATTTCTGTGAGATCCTAAAAGAAGCCGTAGTGTACAAATCCTACAGATAATAAAAGGGTTAATCTCAGGCTGATCTCCCCCATTTCTGGATAGAGACTGATTGACTGGGGGGGGGGGGGGACTTGGGGAGTTGTCAAGGGAGGTAGTTTGCTGATTTGTTTTTGTCCTACAGAAGAAAATGCCCTAGCCAGTTGTCTTAGGCCCGGTTCACATCTGCGTTCAGGTTTCCGTTCGGGGATTCCGCTTGCAGAGCTTTTCTCTCCACGTTTTGTGCGGAAACCACAAGGACCCCAGTATAGTTTATGGGGTCCGTGGGTTTCCCAGGTAATCGTTTTTTAATTCGTATAGGTTTCCATTCAGGGAATCTCCAAGTGGACTCACCGAATGGAAACTCGAACGCAGATGTGAACCGGGACTTACAGCCAGACACAGCACAGTGAGGAGTAGGAAGGGTGCAAGACAGGAGGTTTCTTTATAGGTTTCTAATTTTAAACTGTATTATTATTATTAGAATAAGATTTATTTATTATTATTTATATAATATTAGATTAGAAGAGAAAGGTTAGGATATATTTATTTTTGTGTGTATTGGTTTTGTTTAAATTTCCATTAAAACAACAAAAAGTTGGGGGCCACACGGTGGCTCAGTGGTTAGCACTGCAGCGCTGGAGTCCAAATTCCGCCAAGGGCAAAAAAACATCTGCAAGGAGTTTGTATGTTCTCCTCGTGTTTGCATGGATTTCCATCCCAAATTCCAAAAGAAATACTGATAGGGAAAAAAATTTACATTGTGATCTCTATGTAGGGCTCACAATCTACATTTAAAAGATTAATTAATTAAAAAAAAAAAAAGTTTACTTAGTTTTGTGTAGCAGATACAACACCACAGGTAGAAACTGTAATAGAACATCACTGTAAGACGGCGTTCACACTTGTGTTTGTGTCCACCCGCTGGGTCTCCGTCCTGTACCCCGGGGAAACTGCATAAAGAACGGATTTCCTGCAGTCAGTTTTAAACCCCGTTCAGTTGAATGAGTTTTTAAAGCTAACCGCCGGTATCTGTATGCAGCCTCTCCGTGGGGAAACGTTTTTTTTTTTTTTGGATGGACACAAAGTCCTGCATGTTTGACTATCTGTCCCCTATCCAGTCTCCCCAGGGAATAGTACGGAGACCCGGTAGGCAGACACTAGTGTGAAAGCCCCTAAGAAGGCCTGCCATCTATCTTGACTCCTACGTTCGTAAATACCTTTATTCCATGGGTGTTACTATTCTACTTGACAAAGGGAAGTGTCCCCACAGTGTCTAACACTGCTGCCCACACACCCATATGGTAATACTCAATTACCAATTTATTCCAAAATTTCTAGGAGGAATAACAGAGATCGGACCACAATGGAGTAGTGAATCATTTGAACGGGCAGTGCACGGCAAGCACACGGAACCCATTATATGCTATGGGGTCCATGTGCTTAACTGTCCAGTGCTTGCAGTTGCGCTGATATTCCGTTCAAAGGGGTTCTCCTGCGGACTCCTTCTGGACGGGAGGCAAGCGCTAATGTGAAGCAGCCCATAGTCTATGGGGTCCGTGCACTTTAACTGTACAGCGCTTGTCCTCAACACTCCTCAACTGCACAACGCTCCTCCTAACAACCTCCTCCTGCTACTCGTGGACTTAGTGACGCTCCTTTAGTCGAATAGTGGTTTCCCCTGAAACAAGCATTTTTTCCCATAGACTATAATGGGATTCGATATTCGATTGAGTAGTTGAATATTGAGGCTCTACTCGAAACGAATATCGAATCTCGAATATTGCACTACTCGCTCATCTCTACTCTTAATGCTTACATAAATTTAAAAAATAAAAACATTTTCTGCTTGATGGAAATACAGAATGTACTTTACTCCGCCATCACCTTACATCACATATTGATACAAATTATTGTCTGTGTGTAAATATAAAACAGCAGAATATAGACAGACATTCTGGAGACCCATTGCATCAAAGAGCCGCCAATTTACTTTTTATGTAGGGGTAAAGAAAAGAATAAGGAAAAAAGTCAGTAAAAAAAATACTGCAGAAAACAGTGGGAAAACACAGAGCTCAACTTTCTGGTCTTTTACAGTAGTAATGGATTAGAATTAAAGCACAGCACAATGCCGAACATCAAAGTCTCCCTGCAGAGATAAGCCCAATTCATTTAGTTCCACTATGAAATGGATGTCTCAATTCTTCATCACTTCATTACCCCCTGCAGCAGCCACTTTTACACAGCGCTGAATCAGATGGGTGGATAAGGCTAAATTAATGTTGATGGTGCTTTTTGATCTGTGAAGAAGCTATAAAAGATGCAGTACCACACGTGTGCACATACAGAAGAGGAGAAAGAATAAATATGAGGAGCAACAATGCTGGGTTTTCTCAGTTTTACAGCAGATAAGCTATATATTGTGTGCAACTCTAAAAGGGAACCTATTCGCACTGGGTACGCTGTCTGAGCTGCAGGATTTGAACCCACAGCATGTCATTTATTGCTGCAGGTTCAATCTTTGCAATGCAGAATTTGGCAATGTCCTCATTACTCCAAAAAGCTGATTTGAATATTTACAAAAACTGTGATCTCTACAGCGGAAGCTCTGATTCAGGTGAACTGAACACATCTATCTGCAGGGTTGGGTTGGTATGCTGGGTTGTGGTGACAGACAACATTTAAAGGGGTTTTCTGGGACCAGAATATTAGATCTGTGAGAGCTGGATTATAGGTACTACTGCGCTCTACTCTGTCTAGATCAGTGGTTCTTAAAGGCATGGTACGCCCAGTTATCCCCAAGGTATCTGCCACGCTGAGAGGCCCCAAAGTTTAATTTTAGTTTGTTGGTGATGAACCCTCATAAATTTCAGGTTCGCTCGAACCCCTCCCTCTTCCCCTTTAAAATAAATTGCAGATTCGGAAAACCTGAAATTGTTAAGAAATCCCTACGCATGTGGAATTTTTAATTTTATTAAAATTAACATAATTAATACATTATATTGTAAGGAGGGTCCACTATGGGACATTATACTACATGGGGGTCGCTATGGCACTGTAGGGTTGTTATTCTACATTTGGAGCCCATTATATTAAAATGAGGGCTATTAAGCTATATATGGGGGCACTGAGGGGGCCATTACATAATTGTTAACGAAGGCTCCAAAGAAAGCCTTATTTTATTAACATTTATAAGAGATCCCTAATTTGGCGGACTCCGTTGGGATGTTTTCTCACTAGGAGGCATTGCACTTGAGAACCACAGGTTCAGATCACATTTACTTGGAAGCAGCAATGTGGACTATTGCAGTTTTGTCTGGCACAAAGCAACAATACCCCGCACCGCTGCTACTAAAACCAATGGACCAATGTAAACAAATGGGCAGTGACGGTACTTTAAGCTTCAAAACAGCTGATCAGCAGGATGTGGAGAACCAGTCACCCCCAATGACCCGAGATTCATAACCTATCCCAACAATAGACAATCAATATTTTGATATTGGAAAACCCCATTAATAACTGTGCATGGCTTGTGTATAATTGGCCCAATACACGGTTAGATAGGCAACTGTTGTGAGAGTTTATATGACTGGACAGGTGCCACAGTGAGAGATTATTTACTATAAGCATAGGACAATCAGATCGGATCCATTTCATACCAGGGGACCTGCAGGAAATATTTGTACACTGCTATGTCTGAAGGAGGTTCTGTAGTTTCTGCACTGTTGTACATCCCTGTACCCAATTGGTTATTGCCAGTTTCAATACTTATTCCTGTACCTTAAAGCAATGGGATGTTTGTTATATCTACTAACTGGAAGTGTGTAACTCTTTTGAACAGTGTCAGTAGTGCGGCATTATAAACAAGGGGGAAAAAAAAGTATACATCAGAAAAATGTAGCCTACCTTGCCTTTCTGCCCTGCAAAAATTGATAGAAATATATACATTTTTTTCTTTATTTTAAAACCTTAAAGTCTATAAAACCGATGCATATAGAAACAAACTATATAGTAAAAATTGACATGAACTAAGCTTAACACAGTAGGATCTGTAACCTACTATTCAGTAGCACGCAGCCCTAAAGTCTGAAGTCGAGGTCTTTGTGCACCATCTTGTGGTCTATCCTGGTAATTCTATTTCTTAATTTTCCTTTAATTTATTTAAAAATAAAAAAACAAAAACTATCTTAAAAATTAGATTACAGTACAGCAATATCATGGTAAAGTAGGACATGAAATATAGAAAGATTTATTTCTCTCCTACAGATTGTAAACACTTCCACACAGGGCTCTCTATGCCACTGGTCCAGTTAGTTACTGTTAGTATTGGACTTGCTGTGTAAATCAAATGCACAGCACCATGGAATTAATGGTTATCTAAAATAATTAATAATTATTATTATTATTATTATTATTATTATTAATAATAACAATAATAATAATATCCCATTACATATGGAAACACTTGGGACCAATGACCACTTGTACAGCATATCCTAGTGGATGGCACAGGAAGAAGACAGAAGCAAATACTATATGCCCTAGGACAGATCACTCCATGTATTTCTAAGTTTCTCTGTAATGACTGCAAATCCTAGTACAGTATGTATACACCATGTTCCAAATTATTATGCAAATCAGATTGAAGCATCATAAATGTTTAACTTTTGGTTTTTCAATCGTATAGTGCCTAAGTGAGCCCAATTAAAAGGAAACCCACTGAAGATGGGTGTTCCACATTATCAAGCAGGTCAAAGGTTTGAAGCCATATAGGGAAGAAAAAGGATCTCTCTGCTGCCAAAAAGTGTCAAGTACTGCAATGCTTTGGATGAGGTATGAAGACATTAACTATTTCAGGAAAACGTAAACACAGTTACCGTACTGTATGGACATTTGGGACTGATACAGAGCACAGATGGGTTTGTGCAGATAAAGGCATAAAGTGGAAGGTTCCTGCCAGACAATTATTCGGCCGGTTCACAGACAGCACATGGATGTCACGGGCTGCATCGGCTGTGCTTCCACGACCCCAGTTATTCAATGAATAGTAGCCGTGGAAGTACAGCTACAAAACCAGACAGGAAGAGGATCTGTCCCGAGTTCTGAATCTCAACCTGTCGGCCCACACACTGATCCATGTAATACACAGTTATTGTGCGTGGTGCGATAGAAATGAATAGGTCAGAGGGTCATTATGTGCTACTTGGTGTTGGTCTATCGCTTAAAGAGGACCTTTCATGTCTTCCTGCACATGCAGTTTTATATACCGCTAGAAATCCGTCAGAGTGCTGTTCGTCGGCTTTACCGTTATGTGACCCCGGGGCGGGAGAGATCGGTGCCATTAGTTTCGGCACTGATCTCTGCCCACCATCAGAAGGGCGTGCCTGACAGTCCAGCTGGGCTGTGAGGAATGCCCCTCCTAACAGTACTTGGCCATAGATTTATACTCTGGGGGGGGCATTCCTCACCACTAAGCATCATTCCTGGGCAGTAAGGAAGACCTCCTCTGACCATACTGGGCTATGGACGAGTACTGTCGAGGGGGAAGTTCCTCACAGCCCAGCTAGACTGTCAGGAATGCCCTTCGGACAGTGGGCAGAGATCAGTGCTGAAGCTAGCAATACAGATATTTCCAGCCCAGGGGTTCAGCATACTGTTGGCTTTTTAGCGGTATATAAAACTGCATGTCCTTTTTAAAATCTCAATAAAATACATTTAAAGTTTGTGGTTGTAAGGTGACAAAATATGAATAAGTTCAAAGGGTATGAACACTTTTGCACGGCACTGTATATCAGTCCAATAAAATTTGATTTATACTGACTAAAATTTGCATCAACTATTTAGAAAAATCAGAAAAAACCATTTGCATAATAATTTGGCACACAACACTGTAATATAGTATTAGTATCTTATGTCAACACAATGCAAGAATCACTGGAGCAGCAGCTATTATCGAGGACCTTTCATCACTTGGGGCACATGCGGTTTTATATACTGCTAGAAAGCCGACATTGCGCTGAATTTAGTGCACTGTCGGCTTTCAAGATCTGTGCCCCGGTGAAGAGCCTTCGGTGCCGGTACCGTAGCTCTTCACCGTCAGAAGGGTTGTACTGTGAGAGCGGTGAGGAACGTCTCCCCAATACGCAGTCTCACAGTACAGAGCTTTAGGCGCTGCTGTGAGGAAGGGCGTTCCTGACTGGCTGTCAGGAACTCCCTTCTGACGGTGAAGAGCTACGGTACCGGCACCGATAGCTCTTCACCGGGGCACAGATCGTGAAACCGCATGTGCCCCAATTGATGAAAAGTCCTCTTTAACTGAGGTAAAGAGCTGGACTTGTTGGAGATGGTGAAAGAGGTTTCCATTGAAAGGGTTTATATCGGGATAATAGATAAAGGGGTTGTGCCATCATGGACACTTATTCCCTATCCTTGGGACAGGAGATAAGCGTCTGATCGCTGGGGGCCTGATTGCTGGGTCTCCCAGTGATCAGGACATGGGACAGAAAATCTCCCTAAAGCCTCCATTTGAATGGAGTGCCAATGCGCTTGTACGATCCACGCTACATTCACATGTATGGGGCGGGTGCAGGAGATTTTCTTCTTTTGGAAAATGCTCCCTTTTCTCAGCTTCTCTACTGCATGCTATAATAATAGCCCGATCAGTCTTCACTGAAGATAGATCAGTTTACACAAGTCTATGAAGAGGGGAGAGGTGTCTATTTCTCACTCACTGGACTCCTCTTCTTCCCCCCCTCCACACAGACCTCTATGTAACCTGATCTGTATCCAAGTAGTCAGTGAAGACTATCCTGGCAGTGAATTGAGCAGTTTAACAGGCAGCAGAGAAGCTAACAGGAAATAGAAACCTATTTCTCAGATAACATGCATTGCAGAGCTCCTCAAATTCACACAAACTATTTATTTACACACAAAATAAAATTTAAACAAGTTCAACTCTTGTGGCTCCCCGAAATCAAATCTTTGCATTTCCTGCAGACGCCACAAGAGGGAGCTCACTGCATTGAGATATTTCACAGCTTCCGTTCAGTGTTATGCAAACTCTATAATGCAGACAGCCAGACTTATGTACTGAGTCATCAAAGCTTCTAGCTAGACAGGTTCGAAACATAATGACAGGATTGACTTGACATTAAGTCTAAGGCAAATTCATCAGCAGGAAGTGCATGGTGTTGATAAACCTGATAATACCGCAAACTCAACCCTATAAAAAGTTATGAAAATACAAATAACATTAACCACTTCATGTAATATTTCCTGATTCACGATTGGACTTATTATTTTGTTTATTCTTTTTTATATTATTTATTATTTATTTATGTATTTATTTATTTATTTAATTAATGAATATATGTGCAGTTTAAAAGGCTGGTCATTTTTTTCCATTCAGGTTATTCAAATAATGTTAGTGTTTTTTGTAATACATAGGACTTTTTTTTGCATTTTTAATTAACTATATTTAGAAAATTGTGTAAAGGGAGGAGGAGTCTGTTTTTGGATATGTTCAGCCCATTTCCAGGTATGAGTAAAGTCTTATCATTAAGAAGAGGTCATTTCTCTGTTACTACACTCTGTCCCAACCTCCACCAATTCCTATTCTTAATATTCTGTTACTAAGCACTGTTCTACAGATTCAGCATAGTTGCAGTTTATTTCAACCTTCCACCTTTGCCGAGCAATCATTGCAGTCAGTTTTGGTGCCACATATGCTATTTAGGCTCTGTAATGTCAGAAGGGCAGTGTCAGACAGGAGGGTCTGATTCAGAGCTCCAATAAGAGGCAGCCAGTGTCAGAGCTCAGAATCACACCCCCTTGTCTGCTCCTGCCTGACACCGTCCACCTGACAGTACAGATCCTCAATATCATATCAGGGACCAAATTAACTGCATAAAATGCTCAGGAATGTTGGGGGCTACAGAAAAAATTCTAACTGTTCCAGAATTGGTGGAATTGTGCCTGTTAAATGATGCAAAGAGTTGGATGAGGCAGATGTGTTTAAAGGTCCTCCTTAAAGGGTACCTGTTTTCAAGTTGAACTATTTGCAGTGTCTGTTGTATAAGGAAAAAATATCTTTGTACTGTGTTAGCCAGTGGATATAATCATAAACAACAGGAAAACAATTGGGTGCCCCTGGTCATCACATACAACCCACATTTGGAGCTGCTGAGAGGAATTACACACAAACTACATCCACTACTGCAAAAAGACAACCGTCTAAAATCCATATTTCCAGACACCCCTCTCCTGTGCTACAGACAGCCACCAAACCTCAGGAATATGGTTATTAGCAGCTCACTGTCACCTCCTACTACAACAGGAGCGTTTCCATGCGGACAGAAAAGGTGCAAAACATGCCCTCACATACTGACCACTGACAAGATAAAGATCTCCAATTCTAACAAGGACCACAAGATCCCAGGTACCTTCAGCCGCAGCACACCTAATGTGGTTTATTTAAAGGGGCTCTATCACTGGGAAAAGTCATTTTTAATTAATCACATCATTGCATAGATGATTTTACTTACAGTCTTGGAACGATTCACTGTTGAAAACACTATTTGGCATTGAGAGCCAACTGCAGATCTCAATTCCCGACAGCATTTCAACAGTAAATTTCTCCAAAACTGTACATCCAATCATTGAGTTCTTGATATCATTTTAAAGATGAGATTCTCTTCTTTAAAATGCAATTGAAAGCATCAAGATATGTTGATGCAGTCCAAAGATATAGAGCTCCAAAGTGTCCCCCCCTCCTGTCTAAGCAAGCAATTTGCGATCTAAAGAAAGGAAGAGGGACACGGAGCAGTGCAGCAGAGAGAGAGAGACAGAGAAATCTGATCTGACGATCTGACTCTCTGCATAACTTGTATGTGACAGCAGGAGGGGGTGGCAGGGACTCTATTGTCCCTATTAACCCTTCTCCTGCCAATCAGAGCGTATACTATACATTTGTCTCTGATTGTCACATACAGTTATAATGTAATTCCCCCCTGAGCTTTACTACTGGGGTATTCTTATGTTATACCTCCTGAACATAACCAGGAAGTTTGTTGGCACTGTGACCCAGACGTTTACCATTGTCCAGGTCGCAGAGCCAAAAAAAAAAAAAGTCGCACCAAACACTTACACAACATATACATAAAGTCGCAAATAAAGTTTACATTTCACCCAATCCCTGTCCTGTCTATACCTGAGCTTTCTACAGTAAAATACGTCTCTAGTGATGTCCGTTACACACTAAAATAATAGTAATAACGATTATCACTAGAGATGAACGTATAGATTGCTAAAATTATTATAGGGGGATGGAAAATAACATTTTTATGTAAAGTCCTATTTAATTTGCATGCACAAAATGGGATGGCGCATTTCTGCGATTCTTTAACACCCGCCCCTGTAAATATATACATGTGTGGTATGTATGAACTCCTCACATATTGCAGTTTTATGGACAGTACATTATGTTTGCAGAAAGGGATTTCTTGAGCCGCACTTTAGTGGCAAATTTGAATTTTTGCGCAATTTTTGCTAGCAATCTCTGTTTGCGGCAAAGTTGAATGAAGGTGGTTGTATATATAAACTATTAAATTGTGTTTTTATATACGGTATGCTGTGTACTCTGAAAAAAGTTAGATTTTGGTATCACAGTCACAGTTTGGTAGGTGCAGTATAGCTTTTTAACATATTAGTGAACAACAGCAAAATCCTGCTTGTCGTCTGTATTCGTGTTTTTGGGAGTCCGAGCTCTTGTTGTAGTTGATGTTTGCGGTACTCATTGAACATGAGTTTAGGGTGCAAATATGTGTTTTAGCGTATTTTTTCAAAAAATTATTTGTGTTGGTCGCAAAGTTGCATGAAGGTGGATGTGGCTATCGATAACCCATTAAGACATTTGTAATCTTCAGGTTGTCTACTTTCAAAAAATATATAGGGTTTAGGGGTTCACTTACTTTTCATGGTGTGTAATCCCTAAATTTTATAGGATGATACTTTTTTAACATTTCCAGCTTCAAAGCAGAATTTTGTTCCTTCCAGTTCTAGCGATTTTCTGAAGACACGTGCATGCGGGTTCAGGCCATAGTGATATGTATGAACTCTGCACATGTTGAACTCTTATTTTTAGGAGGTTTGGTGCATTTAATTTTTTGTTTGGTTTCCGCTTTTAACAACTAATATACATTTATTTGCATTTTTTCATAAAACATTCACTTTAAATCAAAATTGCATGAAGGTGCCTGTTCGTATACAGTACCAAGTGGCATTCTGACAATGCTGCAGGTGTCTACTTTAAGAAAATATATAGGTATGGGGGGGTTGGATGCTTTTTTAATGTTGCAATTTAGGTTTGATTTGTCCATCTCAAAACTGTGAAAATTGCTCTGGCTACTGGAGGTGCAAAATTTCCAGAGACCCTTGGCAGCGAAAAGGTTAAATGAGACAAATGTGTCTGAAACATGGCCATTTCATGTAAAACACAGTTTGCACTCAATGTAAAATTACAAATTTGCTAAGGCAAATTGCTTACAAAAGGACATCATTTTGTTATACAGCACATACATGTCTATAGATACTTTTCACATAGACAGTACATTGGAAACATTTCCAGGGATCATGTTTGTAGATGCAATTGTGAAGGTATAATTATATGTGGATTATAATAGGAGTGACAGTATAGAGGACAGGTCCCTACTTCTCCAAGGTAGCGATCCATTCAAAAATGTTGCATTTACACCAAGTGTCAGCAGATGGCGCTATTTTATATGTACAAATATTAACATGACCGTACTCAAACATTAGCTATTTGCAGAGGTTAATCCCAAATGCATCCTTACAAAACACATTTCCTGGACTTCAGTAAATTTAGGTTGAAACAACTACTTGTTTTTGTTGGTTTTTGGTATCCAAGGAAGCGAGTAAATGTCTGTTTATGGTAAGAGTTTACTCTGTTTGCCTCTGAACTCTGTGTTATTACTAGAATGTAAGGGGTTATCTAGCTTCCAAAAAATTATCTGTAAATACATACCCAGCAGTGCTAAATACACACTGTTCCCCGTGCACCCTTTACTTGACTTTATTTTACTTGATCCTCCTTGCACACTGTTATTTACATGCAGTGAATCTGTGGACGTAGCTGCAAATTCTTTCTTGGAAACTGGATAACCCCTTTAAGGGCCATTAATGTGTAACCGGGGTCCATAGTAGGATTTTCAGGTATTCTGGAGGGCAAGTCTGACCCTGCATGTGAAAACAACATGTACTTATACCCTAGTACTTGGTGAATATGGCTTGGATTTATAGGTGTTTTGCCTACAGTCTTCTTGCTGGTGCTGGTATTTCCTGCAGCACTTCCCAATCTGATGGTACTCGTGCACTGCAACTTGATCAAAACTCTCAAGCAATGAACTGGTTTTACAAACTTACTAACAGGCCATATTTTTTTTTTTAATGTAAAAAGTGTTCTTATTTTACACCTACTTCAAGAAGGTGAGAAATGGTCACAAGAAGATGAAACGATCAATATACAAGTATCTGACACCCACATGCATATGGTTAACTTCTCAGAAAAACCTATATAAAAGGACATCGCATGCTGCCACAAATAGACAGCCAGAGAGATGGTATCATTGCTTAGACAATGATAATTGTTTTTCTAATGTGGTACACAGAATCTGTGAACAAATATTTTGTGTAGATGAACATATTCATCTTGAAACTTATGAGAACTATGCATTAGTATCAGCTAGGAACAGGCACGAACTACAGGGGTAGCAGTGGTAACGGCTGCCACAGGGCTCGGGACATTAGAGGACCTGGCGACAGCTGGTACCGCTGCTTTTTTTTTTTCTTTAAATAGGCTATTACGGGCTGGAGTTACTCCATCCGTGAATCGAATCGGTAAGCAAGGCCGTGGGCCCCACAAACACTATTATTATACTCAGGGGTCTTTTCACATATAATGATCGGAGGCCCAGAGGAGGGGAGAAAACATAAAAAACAGTGTTACCTCTCTGGGCAGGCTTCAGGCCTACTTGAGTGACGTCCCTGATGTCACATGGCCGGGGCCTACGTCCCTATGCTTCGTGACGCAGGCCCGGGTCACGCGACGTCCTGTGCGTCATTGAAGATGGCCGACATCAACAGGGATCGCATCAGAGCCAGGGAGAGGTAAGTAACTGTTTTTTATGTTTGTATCTTCCCCTGGGTCTCTGTTTATTATACCTGGGGTCTGAAAAGACCGCCGAGTATAATAATTGTTCATTGGTGGTCCACAATGGGACATAATACTGTGTGCAGGGGCCACAGTGGGGCATAACACTCTGTGCAAGGGCCAATAAGGGGCTACTAATGCGCGTAACATTGTGTGTGTAGGGGCCACTATGGGGCCCCTTGTCAAATGTTCCCGTTAGGACCCCGCCATTCCTAGTTATGCCACTGAGTTCAATAGCCCATGCTATTAAGTGGACCCATCAGTCTTATTCTTTGCTGACACACCTTGATGGGCCTGACATATTTTGCAAGTCAATATATATAAATATATCTAAAACTACGAACAGGATTCTTAGCTTTAGACCGTGCAAAGTACAATTTTGATAAATGAGACCCTATGTTGCTTCACAGACCGGACCTATAACGGTAGTGCACTTGTTCTCCATTAGATCTCTAGGACTTGAAGTAGGCACAATGCCATATCAGTTTTACCTGAAGAAAGTTTTATTGTACCACTATCAAAGAGAACCATCTCAAACAAGAAAATGTTATGCACCCCAGGCCTATTACATGGGCTGGGGTGAGGTCAGAGACATGAGGAAGTGCGATAACACTTTAAAAGAGCTGACTAAAATATCTGCCAGCAGAATGATCAGTATGTTGACTTGTCACAATAGACATTCATATAGTAGATTATCTATTGGATAAAATACAGACTGCCTTCACAATTCTACCTCACCATTACATCTAAGCCCAGGATAAAATGGCTACCTACATAACATCACTGGGTCCACTCTATTGTTGAGGGGTGACAATTCCTAGACAATGTTGCCATTGGTTAAGTGCATGTTCACACTTCCCCAAACATGTGTATGGGGTTTTCAGAAATCCATGTATGTACTTCAAGAACAAGCCACTAATAGCCAATGCGCTTAAGCGTCTGCCAGCTTTTAATCTCTTGTGTTAAGTACACATGCCCGCTTGGCTGAGGATGCGTTTGTATAGGTAAGATGGAAGAGACAGCTGTTGGCCTAGCTAGCGTTTGACTGGCTGGTTTAAGGCTACAGTCACACGTAGCAGATTTCTTGACCTTAAAATTCATCTGAAAAGAGCTTATCCACCTTGAGGTGGCTTGCAATGTTCACAAGTACAGATATGGATTACGTGAATACATGGTTGTCCAGGTATTTTCCACTTGACTTGTTCTATAATGTAGTACATCAATAGAACTTGTGATGATAATTACCTGAGCGATCCCTGATGACCAGATTGCGTCCCTCTCGTAAGTGGATGGTCAGGAGGTATGACATAAGATTTGGAAGATTGCTCACACTGTCATAGTTTTCAAGGCCCTGAAGAACATAAAATGCCATGTCATGTATTATTACTGCAAAATATACTATATAATAATATACTGGTATGCTAACCATCACTAACTTCTGCTATCAGCGCGCTCAAAAATAAGTTTAGAGAGCAAACAAATCTATCTAAACAACCTAATCCTATGACTAAGGATCTAGTGTCAGAGGAGAAAAAAAAAAAAAGTTCAGCCTTCTGGGGGATTTTCATGTAAATTAATAAAACATTCGCTTTATGAAAGAGGATTGTTTGGCAGTGGTGTCTAAATTGTCAAGTGTCTGTTATGTGACCCCCAACTCTGAGCCACGTAATAACAATGTATTTTCTCCCAGTGTTATTGCCAACTGGAAGCCTATATACTGGAAGCCTAAGACCTACCAAGCTACTGGTTGAGGAACGATGACCCACGTAAAGCTCAAACCAATCACACAGGGCTTTCTGTTATTGAAGATTTTATTTAAAGAGCAGGTCACATGCTATGACCCCTCAGAATGGTAGACAGCCCTCAAAAGGAGAGTTATAAAGCATTTCAACATACCTATGTGACCTGAGAAAAAGGAGTTGTAATCGGTCTTGCAACATAGTTGCTAGAAATTCACTCACAGTGAGGTATCCCCAACCCCTGCCCTCTGACATGACAGCGCTAGCAGTCTACTGGATTGGTCTCTGAACAACAATGGGATGGAGAACCTTCATTGTAGAGAACCCGAGAAACTTTACAATATGGGAATGCCCAGATGACTCATGCGCGATCACTTGCTTTCATATAAAAATAAAACAAAGTTCCACAATTGCGCAGTGGTCAAAATTTATGTTTGTCACTTTTGTACAAAGCTATTTTTACTCTATGCATACTTAAAAACCCATTTCCATTCAGGATGCCCTGAGTGAAGTGTCATGTTTGGGAAAATATCTATGTGTAGTGACTACTTCCTGCAAACCGAGAGCGCTAAAGACTAATCACTGATTAATGACTAGAACATTGAGCAAGTATAAAAAAAAAAAAAATAATTGTGTGTGTATATATATATATATATATATATATATATATATATATATATATATTATATATTATATTATATGTATATATAAATATATATATATATATATATATATATATATATATATATATGTGTGTATTCAGGGTCTGGGGTTGCTAGGTGAGGTGGCATAGACACACAAGTCCAGTTTCTTTAGTCTAAAACAAAGGTAGAGTTTTATTGTCACTCATAAAGGTAGTGCAGCAACAAAAGGAAACAATACAAAAATAAATATCTGCCCGGCTAGGCTCTAACTAAGCATAGAATAGGTTACCTCACCTAGAATAACAGAAATCCAAAAGCCAGGAGAATCATTCAGGACACAGCTCCAAAAATATGACCTCTCTGTTTGCTCTCCAGCCAAGCTCTGCCAAAGTGTTGCTGCTGGAGCTGACTTCTTAAGCCTTCTTGACGAGGAGACTCTCTGCAGCTAAGTCGCTGCTGGAACATTCCCAAAGTGTGGACTGGAGGGGGATGGAATGACAGGTCCCACTACCAACCTACCTGCCATTCCTAAAAATCCAGCCTAATACTGAGCATTTACCAAAATGCTCAGCAGACGAAAGTTGTCCGCTGAGAACAAACATTCCTGGAGTTTTCTCATATCACCCACCTGAGTAGTCTGGGCGAGATGTACACCCCCTCCATTATATATTATATATGCACACACACACACACTATACAATAATAATAATAATAATAATAATAATAATAATAAATAATCCCATTATTTGAATTCAGCGCACTGTCAGCTTTCTAGCGGTATATAAAATTGCATGTGCCTGAGGACATTAAAGGTCCTCTTTAAGTAGTGCCCCCCTCCTTTCCAAACCTAGATCAGATTATTTCCCCAATCTACTGTGTACTATTTATTGGACAAATAAATACGTCATAATAACACAGACTGTATAGTTTGCTGGAGGAGAAGCAATGATGTCGAGCAGGTTTGTCATGGTTTGGGCTGGGCCCTTAATTCAAGTGAAAGGAAGTATTAATGCAACAGCATAAATGACATTCTACAGAACTCTATTATTCCAGTCTTGTGTAAACAGTGTCGGGAAGTCGCTTTCCTGTTTCAGACGGACAATACTTTCCTCTAAAAACCAAAGATCCATAAGAAATGCTATGCTTTTTTTTGTTGTGGAAGAATATGTTTTGTCTGCACAGCGCTTTGTACTCAATATCACCAGAAACCATTTTTGGTATGATTTATAAGGCCAACTCAGAAAAAAATTGCTTAAACCAAATCTTTTAAATTTCCTTGTGGCTGAATAGGTGTGAATCATTAGCAGTCGTTCACATGGGTGAATTTGTAGCCAAATGTGTTGCAAATTCTTCTTAAAAAATCAGCTCCAGATTCTGGACAGAAGAGCAGCTTTCTTTGGAATCCTGAACAACAACAACAACAAAAAAATTTTGCTTTATCTTCCAGCCCAGCAGATTCCGCTGCCAATTCAGCTGCAGAACCTGTGGCACAAGAGTACCACTAAAGCATTGTTGTGGCTCTCCACTGTGGGTTACAAAGGGCTGGAGTTTGGATAGAAATAAAAAAAAAAACAGAAGACCGCCTTAAATTCCTCTCCAAATGTGAACATACGTATACCTAACCTTTCAATAGTTTGTGACTTCCTGTCTGCTGGATATTGGCCATAGGCCAAAGACATTATAGTCTGTAGCAGACCCTATTGACTTGCAAGGGTCAGTTCACACAGAGTTTTTTGCAAAAGGATTTTGACGTGAAAACCGCCTGAAAAACCGCCTCCCATTCATTTAAATGGGAGTCACTAGCAGTTTTTTCCACTAGAGGAAAAAAAAAAGTAACACGAGTTATCTTCAGGTAGATTCCGCCTGGAAAAATCCATTGAAGTCAATGGAAAACGAAAAATGCAAACCGATTTTTTGGTGCGGTTTTTGCAAAAACTTCTTTAAAAAACAAAACTCTAGCAGTTTTTGAAGCAAAGTTTCCAAGTCCCTACAGTGAGCTGGAGCCAAAAAAAAAAAACCTGTGATAAAAAGAGGTAAAAAACCACATCATACCAAAAACAGCGTCAAAATACAGTTTCCTAATTCCTGGAGCAGATTTTTTCCACCTGCACAAAAAAAACTCCATGTGAATTGACCCTAAAGGAGACTTTTCTAAGCATGCACAGGTGTCATTGTACAGAGAGGGGAGTAGATGAGCTGTGAAATCACCTACTGTGACCAGAGGATCCTGTGTCTTATCTACATTTACATGATAGATGTGATCATCTGTGTGCTAAGTAAGAGGACTGCAAGGAAATCTCCTCCTCCTTTGTTTAGTGATGAAAGTCAGAACAGGATTTTTTAGGAAAAAAAAAAAATATATATATATATATATATATATATATATATATATATATATATATATACATACATACATACTATAAATAAATATATGATATTTCCTCTCACCAGAATTTTATGCACACATAAAACAAAGAAGTCTTACAGTTACCGGCAGCAACTTGTTTCGATGTGCACGCTTCTCACTCACTGCGCTCCCCCCTCTCCAGTCCCTTCCCCATAGACCTCTGTAATTTGATGTGTGTTAGCTCTACCAGCTTACATAGTGAAGACAGATCACTCAGGCTATGTTTAGGAGTTTCTATCCCCAAATCCACTTGAAAATAATGAAGCAAAAAGTCCTGCAAGTATTTTTCAATGGAGACCTGGTGGACCAAATTATAGTCTATGGGGTCCGCGTGGTAACTGTGGATACATTTTCCATTCTTTGGGTTCCCCAGCAGACCCGAAGAATGGAAAGTCGAATGCATGTGTGAACCCAGGCAGTAGAGGAGCTGAATACAGGAGACAGATTTGTTATATTCAACTATACTATTTATTACCTTGAAATGACAGTAACTCTTTAACCTTCCCCAATATTTACAACATGGTATGAGTTCTGGGTAAGAAGGTATCATTTATCCTTGGAGAGAGAGCCAAGGCAGGTATTGGGAGTCCCGTAAGTCAGACCATGATCGGCTACCCTTTACTAGGTGGCGTTATTGTCAATGGACTATGGATAAAGCCAAACCAAGAGACTGGAGAACCTGATTTTGGAGAAGGGGTGGGGATGTTTCTTGTCCCTTGACAGTACAATGAAGGCTACCTGGTCTTTAATGCAGGTTTTGGGAAGTACTGTTTGCCTGGTCCCTAGGTAAGGCATTGGTCTCAGATGTGGTGTATGGCAAAATCTGCATAAAAAGATTAAATATTTTGGCTTACACCTAGGGGTGAGTTATACAAAAACATATTCAATTTATCCAGATTTTAGACATATGAAATATAAGAAAAACATTCCACTACTTACTCCAAGATCTTCTGACATCTGAGATGATATTGAAGAGTTCAAATCGATACTTCCAGACCCATCCTAAAGTGGAAGGAGAAAAAAGTAAGGACTTGCAGTAGTTTTGATAAATTATATATTAAAACCGTGCATATATCAAAGCAGAAGTAAATATCAAGCATAAATTAGCTAAATTAAAAATAAATTTTAATAATTAAAAAAGTCACCTTATTAATCAGCCATAACAATAAACCACTTACCGATAAAGTGAATAAACTGGATTATGTTCTTACAATAACATCTGACAACAGGTGAGATACAGTTTTATTGGGCAGAAAGTGAGGAGTCAGTTCTTGAAATTCATATATTTGAAGCTGGAAAAATGGACAAGTACAGCAACTTTCAGAAGGCCAAATTGAGATGGTTAGCCAACTGGGTCACATAGCATTTCTGAAATAGCAGATGCAGTGGTTGCTACCTACAAAAGTGGCACCAACTAGTGAAGCATGGACACTAGAGGACCATTGGAAGAAGGAGGCCTGATGGATCATGTAGATGGCCAGGTTTGTGTGCATCACATACCAGGGGAAGAGATTGTAACATAATGCACTACAAAAAGAAGACAAGCCATTAAGGGTAGTGTGATGCTCTGGGTTCTAACAGAAACAGACCAATGGATGTGGAAAGAACTGCGCTTGCTCCAAATTCCATAAATTCAACACGATCTTTATTATAATTCCTAATACACGACGCAGCGGGCTGCGTTTCGGGGCTTCCCCTTTGTCAAGTGTATTACCACTGTACACACTTATCCTATTAGTAAAAAGACAAAGGGGAAGCCCCGAAACGCAGCCCGCTGCGTCGTGTATTAGGAATTATAATAAAGATCGTGTTGAATTTATGGAATTTGGAGCAAGCGCAGTTCTTTCCACATCCATTGGTCTGTTTCTGTTCGTGTTCATTTCACCTCCTGGAGGTATTGGTTGTTACTACTGCTGCTGACAAGCTCCTATGTGCAAAGACACTCCTCTAATGAGAATCTAATCCTGGGGGTCTGCTCGGTGAATCTTCTCAATGCTCTGGGTTCTGTCCCTTGAGGCTCCGCCGAGAAGATTTAAAGAATCTGCTGCAATGTCTTGGTACCAAGAACTACAGGACCCATTTAGAGAGTCTTGTAGACGCTATACCTTGAGGATACAGAGTAGTTCTGGCAACAAAGGGGAGACATACTATATCAAGCAGATGGTTTTAATGTTGAGGATAATAGAGGAGTGTGGTCCCTGTGACTGTGATCAATGGATAAAGTTTAACAAGCAACAGGTTGCGATTTAACCGGAGGGGAAACCTTTTATAAAATATGGTGCTTGGACATCAAGCTTGCTCTTTGGAGACTTGCCCATCAGTATCTTTCACCCTTCTTGTGCACTGGTGGTTATAAATATATATTTTGTTCTGCAGTTAGCAGTAGGTTTTCTCTTGCTATATATGTATATTATATTTCTTTACAATATTTTGTTCTAAAAAGCAAGTTTTTTCCCCCACTAAACTATGCGACATTAACAAGTTGGAAGCAAAAGTGTGTCTAAAACCCATAATATATATTGTGCAAGTTATGTACGTCAGTTTATTTGTGATAATTGAACCAGAATCCTTTCTAAGGTCTGAGGCCTCAGTGTTGTAAATGAGTTTCAGACCTCGACAAGCTAGAAGTTTTTGGCCCGAAAATGATTTTTGTGGCTTTGCACACATCAACATGGTGCACTCTAAGCTACAACAGCTGGAAGAGTTGTCTTGATGCCTAAAGCACTGGGCACTGTGTAAGCAGCCAACAGAATGGTAAACTGATCCTTTCAGCGATTTTGGCAGGAGAAAGTGCCAGCAGTGAGAACATGTTATGGATTTTTGAGGGAAGGAGTCTGCCAACATCAGACTCCCGCTAACTACATTCTCCAGAACTTTCCACTATTCATTAGGGCGTTCACATCAAATATCAGGTGACAATTATTATATGCAGCTTACGTCTAGAAGACAAACATACCATCCAATACTATATTGTTCTGCCATACTGAGGTCAGACAAATAAAATTCTTCAGCGAACGTACTTCACCTTCAGAGAAAGTTGGCATTACAAAGGGATTGCTTCATACCCACAACCTCCTCCCATATATCCTCTGACTTATGGATATGGTCGAGTACCCCAGTACCAACCCTCTCCGCTCAGAGCTGTGGCAGAAAACATGTAACAGATCTCACTCGCAGGGTCTAGGGAGCCAGCTCAGCTGAGACAAACCCTGTAAAACCATTTGGATAGGGACAAAAGGAGAATTGGCTTTAAAGGAATTTATTATAATGCTTTTCTACTAAACCATATGAGGAGAGGAACGAAAGCCTCACTGGCAGACAACTGACCTCATCTTCTAGGTTATTGTTTCTGTATAACACCACTCAGTCTGTGTATTTTTGGATTTATGTGAAGTATCAAGTCTTAAAAGCTTAGTTTTGGGGAAGTAAATGAGAAAAAAACCTATTAAGGCATTTTGCTACAACGCCATTCATACACTATACTTGCAATGAAGTTGTAAATTAGGCGCTTAGGCCTTAGGACAAGGGTGGATTTTGCCCCCTCGATCTGAATGGAGTGGTGGTTGGGTTGCGTGCACGCCACTCTATGGATTTAAACAACAGGGCTGAAGTATAGTGCTCTGCTAGCTCCAATGCTCCCATTGAAATATTTTGAGCAGTGTGAATGCTGCCTGACCACGTCGTCATCCAAGTCAGGTGTACATGATTTGCACCACATTTATGTGTTTTACACACTTTTTGATCCTATATTGTCAAGATTGTGTAGTTTGGTGAGAAAACACAAGCATTATTGTGAGTGGGTATGGTTAATAAGGGAAAATAGATTCTGGTCCCATGTCAGCCAACCATTAGGTAAAGTTAGCCCTCCTCTCCACTTTGGTTGTAGTCTATAATGGTCTCCGGATTGTACCCCACAGATGTCACATAACACAGTAGAGGGTTTTTTTTTTTTTGGTTGTGCAAAGACTGAGAACATATACCAAAGATATGTTACGCCTGGGGACAAACAAGGTGGCCAGGCTGCTAAATTTTCATCAGGGAAATTCAAAGGTATGTCTTTCTACATGCCAAGACTGCAAAAAAAAAAGCGGGGACAGGATGGTTTTTGTATCAGAACATATATAGAAATCTCCATTGTTGCTTTCATCCTTTGCATTGCAAAACCTGCAGCAATAATTGAAAAGCCATAGGATGAAGACCAGGCGGATATCAGAACACTTTACATTGTGGGTTTTTGTTGCAACATGTAGATGAGACTTGGATTTTACAGAAACCAAACCACAGACTCCAGACTGGAATGGCAATTCCAGGAAGAAAGCCATTGGAATGATTGATGGTGGGAGCTTTTGGTCAAAAGTTCCCAGCACTAATATGAACAGCTAAACAGAGTCTGTGCAAAACTGGTAAGGCTCAGCCAGACATGCCAATGCACCTAATTTCTTCCAAAAATTTCTGATTTATATGAGCAGTTTTACATGCTGAATAGTCCAAAATCATTGCTGGAGAAATAAATAGTTAAAATAAAGTGAATTCTGGCAGCAACAATGTATCAGCGCAAGCATAACAATGCAGCTAGTATTTCAAGTTGCAGCACTCTGCATTATGCTGACATTTGGCCAGGTCAGGTTTCGGTTGGACCCAAGGTTCTTGTTAATAGATTGTTGGGTTTGGCTGCTTGCAAACTATTTATTTTAAAAGGTTCGGAACAGACTTCAGGCATGTGATTTCAGAACAATACACATCCTGTTCAGTAAATTGCTTAACTAACAACTTTCTGGCCTGCTCCTTGAGCCTCACCCATTGAATATGTACACAGGAGGGCTGACTGTCAAAGCCTGGTTACATAAATAACCAATATACACAGAAAACAACTGAACTAAGTCGCCTGCAGGCAGCAAGTGAAATTATTTGAGTGATTAGTAAAATGTGGAGGCAAACCTACATGAATCCCTTGTGGGCCAGACCTATTTATAACCTTCGGGACCATGACTTTTTTTTTATTTTTGTATTACATTAGAAGATAGATAGATAGATTTTTTTTTATTTTTTTTTTAAACCGGTATAGCCATAAGATTCAACAATTTTTTGTAAAGACTATCATTTTGGAGTATATATGACTCCAAAATGATAGTCTTAATTTTTATTAACTCTTTTTGGAGAAAAAAAAAATAAAAAATAAAAAACAGCCTCTCTGTGCGGTTCATCATATGGCATAAATAATATAACATTTTTATTCCATGGATCAGAGTGCGATCACGGTAGTACCAAATATTAGTTCTGCAAAATAACATATTGCAAACTGATGTATCTTTGCATGATGCAGTCAGAAATGGATTGAAGAGGTCGTACCACCATCCACATGATGCTAGATAAGGTGAAGATGCATTCAGGTTTCTGTTCGGGGAATCCATTTGGGGCCTCCCTGAACGGAAATCTATACGCATAAAAAAGTGGTTACCTTAGGAAACCTGTGGACCCCATAGACTACAATAGGGTCCATGTGGTTTCCACACGAAACATGGAGATAAAAGTGCTTGACTGACTTTTCTCTACCAGCGATGGTACATCAGTATAGACGTCACATAACAGCAAGGCCAGTATAACTCACATCCCTGCATCAGATGTGGCGAAACTAGTGGGGGAATGTCAATCAAGAAACACAACCTTCCGCCCTATAAAGCAGCAGCTACGGTTTGGGGTAGTTGAAAACTCGTCAGGCTTCTTTTAAGCATCTCAAAAGAAGAAACACATAACCCAACGTACACAATATATCAGTGACCAACATCTGACCACTACCCCAGTAAAAGCAGTTGCAGTGCTGACTCATATGTACCTCATTGACTTCCTGCTTACTATCAGACAAGCCTTCAGCCATGCATTCTTTCTGCAGCAAATCTAGTATGCTTTTATCATCACTATATGTATCAGGCTCTTCATCTTTGGTTTCAGAATCTGAAGTGTCCAGAACTTCTGTCTCTGTAACGGTTATTTCCATGTGACCCCTTTCCATGTGCATCCAACTACTGCTTTCCTTTAGATGTGTGACATACTCCCTTGGCTTCTTGTGCGACACCATGGGAGATGAATGGCTATTGGAAATAGAGGTAGACTCAATGGTACAGTCTGTGTAGTCACGTTCTTCGTGAATAGCGTATCCAATGTCCATCATATCAGGCACTGAAACACTCATCCGATGTGAGAGGATGTGCCTTTTCCTAATATCCAAGATCTTCCGTGAACTTCTCTTAGACTTCTTCATGGACAAGTTTTGAAGTAAAGGTCGGGTCTTCTCTTTCAAAGAATCCCAAACAGATGGCTTATCTAATTCCATGGCTGCCAAAACCGATGGAAGTCAATCCCAGGTGTGATTTAACTTTACCTGCAAAAAGAAGAGAAACATTTAGGATATACATAAATATTTAACTTATAACCTAGTTTGTAAAAAACATTTCAAAATTTGAGAAGCCCAAGTGTGACAATTCTGCAACTCTGTCAAAAAATGTGGTGCAGTCTATTGGCATAGTGTGTGTTTTTTTTTTTTTTTCACTTTTTCAGTGTAAAATATATTAAGTACAGACTGCAACATAAAACACAGGTATATAAAAAGATCAAGGAAACAGATTACAAGTGGAAATATTATATATATATATATATATATATATATATATATATATATATATATATCTTTATATATATTCATTATGAACATTAGCTTCCCAGAGTAGAGTTCATCACAATAATGATAGTGTTACAAAAGTCAGATATGTTTTCATGGGGTCCCCAAATTGCCAAAATGACTTCTGAAAGTGCAGTATATATCATGTTTTCATGCAGCTGTAAATTGATGTTCTGTATTTAAAAGCAACATGTACTCTAGAAGTTGTACAGAATTAAAGAGTTATTCCCGTCACACAAATGATACTTTGCTTTGTGATTGGTGGAGGTCAGACCTGTATGATCCTAACAATGATGGGGTCACAGTGCTGGCTGAGCGCTGTATCCCCTGCAAACTTTCTGCAATAAAAAAATAATAACAATAAATCCTTCATTATTTAGTTGTAGAGTTTGTGCAAAGCTTCCTGTCCTGCTACTTATCACACAAGCCTGTTCTCTTCTGTTGCTACTTGCCCCTTATTCAGTGTTAGTGGTATCAATATGGAGAGTACTGTAAAAGTTGAATTAGAGTATGAAGAGAGAGCAAAGCTATAGATCTCAGATGTGCTACAGTGTAGAAAACAACACAAAGCAGTCTGGACGTGAAGAGCGTAAATCACACAGACTGTGTACCAGTGAAAAGAGAGAAGAGAGCACCCACAGCAGATTTAGCAAAGGTAGGGGAAATGGTGAAGAGTACAGAATCCTGGCCTCCTAGAATTCACATTCAGTATGCATTCCTTGTACGGACATGTCCACATCAAGGTCATGGCCTGAAACTTGCAACAGGTAATCACTAGAACTTGTAAAATACCCTTTTCTATGTAAAAATAGATCATTGGTCATAAACTGTGAGCAAAGAGGCTATTCCCTGAAACTATACTCAGAACTACAAGCAAGAAAGACATTTAGAACCCACTGTATAACATTTTTGGATAGTAATTTGTCAGTAGTTGCCATTTTACCAAAATGAGAACCCATCTTTTGTCATTTATGGGTAAACAAAATGCTTCCTGATAATAAAAGGTGCAAAGATTTAAGAAATCATATGTGAAACACTTTACATAGACGCAAATCTCACAAGATGAATAAACCTAATACTGTGTGGGAGAATGTCAAGATGACATGTGAAACATTAGCCACTGCCTTCAGATAACCACAGTATATCCTGTACAATGCTTCTGCATCTCTCACTGTTCTCTGCCATTCTATTTTCATACAACAAATGTAAAAATAAATAAATAAATCACGAAAGATATAATGATCAAACAAAAGAGAAAGGTGAATCCAGCAAAGCAAAATTCCGTTAAAACATAACTTTTAATTAAATAGTAAAAAAAAAAATTACATATAAGAGGGAAAAAGAGTGAGGATAAAAAAGCCCCATGTTGGTACATCACACCCGGCTGACGCATTTCGGAGTACCCTCCTTAATCATAGCCTGACGATGGTGAGGTTCCCGTTTCCTTTTAAAGCAGTGGTTCTTAACCGGGGTTCAATCGAAACCTAAGCCCTATGCACAGTTAATTTTGTGTACCAGTAAAAAAACATAAACCTATGTCTTGAATTTGGAAATAAATCATATTTGATTTATCACTAAAGTTCGGTGAATGTGCATATGAAACTGGTGAGTTTGATAGTTCAAACAAGGTTAAGAACCACTGGTTTAAAGGGTAATTCATTAGCAAACACATGTTTAAAGGGGTTGTCCCATCACAAGGATCCTATCTATAATGCTTGTTATTGTGGATGTAAGACTTTTCCTAAATACACTGCTTCAGCAAAACTGCTTTGTCTGTCCACTATCTTACTTTATTCAATTCTTTGTGGCCACAGCCCTGACCTAGCTGCTCCTGAGTCAAATGATGTATCTGCTGCTCTCAGGGGGGAGGGAGGAGGGGCTAAGTGCAGGGAGCGAGCCTGTGTATCTAGCTAGTCCTGTGTCTACACCACGTGACCTAGGTCCTGCTCTCAGATAGAGGAGCTGCTTTCATTTCTTCTGTTCTCCCAGTTATAAAGCTAGCTAATTCAATTGTTGCTGCTGCCTGTACTTCATAGTCCAATATGGGTGGGCGGAGCTACACGCTAATTTGGGGACAGAGTTAAATGGCAGGTTGCATGTGAAACCCCGCCCACCAAATGATGCAAGAAACCAGGAAGAAAGAAGATTTTACAGCAGTGATGATTGGTGAGTATGCGATGTGGGAATACCCCTTTAAGTTCACTAATTAATGGAGTCCATGCATAATACAAATTACAAAGTACAAAACACAAATATACACATCGCATGAGAAAAAGAAGGAAACATGAACAAATACAAAGAATGCGAAAAAGAAATTGATAAAATGAAAAAAAAAAAAAAAACATTACAAAGGAAAATGCACATTCAAAACAAAAATCCACAAATGACAACAACTACATGGCAAGTGTGAAGACAAGAAAAAACATATACTTAAAAAAAACAAACAGACATCCTGAAGAACTCACTTGCAATGTGTTCTGTGAATTTTTATGGAACGTCTTTCATCTCGAAGGAAACATAATCCCTAAATCTATGATCAACTCCTCAACCCCTAATAAGAGATGGCTACTATCGAAATCAGAAAATATAGAGCGCATGCGTGGAAATACAGGGGTAAAGCCAATTATTCCTAAACTTTGTCCTCAATAAAGATGGCTACTTGTGACTTACAGCCAACAATGCGCATGCGCAAAAATAGAGGAGCGGAGCATGAGCTATGAATGATGATCACGTGTCATACAAGAAACCGCTGTTGATTGGTTGAAGTTTCAAGCTCATGGATGTATTTAAATATGAAGGTACCGATAGTACATAACTCTGAAAATATGGTATAGAATTGTGTGACATGTATTTGTCCATACAGTCATAGAGTTGCTATTGAGCTACTTATAAACTTCCCAAAAACGGCACATAATTCAGCATTTCCCACACATGATTTTTTGGATAAGGATCAAACAACCTGCCAGGAAGCCCGGCAGACTCCATTATAGTTTATGGTGTCTGCGGACGGGCCCTCAATCTCTCAGGTCCCTCACAAGGGAGAGTCTGGCACAAGTGTGAACCTAGCCTTACTTTTGGTTGAAAAATAAATAAAAAAAAATTGCAACAAAAACATGCAGCTGATCCACAATGTATGGCTTTGAATTGACTTGTGATTTAGGACTGCAATGGTGGGAGGTATTTCAATAGCTCAAAGTAGAGACCACGGGTCATGGATAGTCTGACATTATTCTGACGATACACATACAGAGCCATCGCTGCTGCCCAGTGCATCTGTCATACAGTGAAGGCCATGTGTTGTAAACCACTTCCCATGTTATAAAGGCAGTGGTTTGTAACGTCGAACCCTCACCGTCTGCCAAATTCATATTCTACAGATTAGCTTGAATCCGGGAATTGCTGTGAATATTAATATTACTTAATGCATCTTATTATTGGAAAGGTCTCTGTGATTGTTACTTTCCTAATATATTCTATGTGACTATGAATTAGCTTTATACAGCCTAGGCCATTACATTTATGATCTATCTAAACTAAAACTTTAACCATGGGGACACTTAATTCACAAGGAAGAGAAATGTCTTCGACCGAAGTGGTTAAAGATAAGCAAACAGACATCGGTGGTGAAAGACTGCTTTATGTCATATGTTCCAGTAACACACCTGGTATCCATGCAAACTGCATTACTGCAATGGCAAGCTGTCACACAATACTCAATAAAAGGGATCACCAGGGGACGGCCTTAATCTGATTCTGTAGCAAAGCATGCTATTTACGCCACTCAAACGCATTAAATACTGTATGACTTTCAAGCAAACTTACATTAGAAGAGAGTAGGTGTAATGCCGAAAATGTAAGAGGTGACAGTGGGTGGCTGCTTTGTTATAAAACAGACAAATAAAAAAAGTAATAATAAGATCAAATACAACCCAGCCCGAATACAGCGAAACGTAGGCAGACAAAAGAAACACATTTAACCAGCAATTGCAGACTATAGCCTGTTTATAACTTGTCTATATAACCTTATTGCTGTTTATAATTCGCAATAAACGGCACACCGACTGTACAAAGGACTGTTCAGACTTTAGGCCTACAGACAACATTAGCCATACAGTGGCCACATCAATAATCCCATGCAGCGCCCTGCCAAATAGTAAATGCCACAATTGTGTGTAAGAGAACCTGTATACAATACAGCATACATTGCCCAAACTGCTAGTGAACACGGTGTTGGGGCAACACGGTGGCTCGGTGGTTAGCACTGCAGCCTTGCAGCACTGGAGTCCTGGGTTCGAGCCCTGCCAGGAACAACATCTGCACATTCTCACCGTGTTTGCGTGGATTTCCACACATTCTACAAAGTCATACTGATAGGAAAAGAAAATGTACATTGTGATCCCTATATGGGGCTCACAATCTACATAAAAAAAAAAAAAGTGGTCATGCATTTCGAAAAACATAGCTTAAATCATTGCCATATGTTCCACAAATAAACAGGCTGGTCATGGAGAGGAAGGCAATATCCTCTATAGCGGGAGATATAGACTATTATAACTAGATGATAATATTAGTCATACAATTATTAGCAGCCTACAGTGGAACCAGCTAATTCTTTGGAACTGGGCATTATTTATGGGGGGAATTAATCTCAAACATTTACAGCATATACTGTAGCTGTGTACCATGCACTTGAATGAATAGACTATTAATACTGTGAAACCTCTTTAGGCCGGGGCCCCACAGGACGCATGTGCGGCGATTTGCCCGAAGCAGAAAAGCTGCGTTTTCAAAAACGTCCATGTTTTTGTAAATCACAGCATGTCAATTATATCTGCGGAAATGCTGCAGTTTTCCATATAGGTATAATAGGAGCAGAAAGTCAGCAGAGAAAAGCTCTGTGAAAATGCAATGTAAAAAACTATGTGATGGAAAAAAAATGTGATGTTTCCAACATGGTTTTTCTGCGTTTCGCTACATGGGACCTTAGCCTAAGATGTTTTTTGAGCCAAAGCCAAGAGTAGCAACAAAATGAAAGGGAAATATATAGGAAGCTCTTCTATCTTCTATTCAATCCACTTCTGGCTTTGGATCAAAAAAACCTCAGCAAAATCTGCAACAATTAGGCTAAGGCCCCACGGGACGATCCGCAGCACTAAAGCACTGCAGGAAAAACCGTAGCTGAAACGCATCGCGGTTCTTCCCACAGCGTTTTAAACAGAAAGTTCACAGAGTACCGGTCTTCATCGCAAAGTGGGCATTGGATTCACATGAATCCCATCCACTTTGCAGTCACTGTAAAACACTGCCATGGGCAATTCGCAGTGTTTCCAGCCCATGGGGCCCGGCCTAAGGCCCCACGTTGTGGAAACGCAGCTTTTTTTTTTTCTTTGCAGATTTTATTGTGGTTTTTTTTGAGCCAAAGGGCCAGCAGTGGATTGAACAGAAGGGAGAAATATAAGATCTTGCTAATCATGTCTGATTCCTTTTTTAGCCAATCCTGGCTTTGGCTCAAAAAAACCAAAAACAAACAAAAAAAAAAAAAACGAAACAAAATCTGCAACAAAAAAAGAAAGCAGCGCTTCCTCAACATGCGGCCTCAGCCTAAAAGCTGCTTTCCCATCTCCCGTTCATTTCAATGGGATTTAAATAAAATGTAGTAAGCCATTGAGTTCAATGTTTTTTTTCGTATAACGCGCGACTTTTTGCAAAAAGACACGCGTTACAAAAAAAGCCATTGAACTTAATGGCTAACTACATTTTACACATGTATTTTTACATGTGTAAAATGGACAAAAAGCACGGAGTGTAACCGCGTGTGAAGGCACCCTTAGGCTTGTGGGAGGGGCTCAAAAGCCAGATTGAACCATCAAAAAACAAAAAATAATCAGATAAAGAAGAGAGAGAAGTCTCCGGTTTGTCAATTTGCCAGTTATGGCACATCCCTACAAGCCTGGTCCGAAACATCACTAAAGTTCAGTGTTCATGTTTGAGAACGAGGGTGAAAAAACAATGACAAACTGGAATGACACAAGACGTGCACAGAGACAAACCTCTGCATGGACGGATCCTCTGATTTGAAGAATGGCGTGTAGGGATCCATTCTGTACTGCAACTGAAATTGGATGTCAAAGCCCAAGCCTAGGGCAGCAAATCGGCCACACAAACAAACAAGACATTGGCCTACAAGCCAGAAATCCAGCTACAGGCGTTCCATGACCTCATACTACCACTCTCAAAGACCATCATGGTACATACCAAGATGGCAACATAGGCTGGAATGGAGGTCTGTCCTCTTGAGCAACGAGTCTGGCTTTGGTCTTCGAAGGTCTGTAGGTCGGTCTGGCATTGGCAAGACCATAAAGAGGCCATCCCAAAGGAACATTACACGGGTCGTATTCCTAGGATTATGTGTTGAGGTGGCGCGATGTACAGTAGCCAGATTATCCAAGTCTTCATTACAGGTACACTAACAGTTTGATGGGATGCTGATATGGCTGGTGACCCAGTGGAATGACCATTTCTCCCAGTAGCCATTATTTAATAGTACGCCTGGCATCATGTCGCCATGCTACTGTGAGCAGCCTGCGCGTGCTAATTGTTTTGCCGTGGTCTGCAGACATGTCTCCTGTCGAGAATATATCATTGGTCAGCAATTGCCAGGGGACCTGCCAGCAGTCAATCTTGATTCTTTATATGCCCACGTGTATCTAATGTGGCATAACATTCCTCAGACACCCATTAATAACCCTCATTGATAACATGCCAAGACATGACAGTGTACTTCTGGGCATGGCGTTCATACTCCATACTGAATTACGAGAGATACTTTGAATATTTTGTTTTGCATTTACATATCATTAACACGTCTCTCGATACTGTGATTTCCATAATGCCAAGACTTCCTTCCTTATCCTTCATATAAATTTTGTAAGTACATGGTTACACAAAAAAAAAACAACCTAAGAATGTAATACAAGTTTAGAAGACACATATTTTGAGCTTTCTTATGACTAGAAGGGTGATCACAATTATATAATGTAGTGAATTGATAATATCAGGTTTTAAAGGGCATCTGGCTGGACACGTTTTGTATGAGTAACATGTCATTCACATGTTATGAGGCACACGACAAGCGGTGAGTGTCCTTATTGCAAGCACAGGTTTTACATAGCAGATGAATTACTCACAAATGGCTACAATACATGATGCATACAGTAAAAATCTTAATGCATATGGATATTTTTATAGGTACAATAAAAAAAATAAATTGTTCAAGGAAGCCAATCATTGCTACAACAGCCTTTGTAGCCTTACATCTGTATAGTAAGAGTATAGGCACATGTTACTGCCCACTTGGTGAATAAATGCTAATTTACATATACAGTAACCTTCCAAGGGCCATAGGTTTTAAAACTGGATTGGGAATTTTTACATGATAAATGTCTAGTGTATCATACACTAATACAGGTTCACATTATGCTACAGTAACATGTACGCTTATTACTTTCTTCTGACGGAGGAATGGAAAAACTGACAACAGACCCTGAATGACCCATTGAGCATAGTGAGCTCCATCAGGTGCCCGTGTTTTTAAGCTAAAATTGTCAGATGAAAAAGTCAGGCTTTCAGCACTTTTTCATCTTGCATTTTCTGACTGGTCAATGCCAGTTTTCCACAGTGTGGTTTTAGGCTAAGACCCCATGTAGCAAAACACGGCTTTAAGAAAAAAAAAAAGCAGAATAGTAGTGTGTTTTATCCACGGTGTTTTTCTGTGGTTTTATTCTTCCCATATTAAATCTATAGGGGAAACGCTTTTGTTTTCTCAGGTAAAATTGACATGTTGCATTTTTGAAAAAGAAAAAAGTGCTTTCAAAAGTCTTTTTCTTCTGCAATATGTGCAGCCAGTGGCGTAACTAAAGTCTTGTGGGCCCGCTGCAATCTTTTATCCAGGGCCCCCTACCTCATCCCCACAGTGAATTCTTGATAGTGATGGTTACTGCTGATAAGGAGTTTAATCCACCTTAGTGTGGTTAGGGTAATCTGTGGGTCTCCTTGGTTTATGGGCCAGATGGAAGCTGCAATCTCAATACTGGTTGCAGTGCTTATGGGCCCTGGTACCACTGCACCCCCCACAAGTTACGCCTCTGTATGCAGCATCCCAGAGTGCTACTGCTTTAAGGGTTTGTCTATTGTGCCTCTAGGTTGTGTTGGTATGTCCTGTCCTTTATGTTCTATGTTTTATGTCCCTTGTACGTTTTGCAGCTTTCCTGTTGTGTGCCCCCAGTGTTTCAAACCTTTGCCTTGGTTCAGACTTGGCCAGCCACAGGCGGGGTATAGTAGACCTAGGTCTTTTGGGTGTTTTTTGAGCCTCTGTTCAGTGTAGTGCAGAGCATCCACACCTGGACTAGATCTCAATGGTCACCTACACAGCCTATAGAAGGATTATTACTTTCCCCAGGCGCATCTAGAGACAGTCCTGAGTCTGGACTACTGGACAGTTTGTGCCAGGAGTAGCAGGAAAGGACCCCAACATAAGGAATGTATTCGGGCCTAAGCTGAAGGTAACCAGGTCCCTGTCAGGACTCCCTGTAACACCACTATCCCCTTACTCTGTTCAACTGCAACCACTGTTTCCTGAGTTTTGTCTGCCTTACCATCAGGGCCCTTCCAAACACCATCACACTGGCTAAGAAAGGAGAGGTCACCTTTCCAACTGGAAGCACCTCTGGGGTAACTACTACCACCACCAGTGAGTGTTACAGTGTGTCCGGCCCAGGAGCTGGGTTGGAGTTCTTGGTTTAGTGTACTCGGCCTAGCAGGTGGCACATCATTCAGCACTACTACTCCCTTCCTCCGGTCTCCTCCATCTGGGTTGCAGAATATGTGGATGGGATTAGTCAGAATCTCATTCACTTTGCTGTTACTGTAAAAACCAGAATTTTTTTGTGCTGCAATTGCACTGCATGCAAAAAAAAAAAAAATGCGGCGTTTCCGCAAAGTGAGGTCTTAGCCTTAAAAAGGAACAACACAAAGAAAATTCAATTACAGGGTGAATGGTGGATTCTCTGTCCATCATGTAGCAATGATTTGACCCACAAGTCCTGCAGGTGGTTAGAACATAGTAGATTCTTCCTAGAGGGTCTTACACAGGGACCAGGGAGTCCATGCGCAATCTGGACAGGAGTGAGTGTGAAAAGTGAACCGTTGAACCGTTGACTACTCGGAGCACAGATTCGACTTCAGACCAGAAGAGAGTCAATTTAGGGCAGGACCACCATATATGTGAGAGGGTATTCGTATGTAAAAAAAATGTTTATGATGGGATGTAGTACACACCCTCATCCTTGCAGTTATCCTCTGACCCTTATTGTTTTCCATTTGTCACTGCATTCTGTAACTTCTATGTTATAAATAAAGAATTGATTAAAAAAAAAACAAAAAAAACTAGTAGATCAGTCTTGCATCAGATGTTGCATTAATTTTTTGCTACTCCTGTGTTTCTTTTCCATTTGATGTCCATGGCAGAGGTTGAGAGCATTGGACATCACCCACATAAAGGCTCCAAAAAACTAACATGGAGATGGTCAGAGGAAGGAACAAAGCAGTGGTAATGAGAACGTGACCGGCCTTCTTCCAGGAAAATATTAAAGGAAAGTCTAATCACTTTTATACAAGGTTTATTATGTTGTATGTACTCATATTAGTTGCACTAATTAATGTATCATACTGATCTTTGCTCTAGAATGCTCCCTAGCAAAAGCATTCAACAAGTATAGGCTGTGTCTGCGGATCCTACTGGATATAAAGTGTGCTAAACAAAGCAAGTTTGTAACTTATAAGGGAATGTGAAAATGGCAGACCATCAAGTTCTACTGAAAACAAAAAAAATATATATATATTTGTATCAAATCACACAGAGTTCCAACTAACTTGTTTTCCTCCTGAAATGCATTACCAATCGCCTGTATTTTTGCATGCAACCTGACCTGACAAGCATCATGATCGCTGGTTTGGATTAGTAATGCTCGCTCAAATTCTGCAATGAGTTGAAACAGGATAATGTCTGTATAGCCCACATTGGCAAGAGCTAAGGGAACATTTAAATAACATCACATAGGACTGTCGAGTGGACATATAAATGTATCCGGATAAAAGGTAGAAGTAGAGGTGATAAAGTTCATCTTCACCTTTGGAGCCACTTTAAGGCTGAGGCCCCACGTTGAGGGTATGGCTATAAAAGAGATGGGACATCTATAGGGAGAACTTATATTTCTCCCTTCTGCTCAATCCACTGGCTTTTTTTTTATTAAAAAAAAAACAAAAAAAAAAAAACACACAACACATCTGATCTGACGCAGCTCAGATTGTCAACTGGCACACGGGGCTGTGAAAAATTACAGTCTTGTGTACAGGCCCATAGAAAAGAATGGGTCAGTGTGCTCTGCATGAAATATACGGAAAGGGCACTGACCCACAGCAAGGTTATCTGCAAGAGGATTTGTCCATTAAAGCAAATTTATTCCCTGCCCTGTTGATAAGTAGTAAGCTGCAGATCGGTGCGGGTATGACCACTGGGACCCCCACCAATCACATGAACCTGGGTGTCTTGTACAGCACTAGGCTATCGCCACCTGTTCTGCTGTTCACACAAGCAGGTTTCGATGCAGTGTTGTCACCCATGTCACAATTAGATCCAGCAGGAAGGAGAAGGTGTTTTTTTGTTTTTTTAAAACTCCATTCTTGTCTTTATTTCAACAAACTGACTTTGTGGTTTCAGCCTAGAGATTGTATAAGAAAAATTTGCATACACAAGGATATACAGCATCATTTAGGAACAGGATAAACCACTCCAGGAACCACTTAGACTTTAAGTGGCCACACAATAAGAACTCCCATATACATCCATTAGAATTTTTCAAGGCGCCAGTAGAGAAAGAACTAAAAAATTTCAGAATAAAGTTTTCAGAATGCACAAATTTCTTTTACATAACTGTAGGTTTCCAACAGTCGCTTTAAGAACTAGCGTGCTTTGGAGGTCTGTATACTATGGCTTAGCACCCAGCTACCCAAGGCAAACCAGTATCACCAGGAAGAATTATTACCAGTTCTGATTGGCTGGCTTACAGCTATTTTCCTACAACATGCCTTGTAGAAAGGTGAGATGTATCAAACAACACCTTTAGGCTAAGGCCCCACGTAGCTAGCCGCAGCAAAAAAGTGCTGCAGGAAAAATCACAGCTGTGTGTATTTTTCTGCAAGGATGGATGGGATTCGCCCTGTTGTTTATGCCATGAGGGAACTCCGGCCTTAACTCCGGGTTGTCCAAGACCCTGTGTGCTTTGGATATTGATGACCTATAAACCAGACATGTTATCGATTATTGATCAGTGGGGGTCTATATTGAAAGGGTCACTTTTGATCATTTTAATACTTCTTCCAGTTCTACCTTTGTTTTAGGAGACTTAGGGAGCGTTCACACTACCGTCTGTGTCCGACAGGCAGTGTCCGCTCCTAGTGTCCGCTCAAAATCTGGCACGGACATTAGGAGCGGACACTAGCTGTGTCCGTGACACCTGTCATTTATTTAAATGGGCATCGGGTGCGTTCTTTTGCACTCCGTGCCCTTCCTTCACTGTCCGCATGTAAAGATGTCCGACTTTTCAAGTGGACAGAAAAACCCGACATGTAGGGTTTTTCTGTCCGCTTGAGAAGTCGGACATCTTTACATGCGGACAGGGAAGGAAGGGCACGGAGTGCAAAAGAACGCACCCGATGCCCATTTAAATAAATGACAGGTGTCACGAACACAGCTAGTGTCCGCTCCTAATGTCCGTGCCAGATTTTGAGCGGACACTAGGAGCGGACACTACCTATCGGACACAGACAGTAGTGTGAACGCCCCCTTA
Source organism: Leptodactylus fuscus (assembly GCF_031893055.1). Classification (NCBI taxonomy): domain Eukaryota; kingdom Metazoa; phylum Chordata; class Amphibia; order Anura; family Leptodactylidae; genus Leptodactylus; species Leptodactylus fuscus. Next base: position 57,709,316 of record NC_134269.1, read on the forward strand.
CTGTCTACTCTGTCAGATACACCGGTGCAAGTTTACATTCCAAACCAGTGACCATAAGACATGCACACAACACAGACACTTATCTCTAAGTCTAGAAACTTCTAGATGTTTGGGAGGAGGGAAGGTTTAAAGGCGAAAAAAGCAGAGAAAAATATGCAACAATTTCCGCAAAGTGGGGCTTAAGCCTAAAGGTTCAGTGTATGGTATAAAACTCAGTCTTTGATGTTTAGACAACTAATGGTTCCTATAATCTTTGAACTGTACGGTTGAGGTGCCAACATGCACGACATGGGCTCCCCATATATTCTCAATTATTAGCTTCTACATGTTTGTCTGTATTTGCTTACTTATCTTTTCTCTTGTTAGCAATCTTTTAAACTACTGTTATCTTTGTTATCATTATCCTTAGAGCCCACCATAAAATCAGATCCAACACCAGGACCCTGCACTGATCAGCTGATCCCAAATGCCGAAAGTTGTATATAGTACATCTTGTTGGAAGAAGATCTGCTCCTATTCAGGTTAATAGGAGCACAGTTACAGTTCCCTGGTGCCATTGCTACATCATATGGCTCTGACGTAAAGCCATTTCTACAGTCTGCTCTGAAGCAAACCAGGTATCATTATGCAGAAACCTAGATGTGCACAGTAAGGATGTCCTCGCTCAGATCTCTAGCTTTGAGGATCTGCCTCTTTCTCCAATTATCAAAGTTTCTTCCATTCACCTTTACAATGGATTCATACAAAGTTTGCCTGTTTAATGGTTTGACAAACTCTTTAGTCATTTAAAAGAATCTCCCCATGAAAGTGACTCGGGTTACTGTATCCTTACAGGTGAAGCGTCACTTTACTGTCGGCGTAAAAACATGAGCCCACGTATAGCACGGGTTGATCACAGTGGATTGTGTTGACACTCGATCAATAAATCACAATTTTATCTATATTTTGCTATCAGTAAAGCATTTTATAGTGGTATATAGTGGACTCCATAAACTGCTGAGGATACTGCTTGGGTCGTGAAGGAGTGGGATTGCCTAAACTCACCATTTTGATATTACAAAACGTCAGTAGAAATAAATACAAGTAAAGAACCAATTTCCTCTTCAGCAGGAAGAGCTGCAGGAGTAATTGAGCTTTGCCGTCATAACGCCTCAGGAAAGCAAGGCAACTTTCAGAGATGAAAATAAGGATATTGCATCAGACACAATAACAGCAGTTCTCATAAAACAATTTGGCTCCCATTCAAAGTACATAAGAAGGTAGAAGGTGTCCCCTGGCAGAGACCGCACCGAGCAAGTGAGACAGAAAATAAGTCGGCGTTCAGTGTAGCATCTCCATGGAGCATCTCCAGCAAATTTAACAGCGTCCCACCTTCATCCCTTCCCGTTCAACACACTGGAGAGGAAAGCACGATAAACATGTGACAGACTCATTGGAACGGATGGCTCTTCTTCCAGGACTTGTATGTTTGTATGCAGTCTGTCATATTATGCTGAAAATAACCTGATGTGGAAAGGATTCACATAGGTCGGATGGAGAGACCTCAGGACAACAAGATATTAATAGCTGATAACATAAATATCCCTTTATAGAAACGTGTCTTCCAGGACTTTGGATAAAGTGGAAACTTGTGAAAGAGGAAAAGGTGGCAGACTAGACAATGATCCAAACTCAATCCACCTCTACCCCCTACCCCACCCTCTTGCTTCTGTTGTTATCCAAAATGTCTTTTATTTAAGACAGTAGATGGCAAAAATTCTTGTTTGTATTACACCTCAACCTGACTAGACTTATTTAAACTGTAATAAGAAGATGTCACACTTTAGGACTGGACAAGTCTTAAGAACCAGGTAACCCATGAGTCATCTAGAAATTTGCAACTACTCCCCTTCCCCTTAAAGGGGCTCTATCATTGGGAAAAGTCATTTTTAGCTAAGCACATCCTTGCATAGCCTTTAGAAAGGCTATTTCACACATACCTTTTGTATGTAAATTGCCTCAGTAGATTTGGAATAAGTCAATTTTTATTCATATTTTAATTAGCTTCCACTGTGCACCCGGAAGTGTCTGTGTGCACTGTCTGCTCTATGTGTACGTACAGCAGAGAGGAGTCATCAGCACAGCAGCCTCTGCTATACATACACAGAGAACAGCAGAGAGGAGTGCACGGTGAGACTTCCGATGCACACGGAAGGCTAATTAGCATACAAATAAAAACGGACTTATTCAAAATCTACTGAGACAATTTACATACAAAAGGTAGGTGTGAAATAGCCTTTCTAAAGACTATGCAAGGATGTTCTTAGCTAAAAATGGCACTTCCCAATGATAGAGCCCCTTTAATTTCACAACTTGTACAGAGAGATAGTTCAAGAAAACTATGCACACATTTGTGCCTATAAAGGGTTATTTAATATGCAACATCTATTGAAAATTTGGCTCAAAATCCAAAACAAAAATTACAGTGTGAAACTACTAAGGCCCCACATTGTGGAAGTGCAGCCTTTTTGGCTGCTGTGAAAATGCAGCTGGAAGAAAATAAATAAAATAAATCCTACTAATATTATAAATGCAAAAGTTTGGATGTTTGTGTCTCAATCACGCAAAAACGGCTGAGCGGATTTGAATGAAATTCAGCACACAGATAGATTGTAATCTCGATTAAAATATAGGCTACTTTTTATTCCAGTAAATGACATGGCTTCACAACTGTTATGAATTTAAGTTCACATACTATATTAAACAGCTCTTAGCAGCAGCTTATCTCAGCCAGGGCTGTTACCTCTCTGTGTAAACACATGCTAATCCTCAGTGTTTATACAAATTTGCATATTATCTGATCTGCTCCAGTGTTGACAAAAGGACATGGGCAAACACCTTTAATCCAAATTGGCAGTTTGCCAATGCCGGGAAAAGGAAAATCTAATTTGCCACAAACAACAAGAGCTATGAAGGTAGCCAGAAGTCACACAGTTCTCCTCAAGCGGAGCTGAGGGGAATAATTGACTCCAACAACACACTCATTATATGGCGTCCCAGTGAGCTGCTGACCTGCTGGAACAAGCACAGGCACAGTGCAAGAAACAAGTTCAGTGGCAGGCCAGCTTGAGAGCTGCCAAAACGCTGCAGCATGCGGATCATCAGCGCCAACAACACGCTCATTATATGGCTTCCCAGCAAGCTGCTGAGATGCTGGAACAATCATGGGCACAGCACGAGATACGAGTTTAGCGGCACGCCAGCTTGACAGCTGTTGAAACGCCGGAGCAGGCGGGTCATCAACACCAACAATACGCTCATTATATGGCATCCCAGCGAGCTGCTGACATGCTGGAACAATCACAGGCACGGTGTGAGGAACAAATTCAGCAGCAGGACAGCTTGAGAGCTGCCGAAATGACGGAGCAGGCGAACCATCAACGGCAGCAATCTACTGAATATAGGCGGATCATCGATGCCAACAACCCACAGACAAAGTCGCGGGCAGAGGCTAGTGAATATATAAAGATTAAAAAAGTGAACATTACAATAAAAGCAGCACCAAATTTTGTTTAATCTAATCCACACTGCAGGGGAAAATTATATATATATATATATATATATATATATATATATATATATATATATTGGAATTGCAAGCCTTTTCCTTAAATATTTAATAGGGAAGTAAAAAAAAAAGCTCAGAGAAATTTAGTGGAAAAAGTGAATCACATTTGTGCTACATTTTTTTTTCAGAGCTGCAGTGCTGGGGTCCTGGGTTTAAATCCATCCAAACAAAACATTTGCAAGGAGTTTGTATACCCGTCCTGTGTTTGTGTGGGTTTCCTCCAAGTACACTGGTATCCTCCCACACTCCAAACATATACCTAGGGCCATTTTAACCATAGGTGCAATGGTTGCGGGGGCCCCCTCAGCTGTCCCAGATTTAGCGGGACAGTCTCACATTTCGGGTGCTGTTCCACTCATCCAGGTGGTAGGTAGTGTTGTCACCTTTATCTGTGTCTTTAGGACTCAGAGGTTGAATGCTATAGTGGAGCTCCATGCTCCCTCGGCTGATAATGTCCGCAGCAAAAAAGTGCAATGAGCACCAAGTGGCCGACTTTGCATTCCCGTGGACCCGCAAGCTCTGAATGTAGATTGGTGAGGTTTTTTTTTTTTTTTTTTAATGTAATATTGGTTTATGGGGCAAGGGAAATTAAGTTATAGAGGGGGTATTGGGGGGCCCACTTTCACAAAGTTTGCACCGGTCCCCCCCAATACATTAAAACGAACCTGGATATACCAATTGGGAACTTCGATTGTGAGCCCAATATGGGACAATGTTAGCAATAGCTGTAAAGTGCTGCAGAATATGATGGTGCTGTACAAGTGAGCAAAATAAATAAATATGCATCTCCCTTATTCAAAGTGAACAATGCATGCTGCGGGCAATAGAACATCATTGTATTTTTAACAAAACACACACCTTTCATGAAACCAAGGACCTGCTACTTCTCCAATTTCCAAGAACTTTGCTACATATGAAGGCACTCTAACAAACACAGAAAGTAATTTCTAGCAATGCACTTCATAAGAAAGCAGGAGGCAGTTGCGAGGAACTGGTTATAAAAAGCATGTGGGTTTTCAGAGAGGAACTAAAAGGTAAAGTAACTAAACTACTAACATAATAACAAGAAATGGACGGTCAGCAAGTAGTTATAGCTACTTTAAAAAGAATAAAAAATAGGAAGCAAACCAAAGTCAGTTATATTGTCTGCTTTTACAAATACAAGCCTAGATCCCTCTCATTTACGTTTTTTCCATCTGCAAAAGAGACAGAAATAAAATTCTATACATATTTTTAGGATTAAAAAAATAAATAAATCTTAACATAAAAAGAGTATTCAATGACAATATGAGTTACAATCGGTAAGTAAAATACTTCTAAATCATCACAGACTGGTTACCTGCCATTGCACAGATCTCACGCCTCTGAAAAGAATTCCTGCTAAACAAATACTGGACACAAATTGAAAGCAATAAGTAGACAATTCAGGTTCTTCCAGTGACAGCCAGCAAAGGGACTGAACGCTGTCCAGGTGTCCAACAAATAAGAACGCCACGCAAGATATCCACATCATCACTTCCTTGTCATGTTCCATTGGAAAAAACAAATGAAGCATTGTTATTATAGTTTTTTTATTTTTTTATCAACAAAGAAAGGCAAACATTATTTACTTAAGATGAAGTGAGCTCCATACAAAGGTTAGGAGAAACTTCTATTACTGTAACAGTACATATAGCATATAAAAGCAGAGAGTGAACACATCATGGGATTGTGCAGCATATTTATATAATATAAAGGAGAGAAAAAAAAAAAAACATATAATGTAGCCATCATGTACTGGCAAACAGTCTATAGAAATAGCTCTGTTAATTCAAGAACACAGATTTTCACATAGGTAACAGACAATTATATGTTAATGCAACACACAAACTAGGCCATTCATTGGGCCTATTCTGGAGCGGAGTGCGCGGCTGGATGCCGGTGGAGTGCACCGGCTTTCAGTTGCGGCTACCCGGCTTTTTTTTTTTTTTTTTCAATATAGATTGTGAGCCCCACACAGAGCTCACAATGTACATCATTTTTCCCTATCAGTATGTTTTTTGGAATATGGGATGGAAATCCATGCAAACACGGGGAGAACATACAAACTCCATGCAGATGGTTTTTTGCCCTTGGCGGGATTTGAGCACCAGGACTCCAGCGCTGCAAGACTGCAGTGTTAACCACTGAGCCACCGTGTGACCCCCACGGCTACCCGGCTTTTGATCTGGAACCTGAGGCCGCCCAGACTTACCCTTTTAGGCTAGGGCCACATGGTGACATATCACATGACTAAAATAGTTGCCCAACTTTATTTTTTTAGAGCGGTGATTTGCCTTTAAAAACACTGTCAAGTTGCATCCTACTTCCACTGAAGTAAAAAGTTGCATGAGACCAAAATCCAACTTGTTTGTAATTTCTGAGACGCCAGTGTCTCACGTTTCAGATAAGTTTCAGATAAAATGAAATTATCAAGAAACACATGTCTGCGTGAAATCCAAGTTTTACATTACAAAAAAATAAATAACCAAATCCCTTTCAGAAATATTCTACCACTGAGTAATTCCAGAAGATCTACTTCCTTTGTGAATATACCCTAAAAGGATCTTCCAGCTATTGTAAACCATGGTATATTACTAGGAAATGCCAGAACGTTGTTGCCTGAAAGTGGGAGTACTTAAAGGGGTTTTATCCAACTCCTTCTCTCTCCAGAATGTCTGCTTGATCTTTTTCTTACTCAAGACACTCAGACATAGAGATTGTCTTTACTATGAAATATTATTAGGATTACTAGAAATCTATAATAGTGCAAATGAAACAATATGCATAGTAAATGTATATTACATTAAACAGGTCTGGAGACTGACAACAAACTTGCAGTAACTTCTTTGTATGTCGTCATTTCTGTATGTAAACACACTGTTCACACGAGTCTTTAGCAGCATACTGCAAATAGCAGAAGATAACAGCTCTGAGAGCAAGTGTAATCCAGAGAACTCAGCCCCCCTACCCTCCAGAGAGCAGCGAGTCCAGTCATCCATCCTAGAATTCTAGATAAGAAGAGATACAGGCCCGGGATGCTTGACAATGTTGTATAAAGAATGGGGGGGAAATAATCTGACATGGCAGGTAAATGAAGCAGCATCGCTAAAGCAATGTATTTAGGAAGCTCTTGATGTTACAGAACAAGGCAGTTTAGATAGGATCCTTTAGATGAGAATACCCTTTGGAAGATCCTCCATTATAGTATGTGGCTGGTAGTATTGTTCTACAGGAAATTGCAATACAGCGGAATACTCCTGTAGTAGGTGGAGGGGAGCAATGCCATGCAGGAGTGCAGGAGAAAGTATAGAGAAGTGGGTCCTCTTCTTAGGATCAATCAGAGTCCCAAAGGTCAGACCCCTGGCGTATCCTATATCATGGAAATGTCTCTTTAGCTTCCTGTCCAGGATATATGAAGCTTCTATAGTACCATTTAACAGCCTCCCAATGCTACACAGTAATATGTGGGGATACTCCAACCAATCAGGAACCGTGCAAAGACTGTACTGAAGCAAATACTGACACAATCACAAACACTCAATATTTTAGTTCTGTCTTCTACTTAGGAGGAAGGAAGGGGGTGATATGTGGTGACTAAATGACTCACCATAATGTATTATTATGACTTGCACTGATGTGATAATACACCAATTTGGAAAGCATATAGCATGCACTAGCTGCCACTTGTTTTATTCCAATGCTCTAGTTGTCACTTACTGTATTACAAATAGTGTCACCGTCACCTAGCACCCTCACTGGCAATGGTTAATCATTAATACTAAAACCTTTTATATGTCCCATGAAAATTACTTTTCTCTTGCACTTCAGCAAAATTTTTCAGTAGACTAAGCTGTAGATAGAATGCAGCATATGAAACAGCACCAGAGCTCAAGTAAAACTCAGCAACTGAACTATGCTCAATATGCTTTTTTCGCTTTGTGTTTTTCTGTAAAAACACACACACACGCACACACGTACACATTCTGTTCAAAGATCAATAGACTGTATGAATCCCCCACCAATATAGCAGGTTATTTTTTCTCTCTTTAGGCTGGTCTTACACGACCGTAGTTTAAGTCCGCAAATGGTTCGAAATTGAGGGTTTTCAATTGCGGACCATTTGCGGACACATTATAGTCAATGCGGCCTCGTACACCACCGGATATTTTATCCGTGGTGTGCCGGGCCGCAACCGAGGTCCGCAGTTTTTGGAACATGTCCGCAATGGCCGCAATTCACGGCACTGCACGGACTCGCCCATAGAACTCTATGGGGGAGTGCGGCAACTCACGGACATCCGCGGAGTGTAAGTTGATGATCAGCAACTAGTGTTGCTGATCAGCAACTTGTGGACCGCAAATGCATTACGGTCGTGTAAGACCAGCCTAAGTGCCACTCTAGATCTTGAACACATAATGTATGGTATAATGGAAGTGATCAGTAGATTATACTGTATTGTAAAATATTGCACACCATTATCCCTAGCAGGGCATGGGAATCTGCTTGGGGACCCCCTGAATGGAAACCTAATCCGCATAAAAAAGCATTTACCTTAGGAAACCTGCAAACCACATAGACTATAATGAGGTTCGTGTGGTTTCCGCAAGAAAAATGTGGAGAGAAAATTGCTGCTTGCAGGACATTTCTCTCCGCATTATTCATGTGGAGAGGGGAACGGAATGGCCCGAATACAGATGTGAACTGGGCCTGAAAGGCACAGGTTCATTTAAACTCCTTGCTGTCATGTTAACCCATCAGCACCCCACAAATACAACACTGAACTGCTGATAGACTTCTAGAATCAGGGCAGGTTCACATCTGCGCCCCGGTCTCTGCTTTCAGTTTTCTGTCTGCTGCCGACAGGAGACGGGAACCCAGCAGACAGTGTCCGCCCGTGAGCGTTTTGTGGTCTCCGCGATTAAATGTTGTTGTTATTTTTATTTTTATTTTTTTAACCGGACACAAAGTCCTGCATATCTGACTTTGTGTCCAGTTAAAAAAAAAAAAAAAAAAAAAAAAAAAAAAAAGAGGTTTTGCTGCGGAGATCACAGGCAGACATTTTGAAAATCCATTCAAATGAATGGGTTTGAAAGGTGACTGCCGATTTCAGTCTCCTGTCTAGTTTCTCGGGCAGAAGACGGAAACCTAAAAGCGGAGACCGGGGCGCAGATGTGAACCTGCTCTCAGTCACTCCCTCTCTAAAACCACTAAGACGTCTAAAGGGTTACACAGACAGCCACAGTGCTGGTTACAACTGCTGGTGCAGGTACAGTTCCTGTGTCCTCTCCATGACCATTCTGTATTAGTATGACAGTTCTCATAAACCACAACATATAATGGCACACAGTGCGTAAGACAGACCACTTTAATAAAGTGTATCTACAAGATGCTCAGACTAATGTGTGATTGTACTTTTTTTTTATAAAATGGCAACAAAGTCAATTTAAACAAAGCAATGAATATAAGAGAAAAATAAATATTCACATGATGTGACCTGAAGGAAGTGCGTGACATCCCTCCCCGAGATCCATGTTCATCCTTGGACACTAATCATTTCAAGTACGTCTTAGCACAGATAAAGCGCAGTGACAGATGCAGTACAGATAAAGGCTGCAACAGGTGGAGTTACCACAATGGAGCTCCAAAAATCAGACTCCAGACTGTGGCCCTTTCCCATTGCGCACGGGGACTTCCACTTACAGTGACGTTCTTACATTCAATAATACAAAGGAGAGGTTAAAAAGGGAATAAAACTTGTTCCTAATCCTATTGTTTATCTTTATACAAATGTCTCCCGTCCATCCATACGGCTGACTCATGCACACTGAATACAGATCATCTTCCAACACCAGCGCTTTATCAGCTCCCCACAACATTAAAAAGTAATAAAGGCTATCACCGGATCTGGTAGTAAAACTACTGTAATCTGACCAATGTACTTCAATGAGACAAGCCAAGCCAAGCCAGAAATGACAGGGATCAGTTTACATAATTGGCGACAGGTCGCTGAACTTTACAGCGCCGATAAGATCTCATGTGCAGTCTCAAACTATAGCTGGAAAGCGTGAAAAACCAGAGAAACAACAATATAAAAAAAAAATATGAAAAGAATGAGTTAAAGTACACAAGCACTGCAGATCAGTGCAGGACAACTTCCTACTGAAAGAATGGCTTCGCTAGAAATTTGTTTTTTGTGTGTCAACTAGTTTAGAATTAACTCAGGTTATTTCAGCAGAGAAAGGAGTGGGGAGGTGTGGGGGGGGGGCTGCAAACTAAATTTCAATCTTTCCAAAGACGCTTGGCATATAAAAACAGAGAAAAATACAGAATGCAGAATGTTTTAGCTGCTGTTGACCATAACCATAAAGCTAGGTTCTCAATGCATAGTTCTAGTCTGTTCTGATCCGTCACGGGATCAGAACAATGAACTGTAAAACTAATACAATTACAGTTTCAGATCCCCCCTCAGTCAGACATACTGTAGCTAGTATCCATCAGCAACAAATCTGACACAGTATTGTGGCTTCTGTTTATAGAGAAAGCCATAAGGTTGATGAGAACAGAGTCTTACAAATATGGGTTTCTTCAGTGAAAGTTTTTTGATTTCCTTCACCTCTGTGCTACACCATCAGCACAAAAGACACTTACTGGGGGGCAACACAGTGGCTCAGTGGTTAGCATTGCAGCGCTGGAGCCGATGGTTCGAATCCCATCAGGAACATCATCTGCAAGGAGTTTGTATGTTCTCCCCGTGTTTGCCTGGATTTCCTCCCATTCTAAAAAAAGACATACTGATAGGAAAAAAATGACCATTGGTATCCCTATGTCACAATTTACATTATAAAAAAAAAAAAAAAAAAAAACACTTACTGCACTTTCCGGAAGGTAAGTCAACACACATTTAGGCTAAGGCCCCACGTTGCGGAAACGTAAACTTTTTTTGTTGCAGTGTTTTGAGCCAAAGCCAAGAATGTCTACTACAAATAGAATGGGAAATCTAAAAGAAAGCAATTATAGTTCTACTTTCTGCTTAATGTACTCCTGGCTTTGGCTAAAAAAAAACCCACAGCAAAATCTGCGTTTCTGCAATGTAGGTCCTCAGCCTTAGGGCTCTCTGCGGCGAAACCGTTTTTTTTAAACCGGACACAGAGCAGGACATGCAATACTCTGTGTCCGCTTTTAAAAAACGGTTTTGCTGCGGAGAGCACTGGCGCTCACGGCTGGACTCGGCATGACAGGTTTGAGAACGGAGTGCCGAACGCTGGTGTGAACCCAGCGTTAGGCTATGTCCACAACTGTCTCAGATGCAGAGTACATCTAAAATTTTTGGACAAAAAAAAAAAAAAAAAAAAAAGTTCAACAACCAAAACTTTTTCATCTGACCACGTCATGGAGAAAGCAAGGGCTAACTGATGGACCCTGTTATAGACAATGGGGTCCCTGGGGATCCATTTTTATTGATTAATCTGTTCTTACGTCCCTACATCATGCCAGAAAATCAAAATAAGCAATGCACATATGAATGTTAAACTACGTCATCCTTCGGAGGCCATGTATCACATTTTCAGCAGACATTCTACTGAAAATCCTTTAAACATTACTTTTTTTCTGCTCTTCATAAACAACCGAGATGTGCTGTATTAGTCTTTGGAATTGGATCCTAAGCCTTCACTTAAACAATACATTTCAATTGTTTACTAGACTATGCACATACAAACCCACATATTGTAAATGCCAGGAATCGAAACATCTACAGACCGTGACATTTTGCTTGCAGCAGTCTGGAAGGATAAGGAGGAGACTGCTGAAAGACTACAATCCTCGGCTCTGAACTGTTTTCCCAGAAACTAATTATGTCTCTTCTTTCTGACCAAGCTGGATTTTCCAGAAAGAAGGAATTCCAGGATTTGACAACTTGGCCCGAACGAAAAGGCTAATGGTTTTTGTCTGATCGCTAAAAATAATTAATACAATTTAATATCATCCTCATTTTGTAACTTCAGATACTGACAGCCATATTTACAAAGGGGTATGACTAAGGGGTTACTTTCACACCTCTATCTTTTTTTCTGTTCCATTACAGAAGCCTAACAGATCCCATTAACTATATGATTTGTTACAATCATAGACCATCATATATAATCATATACCATTACAATGTCTGTCATAATAGCGCAGCACGCATGATTTTGGACAATCTCTGATACAGATGTGAACCTAGCCTAAACAGTCAATATCTGTTACTAAGAAAATTTACCTGTATGCAAGGCTATAGATGTAATGACTACAGATCAGCGAGTAGTACTCAATCGAGTAGGTATTCGATTGAATACTACGGTATTCGAATGGAAAAGTTCGATGCAGAACTAGCATTGATTGGCCGAATGCTATACAGTCGGCCAATCAACGCTGGTTCTTCTCCTACCTTTAGAAGTCTTCTCCGTGCAGCGTCCCCGCGGCATCTTCCGGCTCTGAATTCACTCTGCCAGGCATCGGGCCTGGACAGAGCTGACTGCGCATGTCCGTTTGTAGTGTGGGTATGCGCAATCGGCTCTGCCCAGGCCCGATGCCTGGCAGAGTGAATTCAGAGCTGGAAGATGCCGCGGGGACGCTGCAAGGAGAAGACTGTTCGGAGGATCCAGCCCAACCCTCACTCATGGACTTGGTAAGTATAATTTGATCGAATGGTGCCTACCCCTGAAACAAGCATTTTCCCCCCATAGACTATAATAGGGTTCGATATTCGATTCGAGTAGTAGAATATTGAGGGGCTACTCGAAATGAATCTCGAACATTTTACTGTTCGCTCATCTCTAGTAATGACCCAATTCAGATCTTCTAATTTATGAGCTAGGACACCTCGATAGAGTAATTGAGGATATCACAATTCAGACACAGACACACACACACACACACACACACACACACACACACACACAACACTACTAATACATTGGTTTGTAGTCCATATGGTGAATAGCATGTTCTGCTTCTCTAATAGTAGAAGGCAATATTATTGCACATCAAGACAACACACCTGCTATTTGGAGTATTCCAACAATACCATGACTACTAAGGCCCGTTTCACATCTGTGTTCGGGTTTCCGTTCGGGAAGTCCGCTTGAGGACCCCCCCCGAGTAGAAACTTAATCTACATAAAAAAGCGGTTACCTAAGGAAAACCGTGGACCCCACAGACTATAATGGAGTCCGCGTGTTTTCTGCAAAAAAAATGCAAAGAGTAAAGTGCTGCTTTCAGGACTTTTCTCTCCACATATTCAAGTGGATAGCAGAACGGAATGACCCGAATGTAGATGTGAACTGGGACTAAGGCCTTGTTCATGTTTGTATTCACAATGATCTGGTCAGTGGTCCCCTTAGGGTCACGTCTTAAAGCAAGAATAAGAAAACATGCATTGCCACTAAGGCTATAAATTGTAGAGAATCCTCGATAGATCCTTTTTAAGTCTATGTAGCCCAACAAATTAGAATTTAGGGAACAAGAGTCTGATGGTGCAGAGTTTCCCTCTTTGCATAGAGCGGTGATCACAAAAGTCTGCCTGTAGTCCATTCAACTCTATGGACTTGCCAAAGATAGCTGAATATTTATGATGATCACCACTTCTTTCAAGAAGGGGAACTCAATGCACTTGTGATGGGGGGGGGGGGGTTCAATCACAGTGATCAGATCCTTATTCCCTATACTTTGGCTTTGATTATAGTACAACCCCTTTTAGTCTTCAAGTTATTGTGCAATTCTACGCCTACTGAGAAAATGTCAAGGATATTCCGTCCAATGTACCAAGGCTTTTTCATTCTAACTATAGAATCCGATCAAAAGATAACCTAACAGTTTTTTTTACATGATGTTCCACATTAAAAACAACCAGAACAAAGTTTTCAAACATGGAATCAAAAACATACAATTTGCATAAAAACTGAAGCAATTTGTACCATAAGTGGTCTGCCATCTTTTCTCACCTGTCTTCTCCATCCACTCCTAAGAACAGCAGCCCTGTAAACCGTGACAGAGGGGTCACATGATATGAAGACTACAATCCAAGGGTAAGCAAAGAAGAGGGCAGGAGGCGAACTGGTCCAAGTCAATTCCTTTTATTAAACATACAACGCGTTTTGGGTTAAACACCCTTTTTCAAGTGTGTACACAAGGCAGGGTTAGGGCTCATTCACATCTGAGCCCGGTGTCCGTTCTGCAGGTTTCCATTTCCTGCACAAAACAGAGCAGGAGACGGAAACCTGCAGGATTCTTTCATATCCATTCATTTGAAATCCGGTCTGACAGCTTTCCGTCTTGTGCATGCAGAAGACGGAAAGCTCAGAACGGACTCCGGGCGCCAGTGTGAACCTAGCATTAGTTGGGCACATGTCTATAAAGTAATGTAGCTACTGCAGAGAAAAAGACAAGATTTCCAGAATGCTGGCAACTATATAAATACATACTATATGCACCAACATAAGAAACAATAAATTCTCACATATAGACATGACAAAACCTTTGAACACAAAATAGGACAACTCCTTTTCACAAGTCCGTTTCTGAAGATGAATGAATTACTCATACACTTTGAATAAAAATGCATCCAGCACGACCGCCAATGGAGATAAAAACATTTCTTCTTTATTGTAACACATCTTCTAAAAGCACTTGACACTTACCAAAAATCCTAGTCTGACACTCACAAGGATTTTTTGTACGTGTCAAGTGCTTTTAGAAGATATGCTACAATAAAGAAGAAATTTTTTTATCTCCAATGGTGGTCGTGCTGGATGCGTTTTTATTCAAAGTGTATGATTATCTTCATCCTGAACCGGAAGATTGTGATATCCGTGCATAGCCGAGGAGTATACAGCAATGGAGAAATCCGTTTGAAAATTCAAGTTCAAGTTCACCTGGAAGTGGCTGAATATTTTTTCCATTTTCCCCCTCCCTTTTTTCCTATTATCCAGAATGAATTTCTCAGGTGTCCAAAGATTCTACCTATGTTGATAGCGGCAATATTGATCTGCAAGACAATATCACTTGTAACAGTACAAGCTTTATTGAATGAATGAACGATACAATTGATAATCTTCAGTAAGTAAAGCAAGTTGGAAAAAAAAAAGAAAGTCAAATAAATTAAATCTTCACCTAACAACAACCCCATGTATGTCAAATCCACGTGGCTTATAGGATGAGACTCTTGAACAGATAAATCATTCCAGCAGAGAACATTTGTGCTGCTTAATCGTCTCTTATCCCTTTCTCTGCTTCAATACTTTGTACACAATCACAGAGACTTTAAATATGTACCAGCAGATAGAAACGTATTCACAAATCGCCACTGTACTTCATCCTCAATCTACTGAGGGCTAACGCACCCCCGTCAACCCGGATCAATTCAAGACTGACCTTACTGTAAATAAGAAGGATCTATAATGAGACATAATGCACTTTGTAGTAAGCATTCTTATACCATCTTAACAGTCACAAAATATTAGGACATGTAGACTTAAAACTCTATAATATATATGTTTTGCTGCTAAATTAATATCAGTGAGGGTCTGCCACACAGCACTCCCACCGATCAGCTGCTCGCTGCATCTAATACACAGGGAATGGAGCAGGAAGCAGACAGCTCTGTTATCTGTGTAGTGGTCAGTCCAGGTAACCGTAGGGCAGCTGCCATTCATCTTAATAGGAACTAAGCTGCAGTGACTCAGCTCTACCACTACAAAGAGAACATAGCTGGCCGCTTCCTGCTCTATTCTCTGTGCATCAGCTTCAGAGCATAGAGGATTCATAGGGGTGGCCACATCTCAGACCCCCACCTATCTGATATTGTTGACCTATCCTTAAGAGGAGTCATCGGTATTGTTATCTTTTTAAACCCAAGTTTGTATTTCTGTCTGGATTGAATATGCAGATGTGGAGGCACAACAATCAAAGGACACCATCACCAAGTCACATGTCTGTGTCTGAATGTCATTGCTGGAAAGCAGGACGGCATTGTAGTGAGTGTAGCCATACACATTATTCAAAGGAAGCATATTGTTTAATATACCCTTTTTTAACTAAACACATAGTGGAATAGCTTTTTTTAGCCTTTTCTTGCTCCCAGTCATTTTTGAATTGTTTAGTTTTTTTTGGGTTATGCTATTGAAGCTCATGGAGCACAGGTGGCGTTCCCTCGTACTCCGAGCACAGCAGCATCATACCCTGTATGCTGATTCCTGTCTCTCTTTTATGCCCTTAAAATGAGAGTTCCTTGTCATCCTCTTCGTTGCTTCAGCAGCAGCAAGTGTCTCAACGTGCGTACTGCGCGGGTGCAGTACGCCGGTGTAGTTCTAAGCAGCTCAGAACTCCTTAGAATTAGCCTGCGCACTACGCTCTGAGACACTTGTTGCTGCTGCTGCAGCAGCGAGGAGGATGATAAGGAGCTTTCATTTTCATAGAGAGGGGAGAAAAAAGGGTATATTGTATGACAGACTCCCTATAATTTGGAGAATGTTATATGTCAGTCAATTTTCCAAAATAGTGATTGTTAAAGCACAATCCAAAATTGACAAATGACAACAAACAGAGATGGACAAATCAAATTATACAGTATTAATTTGCCACTTCAAAAGAAAAAAAACAACTCTGATTTTCATCATAATCGTGAAATTGATTTTACACCCTGAAGTCTAATAGATTCCATGTAGGTTTTCTCCTGCTGAAGCGTATGCCCAGCAGTTTCTTCACTGTGGTTAAGACAGGAAAGCCTGCATGCAATATACAGTATGTAAAATTTCTCACCGTACCAGCTCAGTAATGCAAGAAGGTCAAGATTGAAATCAAGAAAAAAAAATATATATATATATGTGCGTGTGTGCAGGTCTCCTGTGTACACAGCATGCAGCCAGCACAGTAGCATATAAAGGGATAAGAGCCTCCGTGTGCTGCTGTCACTTACACATTTGCGTGCTGTACTGTATATGCAGGCCTATTCTTCACTAAAAGCAACGATTGTGGAAATGTTGCAGAAATAAGCGGCACCGTCATGTCACTCACTTAACAAAACTTTGTATTCAAGACACATGATACACATTTATACTTATCGGTTTTCTTTCTCTCGCAATCTAACAATTTACCATTTACAAATACTCTGAATTACTTATAGAAATACACTTTACCGAAACAGGGCTCTGCAAAAATGCCTTTGCGTGTATCACGCCACCTAAAAATCAATTGATGCTGTGTTTGCAGTATGAAGGGTTACAGATAGCAGCAAAGGGAAAAAAAAAAATCTTCTAATTCATTAAAATTATTGAATTCATAAGTAAATATGTAACGGACTATGCATGCAATTCATAAGCTATAATTCATTTTCATTTGAAGCTGCAGTCGGAGTCAGTAAACTTTTTTCTGACTTTACTCAAAAGTGAAGAGAATGGGCGACAGACATGCGCCGTCGGCACTTTTTGAATAAGAGAAGAAGAACGCAAGAGAAGACGCATGAGGCAGAGAAGAAGACAGAGTTTTCAAGTAGCACTGGGAACACCCCAGTGCTGCGAGAAACTCATTTGCATAAGGAAGAAAGAAGATATTTCTAAGGAACGGCGGCGCGGCTCAGAATAATAAAAGTGAGAGAAGAATAGCCTTTCTTAAAGGGAGTCTATCATTGGTGTCAGTGTTCTTGAGATAAAGACGTGCCTGAATAGCCTTTAAAAAGGCTTTTCTACTAATACCTTCTCTTTTTTTCGATTCTCCCTGCCGTTCCGTTGTAATCCTGGTTAACTTTATGCAAATGAGTCCACCAAGCACCCTGGGCGTTCCCCTAGCTCAGCATGCCGAGATTTAAGCTTCCAGAGCAAGATTGGAGAAAAGAGGGCGACACAGTATGCGGGGAGGAGGAGGCAGAATGAAAGGTATGATGCAGGAGGCTCGGAGGCCTTGGGGAACGCCTAGGGTGCTTCCGTAGGGTCATTTGTATAAACTAATTAACCGAATTACAAAGGAATGGTGGTGACAATCTAAAAGGAAAATGTAGTAGTAGAATAGTTTTTCTAAAGGCTATTCAGGCATGTCTTTATCTCAAAACTACTGACACCAATGATAGGAATAGCCTTAAAGGGAACCAATGTGTATTTAAACTTCTAGACATGCGCCGTCAAGCCTCAGGCAGAGCTGACTGCGCATGCCCGAGGCAATTTTCTTGTGGCCACTTACACAGTAAGCTGGGAAATGAAAATAGCCCCGGGCATGCGCTATCGGCTCTGCCCGAGGCCCGATGGCAGAGCCGACTGTGCATGCCTAGAAGTTTGAAGCCAGCGCCGTAAGAAGACACAGGAAGAGGCCGTTCCAGGCGAAGATAGAGGCGACGCTGGAGATTTCTCTCGCACCAGTGCTGCAAGAGAACTCATTTGCATACAGAAGAAAAAAAACGGGATTTCTACGGCGGGATGAAGAAGACATCTAAAGGTAGGAGAAGAATAGCCTTTTCTTAAGGTTATTCCTATGTGTTACGAAGAAAAAAAAATTGCATTTTAATGATTGAATCCCTTTAATACATTACAGCCAAAAGCAGCCGCAGTGGCAGCACAGCCAGCCTGATCCCAGTGTTTTGTTTTTAATACTTTATAACTTTACCATCATATCATGATACAGTATACAGTTTATCAATATGCATAATTATCCACCAACACATGGTGTTAAGTGCACTACTCTATCAAATTACATCCTTTACTTCAATAAAGACTTTATTATTATAAAGAGAGACAAACAAGTTATACACTACTTCTAAGCTACATCTAGTAGCTACCACCAGGCCAAGTGCTGTATGTAACCCACATAAACACATTTTCGTGATGTACCAAGGATGAACAGCGGCCACGCATACACTCAGTGCTCGTATCTACCAAAAGCATCTTCAATAAGGTTTACAAAACAAAATCTCAATCAAATATTTATACAGTAGACTAAGTCATCACGATATTTACTTAAGCCTTTGCACACATTTCCAGGAGGAAGACAATGATGGAAAGTAGCACTTCATAAGAGCCTCAGTCCTGCAGATCTGCAAAGCCAGCTGTGACATAAATCCCAGGGCTGAGCACAGTACATGCTGCGGCCTCACTCATGTCACAGAAGAGATTGGGCAGGTGAGACAGGAGCTAACTATAGAACATAGTGACTCAGAGATCCAAAGACCATGTTGCAAAGAGTCATCAGCACCCAGGGCTATACAGGAACAAGGAAATCCCTCTTCATACATTAGCATTAAATATTTATCATCTGCCAGGTGGATATGGGAATTCCCAGCATCACACTCCAGTCTCTGTAGTATCCTATAGGCTATAAAAAGATACATCGTAAAAATAGGTTCTCTATAAGTAAAATAAAGTATCTAACTTTGGAGAAAACTTTATAGGATAAGTTGTCGTGTATATATGTACATGGCCATTATAGGACTGGTTTTCTGCATTTTTAGTTTTTCCTCTTTGCACGCTCCATAGACAATTAATTCTCAGTTTTTCTTAAGCGGGAGGGCGAAGACAAAATACAAAGGAAATTTTGTTTCCCTTCTCTGTAACTCATGTAACAGAGACATTATAGTAGTTTGTTTTTACCCTCCAGCTTAGGGAAAACTGGAGGGCAGCAGTACTGAGAGGAATATAGCACATGAGGGTAAGGTCCAAAAAAATTTTTTTAAAAAATTATATATATATATATATATATATATAAATATATATTCCAGACTGAATATATTGAATATATCTTAGTCATAGCATCTAAGAGACTGCAATGTAGGTTTCGAAACGCGTAGGCCGTTTTTGTCTTCTCATCCTGGATCCATGTTGTAGGATATTTTATCTGTTATGAAGTAAAAGTTATATTTTATTATCAACAAATTTGGGCATGCTGAATGTTTTAATCAATGTTTTCAAGTTTACAGAAGTACCAGATTACAGATCACCATAGTATTCTATTGGGGGGGGGGGGGGAGAGAGAGATAGGAAAGCTAGTAGAGGGATGAGGAGAACAGAGACTACTGGACAGCATGGTGGCTCAGTGGTTAGTAGCATTGTAGCGCTGGAGTCCTAGTTTCAGTTCGAATAGAATGATGTAGCTTTCCCCTAGATATATTCCTATAGATAGATCCCAATAGATGTATCTACAGATACAAGAAAGCAAACAAAATCTTACCAGCAGATAAAAATCTCCTGGAGCCCTAGGCTCGAATCCAGCCAAGGACAACATTTGTAAGGAGTTTCTACATTCTCCCAGATATAGGGAATTTAGATTGTGAGCCCTATGACAGTGTAGACCAGGGGTGCTCACACTTTGTCAGCATGTGAGCTACTTTATTATATGACCAAGTCGAAAGATCTACCCACTTCTTGTGGGCGGGGCCGGGGAGGGCCTGTGGAGGGAGCGGGGCAGACCTGTGGGCGGGGCATGTCGGCAGGGCCGGGCGGAGCGTGAGAGCAGGAGACAGCGGCGTTCTGTGGCCGCCCAGGTATCCATGCTGTCTGCTTGTTCACAGCACAGGCTGAGAGTTATCTCTGGACACTGGCAGGCTGGGGCTGCGGCTTCCCCGCCTTTCAGTGTCCATAGAGGACTCTCAGCCTGCACTGTGAACAAGCAGACACCGGGGATCCCTGGCTGCATCCCACGATCGACCCATACGTCCATTGCGATTGACCGGTAGATCGCGATCGACGTATTGGGCACCCCTGGTGTAGACAATATCTGTAATGTGCTGTGGAATATGATGGCGCTATACAAGTAAACAAACTAACTAAACCGCTCTCTGTCTTGAAAGACAAGGAAATCATTTAGCAGAGAATCACAATTGACAAAAGGTTGACACCTCTGTCCATTACTCTGGTTCATATTGGGGTCCTTCTGGTGTCCATTGTATTTAAACTGAAAGCACCATGATGAAACCACGGTTTGTGGAGGATTTTTTCGCCCGCTCATTTCAGGCAAATAATGCAATGGAGTCTCCGACACAAACATGAACATAGCCTTAGGAAGATGGGGAAGGAATGTAAATAGTCTGGTAATTCGAGAAATAAGCATTTATCGCTGCTTACATATTTCTAAGTGTCTTATATTTGCCTGCACTATTGATTTTTCCAAAGTATCAGATTGCTGAGAGTCCACTAGTGGTCTCCAACGGCCCTATAGAATTGAATAGAGAACCAATCATGCGAATATATGGGGTGGTTCTTTCACAGGGTGAATGCGGGAATACTTTCAGTCGGACACATCCTCTATTCTGTGTACATCAGATAGGTGTATGTAAAAGATGGACAACCCCCAATAAGAGGTTAAATGGCCACCAGCTTTCTTTCAACAAACTTTAGCTAAATCAATAGCGCAGGCAATTAAAAGACACATTGGCACCTCTGGTGCCTTGCTCAGGTCCTGGGTTGCTATAACAGCATATTGGCTCTTCTGAATATCGCATTGGGGAGCTGATAAAGATAGCCACAACAGTAAGCAACCTCTTACAGGTCGGCTTTGCTATTGACTGCAGCATCTAAGAAGTTCGCTCCTATCATAGGTTTTACAGCTGAAACACGCTGCTTGTGTTTGTTTGAATAGGGGCAATCACTAAATACTCTGACATTGCCAGGTTAAGTTCACATCTCCATTGGAGGCTCTGTCGCAGTGTTTGGTGAAAATTCGTGGAGGAAAAAAAAAAACTCTAGAACAACTGAGAAACAGCGCTGTGAACCCATGGTCCGACCGCCGTGTAGGGTTAAACCAATTTGTATATGTGAATGGTAACACTCAGTTCTCAATAATTTATACATCTCTACGAGAAGTAACAGAAAACCTGCACAACACAGAGTTTGAAGAGAAGATGCTCCACAAGCCTTCTTTCATAGGGAATGTAGCCATTTACTAAAACAACCATGTAAAAAGGGGTGACAGATCCTTCTTCAAGATACAGCTGTCAGAGGTCACTGGTTACAAATACAGATGAAGCAAAGATTATATCTATGAATCACACGCAAAGTCACGGGTCTTCTTTTTTTAACAGAGATCTCTTTGAAGCCTGAAATTGATTCAGTGTCAATGTGTGCAAACTGCTGCAATGGACTCTGCTCTATATGGATAGAATACATTGAATAACCAATAGGGTAAATCCTTTCCATTTCATCTTAAAGAACCTACTGCTTTAGGCAAACCAATGGGTGATATTGCCTCGGGTCAAGAATATAACCACTATATTTTCCTCCTGATATTTTGGAGCCATTTAAGGCTTCAACTAGTCACAACTATGAACAAGACCAAAAGATTATACTGAGAAATTCATGAATAATAACATTAAAGTTCAGGACCATGAAAGATAATTTACAAGGAATGGCAAATATAAGAAAAGTGCTTTCCAGGAATTCGTTTCGGGAGTTACTTTTTCACTCTGTAGAGTCATCCAGCTGGCATAGACTCGTATATTAGAAATTGCACCCTAGGAAAATGCTCCTCCATGAGAAAGAAGGAAATCTTTCTAGGGCTACGTGTTGGAAGACGTTATCTTATAGGACAATGTTCAACTGTTTAACAGACCTTGCTGGCCAGAGTCTTCTTCAGAACAGTAGTTTTTCCTTCTAAAGAAAACTCGAGTTTGCGTAATATCATATTCACACGGCTGAATTTGGTGCTAGTTTTGGGGCACAGCCAACATCAGAAATCAGCCCCAAATTCCACCATGTGAACATATCCTTGCTTATGTTGCAAGGCCTGATAAAGGATTGTATATTTACCTGAATACATTTACTTGCACCTCCAATATATGGCATTAGAGGCATAGCTTTTATGCTTATGGGGTAGAACTAATACAAACCAAGAACTGGCCATGGTAAAAATTCCTTGACAAAACTGCTACTTTAACTGGCAAATCTGGTAATAGTCATGTAAGACTGTGCACAAACAGGAATAGAGCAAATTTTACACCATCACCTTTCCTGTCAGTACAAGACTGACAAACAATTACAGTACACATACTTCTGCTTGTTGGGTGTGATCCCATCTGTCTCAAAGGACTCATATCAAATGTATTATTGAAGTCGGCATATTTAGTTAGTGCTCATAATCTGGTGGGCTTGGTCCATCTAGACTACACAACATACAAATGAAGAAAAATAGTGGTGGGGGATTCAGACACACGGGAGCCAGCATCAATTAGAAAAACTTGTCCTTACTGTACACATGTAATGATTTGGTTATCCAAGTCTATTGCAAGCTTGTTAAACTACATGAATGTGCACATACATGTATAACATTATTATGCAATGCCAATATAACACATCAATATGGTCCATGTAATAAACATCACTTATAGTGTGCAAGATTAGCCTTGCACAGTTTATGTCACAGGGTAATGTCCATCATGGCGCACCCTCATTGATCACCGGTTCTGAGCATTTAATACACAGAGAATGGAGCGGAAAGCAGGCAGCTTTGTTCTCTGTAGTGGCCAGATCAGGGACTGCAGATAAGCTTACATTCACTTAAAGGGATTCTATCATTAGAATCCCTTTTTGAAGTAATACCACATCAAAATAGACTTAAGAAAGGCTATTCGTCTACTAGCTTTATAATTCTGCTCCATGCCGCTGTTCTGTTGATATTCCGTTTTTTTCCCGGTATGCAAAGGAGTCTCCAGACAGCACAGGAGCCCTGTGCTGCCTGAAGACTCTCCAGCGGCGCCTCTACATCGTATCCTCATGACCAGGCCGAGCCTGTTTTCTATTCCTGTAAGCGGCCACAAAAAATTGCAGAACATAAGTGCAGTTGGCTCTGCCCAAAGCCCGATAGCAGAGCCGACTGAGCATGTGCGGGACTTCCATCCCGAACGAAGGCTCGGCCTGGTGATGATGACACGGAGGATGCGGCTGAAGAAGATTAAGACGTTGCTGGAGAGTCTTCAGGCAGCACAGGGGACGCTCCCTGTGCTGTCTGGAGACTCATTTGCTTACCAAGAAAAAAACGGAATATCAGCGGAACAGCGGTGCGGAGCAGAATTGTAAAGGTAGGGAACGAATAGCCTTTCTTAAGTATGGTATTACTTCAAAAAGGGATTCCAATGATAGAATCCCTTTAAATGGGAGCCAAATGTCAGTGACTCTGTTCGGCCATGGTTTGCAATGAAAACATTGCGCTGTGGGTGTGGAGATGATTCTCTGTAGGTCTTGTACAGGTAATTCAGGTTGTAAATGTGCAAGAGAAAGGAAACTCTCTGAAACCAAAAGCCACAGATGCAAATGAATAACTAAAAAACAACGTTACAAAGCTTTATTATTAGCCAACAATGTTTGATTGCTGGGTATTCAACCACCGAGACCCCCACCAATCTACGCAAATGCGACTGATAAATTAGAGAAATGTCACAGTCCTCAAGTACAAAATTATACGCAGAGACTCAGGGTCAATCTTATTAATGGCACATCCATAAAGTAGGGTACTCGCTTGAATTCTGGTGGACCATAATGTATTGCTCTTGTCCACCGAAAGCAATGAATGTTGTGTATTGAAGGTCCACTATTATCAATGACCATACACATTTTTCACAAAATAAAACTAGGTCTCAAGCGCACTCAGATAGGACCCAACAGACAGTAAGCTCTGGCATCAGGACCCGAAACCGGAGATGGGGCTTATCCAATCCAGAAGCTGTATATTTTTGTCAGAGAAACATTTTAGTTTCGCATCTGGTTTGTAAGACTTCAGAGATGCCATATTAGATGAGGGCACATACACATAACAATATTGCACATAGGTAATAATAATCGTTTCTCTTTATAGGGTATCCCATTATCTGTCATATTAGAACCAAAGGCAAACAAGTAATTGAAGGCTGTATTGGATGTGCTAGGACTTTCCGTGCAGATATATTGGGAGTGAGACATCCATTCCATAGGGTAGACTCATTGTAAAGCTGATAGGATAGATATGTTCTTTACGAGCCATGATAAACCGTACAGGTATGACAGGCAGCAGTGATGCTGACAACCATAGCAGATCATGAATGTAGATTTATCATATTATCCTAATACCCTAGGTTTTCCAGAAGGAAGAGAAGATTAAGATTGCCACGTCCTTTGTGACACACGTAATAGCTGCTGTGCACAGAAAGCAACATACAGGCAAGACTTCTCCGTGTGTCACACATAGACTTGTGCATATGCAAAAACAAAAACAAAGCCTGTATGTTGTCCGGTATGTTACAGGGATCTACATGGGCCGCATGTCTTGTAATGTTACTATATGGAAACTTATTAGCCAATATAATCAATAATGATACAAATATAGTAAATGACCACATGTTCTAGGGACAAAACTAACCCAAAGTCATTACCCATGACCTGGGGGGTTTGATTCCGCACAAAGATGCTTTCCAACGTGCCGAAAAGTTTCCTGGTAATTCCCAAAAGGGATAAATGAAATCCCCACAGACCTGACCTGGTAACAGCAGAGGTCTATGAACAGGACAGATGGATCTCTAAGCAACAGTATCAATGTGACATCTTACCATCTACTTTCTGTAAAACAGTGATCTCCAATGTGCAGAACTACAACTCCCAGCATGCCCTCACAGTCTAAGCGCATTACAGCTCAACTCTATGCAACACTGGAAATGAGCTAAGAGATTGTATATGGAGTCATATGTACTTGTATATACAGCCACACAGTATATACCAACAAACAATGAAGTATATGTAAACATGTAATAAAGTATATAGTATGTCTATACACACAGATTGTGACTATGTATCCACCATATACAAAGCACAGACATATGGAGATACATGTACACATATGTATGTAACACACAGATACACAAAGTTTCCTGCCCCATCACAGAGCCGCATAGCCATCAGTCTGCATAGTGTCCTGTACACGGGACCACCTGCCCTGCTGCCCCCTCCTCACCTGTACCAGTGTCCGGTGCTCATCTCCCGGGGCCGGCTCCTCACTCTCTGTATTACTATTATTATTGGTGTAGGAGCGGGGACGGTATGTGGTAGACGGGGCTCTCCACCTCCTGCTTATGCCCTGACTTCCTCCTCAGCCATAACCAGCCCCTTATGGGGAGGCGGCTAACCTGTCAGAGCCGGGCGGGGAGGAGTGCGGCCGGGTCTGGGCTGTGTGCCCAGGTGCTGTGCCTGGCAGGGCTTCATGGCTACTGAAAACCTTTAATTACCGGCTGGATTAGCAGCCTGGCTGGTGTCGTTTGCGGTGAGCTGCGGTTCTGCTCAGACTGCACGGGCACTACTAAGTGTTTGTACAGAGCCAACTAGAATTATCTTATCTTATTTCCTGGTAAAGTTTAGACGGCAATGAAGTGGTTAACGATATGGCCAGGGACTGTAGGTCAGCAAGGGGTTAAAGTATTGAAACATTCTGGAGGGAGAATCTCTGAGCTGTTATGGCAGGAGATCACGGGAGGACCATGCAAGGCTTGGAGACCTGACGAGGAACCAGGTGCAGGCTTCAGCTACTGCTGCTCCCACTTGTGCAGCCCCGGGCACAGAGGCAGGAGGTAGGCCACAGCGTCATAGTCTCCCCCCTATCAGACTCAGCCCCAGATTGTGAGGTATGTCAGCCGGGGACAGGAGGAGCAGGCATCCAGGTCCTGCAGCAAGACAGCCCCCTCCTCACAGCATCCACAGACCTCACTGCTTACAGTCAGCCCAGGCTTCGGGGGAAGTGGTGCCCACTCCTCACTCAAAGCTGCACTTCGGAGGGCAGGATCACAGGGAAGTGCTGGAGCAAGGAGGACAAGAGGTTGGAGCTCTATCAGGACCAGAGCACTCAGCTAGGGATCTTATCTACCTAGGCTGGAGAGCTCTGCACACACGGGGAGGCCCCCACCCCCAGCATGGAGGTGCTGAGACAGCATGTCAGCCTTCTCTCCTCTGCACAGGACAGCCAGGACTTCACTGCTAAAGCCAGGTGTACAGCCTCAGCAGCCTCAAAGACTTCAGCACATCAGGCACAGAGCTCTGCTCGGTCGTCGGCTCTGCTCTGTGGCCTTCAGTGCTGACAGACCACAGCTCCACAACACCAGCTTGGCCCAATAAACTTCCCCCACCTACTGGATTATACAAAAACGAAGTCTGTATGTCGTCCGGTATGTTACAGGGATCTACATGGGAAGCATGTTCTGTAATGTTACTATATGGAAACATATTAGCCATTGTAACCAATAAAGATACAAATATAGTAAATGACCACGTGCACTAGGGACAAAACTAACCCTATTACTCATGATGGTAAGGGGGGGGGGGGGGGGGTAATACTGCACAAAGATGCCTTCCAACGTTCCAAAACGTCTCCTGGTAATTCCCAAAAAGATAAATGAAATCCCCACAGACCTGACCTGGTAACAGCAGAGGTCTATGAACAGGACAGATGGATCTCTAAGCAACAGTATCAATGTGACATCTTACTTGACATCTTAATGCACGCATTGAAATGAATGGACGTAGCCGGCACGCGGGGGGTTAAGCAGCCGGCCGGCGTCAAAGCGGAAGTACCAGGTGCATCCATTCATTTCTATGGAGCGTGCTGTTCGGATCGGCTGATCCGAACAGTACTCGCTCATCTCTACTTACCATCTACTTTCTGTAAAACAGTGATCTCCAATGTGTAGTGTTCTAGCTGCTTGTAGAACTACAACTCTCAGCATGCCCTCACAGTCTAAGCGCATTACAGCTCAACTCTCTGCAACACCATTCTGGAAATGACCTAAGAGATTGTGGATAGAGTCATATGTACTTGTATATACAAACATACATTGAAGTATATGTAAACGTAATAAAGTATATATTATGTATAGCCACACAGTATCTATGTATGCACTATATACAAATCAAAAACATATGGAAATGCATGTACTCACACACAGTAAATATATATATATATATATATATATATATATATATATATATATACACACACTAGCCTCTGCCCTTGACTTTGTCTGCATGCTGTTGGTCTCAATGATTTGCCTATATTCAGCAAATTTCCGCCGTGGATGGTTTGGCTGCTCCGGCGTTTTGGCAGCTCTCAGGCCGAGGCCGTGCAGTAGGTGGGTCGCGGGAAGCATGCGGCAGTCCCTCCTCTGGCTCTAGTCTCTCTTTTTCAAGTACTCCCACGCGACCTATTGACCAGTTGAATGTTGTATTTTCTTTTCTCTGTTTTTTTTTTTTTTCATGCACAGCTCGGTCTCCTATCCTATATATTTTGGGCAGAAAGGCACCAATTGAGGTCAGGTGTTTTATCACTAGAGATCCCAGATGTACAGGTACACTGGTGAGGCACCAGGGGTTTACGGTGGGTCTCTATACTGTCCGAGGTTTTAGCGGTGAGTAGGCTTTTCCGTGGTCCCCTGGACCTCATCATCCACGCGTGAGGGAACTATTTGGGTAAAATAAAGGTGCCCGAGCTTATTGCTATCATTCGCCAGGCCTTGTCCCGCTTTCCATCCTTCTTTGACAAAGTCTTCTTAGTTTGGTCAGAAATCATGCTGAGGAAGGTAGGGTGTGGGGCAAAATCGTTGCTGGTCTTAGAGAGGTGCCAACGATTGATCAACGCCTGTGTGTCCAGGTTTGTTTCTAGTGTGGGTGGTGTGGTTATCAGGCATAGGGGGTTGGAGGGGGATAATGGAGATTTGCTCCTACCTTATGGGGTGCACTTGAACTCCAACGGACTTGATATTTTCCTAGCGGGATTGCAGGAGGCTGGTCGGAGATCTGAGTAGGCTTACTCCAGAGTCCTCTGTGGCAGAAGTCCGTGCCCAGTTGGAGGAGGCATTGTAGTCTACACGCCGGCTGGTTAAACTGAGCTTATCATATTTTGATGTTTTAAAAGGTTAAAGGGCATAAATTGTATTTTTATCCTTATGTTAAACAGTGTTAATAAAAGCTGTGGCCAACCCCACATAAACAGAAAATTAGACTGCTTTGTCATAATTTTCAGGTCACTAATGGTTAGGAGAGGATGTGTTTGTGTTGGAAGCTATTCTTTGCATACATGCAATATAGAAGACCATGAATTGGTTAACGATATGGCCAGGGACTGTAGGTCAGCAAGGGGGTTACATTTTTGAAAAATGCTGGAGGGGCAATCTCCTAACTGTTGTTGGGGTGGTATTTAGGGAAGAGGATTTTCTCTTCTCAGTCTGGAAGCAGGACCACACTCCCTGTTTTTTTTTAATGTTTTCCAGTATTTCTTGCTTGTTTCACATTGATACTGTTGCTTAGAGATCCATCTGTCCTGTTCATAGATCTCTGCTGTTACCAGGTCAGGTCTGTGGGGATTTCATTTATCCCTTTTGGGATCTTACTTGACATCTTAATGCACGCACGCATTGAAATGAATGGACGTAGCCGGCACGCGGGGGGTTAAGCGGCCGGCCGGCGTCAAAGCGGAAGTACCAGGTGCATCCATTCATTTCTATGGATCGGCTGATCCGAACAGTACTCGCTCATCTCTACTTACTCTACTTTCTTCTTTGTTTTCAGCAGGATACAGCCTCAAGAACTCTGGTTTGGAATACCTGTTCTGCTTCTGGACTTTTTGTCACAGCTGTTGGCAGAAGTCTGTCCCCAGTGGAAGAAGGCGTCACAGTCCACATGCCTGCTGGTTACCAGTGGTGGTGTTCGAATGAAGGTTTAAAAAAACTGAGTTTATCATATTTTGATGTTTTAATATTATATAATTTTTATTAATACAAATATAAACGTAACTTTTATTAGATACTGCATTTAAAAATAGACCTATTAGTGAATAGTGAGTCCAAATCAAGTGTATGTGTAGAGGAGACCCACTGAGATCAGTGTGGGGGATGGTCAATGTAGTACGATCCCTGAAATAGTCTCCAATCCTTTGCTTTCACCGGCATATTGCCTTTCTTAGCAGACCTACAGTTTGGACTTGATGGACTTGTGTCTTCATCCAATCTTATAAACTATGTTACTAAGCAAAATGGTTTTAGTAACACTTGAAATCATTCACAAAATGAAGTGAATGAAAATAACAGAAATCTAAATCTAATCAATATTTGGCACGGCTACCCTTTGGAGAGAAAATTCTGGAAGTGATGATACAACCCCTACATAGCCTTGATCTCAACATCGTTTAGTCAGTCTAGGACTACATAAGGTTAAACAAGGCTACTGATCTGTGCTTAGTTCTCTATATTGTTTGGTACAACCTCCCTGCCTAGTTCCTTCAAAATCTGTCTGCAAGTGTATCTAAAAGACATGTTGTTTTGAAGGCAAAGGATGATCACACCAATTATGTGTTTTATATTTCTCTTTTGTTCAAAGATAAAACTAAGTATGGTTGTCTAACTTTTTTATTCTTTAATAGGGCCGCAAAACGGGCCATAAACTTAAAAAAAAAAAAACATTACTCACCTCTCACTGGACTCCATTTTCAGCAGTCTTCAGTTTAAACATCCCTTGTCCTCATTGGTTACTTCTTCACAAATTGCAATTCTCAGAGGTCACGTGCCGTTTGTGAAGAGGTCACCACTCAAGCCTGTGATTGGCTGCAGCAGTCGCCTAGCACAAACAAGCAGTCGCTGATTACGTCAATTAGGGGCCTGTATACAGAAGACTAGAGCTGCTACCAGTGGAGATGAACGCTTGGGGATGGTCTTGTGAAGAAGATTTACTGTATTTCACAAATTCTCATCCATAAGCGTATCAGCTAATAAAAGCGATACAGCATTTCCCGCAGCAATATGATTTCGGTGAGGAAATGAGGCGACCCGGAAGCCACAAACTAAGACATAGTAGAGAAGAATTTCCACAGCAGCAAAAGTAGTGATGCAAGGATCCTGTCAAACAGATTTCACAGTCACTAACCTCAAAATGAAACTGGATTCGTAGAATGTATTCACATGTTTGCAACACTCTTATCTATAAGAAAATAATGCAGTTATTGTAAATGTCCAACATGTCTTGCAATCCCTGTCTGTAAATGGATTGCAAGGTGTTTCTCTGAATTCACTGTTCAGATCCAACTTTCTATGTATTCTGATGTCCTCTTCTCTACTGCTGTCAATGATTTCCTTTATTAGTGGCCACATTGTCTGTACTAGAAATGTAATAGACACAAGAGTTGTTCTTGAAGATTATGAAATGCAGTGCTGAGAACCATCCATATTGCAGACAAAAAATGCTACCTGGTATCCAACCATTGCATAAGCTCAGAGGACTGCTTTATACTTGACTAGCAGGTAACCGCGACTTCGTCTGCGGTGATTGTAGAAGTGGGTAAACAGGCGCGGGTAAGGTTTTCGTACTGTGTATAAGGGATGGGATATGAAATGTAACTTTGTATTTTGTTTTTGCTGTAATTCTGAGAATACGTGAGACTTTTGTGTTGTAATTTGTATTTCAGCTGCTATACGGTGTTCTGAAAAACTGTACATAGTGTCTTTGGGACAGAGGTATTTCAAGTGAATATACTCCGATATACGACATTGTGTGGTTTGTTATTTTCCGCCAGTACATGTAAGTTTTGGGCACAGGATACTCTTGAGCAAGCAACATAAAGTCTGGCCCTGTGCATGACAGTTTAGTAACTCCATGTGCCGCTTATTAATAGCAATTAACCCCATCATGTCCCTCACATTAACCCTTGTGTAAGAGTTACTGATATGTGAGAGACTTGGAGGTAATAATTAAGTATCTTCATTATTGAGGTCTTTTATTATTACCTCCATATGTCTCACATATTAGTAACCTTTATATGGGGCACACAGGGGTTAATATGAGGGACATGATGGGGTGTATTCCTATTAATGTGAGGCACATGGAGTTACTAAGACTAAAATAATAACCCCAAATGCCTGACATTAATGAGAATAGTAATCCTATGTACCTGTGTGTTTTTCAGTTTCACTTTGCTAGCAGCTTCCTCTCCTCCTTGGGGAATTTTTGCAGGATGCACATCACTATAGCAGGCACAGACCTGAGCGATTAAGCTCCACCCCCTGGGTTTCCTGCACCCCTCTCAAAGGGGAGTGTCCTTATGCCTCAGCTCTAGCAGAGCACTGAAGGGACCTCAGACTTCATTTAACTCTTGCAGGTCCTGTGCTGCTGGTGTGCCAGTGAAATATGGCAGGAATGCCACTCTTGGCACGTGTGCCAGGGGTTGCTGACCTCTGCTGTAGAGGGTAATATGAATTTTGTGGCTTGCTATGGTCCAAAGTGTGTGAGATTGCAGAGATAGTGATGTGAGTTTGGGTTTTGTGGGGGTCCTGGGAAAAACGTATGTGTGCTATTGTGACAAAAAGTAGCCTATTGCGCAATCGAGCGTAGTAACTATGTTTGTGGAAAATTTCAGCCAAATCGGTGGAACGGGTTTTGCGTGATTGAGGAACAAACATCCAAACACACAAACCCACAAACATCCAAACTCATAATAATAGGATATAGGATGTTAGCATTTTCTTACTATAGGGTTAAATAGATTTCTGGGGCTTTTGATTTTGACTACCCAGAAATTCCACCAATCTGCCATTCTCAGCAAGTGGATTAAGCCAGCTCCCATTCAAGGGAGTTCCCGATCACTGCAGCACAACCCTTATTCAGGGACAATCGGCCACTACCACATAAAAAACAACATAATTTTTTTTTAAAAAATATAAATTTATTGAAAAAATACATAGATAAGTAATATATATTTAGAAGTAATTAGTGCAACCAGCAATAGATGCAATGATAGTACATACTGTTAGGTTTCCATGAGATAATATACTTTATAAACAGTCAATGCAATGTTCCATAGCATAGTATTTTAAAAGGGTAAGTATCATTGGCTATGTATAGGTATATATGAGCTAAATCACTAGCATTACTCACTAAGAAGCCAATGAATAAGTACTTGGTATTGAAAACAAAACATTGCAGACATAAGGAAGAGTATGTGTACTACTAGGACATTACCTGTATGTATATCATGCATCGATACGCGCCCCGACGCACGTTTCACCACGCAAGTGGCTTCGTCAGGGGGAAATAGCTAAAAAATAGCTAAAAAATTATGTTGTTTTTTATGTGGTAGTGGCCTGTTGGCCAAGTTGGATAGTTCTGTTAAATACTACCCAGTATTGCCCTATATTTTTTGTCTGACCTTATTCAGGGACGTACACAACAACCCATCAGTCACTACGGAAGGTGACAAAAGGCATGGAGTGAATACACTGCACTCAAACTTCAGGGTATGTCAGACGGATTCTTTGGTTGCTCATATTTGCCAAACTAGTGCAATTTTTTTTTTAATTAATACAACAAGTTTTATTTTTTCAAGACTATAACAAATACAGACCATGACAATAAAAATACAAGGAGGCATTAAAAAATTAACAGATTAACAATCAAATCAGGCACATATGTTACAGAAACAGCAAACACAATGGAACTATGTAAGGAATCAATAACAATAGGAGATGGTACCATAAGCCACCATGTCGTGCGACTGCTCAACATGAAAAAATGATTATACAAACAATAGACACATACTAATCACCGACAAAAAGGGAGAAAGAACAAGAGAGAGGAGAATGGAAGAGGCGGGAGTAGAGTATTAGTTATGTTAGTAGAGAAGATAGGGATAGAGAGCACGGTCTTGGAGGAAGGGGGGATGAGTACACAATATGGTCAATATTCGCAAAACATTATCAAGTTGAAGTGAGGTGAGTCCACCCAGACCCAGTATTTAGGAATTTCTGGTGCATTCTCCTAGAGACCTAGATCAACTCAATAATTGTTCAAAGCATGAGATTTGGTGTATCTTAGCTTCCCATTCTTGGATCGAAGGTGGAGAGGTCTGTAGCCAGTGAAGTGGCATAATCAATTTGGCGGCCTCAAGTATGTGTGCTATCTATGGGTCTCTCAAGGGGCTATAATGTCCAGTCGGCCTAGCCAGAAAGACGACTTCAGGTGTCAGCTCAAAGTCTGGAGACGAGATCTGTCTAATTTTGTCCACAACTTGAGACCAAAAAGAAGTAATCAGAAGTCCACCAAAGGTGTAGGTAGGATTCAGGCCCATTATGGCACCTCCAGCAGAAATTGACTAGAGCGAGCTTCTTATGGAACAGCCAGTCCGGAGTTCTATACCATCTGGTTAGAAGTGTTATAATGATTCTCCTGAAGGCGGAGGAGAAGCCATGAGGGTGCTGTAGAATTGTATTACTGTCTTCGTCAGACAGTGCAGTGCCCAGTTCTTTCTCCCAAGAGGTGAGGAAAGTTGGTTTTGCTACTTCTAATTTGTCAATATACTGATGGAGGAGGTGGGCGGTTTTCTTCAAGAATCTCGTATGTGCATCTAAAAGCTTTTCAAACAGAGTCAGTTGAGAACATGTAACAGTCCTCTCCCAAAAAGTACTAAAGCATTGTCTCAAGTGTTGGAGGAGTAAAAAGTTTGGTTTAAAAGTGGGAAGAAGAGCTAGCGTCCCTTCTAACACAATATTTTGTTTTGTTCTTTGGATAATAAAACAAATCTGTCCAAATATTGTTAAAGGCGTTGGCCACATTTTTTAACACAAAATAGGTCATAAATGTATGAACTGTGTATGCCCACTGATAACGGGAATAGGGATCTTGTCTTTCCCTTAGAAATGGAGTAACAGGTCGAGCATGGAAGCTGCAACTCTATTCTTCCTTATAGAACTGCAGAAGATGATAGATTTGGCTTCTTTTAGTGACCTGACGTTCTAACCTGTTCTGCGGATATCTGATACGTTACCCTCTTTAACCTTCAGATTGCTTTTGAAGTAAGCTATGGAAGCCTGCATAGGCATGGGGATAACAAATAAGCTCTCTACAGGTCGGTCACTGTGTTTGGGTGAGATAGGCAGTTGGGATTTTCTCTGCTTTTTAGTTTGAGATACTTAACAGGATTGCATTAAATTGTGATTTTAATCATTCAGAGAACAGATTGTTTCAGTGGATGACTCCAATTTACATTCCCCTAAACCAGGAATTCCATTCTTCCATATTATTTGAACGTGCTTTATTACTGACATTTCTGTATATCATACATATTCCGTACATTCACCTCTTGTCTGTAATCTCCATACTTTCCTACTCCTCATAGATAAATAACAATGTCCTTATGTATTTTGAACCCAAAGAGGTTTTCAGCCCCAAAATGTTTTTTCATACTGATGACCATAGGATAGGTCATCAATATGTGATCTATCGGAATCCAACACCCGAAGCCCCCGCAGATCAGCAGGTGTTTAATTGTTGCATCACAAAATCACAACAAATTGCTGTCAGACTAAGGCTCCGCATTGCAGAATGCAGCTAAAAAATGCATCGGAAATGCATCACATTTTTTTCCACAGCACATTTCATTTCAGTTTTGCTGTGTTTTTCTCTGCGGTTTTTCTTCCCTTATTAAACCTACAGGAAAAATGCAAGCATTTTAGCAGCTAAATTGACGTGTTTTTCAAAAATGATCAGTTAAATCAGGTTTTTATGTTGCATATATTTTTTGAGCATTTTCCTATGTTAATTTTAATTTTCCATGTCATCATTTATAGAGGTTTAAGGAAAAATCTTTCAATTCTCCAGTTTTCACATTGACCACTAAGTCTAATATTACGCTGACACTTTCTATTCTTTACACTGTAATATATTCTGTTCACTTTCCATCAGTCATCTCATTATCATCACAAGCAAGAGAGTTATGTGAGTGTGGTTTACATTACCTGCAAAGTGGATAGGATTCTGGCTAATCCCATCCACACATTGCAGAAAATAAATCTGCAGCAGCAAAACTGCGTTTTCAAAAACACTCGGTTTTTGTAAATCACAACATGCAAACTATGCTGGTGTTTCCTGTATAGGTTGTAAGCCGATGGCTGGTCAGGTAATGGAGGGGGTGTACATCTCACCCAAACTACTAAGGTGGGTGAGATGAGAAAACTCCAGAAAGAATGTTTATCAGCAGATAACTATTGTCTGCTGAGGGTTATTTCAAAGTTCCAGTTACTGGGCTGTATTTTTAGGAATGGCAGGTAGGATTGGTAGTGGGACCTGTCATTCCACAATTTGGAGATGTTCTGGCAGCGACTCAGCTGCAGAGAGTCTCCTCGTCAAGGAGGCTTAA
Organism: Leptodactylus fuscus; assembly: GCF_031893055.1. NCBI lineage: Eukaryota > Metazoa > Chordata > Amphibia > Anura > Leptodactylidae > Leptodactylus > Leptodactylus fuscus. The sequence continues at coordinate 57,745,077 of NC_134269.1, forward strand.
GAAGTTGCTCCAGCTGCAGACTTGGGGCAGAGCTTGGCTGGAGAGCTGACAGAGAGGTCATATTTTTGGAGCTGTGTCCTGAATGATTCTCCTGGCTTTTGGATTTCTGTTATCGTAGGTGAGGTAACCTATTCTATGTTTAGTTAGAGCCTAGTTGGCCAGGTATTTATTTTTGTATTGTTTCCTTTTGTTGCTGCACTACCTTTTTTGAGTGAAAATAAAACTCTACTTTTGTTTTGGACTAAAGAAACTGGACTTGTGTGCCTATGCCACCCCACCTAGCAACCCCAGACCCTGACAAGTTATAAAAAGGGGCAGAAAGTCCACAAAGGAATTTCCACATTTTCACTGTGTTTTTTTCCGTAATTTTTTTTTTTTTTTTTTTGCTGTGGTTCGCTACGTGGGGCCTTAACCTAAATTACAGTTTATCTACTCCACCTCCCACACAATATCCTCTGCACAGCTCACAGATTTTTTCTAGATCCCCCCCCCCCCCAGAAGTCAGAGAGACATCTCCAAACTATTGCTTTCTATGGTCTGTGTCAACAGCAACTCAAGTAAGTTGTTCACCCCCATTAACATGTGTAGAAAACCTAAATAAAGCTAATCTGGATGGTACATTGCCTTTAAAGAGATCCTATCTTTTAAACACAATTTTTTTCTCCATAACATGTCGGAATAGCCTTAAGAAGACTATTCGTCTCCTACCTTTTCTTTTCTTCTCCGTGCTGCCATTCGCCTGAAATCCCGGGTTTTTCTTGGTATGCAAATGAGCTCTCTCGCAGCACTGGGGGCATCCCCAATGCTACCAGAGAGCTCTACAGCGCCTCCTCCATCTTCATCTGCGATGAGGTCTTCACCGTGTCTTCTTTCGGCGGCGTCTTCTTACTTCTAGGCCTTGGGCCTAGGGCAAGCTGACTGCGCATGCCCACGGCCACAAGAAAAATGGCCGCTTCCACAGTATTGCAAGCGGCCATTCTCTCATGGCTGGCAGGCATACGCAGTAAGCTTGCTCTAGGCCCGAGGCCTAATAGTAAGAAGACGGTGCCGGAAGAAGATGCAGTGAAGACCTCGTCATAGAAGAAGATGGAGGTGGCACTGGAGAGCTCTCTGGCAGCATTGGGGATGTGCCCAGTGCTGTTTGAGCGCTGGGGCCCACCCCCAGTGCTGCAAAAGAGCTCATTTGCATAGCAAGAAAAATTGGGATTGCAGGAGAATGGCGGCGCGGAGAAGAAAAGGAAAGGTAGGAGACGAATAGCCTTTCTTAAGGCTATTCCAACATGTTAGGGAGAAAAAAATGTGTTTAAAAGATAGGATCCCTTTAAAAGGGTGTTCAGGGACATTTAAATTGATGACCTATCCTTCGGATCTCCGCTTGAAGAGAATGGACTGAGCTGCAATATCATATATATATCAATATCCAGCCACTTTAGCAACGTACAGGTCTGCGCTTGGTAAGTACTGAAGACGCTGCATCATCTTCATACAGAGGATTTCTGAGCCCTTTTGATCTTTCTTTAATAACCATGCTAAGAATAGAGCATCAGTTATGCAGCCTGGGAAATACCTTTAAGTTTTTAATTTATTTCTTTTGCTTACTTAATCACTATGTGCTTAGAACGGGAAGGTTTTAGCTAGAAAATCTATATTTCCCTGCTAGGGTTTCTTTTTGAAGAACTCTTCAAGATATCATCTGTTGAGCGTACTTAAGGTTACTCGTTCCATCCCCCTGTAAGTACTGTAATGCTCTGCACAGCAGGTAAGTGTAAGTGGTATAACGTTTATTCTAATCATCCACTCCAAATTAAAGTGAATTTTATTCTAGTAAAACCAATTTAGCAATGTTGTATATATGTATGTTTCCTTTTACACTATAGTGCATTAAGAAGTGCTATAACTTGATAAGGGAAATAAGGGGTTAACAAGCAATTGCCAAGCAGGGGTTAGTTCTTGTGCCTGATAGCTATAGTAGTATTCATTTGTGTGGCAAAAATACAACCTGGGCAGCTAAAGCCTTTCCTAATCTGTAGTAATCTCTCATAATCTGAAGTGACCACAAGTGCAAATTAGTTAAATCCTTTACTGCTACAGGAGTCTGCACAGGATTTCACATACATCTTTCCAGAACACCTATTGGTATAGTAAAGCAGGATGTACAGTAGTGTCCCAATATAGTTTAAAGAATCTTAATCCACTACCTGGGAGGTAAAAAAAATTGGGGCAATTGTTGATTTCTGCATAATGAACCTACCGGATAAAGTTTTGTTAATAGTAATATACAATGTATGTATGTATATATATATATATATATATATATATATATATATATATATATATATATATATATATATATATATATATATAGGCCTTGGACCTCGGGTCCCGTCCTCCTCCGGCGCTCGCGAACTGGCATTGATAAAAAAAAATGGCCTGTGCACATGCGCAGTAGCCGTAGTAGAAGTCGCATGCTACTGCGCATTCCAGGACATTTTTTTTTATCAATGTCAGTTCGCAAGCGCCGGAGAAGGACGGGACCCGAGGACATTGGAGGAAGAGGAGGCGTGGATTAAGAAGACGGCGCACCCTGAATGCCCGCCCATTGTGCACGATGCGTAAGTAGATCACATTCTTTTTTAGGTTATTTTAAGACTGGGGGGTAGTTTAATTTAACATTTACGGTGCCTGAATAGCCTTTTTAAAGGCTATGCACGCATATGTGGGGCTCTATATGCAGGATTTTGCTGATAGAGCCCCTTTAATAGAACATTTACGGTGCCTGAATAGTCTTTTTAAAGGCTATTCACGCATATGTGGGGCTCTATTAGCATGATTTTGCTGATAGAGCCCCTTTAAGGGATAATAGATGAGGCAGCAAAGCACAATAAGGTAGTTGCGGGAGTACTATAGGGGGCTTCCACTATCCAGATGTAAGTTGTAAAACTGAAATCTGTGGATCTCTTAAAGGATAGAGGTAATTGTTAATAGCTAATATGATTATTTTGGATTTAAAGGGTTTGTTCATTTTAATTTTTATTATTTAATACTTCTGCTAGTGGGCCCTTAAACATATTAGAGCAGCATTTACTTGTCTCTAGGCCTCAGAGTCCAGCAGCTCCATTAGTCCCCTCCATTAGTCCCCTGACTCACCAGTGACGTTGTATTTGTGCAAGGTGACTTCTGTGACATGTCATTTGTAAAGAGGTAACTATTGGGGCCTGTGATTTACTACAGCAGTCACTTGGCACAAACATTCATGTGACTAGAATATAGACGAATGGATCTGCCATCATTGCACATGGACGCCCGGGGAAGGAGAGTAATTGTCTGTTATCTTTATGGCCCCACTAGTAACACTGTTAAATAATAAAGGAAATAGACAACCCCTTTAATATTATAATTTTTTTTTTTTTAAATATAGATTGTAAGCCCCATATAGGGATCTTTTTTATTTCTTTCCTATCAGTATGTCTTTTGTAGAATGGGAGGAAATCCACACAAACACGGGGAGAACATATAAACTCCTTGCAGATGTTGTTCCTGGTGGGATTCAAACCCAGGACTCCAGCGCTGCAAGGCTGCAGTGCTAACCACTGAACCACCGTGTTGCCTCTAACCCCTTTAATATTAAATGGAATAACAAAGCTACATGCTACAGGACACCTAGGAAATAGTGACCATAATGTAATATACTTCTGTTTGTCTTTCAATAGATTGTCGAGGAGCTTAAAGTATTAAGTGAGGGCAAGGAGATGTTACACTTTGTAGTTGTGTACTTTATATATGCTGTTGTGTTTGGAAAATAAGATAAGATAATCCTTTAATAGTCCCACATTGGGGAAATTTCAGGGAAAATCTGATAAAAACTGATTAAAAATAAGTTTATGAAGTCACAATTCAGTCAACTTAGAAATTTCCCTTAGCCTGAGGTCCTTTGTTGCGAAAATGTAGCTTTTTTTTATGCAGATCTTGTGGTTTTTTGAGCCAACGCCAGAAGTGTATTAAACATAAATAAGGCTGCATTCACACAGAGTAACGCCAGGCGTCATTTGTGTGTAATTTGTGTGTCTTTTACGGCCGTCATAAAACGTTTACATAGAGTTCTATAGGAAAAGACGGTCGTCATTTACGGCTGTCATTTACGGCCGTCATTGTAATGACGGCCGTAAATGACAGCCGTAAATGACTACCGTCTTTTCCTATAGAACTCTATGTAAACGTTTTATGACGGCCGTAAAAGACACACAAATTACACACAAATGACGCCTGGCGTTACTCTGTGTGAATGCAGCCTAAGAAGTAAAAGAACTTCCTATATATTTCCCATTTCTTTTGTAGCTATTCTTGGCTATGGCTCAAAAAAACGTAACACAAAAGGCCGTGTTTCCTCAACGTAAGGCCTCGATTTGTCGGGGGAAATGGGATGAATATAGTGCATAAAATGGCCACTGTCTTGTGCAAAAAAACCCTCCCAGAATGTAACTGGGATTAGTTATGTGCCACTCAAGAACTATGGGAAAGGAATCGTGGACGGGCTCAATTTTGTTTCATTCTGTTTAGACTGTCTAGCCATGTGATAGGACTCTTGAGGCACTGACTGCAGTATAATTATGGAGTAGACCAAACTCTCTTCTTAGTTGTTTCAGAATCATCAGAATATGGTCAAAGAATGACTATAAATACAACGGAATATAATAAAATGAAAAGTGTTTGATAAATGAGAAGAGAAAATTTGCTTGGTTTACACTAGCGTTCAGCTTTCTATTCTTCGAGTCCACTTGGGGACCTGAAAAATGGAGAGATAACCTACTTAAAAAGCATGTAGAGATGAGCGAGTAGTACTCGTACTCGATCGAGTACCACTCGCTGTTCGAATGTAAAAGTTCGATGCAGAACCAGCATTGATTGGCCGAATGCTATATAGTCGGCCAATCAATGCTGGTTCTTCTCCTACCTTTAGAAGTCTTCTCCGTGCAGCTTCCCCGCGGCGTCTTCCGGCTCTTCATTCACTCTGCCAGGCATCGGGCCTGGGCAGAGCCGACTGCGCATGTCCGCTTGTAGTGCGCGCGATGCCTGGCAGAGTGAATGAAGAGCCGGAAGATGCCGCGGGGACGCTGCAAGGAGAAGACTGCACGGAGGATCCAGTCCGACCCTCACTCGTGGACTTGGTAAGTATAATTTGATCGAATGTTGCCTACCCCTGAAACGAGCATTTTCCCCCCATAGACTATAATAGGGTTCGATATTCGATTCGAGTAGTCGAATATTGAGGGGCTACTCGAAACGAATATCGAACCTCGAACATTTTACTGTTCGCTCATCTCTAATGACATGACCATCTGTGGTACAGGAGTAGGAAGGAATGTTTAGCAACTGATCAGTAGCAGAATAGTATACAGAAATAATGATTTTAAGAAATTATCCTATAGATCAGGGGTAGGGAACATACGGCTCTCCAGCTGTTGCAAAACTACAACTCCCAGCATGCATACTGGCTCTGCTGTTCTGGGAACTCCCATGGAAGTGAATGGAGCATGCTGGGAGTTGTAGTTTCACAGCAGCTGGAGAGCCAAAGGTTCCCTACCCCTGCTATAGATGGACAGAGAGAAATACATGCAGACTGATCAGTAAGACATTCAGCCTGTCATATCACATCAATAAGACACTATCATTTATTGGAAAAAGCATGTCCTATCACTTGTGTACATAATATATGTCAACCACAGCGCTACTCAACCTGAACATAAGCAAACAATATTGAGCTCCACCCCAGATTCTGACCCTGCCCCCACAGATCTCAAGCAGAAAATAATCCACCATAGCTATATTCTAGGATGGGTTTATCACTGGGGCTGGCGCCCATTTTATTTACTACTTAGACCCCTACAGGCAAAACAAGCTCCTGGATCTAACTAAGGGCCCATTCACACAGCAGAATGTTGAGCTGATTTTGAGGTGGTTTCTGCAGATTTCGCCTTAAATGTTATTTATTGCCCCGTTTATAGAGATGAGCGAACACTAAAATGTTCGAGGTTCGAAATTCGATTCGAACAGCCGCTCAATGTTCGTGTGTTCGAACGGGTTTCGAACCCCATTATAGTCTATGGGGAACAGATACTCGTTAAGGGGGAAACCCAAATCCGTGTCTGGAGGGTCACCAAGTCCACTATGACACCCCAGGAAATGATGCCAACACCTCTGGAATGACACTGGGACAGCAGGGGAAGCATGTCTGGGGGCATCTAACACACCAAAGACCCTCTATTACCCCAACATCACAGCCTAACAACTACACACTTTACACACTCAATACCACCTCTCTGACAGTAGGAAAACACCTTGAAACATGTGTATTTGGCACTTGCAGTGAGGAGAGCTTGTCACCAGCAGTGAATTTGGCCCTTGTAGTAAGTTGAGGTTGGCACCAACATTTGTTTTGAAAATCAGGGTGGATTGAGCCTCTAACCAGCAGAGTTTGGGCAAATTCATGGTGGAGGGAGCCTCTAAAAACCCCAGTTTGGACCAATTCATGGTGGAGGGAGCCTCTAAAAACCCCAGTTTGGACCAATTCATGGTGGAGGGAGCCTCTAAAAACCCCAGTTTGGACCAATTCATGATGGAGGGAGCCTCTAAACAGCCCAGTTTGGACTAATTCATGGTGGAGAGAGCCTCTAAAAACCCCAGTTTGGACCAATTCATGGTGGAGGGAGCCTCTAAACAGGCCAGTTTGGGCAAATTCATGGTGGAGGGAGCCTCTAAACAGGCCAGTTTGGGCAAATTCATGGTGGAGGGAGCCTCTAAACAGCCCAGTTTGGGCAAATTCATGGTGGAGGGAGCCTCTAAAAACCCCAGTTTGGACCAATTCATGGTGGAGGGAGCCTCTAAACAGCCCAGTTTGGACCAATTCATGGTGGAGGGAGCCTCTAAAAACCCCAGTTTGGACCAATTCATGGTGGAGGGAGCCTCTAAACAGCCCAGTTTGGACCAATTCATGGTGGAGAGAGCCTCTAAAAACCCCAGTTTGGACCAATTCATGGTGGAGGGAGCCTCTAAACAGGCCAGTTTGGGCAAATTCATGGTGGAGGGAGCCTCTAAAAACCCCAGTTTGGACCAATTCATGGTGGAGGGAGCCTCTAAACAGCCCAGTTTGGACCAATTCATGGTGGAGGGAGCCTCTAAACAGCCCAGTTTGGACCAATTCATGGTGGAGAGAGCCTCTAAAAACCCCAGTTTGGACCAATTCATGGTGGAGGGAGCCTCTAAAAACCCCAGTTTGGACCAATTCATGATGGAGGGAGCCTCTAAACAGGCCAGTTTGGGCAAATTCATGGTGGAGGGAGCCTCTAAAAACCCCAGTTTGGACCAATTCATGGTGGAGGGAGCCTCTAAACAGCCCAGTTTGGACCAATTCATGGTGGAGGGAGCCTCTAAAAACCCCAGTTTGGACCAATTCATGGTGGAGGGAGCCTCTAAACAGCCCAGTTTGGACCAATTCATGGTGGAGAGAGCCTCTAAAAACCCCAGTTTGGACCAATTCATGGTGGAGAGAGCCTCTAAAAACCCCAGTTTGGACCAATTCATGGTGGAGGGAGCCTCTAACCAGCAGAGTTGGTGGAAATCAGGGTGGAGGGAGCCTCTAACCAGCAGAGTTGTGGGAAAGCAGGGTGGAGGGAGCCTCTTACCAGCAGAGTTGGGGGAAATCAGGGTGGAGGGAGCCTAGTATTAGCAGAATTGTGCAACGCTTATGGTGGATGAGTATGAGGATGCGGAGGAATTGGAGAGGTTGAGTACAGACATGGAGTTTCATGTTGGGGTGCTTTACACAGGTGGGCCCAAAAATGAAGGCTCTATCCAGTGGTGGTTCATTTTTATCAAAGTGAGCCGGTCGGCACTCTCAGCTGACAGACGGGTGCGCTTGTCAGTGATGATGCCACCGGCTGCACTGAACACCCTCTCAGATAGGACGCTGGCGGCAGGACAGGACAGCACCTCCAAGGCATATAGGGCAAGTTCAAGCCACAGGTCCAACTTCGACACCCAATACGTGTAGGGCGCAGAGGGGTCGGAGAGGACAGGGCTGTGGTCGGAAAGGTATTCCCGCAACATGCGCCTATACTTCTCACGCCTGGTGAAACTAGGACCCTCCGTGGCGGCACTTTGGCGAGGGGGTGCCATCAAGGTGTCCCAGACCTTAGACAGTGTGCCCCTCGTTTGTGTGGACCGGTGAGAACTTGGTTGCCTACTGGAGGAACTGCCCTCCCTGCCGCCAACGTCACATGCTGGAGACATCTCCATCATATTCTGCACCAATTGCCTGTGGCAAGCATTGATGCGATTGGCCCTCCCCTCTACCGGAATAAAAGACGAGATGTTGTTTTTATACCGGGGGTCAAGGATAGCAAAGATCCAGTACTGGTTGTCCTCCATGATTTTGACAATACGCTTGTCGGTTGTAAAGCACCCCAACATGAACTCAGCCATGTCTGCCACAGTGTTAGTTGGCATGACTCCTCTGGCCCCACCGGAAAGTTCAATCTCCATTTCCTCCTCATCCTCCATGTCTACCCATCCGCGCTGCAACAATGGGACGATTCGAAGTTGCCCGGAAGCCTCCTGTATCACCATCACATCATCGGACAACTCTTCTTCCTCCTCCTCCTCCTCCTCCTCCTCCTCCTCCTCCTCCTCCTCCTCCTCCATTAAACGCAGTGAAGCGGACAGATGTGTGGACCTACTCTCCAGCTGTGACGGATCGGATGCTATCCCTAACTCCTCTGTGTGATCTGAGTTATCCCTGATGTCAATCAGGGATTCTCTCAGAACACACAAGAGCGGGATTGTAAGGCTCACCATCGCATCCTCAGAGCTCACCCTCCTTGTGGACTCCTCAAACACCCGTAGGATGTCACAAAGGTCTCTCATCCATGGCCACTCATGGATGAGAAACTGAGGCAGCTGACTTTGTGGCACCCTAGGGTTTTGTAGCTGGTATTCCATCAAAGGTCTCTGCTGCTCAACCACTCTATTCAACATCTGAAACGTTGAGTTCCAGCGTGTGGGGACGTCGCACAAAAGCCGGTGTTGTGGCACATGCAGGCGTTGCTGGAGAGATTTTAAGCTAGCAGCGGCTACTGTCGACTTGCGAAAGTGGGCGCACATGCGCCGCACTTTCACCAGTAGCTCTGGAACATTGGGGTAGCTCTTTAGGAAACGTTGCACCACTAGGTTGAAGACGTGGGCCAGGCATGGAACATGTTGGAGTCCGGCAAGCTCCAGAGCTGCTACCAGGTTCCGGCCGTTATCACAAACGACCATGCCTGGGCCCAGGTGCAGCCGCTCAAACCATATTGCCGTCTCATCGAGGAGGGCATCCCTCACCTCGGAGGCAGTGTGCTGTCTGTCCCCCAAGCTGATCAGCTTCAGCACAGCCTGCTGACGTCTACCAACGCCAGTGCTGCAACGTTTCCAACTCGTAGCTGGGGTCAATCTAACAGCGGAGGAGGAGGCGGTGGCGGAGGAGGAGGCGGTGGCAGAGGAGGAGGCGGTAGAGGAGGAGGAGGAGGGGGGTGTTCTTCTCGTGTCCCTGCCAGGGATGTTAGGCGGGGAGACGAGGTACACCGGGCCAGTTTGGGAAGCAGTCCCAGCCTCAACTACATTCACCCAGTGTGCCGTCAGTGAAATGTAGCGTCCCTGTCCGCATGCACTTGTCCACGCGTCGGTGGTCAAGTGGACCTTTGTGCAAAGCGCGGAACTAAGGGCCCGCCTGATGTTGAGTGACACGTGCTGGTGCAAGGCGGGGACGGCACACCGGGAGAAGTAGTGACGGCTAGGGACGGCATAGCGAGGTGCCGCAGTTGCCATCAGGTCCAGGAAGGCGGGAGTTTCAACAAGCCGGAACGCCAACATCTCCTGGGCCAGCAGTTTAGCGATGTTGGCGTTCAAGGCTTGCGCATGTGGGTGGTTAGCAGTGTATTTCTGCCGCCGCTCCAATGTCTGAGAGATGGTGGGTTGTTGTAAAGAAGCGCCTGATGGTGCCTTTGATGGTGCAGGAGAAGGAGATAAGACAGGAACAGGGGAGGATGAGGGAGAAGTCAACAAAGTGGCGGAGGCAGATGAAGTGGTGTCCTGGCTCGTTCTCTGGAGTGCATCGCCAGCACAGTCAGCAGTGGCAGTGGCAGAGGCAGTGGCAGAGGCAGTGGCAGTGGCGTGAACGGCAGGCGGCCTTTGTCCTGCCGTTGCTGCCTGCCACTGATTCCAGTGCTTGGATTCCAAATGACGGCGCATTGAAGTGGTGGACAGGTTGCTCTTCTCAGAGCCCCTAATCAATTTCGAGAGGCAAATTGTGCAGACAACACTATATCTGTCCTCGGCGCATTCCTTGAAAAAACTCCACACCTTCGAGAAACGTGCCCTCGAGGTGGGAGTTTTTCGGGGCTGGGTATGAACTGGAACATCTTGGGAGATTCCGGGTGTGGCCTGGCTTCGCCTAAGCTGCTGACCTCTGCCTCTGCCTCTAGCTACCCTTTTTGGTGCTGCACTTGCCTCAACATCCACACTACTTTCCCCGCTTGACATCCCCCCTGTCCAGGTCGGGTCAGTGTCCTCATCATCCACCACTTCCTCTTCCAACTCCTGTCTCATCTCCTCCTCCCGCACAATGCGCCGGTCAACTGGATGCCCTGACGGCAACTGCGTCACATCATCGTCGATGAGGGTGGGTTGCTGGTCATCCACCACCAAATCGAACGGAGATGGAGGAGACTCTAGTGTTTGAGCATCTGGACACAGATGCTCCTCTGTTAGGTTCGTGGAATCGTGACGTGGAGAGGCAGGTTGAGGGACAATGAAAGGAGCGGAGAACAGCTCTGGGGAGCAGGGACATTTGGGGTTATTGTTCTGTGAAGCTTGGGAATTTTGGGAGGAAGGAGGACAAGACTGTTGGGTAATAGGAGGAGAGGAGGCAGAGTCTGACTGGCTGCTGAACAATGTGCTGTAAGCGTTCTCTGACAGCCATTGCAAGACCTGTTCCTGGTTCTCGGGCCTACTAAGGTTTGTACCCTGCAGTTTAGTTAATGTGGCAAGCAACCCTGGCACTGTGGAGTGGCGCAATGCTTGCTGCCCCACAGGAGTAGGCACGGGACGCCCTGTGGCTTCACTGCTACCTTGCTCCCCAGAACCATTCCCCCGACCTCGCCCACGGCCTCGTCCACGTCCCTTTCCGGGAGCCTTGCGCATTTTGAATTCCCAGTTAGAAATTGGCACTATATACCAGTAGTAAAAATTGTGGGTGCACGTAACCCCAATATATTCTTTGAATTCCCAGTCAGAAACTGGCACTGTATACCAGTAGTAAAAATTGTGGGTGCACGTAACCCCAATATATTCTTTGAATTCCCAGTCAGACAATGGCACTATATACCAGTAGCAAGAAATGAGGGTATTTATAACCCCAATATATTCTTTGAATTCCCAGTCAGACAATGGCACTGTATACCAGTAGTAAAAATTGTGGGTGCACGTAACCCCAATATATTCTTTGAATTCCCAGTCAGACAATGGCACTGTATACCAGTAGTAAAAATTGTGGGTGCACGTAACCCCAATATATTCTTTGAATTCCCAGTCAGACAATGGCACTATATATCAGTAGTAAAAATTGTGGGTGCACGTAACCCCAATATATTCTTTGAATTCCCAGTCAGACAATGGCACTGTATACCAGTAGTAAAAATTGTGGGTGCACGTAACCCCAATATATTCTTTGAATTCCCAGTCAGAAACTGGCACTATATGGCAGTAGCAAGAAATGAGGGTTTTTATAACCCCAATATATTCTTTGAATTCCCAGTCAGACAATGGCACTGTATACCAGTAGTAAAAATTGTGGGTGCACGTAACCCCAATATATTCTTTGAATTACCAGTCAGAAACTGGCACTATATGGCAGTAGCAAGAAATGAGGGTATTTGTAACCCCAATATATTCTTTGAATTCCCAGTCAGAAACTGGCACTGTATACCAGTAGTAAAAATTGTGGGTGCACGTAACCCCAATATATTCTTTGAATTCCCAGTCAGACAATGGCACTATATACCAGTAGCAAGAAATGAGGGTATTTATAACCCCAATATATTCTTTGAATTCCCAGTCAGACAATGGCACTGTATACCAGTAGTAAAAATTGTGGGTGCACGTAACCCCAATATATTCTTTGAATTCCCAGTCAGACAATGGCACTGTATACCAGTAGTAAAAATTGTGGGTGCACGTAACCCCAATATATTCTTTGAATTACCAGTCAGAAACTGGCACTATATGGCAGTAGCAAGAAATGAGGGTATTTGTAACCCCAATATATTCTTTGAATTCCCAGTCAGAAACTGGCACTGTATACCAGTAGTAAAAATTGTGGGTGCACGTAACCCCAATATATTCTTTGAATTACCAGTCAGAAACTGGCACTATATGGCAGTAGCAAGAAATGAGGGTATTTGTAACCCCAATATATTCTTTGAATTCCCAGTCAGAAACTGGCACTGTATACCAGTAGTAAAAATTGTGGGTGCACGTAACCCCAATATATTCTTTGAATTCCCAGTCAGACAATGGCACTATATACCAGTAGCAAGAAATGAGGGTATTTATAACCCCAATATATTCTTTGAATTCCCAGTCAGACAATGGCACTGTATACCAGTAGTAAAAATTGTGGGTGCACGTAACCCCAATATATTCTTTGAATTCCCAGTCAGACAATGGCACTGTATACCAGTAGTAAAAATTGTGGGTGCACGTAACCCCAATATATTCTTTGAATTACCAGTCAGAAACTGGCACTATATGGCAGTAGCAAGAAATGAGGGTATTTGTAACCCCAATATATTCTTTGAATTCCCAGTCAGAAACTGGCACTGTATACCAGTAGTAAAAATTGTGGGTGCACGTAACCCCAATATATTCTTTGAATTACCAGTCAGAAACTGGCACTATATGGCAGTAGCAAGAAATGAGGGTATTTGTAACCCCAATATATTCTTTGAATTCCCAGTCAGAAACTGGCACTGTATACCAGTAGTAAAAATTGTGGGTGCACGTAACCCCAATATATTCTTTGAATTCCCAGTCAGACAATGGCACTATATACCAGTAGCAAGAAATGAGGGTATTTATAACCCCAATATATTCTTTGAATTCCCAGTCAGACAATGGCACTGTATATCAGTAGTAAAAATTGTGGGTGCACGTAACCCCAATATATTCTTTGAATTCCCAGTCAGAAACTGGCACTATATGGCAGTAGCAAGAAATGAGGGTATTTATAACCCCAATATATTCTTTGAATTCCCAGTCAGACAATGGCACTGTATACCAGTAGTAAAAATTGTGGGTGCACGTAACCCCAATATATTCTTTGAATTACCAGTCAGAAACTGGCACTATATGGCAGTAGCAAGAAATGAGGGTATTTGTAACCCCAATATATTCTTTGAATTCCCAGTCAGAAACTGGCACTGTATACCAGTAGTAAAAATTGTGGGTGCACGTAACCCCAATATATTCTTTGAATTCCCAGTCAGACAATGGCACTATATACCAGTAGCAAGAAATGAGGGTATTTATAACCCCAATATATTCTTTGAATTCCCAGTCAGACAATGGCACTGTATACCAGTAGTAAAAATTGTGGGTGCACGTAACCCCAATATATTCTTTGAATTCCCAGTCAGACAATGGCACTGTATACCAGTAGTAAAAATTGTGGGTGCACGTAACCCCAATATATTCTTTGAATTCCCAGTCAGACAATGGCACTATATACCAGTAGCAAAAACTGTGGGTGTATATAGCCCCAATTCTATTGCTAGGGGACTTGCAGGGTATTTCTGAGGTGAAGGTGGGGGGGCACACCGTTGGAACGGTGATTTGGGGTGTATATATGGGGTATACGGGAATACACTGTCAGTGTGTTCCATTCAGGATCCTGTGAAAGCTGGGTTGCGGCGATTGAGCCCGTCAGTGCCACGTTACACTGACAAGCTTCTCCCTGGAATTGAAGTTATATGTAAGCCCAATATATTCTTTGAATTCCCAGTGAGACAATGGCACTATATGGCAGTAGAAAAAATAGTGGGTGTATATAGCCCCAATTCTATTGCTAGGGGACTTGCAGGGTATTTCTGGGGTGAAGGTGGGGGGGCACACCGTTGGAACGGGTATCGGGGGTATATATCGGGTATACGGGAATACACTGACAGTGTATTCCATTCAGGATCCTGGGAAAGCTGGGTTGCGGCGATTGAGCCCGTCAGTGCCACGTTACACTGACAAGCTTCTCCCTGGAATTTAGCTCTTACAAGAGCTGTTGTGGTTGTCTTCTCCTTCCTATCCTAGCCTGTCCCTGCCTACCCAGAATCTAAGCCCTAGCTAGCTGGACGGAAACCTCCGTCCTCGGTGAATTGCAAGCTCAGAATGACGCGAACCTGGGCGGCGCTGTTCTTTTAAATTAGAGGTCACATGTTTTCGGCAGCCAATGGGTTTTGCCTACTTTTCTCAACGTCACCGGTGTCGTAGTTCCTGTCCCACCTACCCTGCGCTGTTATTGGAGCAAAAAAGGCGCCAGGGAAGGTGGGAGGGGAATCGAGTAATGGCGCACTTTACCACGCGGTGTTCGATTCGATTCGAACATGCCGAACAGCCTAATATCCGATCGAACATGAGTTCGATAGAACACTGTTCGCTCATCTCTACCCGTTTATATTGTTAATTTGTCACATGGTTTTCTTCCTAATCCTAACCCTTAGACTAATTTAAGATGGCAGAAAATGAAGAGAATTTTGATGTGGATATTAGATACCTCTTTATTTTACCCCTCCCCCTAACTCCCCCCAGATAAATGGGTCTAATCAGCGGGATGTCTCAGGTCATGGAATCCTCACAGCAACATTGAATATAATAGGAAGCTGAATTAAGGGAAGCTACTAAAATTGGAGGGCTGTGAAGAAGTCATAGGGGTACACAAGAGACTATATTTAAGGGTTAAAACCACTTCCTAGCTTACCCTGGCCAGCACCGTTCTCCTAAATGATGTTGATGATCATAAGGAGATCAGTAGCTGAATAGTTATCATGCCGTTGGGTATGCAGATACTAACAGGGCATTATTTTCTGTCTGGGCAGCTTATCCACTGACACCCCTGTATGCTCCTGGAAGAAGCACAAAAAAATGTAAGAAAAACAATTACCGTATTTTTCGGACTATAAGACGCACTTTTTTTCTTATAGTCTGAATGTGGCACCTGGCACCCGCCGTAATAGAGAGGCGAATGCCGGCAAGGGATAGACGCCGGGGCCTGAGACATCGCTACATTCCTCCGCCCTGCATGAAGCCAGCAGCGGCAGGGGCGATGCTATTCCGCTCCTCCGTTCCCCCGCTGCTGGCTTCATGTAGGGCAGCGCAGCGATGTCTCAGGCCCCGGCACCTGTGCCAGCGTCTATCCCTCCCCGGCATCCGCCTCTCTAGTACAGCGGATGCCGGGTCAGTATCGGTGGCCCCTGTGAAGTTGCAGGCCGGCTCCTGCGCAGCGATATCGCAGGAGCCGACCTGTTCGGGTGACAGCCGGGAGCCTAATGAGGCTCCCAGGCCTGTCACTGCTATATATTAGTATTGCGGCTGGGTCTATGACCAGCCGTAATACTAATAGACAGAATGTGCCATAGACGGCAATACAGTTGTATTGCCGTCTATGGGACTTGCAATCAAGTGACCGCAGGCTCAAGCCCCCGGGGGGGAATAAAATAGTAAAAAAAAAAAAAAAAAAGCTTTAAAAATATGAAATAAATAAAAGTTCTAAATCACCTCCTGTCCCTAGAATATATACAGTATATAAAAGTAGAAAATCATATGTCATAAACCACCGGGTTTTTTTTTCAATACAAGGTGATCTAAGCAATAGATATTCCCCAAAATGGTATAACTAAAAAGTACTTCTGGCCCCGCAAAAAAAAACACTCTATGCGTCCCCGTACAGCTGCAGGGTCACCTGTCAATGTGGCCTTGCAGCTGTTGCAAAACTACAACTCCCATATATTAAATATTTTACCATTTTTTGCTTCTAAATTTTTTTTCCCTATTTTCCTCCTCTAAAACCTAGGTGCGTCTTATAGTCCGAAAAATACGGTAAGTGAAAAAAACAGATGAGAAGTTTAAAGTTGAAAATATTTGGAGAAAATAAATTTTGTTCTCAAATTTAAATGAAATGTCAGATAAAATACAGAGGAATAAATAAGGTGTCCATGAAATACGGTATAACCTGTCTGACCCAGGAAGGAGTGTGGCAGTGCCCTACATACACAAATTAACAGGTCCAGATAGCATACACCCACATGTTGCAATGGAATGAAGTACAGTGATAGACTAATATTTATATACTTGGGGAATAGCAAGTGTGGTGTCAATATCCAAAAAAGGGTTAAAATGTGAGCTCAGAAACAATATGTATGTAAGATAAAGTATTTAACCCCCATAAATAAAAACGGTAAAGTCGATAAAATGGGAAAAATTTTGTTTCTGCTTCTCTGGCAGTTTTAACACTTGTTCTGATCCTCTGATGGATGAGAACAATGGACCCTACGTTAATATCAAACTATACTAAAATGACATGGCAAAGGAATTTTTATCAACTATATACATAACTGTATCAACCAATGTCAGACACCTAACTAAAAACATGGGGTGTAAGAAAACGGATAACATAACACTTCAGAGTTGTCATAGATGGGCAAAATGTAATAATTGGAATGAATGAATGAATGAATGAATGAATGAATGAATGAATGAATTACAATACCCAGAAACATTACAGCGCCTGTACTGGATATTGCAGCTCAGTTTCATTCACTTGAAAAGGACTGAGCTGCAGAGAGGCCAGGTGACATGACCTGATCTGTGATACTGAAGATTGCTGCTATTGCTTCAAACATCTGATCTTTAATTGATGGACTATCCAAAGAACAGGTCACCAGCCTTAGGCTCCATTCCCACGGAGTAACACGCCGCTCATTTAGACACGTAAACACTTGTCAGAGCGAGGCACTTCAAAACAGATCCCATTGATTTCCATGGGTGCCGGCTTACGCGCGCTACACTTTGAAATCAATGGGAGGCTTTATAACCCATTAATTTCAATGGTTAGCACATGTAAGACAGCACCCATTGAAGTCAATGGGATCTGTTTTGAAGCGCCTCGCTCTGACACGTGTTTACGTGTCTAAATAAGCGGCGCGTTACTCTGTGGGAACGGAGCCTTATAAGACAAGAAAACCCCTTTAGGCTAAGATCTACACCTAGTCGGTTGCAGCAAAAAAGCGCTGTGGGAAAAACTGCAGCAGAAACTCATCATGGTTTCTTCCTGTAGTGCTTTTCACAGAAAGTCCACAGAAACCTCCGCGGACTTTCTGCTTCCATTATACAAGCAAACCTCCAGTGTTCCCATAGGTAAAATTGACATGCTGCGATTTCTAGAAACACAACAGATTTGGAAATCACAGCATTTCTGTTACATATTTTTCTGTAATGTCTGGATGGATTCCTTAGAATCCCATATGCTTTTCAAGGACTGTTAAATGCCTCAGTTTTTACCGTGGCCAAACCATGGCGTTTACGCTATGTGGGGCCCCAGTCTTAAGTGCAGCTAACATATACTCATTGCTTCCTGAACTGTACTGTACATACATGGTGCACATTGACCGCCATGTATACAATGATCACAGTTGTACATATGGTAGCTATGCTTCCCTTCCTTCTCTATGAAGAGTCCAGCTGGCTCCCTTATTCGGCAGCTGCATGCTTTCAGCGCTACTGTAGGCTCAGTAAGGACATTCTAAAATGTCAAAAGTGGACTGACCAGACACTGCCATAAGCAGTTAAATGTGCATTTTAAAGAACTTTATTTTCCATTTTTGAAATTCAAGTTCATTTTTGTTTTGGTGCGAAAAAACTAGACTAGTAACCTAGTACAGTGTGCAAAGGTAGTAATTATGGAGAATACTTAATGGCCTATCATTTATGAACGGAATCCGTCAACAGGTTCTTTCTGCATAATACATGCATAAAATCACGACTTGACATCCTGCCTGATCATTACCTCCATTTCAGAAATTAAAGAGGGCCTGTCACCAAGTACAAAACGCTAAATCATATACCTCATTGGGTTGCCGCTGTGACCCTGAACAATTTGGCATTTTCAAAAGTTCGTTGCACCGTTCTAAAAATATAGCTCCTGGTAGGTTATATGTGAACGAGCCCTTGTTCCTCAAGTGGAGAGTAACCTACTTGGATAGTATAGGCTAATTTGCAGATCACTTTCAAGGCACAATATGAACAGGTGGGCAAATTTTTAAAAGCGCCAATTGTTCAGGGGCACCAAATGAGGTATGTCATTTAGCATTTTGTACTTGTAACAGATCCTCTTTATCTCTTTCATGCCCAGCATTCATCATGCTGAGTGTATAGTACAGCCGTCAACGTTTCTTCCGGGTTTCGGATGTTTTGTACAGCCTGGAACTAACTTCGGGAGTTGGAAAATACTCCAACACAGCTGCAGTGATCAATAGAGGTCAGAGCACCTGGGAGGATAGGGGATAGGGCACACCATCTTTCACCCCCTCGCCCCCTCTGAGTGATATCGTTTTCATGGCAGCCAGTAAGGTTGTGAGGTGTAGCCATGGCAGCCAATCAATGGTGTTTCGGCCGGGCCAAACCACAGATTTTACGCCATGGGTGCCCTGGTCTGAAAGTGAAAAACACTGTGCATTTCTGCCGCTATTTTTTCGGCAGCGTTTTATTTTTTACTGCGTTTCGTTACATGGTATCTTAATTGCATCATCTATCTGTATTGCAGGATATAAACACCTACACCTTACAACATTCCTACACAATTTAGAGTTCTTTAAACTTTTGCAGAATAATGATTTACATTAATTAATATTACTGAACTGCTAGTCATCAGCTAATCTCTGCTAGGAGTAATCCTTCATTGTAAATAACCCAATTTCCATCTATCTGAAGGCTAGATATCGGTGTGATAGACTGGAACTCTATCTGATATATCCTGTTGTTTATGGCCATAATCAGACTCCAAGCCTCTGGGATAAATGCCAGTATGACTACATGACCAATAACAGTTCTAATCTACCAAGGACAACCTTATTTTCACTAGGAAAGCAGCGGGTGACATTGCAATGTTGGTCACTATGGATGAGCTTAGGTAATGGTTGTAAAGGAAAACTGTTATATATATACATTATGCTGCCCCACTGAGCACAGGAAAAATACTTTTAATCATAGTGGTGGGACAAGGTGGGCATCAGGAACTAAAGCTATAAGGATTACAGGTTCACTTCTCAAAAATGACTAAACATTAGTGCATATTGTGGGGAAGTTAGCTCGGTAGAAGCCGTGGCGCGGACCCAAACAGTCAAGACTAGGACACAAAATATGCTGCAAACTGGTTTATTTAGAAAAAAAAACAACAGGAAAATGCATAAACCTTCAGGCACAAATGAGTAAAACAAAATACAGCCTTAACTTCAGGCATAAACAAAATAAAAACCTGTTCGTCTGAGCCACTAGCTAAACAGAAATGATAAACTAACTATACGTGTGTCTTACTACCAACCACACAAACAAAACAGGTGCAATATCGTCTCACAGGACTCAGTGTTACAGGACAGAGCCACACACCTCCTTTTACTTTATGGAACTGCTCGGGAATGCAGAATCTGCAGCCTTTTTCTGGCCTAGTAGTGAGCCAAGGACCCACAACTGGGCTGAGGCCTATTCCAGATCCACCCTGGACCACACATTTGTCAGAAACCTGGGGCTGATATATCTGGACTCCAGCACTCTGCTTGTCACCTTCTCACAATATACAGTCCTATAAAAAAAGTTTGGGCACCCTTATTAATCTTAATCATATTTTGGTGTTTGCAGCAGCCATTTCAGTTTGATATATCTATTAACTGATGGACACAGTAATATTTCTGGATTGAAATGAGGTTTATTGTACTAACAGAAAATGTGCAATATGCATTAAACCAAAATTTGACCGGTGCAAAAGTATGGGCACCTCAACAGAAAAGTGACATTAATATTTAGTAGATCCTCCTTTTGCCTCTAGTCGCTTCCTGTAGCTTTTAATCAGTTCCTGGATCCTGGATGAAGGGATTTTGGACCATTCCTCTTTACAAAACAATTCAAGTTCAGTTAAGTGTGACGGTTGCTTCCATTCATTCCTATGGAACCTATGGAGCCTTCACACTAAGTATACACTCCAATCAGAATGGCCAGTAGCAAAGCATTGCGGGAAATAATCACTGATCTCGATCCCACCTAAAAAGATCGTGTTCGGAATTCCGATCGTGAAATTTTCTCGATCGCCGATCGGAATCCGATCTTTTCCGAATACGATCGCTCAACCCTACATATCACCATTTCCAGGACTCCTGCTCTAAAGGGTGGACAAATCAGATATCAATGGAATTTAGATTTATCTTTTAATTGACTAAAATAAACAATATTTCTACTTTGAAACCATTCTTACGTGAGACACTTTTCGCCCTTCATGCCTAAAACTTTTGCACAGTACGGTGAATATTAAAGCAAATGGCACTATAACCTTTAACCAACTTTTAACATGGAACGACACTCGTTTTTATGGATGTTAAATAGTTAACCATAAATAGTTAACCATGTTACTAATCTGCATTTTTCACGTGTATAATACAACTCTTATGCAACATAAAGTTTGCTTCAATTCATGTGACGACATTCTTCTATCTTGAATCATACTTAGGAAATTAAATTTGCTCGCCTGCTGTGTATGGAGGTGAATAATGGTGGTATTTGCATGGGAAAATAGAAATATCCAAGTATAACGGCAGGAAATAGTTCTTAAAGATCAGTATGAAAATTAAAGTTATGTGGGAGTTCCTTTTCTTTTAAAACTTGTAACAAAATTAATAAGTAAAACAATTTAGGTGTAAATACAGCATCAAATTCCTTACAATTCTACAGAGTTAATGACTGTATTCATAGGGAGATGTCTACAAAGGATAGACATAATTACACTTTATAGAACTGACTTTTACCACATGTAGAGTCTGAGATTACTGACTGCGTCATTCTGAATGTATAACAAGTTTTCCATAATACAGGAATACTGTAGAGACTTTAAGGACACAGGGTACTTTGTACACATTAAAGGGATTTTCCGGGCAAAAAAACCTTTTTTGAGAAAAGGTATTAATGGGTTAATAATTGTACCAAAATACCTTTAGCAGTGTTTGAGTGATTTCTGGCTTTCTCTGGAAGCTCCTGGCATCTTCTTAATTTATTTACATACTTGCCAAGCTTCCTGCTGACTTAGCCTACAACTCCCCCTCTCACTTCCTCTCTCACACCCCCTCCCTGTTTCTCTAGCTAGCTCGTGAACTACTAGCCCTATCTACCTACCTACCTACCTACCTACCTAACTCAGCCCCCACCCTCTTCCCGATCATACTTACCTGTCTTCTGTGTCCTGGAGATCAGTTTCTTCGGTCCCGCTGTGGACTTCTTGCGCATGCGTGGTATGCACTCTTCACTTCTGCTAGCGAGTGTACAATAAAGCTCTATTGCGCAGGTGCCGGCAGAACCAGAGGAAGTGACACTTCGTGCCAAAAGACTGAAGATAGGTAATTATGATGGGTGCGGAGGGAGTATAGGTGGCACTTGGTGTTTGGAAATGTGGAAATGGAACGTCACCGGATCATCAGAAAATGTGCCTGGGGAGGTCATATGACTGTCCAAGGTATATAGGTAAATATAATTTTTTTTTAATGAAGTTTAGTTTAGGGATTGATTTTCAATTTTTCCCCTTTAATGCTCGTCAACTTTGTTCATATTTGACTTCCTTCCCTTCCAAGATCCATAATTTATTTATTTTTCTGTTGATATATCTGAATATTCTTTCAGTGGCAAGTTGTACCGCTGCACCATTTTGAGGTACATATGGTTTTATTAGCTTTTATTAACATTTTTTGTCAGTCCATGTGAAATTACACAATTCTATCATAATTTTTTGCATTTTGTTTTTAAGCCATTCACTCTGCACAGTAACTTTGTCCAGCGTGTCATTACAAATACCGCAATACCATATTTTTATTGGTTTTGTGTTGCTTTTACAAATAAAATGTCACTTTTTGAAAATGAACGATTTTCCTGGGGTTACAGTAGTGTATGACGGAGATAAGTAAGGGCTCTTTATTTGCTGGGTAAGCTGCAATTTTATTGGTGCCAATGTTTGGCATTTAATTACATTTTTATTGCTATTTTTTGGGGAAAGCAAGGAGACCAAATATGTTATTTTGCTTATTGTGCTCTATTTTTTTTTACAGTGTTCACTGACTGGATAAATACTGCTATTTTTGGATAGTGGGGACTTAGATACACATGAGGATACCAAACTTTTTTGTTTTGTCTTGTTTTTTACGGTATGTAAAAGTGGATTTTTTTTATTCTTTATTGTTAACTTAAATATGGGATGTCAGATCCCCAGTGGAATGTTCTAATACTTAATACTAGTAAATAGTATTGCAGTACATCACACATACAGTAGGTTCCCTATGTGTGACAGGGGACGGCAGTCAGGAGGCTGTTGCTCGGCCTCCTGGCTACCATGGCAGGTTCTCAAACCCTGTAATGTTATTGTGGAGGATCCGAAGGGTGGTGGGGACATCTTGCCCCGCACCCCTGGATACTGTGACCGCTATTGATCACGGCATCCAGGGGGTTCTCCTCTGGAATTAGAGTATCATCTAACTCCAGTGGCTAGTTCTGGGCACTGGCTGCATAACTCTTGCATATAGATTTTGCACAGGGGTTTGGGAGCTTTAGGCTGCACCTCTATTGGACTAAGTACACTTTTCCTTTCTTAAAATCCATTGCTTTTAACCATCATAGGATGAGAGCAATGGACTTAAAGGGCTATTCCCATGACCCTTGCTCACCAGTCTTAGCTGCTGTAAAGATTTCTTTCTTCCTGGTTTTTGACATCAATTGGTGGTCGGGGTTTCATATGCAAAGCCACACTGTCCGACAACCTCCAGTTTAGCTCCGCCCCAAATTAGTGTGTAGCTCCGCCCACCATATAGCATGATCCTATGGGACGACTGAAGGGCCTGTGATGTCAACAAAGGTCCTATAACACTTGGATTTAGCTTGTTCTATCGTTCTATATAGAGTCGGCTAAATCCTAGTGGGCTAAGGGACCAGGTCCTTCTGCCCAATAGCTTTTAGCCTACTCTATATAAGAAAGCTAAATTCTAGTAAGCAGAGGGACCAGGTCCTTCAGCCCACTAGGATTTAGATTGTTTTATATAAGAAAGCAGCACTCATTTCCCCCCTCCTTTATCTGAGAGCAGGAAGCTAGGTCACATGTGTGGTGCAGACACAGGAACAGCTACAGACACAGGCTCGCTCCCGTGCACTTAGTCCTACCTCCCTCCCCCTGAGAAAAGGCAGCTATATCACTTGGGAAATGAGCAGATAATCCCAAGGGCCATAGAAACGCAGTGTCAACAATGAAGTGAATAAATTAAGATAGTGGACAAACAAAGCAGTTTTACTGAAGCAGTGCATTTAGGAAAAGTCTTAAATCCACATGAACAAGCAGTATAGATAGGATATTTGTTATGGGACAACCCCTTTAAAGAGCCCAGGAATTATTAAGGGAGACAGAAGCTCCTTCATCTACTTTCACTCTCATGTAAAAAAAAGATAATAGAAGCTTTCATCCTTCACGCGTTTGTTTACTTTCCAGACCAATGAAAAGTCCATGGAGCATCCTTATGTGTTCAGAGCATTTTTCAGTTTCCATTTTGGAGTGTTGCCATCTTGTTTTTTTTTTTTTTTTGCAACCAGACAAATTGTCAGGATTCTCTATCCAGCTGCTGCACCTTTACCATTACCTGGACAACCTGGGAAGCCTTTGCAGTTCCAATGGCTTCCTGGTTTGGTCTAGTTAGCAGCAGAGGAACCCTACAAAAGGCCACGCCCTTCTGACACATGTGCGGCCTATTAGCTTTCTTTGTTAGTTTGTGCCTGGCTTTGTATTGTTTCTGCTATACTGGCTTTAGACTTTTGGCTTGTTTCCTGGACCTCCTGCTTGGATTATGATTCTGCCACCTGCTCCCATTCGACTTCTGACCTCTGGCTATGTTACCTGGATTCGTCTTGGTCTCCTGTTATTGTACCTTGCTGCCTGCTCCGTTGCTGACTGTTTGTTGACTATTCTTCCCGTGAGTTGTGTGTAGATGGTGTTTCACTTCTACTAGTGATGTGTAAATTTGCAGTACATTTCTCTGTGGTGTCAATTCTAGTCAAAGGATTCTGTAAAGTCCAGCTCCACCACTAGGAGCTCTGGGGAAGGTGTCTGGAGGCTGGTTTTGACTTGCTCTGGGTGTGGTGGCATATGCTACTGCTTGCAGTTGTCAGCCCATTTCTGCTGCTGATTTCCTAAGGCCTGTTCTTAACCAACCTTGTTATTGTTGCCTTGTATTGGAACCATAACAAATGTACTCCATTGGAGTATTGTGCCATTATTTGCTTTTTGTGTATTGTGCTATTTTAATCCACTTATATAGTGTGGCACCTCAGTAGTGTATTATGCTAACAGTGTAGTGCTACATCTCTACTGTAAAGGTAGATACACTCAGAGGAATTTGGCACTCATTTTGAGGTGAATTCCACATTGGAATAGCCTTAAGAAAGGCTATTCTACCCCTACCTTTAGATGTCTTCTACGAGCCTCCGTTCCTTAGATATCCTGGTTTTTGTCCATATTCTAATTAGTTCTCTCACAGCACTGGGGGTTGCCCCTGTGCTGCGAGAATACGCTCCAGCACTGCCTTCTTCTTGTTTGCCATCTCCGCCACAGGAAAATGACCGACTGAGCCCACTGCGCATGTCCATCGGCCATTTTCTTGTGGCTTCTCCCATTTGTCCACAGTAAAATGGCAACGGACAAGTGCAGTCAGTGCTTCAGGAGGAGGTGATCAAGAGGCAGCGCTGGATAGTTTTCTTGCAGCACTGGGATGCCCTCAGTGCTGCAAGAAAACTAATTAGCATATGGACAAAAGCAGGATATCTAAGGAACGGCAGCGTGAGGAAGACTTCTAAAGGTAGGGCAATAATAGCCTTTCTAAAAGTTATTCCAACGTGGGTTTAGCTTAAAACGGGTTTCTAATAATAGAATCTCTTTAAAATTTGCTTCAAATTCTGTCCTGAGTAGGGTTGAGCTGATCTTGAAATTTCAGGATCATTTTTCAAATCCAATTTCTGATCATTTTTCAGCCGATCCCGATCCTAATTCCGATCCTAATGCAAGTCAATGGGAATTTTTTTTTCTAAGATCGTTTTCAAAAGCTATGAAAAGTTACCAAAAAATACATACAAGTTCTTAGAATGCATAGAAAGAGCAAGCGAACACTTAAATGGCCATAAAACATTGTTTTTTAATCACTGCACAGAGAATCTCTATGGTAAATGTCACTTTTCGCATAGCTCAAGCTCCCAGCTTTTCCAGGTAGCATCTCATGGGCTGCCATGAGTTGTGCTTGGCTATTCTTCTGCTTCATCCCTGCTTTACCGTATACTCAGCTCTGCTACATCTCCATTACTGTACATTGTCTTGTCTATCTACTGTTCTGCTTCATCCCTGCTTTACTGTATACTCAGCTCTGCTACATCTCCATTATTAATGGAGATGTAGCAGAGCTGAATATATGGTAAAACAGGAATGAAGCAGAAGAGTGGATAGACAATTCAATGTACAGTAATGGCGATGTAGCAGAGTCCAGTATACGGCACAGCAGGGAGGAAACATAAGAGTAGATAGTATCTGCTCTTCTGTTTCATTCCTGCTGTGCTGTATACTGGACTCTGCTACATCTCCATTACTGTACATTGACTTGTCTAACTACTAGGGTTGATCGTGAATAGAGATGAACGAGTACTGTTCGGATCAGCTGATCCGAACAGCACGCACGCATTGAATGGACGTAGCCAGCACGCGGAGGGTTAAGCGGCCGGCCAGCATCAAAGCGGAAGTACCAGGTGCTTCCATTCATTTCAATGCATGCGTGCTGTTCGGATCGGCTGATCCGAACAGTACTCACTCATCTCTAATCGTGAAATTTACTCGATCGCCGATCGGGATCAGATCTTTTCCGATCCGATCTTTTCCGATTGCTCAACCCTAGTCCTGAATCAACCTCCGATTTGAAACAATGAGAGGCAAAAACTGATGCGAGCCTGTAAAAAATAAGCATCCTGCATCTACTACCAATAGATTCCGTGGTTTATTCATCCATAAAGCCGCAGGCACAAACCCTAATCTGGTTAGTCCCATTGTGTATGGAGCTATTCAGTTAGTAAAGCCTCAGCTATAGGATGCCCAGGGCCGGAAAGCGGAGAGGAATGTGAAGCAGAAACATTCAAATTCCTCTTAAGTTTTCGGCATATGAACGGAATGGGTCCTGAGACGGATAAAATCATCTTGCATAAAATAAGGTGAATTATGTCCTCAACGGTACAGAGCGTCCTACCAATTCTACTGTCACATACAATACATGGTTAATATTAATTTTACTTATTACTTACTTATTACTCTCGAGTTTCCATTCTTTGGGTTCGCTTGTGGACTTGAAAGATGGAAACCCAATTCACTTACAAAGTGGTCACCCGCGGACCCCATAGACTATAATGGAGTCTACTGGGTTTCCGCCCGAAAAATACTTGCAAGACATTTTTCAGGAAGAGGCACAAATGTGAAGCCAGCCTTAGTTTGGTGTTTTTCTTTATAGCCATAAAGATTTATTATACATCCCTTATGGTCTACACAGTGGGGGTGCTATATTTGGATTGCATTATTTTTACTGTGAATTTTTTCATTAACAGATTGATTCTGTAAATATTCTGTAATTTTATTTTAAAGTGAGTTTAATCTGCCGTATAAATTTAGTTTAGCCTTCACCAACTGTACATCCGTCTTGTTGTGGCGCCTGCACTAGGAGGTGTAGAAAAAAAATCATAAACACAATCATAGGAACATTTTGGCTGCTCTTTTATGTGCCTGGAGTTCCTGGCAGGGCATAACGTTTATTCTTTGAATGTACTTTTCTAAATGGCCTTAATAGCAGTCTTAGCAAATAAGTGGGAGGAATGTCAAGAAAAGAAAGTGCAGTCAATGCTTTGTCAAGTGAACACTAAAAATGAGCTCACACTAGAAAAATTATATTTAAACAGGTAAAGTCAACAATTTGTATTGCTCACTTTACTGCAAGTAAACCTACAATACCTATTTTTAAAGCAACTGAATACAAATCGTTGCAATGTACATAGAAACTACTCTATTTTATTGAGTATACACTTATATATTGTTAATTCCACTTTATTATACACTATAGCATATGGTCGGTAAGTGCTATGTTTGACACTATTTTCTGTATTGCTTCTATTATTTTTACAATACCCTTTCTCTGACTTACAGTATCAGTCTGTAGACCTGTAATTTGAGAAATCAACAGGGCACATTCCTACCTTCATATTTTTTTTTTTTTTGGCGTAAATTGCACCTTTTGTGGTGTTTTTCTTCTGTGCCCTTTATTACGTATTTGTAATTTTTTGTTTCCCTCCAGTGACCCCTGCCACTTCTGCTTTTGGTCAGCCAAAGCGGTCATGATCTAAGTGGAGATCCTTTTCATGCTTTTAATAAGGGGCACAAAAAGCCACAAATGCACTAAAACCGCCATCGTGTCAGAGCGCATTAAAAATAGGTTTGTACAACTTTTTCAATAAAACGTGCAAAGTGCGTTCAGCTTAAAAAGTCACATTTAAACAAACTAACATATATGCACTACATTTAATAATTAGGTGCATCTACATTGTAACTAGTCTCAAAAAAGGCGCACCTGCGAAATATTCACCAAGAAAAGGGGCAGATGATAAATAACCCCGTCTGCTACACAGTGTGCTATTGTGATGCAGCAACTGAATCAATATTGCACGTGCATAGTAGAAGACCTAAATTATACATTTTTATTTTAGAGCAAACCAAATATGGCATTTTATAGTCTCTACACACTGCCAAAAAATCCGTACACCGGACATGGGTGCATTTTTTTTTTTTTTACTGTGGCACGTTATGTGGGGCCTTAGCCTTAAATAAACTGCTTTGCTGCAAGATTTGTGTCCCTGTCTCTGACTGGTTGGGTCTGCACCACTGATTCTATCGATCTACCTTCCCCACAAGGGGTTGTCTCATGAACACCATATATGCCCAAATACTCTGCAAAGGATCACCTTATGTGAGATAGAAAGAGGGTCACTCTGGCAGACCAGATGTATCCTTCCATTGAATAAACAGCAATTCATGTGAATGCCCAGCATGTACTCTGCACGGGAATGGTATATTCAGATGTAATAATAGGTGTAGTCTGTGAGTTAAAGAAATTAGATTATTGTTCAAATAGATTCTGTATCATATAAAAATGGGGAAAAAAAGGAGATGTGTTCATGAGACAGACTGCTTCATCATGTATATGCAGGCATGAGCATTACATGGAGTTCCAACATTTGGCACATCACTATGACTTTATAAAGGACCTTTTACCTTCTCCATCAACTCCAGTTCTTTGCATCTCTTAATAGGCAGCGCTCCAGAGGTTCCAATATTGTAAAGGTGTAAACTTTAGAAAGTTCAGTCCTTGCATGCTCTAAAGAAGCCATAGCCTTTCTAAGTGTCTTTTAAACCTTTGACTATTAGAGAGCATTATGTGTACTTATTGGCCAGCAGAACCCAGAAGGTGACGTTGGATTTTGTAACAAGGGTGTGTACACTGTTACATTTTAAATTGCTCAATTTATGACCTGAGTGGAAGGTGAGTACAATGAAAATAAATTAACCCCATACATATGTGTCCTCAGGTAAACCTTTGATGCCTAATATTGTGTCATTGCCTAAACTCACCAGAGGATTTTCCGGCAAGCAAGTCCTGCCTGTAATGAGGGCTGTCCTTTTTCTATTCTGGTTTGTCTCTTCCTATATTTTATTACTATTTTGGGATCAGCATGGCATATGAGTTGGAAACAAATAACAATTAACATTCCATTTAGCTTAAGACAAACTATGTTGTAGTCGAGCATGACCTTACCTCCTCTGGGTACTAGGTTTCCCACATCTATGACTTGGTCAATTTTCTTAGTAAGGATCTACTTGCCAAGTTATTACTTTTAACATTTGAGGCTATTTGGTATTTTTTTAACCATTGTCTTTACACGGCATGGGGTCGCGGGCATCTTAGTAATTAGTCGTCATGATAATGTTTCGTGGAGCACAGGAACAAACATTATTTCCCGAAGCACGCAACCAGGATGTTATCTGCCTGCTTATTTTTGTTCCTGGCTCAGCAGTAGAAGTGTAATTAATCTTTGAAGTGCCTGCTGTTCCTTGCTTAAAACACAATTCTCACCAACACTTTGGAGACAAGAAAGGCTTAAAATGTTTTTGTCAGGAACAGTCTCCTAATGTGAAGAACTTACATATAAACACAGCCATTTACTTGAAAGCTCTTTATTTTATTCAACCAAGTTGTAGGTATTACATCTATGATGTAAAACCAGAGGAATTCTAAACATAAAAAAAAAAAACAATTTAATCTAAAACATGTTGCCCCAAACTCCCACCTTACAAGACTCTATTCATAGAGCAGCCCTGCAAGAAAACCACTTTCTTCTTCTTGCAGGTTTGGGGTCTCCACCAGTGAGACTGACCCCTGTACAATACATTGCTCTTGAGAAGAACCATTTGAAAGTAGTATCACAGCCATGCTAGAGTCTTAAGGTGCGTGACTAATGAAATATTCTAACACCTTCATGCTTGAAATAGCAGTCTCTGTTTTCTTTAGAGCTTTGTGGTTTTGAAAGTAACCTGAACAGTCATCACTAGAAAATGGCAGTCACAAAAGTTATGTGCTTAGTATACAGTGTAGGAAATAAGTATTTGATCCCTTGCTGATTTTGTACGTTTGCCCTCTGACAGACATGAACAGTCTATAATTTTACGGGTAAGGTAATTTTAACAGAGAGAGAATATAAAAAATAAAATCTAGAAAATCACATCGTATAAATTTTATAAATGTATTTGCATTTTGCATAGAGAAATAAGTATTTGATCCATCTGACAAACAAGACTTAATACTTGGTGGTAAAACCCTTGTTGGTGCGCACAGCGGTCAGACGTTTTTTGTAGTTGATGATGAGGTTTGCACACAAGTCAGGAGGAATTTTGGTCCACTCCTCTTTGCAGATCATCTCTGAATCATTAAGATTTTGAGCCTGTTACTCGGTAACTCGGAGCTTCAGCTCCCTCCATAAGTTTTCTATGGGATTAAGGTTTGGTGACTGGCTAGGCCATTCCATGACCGATGTGTGCTTCTTTTTGAACCACTACTTTGTTGCCTTGGTTGTATGTTTTGGGTTATTGTCCTGTAGGAAGACCCAGCCACGACCCATTTTTAATGTCTTGGCGGAGGGAAGGAGGTTGTCACTCAGGATTTTACGGTACATGACACCATCCATTCTCCCATAGATGCGGTGAAGTAGTCCTGCCCCCTTAGCAGAGAAACACCAAAAAAAAACATGTTTCCACCTCCATGCTTGACAGTAGGGATGGTGTTCTTTGGGTCAAAGGCAACATTTCTCTTCCTCCAAACACGGCGAGTTGAGTTAATGCCAAAGAGCTAAATTTTTGTCTTATCTGACCAATCTGGATGATTCTCAGAGTGATTTGAGAAGGTGTTGTGTTCAGATGAGGCAAAAATTTAGTTCTTTGGCATTAACTCAACTCGTCATGTTTTGGCAGTCTAATTGGAAACAAGTGTTCACGCAAGCGTTTGTTCTAATAATTGCTCGAAAAATCGCTCTTTCTAAATGGACCCTATGGATAGGCCATTAGTATCAACTCTTTGACAACCCCTTTAAGTAACACAGACTGGAGATGTTTATCTTTTAAATGTCTGCAGTCGCCGATCGTAAGGAAACGGTGAGAAAGTATTGTGTTATTATAGTCACTAAACCTGTGGAAACTCCTGCAGGAAGAACAGATAAGGAAACTGATGAGAAAAACTCTTATTCTACAAGAATTGTACTGTGGAAAAATAACCAATTTCATCCCTGCATCATTTTCAGTAAATTGGGTGACTATAAAAACAAAGCCAAAGTCCAATTTCCCAAGGAATGTCGCTGCAAAGAATTAAGTGAGCAGAAAAAGAAAGTGAAAACTACTCAATGCAGGGTTCCTTACGATGCTGAATCATGTTTAGGATATGAGGTTTTTTAGGGTTTCTTCATATTTCTGGCAAGTTTCAGCCTTTGACTGATCAATTCTGATTTTACCCTGTCAGGTTTATTTTTTGCCTGAAAGAAACTGCAGCATCATTCCTTCTACCATTACATGATCCTTTTTTAAGCCCATTGATTTCAATAGGAATAAAGAGTGATTAGTTGTCATCATTTGTCAGTCATTTGGTTTGTAGGATGGAGGAAAAGTCATAAATGCTGCACTTTTAGCTTTGTCCAAAAAAAAAAAAAAAAAAGAAAAAGAAAAAAAAAGAAAATTGATACCTCATGGATACAGATGAGCGAATAGTGAAATATTACTATACTATAGTCCACCAAGTCCACAATGACACCTCTGGAATGCAACTGGGACAGTAGGGGAAGCATGCCTGGGTCCATCTAACATGACCAAGTCCCAGTATTACCCCACTATCACAGCCTATCAACTAGACACTTTCCAAATTCAATATAATCTCTATGGAAAGTGGAAAAATAGTTGAAAACCTTCTTTCATCTACATTACTATGGACAGAAAGACAAATTTTAAGCCAAAGAAACATTAGCATGCACCCATTTAAATCATGTTGCCCATGACAACCACAGATGGCATAAGCAATGGGAAATCCAACAGCCCCCACCTTTAACTGTCATTGTGTTTGTGTGTGATGTGGTGAGACCTCCAAAAATTACTCTTGTGGATCTTGACGTGAGCCCTTCCAAGTTAACTTAGAGGCCCTTAAGCTGAGCCATACAAAAATTTACTTTTCAGGCCCTTGGGGTGAGCCCTCCCAAATTTAGCTTCAGGCCCTTGGGGTGAGTTGAGCCTTGTAGGAGCAGAGTTTTAGGCCCTTAAAGTAAGTTGAGCCTTGAACCAGCAGAGTTTTAGGCCCTTGGGGTGAGTTGAGCCTTGCACCATCAGAGTTTTAGGCCCTTGGGGTGATTTGAGCCTTGTACCAGCAGAGTTTTAGGCCCTTGAAGTGATTTGAGCCTTGTACCAGCAGAGTTTTAGGCCCTTGAGGTGAGTTGAGCCTAGTAGGAGCAGAGTTTTAGGCTCTTGTGACAAATTGAGGATTGTAGGAGCATAATATTATGCTCTTAAGGGTGCATTCACACTAAGTATACGCTGAGCTGATTCTGAACGTATAGCACGTTCAGAATCAGCGCGTACAAAGCAGATCCCATTCATTTCAATGGGAGCCGGCATACGAGCGCTCCCCATTGAAATGAATGGGCTGCTTTTTTCCCTATTGGTTTCAATGTGATACGCGTGCCCCAGACGACGGCAGGCGTGCCGAAACGCGTGCGTCGGGTGAGAGCTGGCGTGTCCTCTTAATGCCCTATAATTTATTCTCACGCTGCTTGTATGATGGGTAAGCTTTACTCTTCAATATGCATATGACGTGTTGTACACCTTGTGACTAAACCTTACTACTGTAGAGCAAGCTCCATGTACATTTTATATTATCCTTTTTCCTTGCACTTTAATATTTAATAACTAACAACTGTGTGTTTGGCCACTATTCCATCATTATTACAGTGAGGCCTTTTGTATATTTGCAGACGTCTGCATACACAATTTAATATACTACAACTCTACCTAATCCTGTTGGTATCAACTGTGTATTTGAGTCTCACTGGATAGCTGACCCATTCGGTCTATGTGCTATAGGCTTACAAATGTACATCTCTCTATTATCTGTACTTTATTGTTATTTAGGGCATCATTGGACGTTTTTGCTGTGCTCATTTTTGTATATTTACTGTTGCCATTTGCATCATACAGTATATTTTGTGTAATTTTTTAATGTGGTAATATTAAAGTTTGTATATATTTTATTCATTATGAATCTTGGTCTTTTATGACCTCATTATTCTGAGTGTCTGTTTACCTTTTTTTTTTTTTTTTTTTTTTTTTTTTTTTGGGGTTTCTCTATATTTGTACTCGCTGATTCTGAATGTGTTTTACATTCAGAATCAGCTCAGCGTATACTTAGTGTGAATGCACCCTAAGGGATGAATTGAGCCTTTTAGGAGCATAATATTAGGCCCTTGAGGTGAGCCTCAATAAGGTGGTTTTATATGTTGTTTTTCAACGATGATGATGGAGAGGAGGAGGATGAACTTGTGAAATGGAACAGAAACATGGAACTGTGTCTTGTCATTATCACTGAGGACGGAACATGCTGGTTGTGGGCAGGGGTGATCCTTCCCCTTTCGCCGCCCGAGGCGAACTACACAAAGCTGCCCCCCTCCCCCTTGTCGGGGAGGGGGCGGAGCGGGGATGTGGCTTAGCGGAGGGGGCGTGGTGAATCGAAGGGAGCGGGGCTTAGTGCCGTTCGCTGGCAGAGAGCAAGCCCAGAGACTGCCTGTGCTCTGCCTAAGCGTGAGGGGAGGCTGCTGGAGCAGCGTTGCTCCAGTGGCCTCCCCAAACCACCGCTCGGTGCTAAGCCAGTCCAGGACAGCTTGTCCTGGACTGGCTTAGGTTAGCAAAAATGCCGCCCTCCCTGAGGCCCTGGCATAGCGCCGCCTGAAGCGCTCGCTTCGGGGCGCGTCATGGGAGGTGCGGCGCTGGTTGTGGGTCCACAACCACTAAATCGCCAGGAGAGGCAGACTCTTGGGTAGGAACACACCTGGAGATAGTGGCTGACTGGCTGGTGGAAATGCCGCTGGAAGCAATATCCTCTAGCCATTGTAACACCTGTTCCTGGTGCCCTGGTCTCGTCAGCGTTGTACCCTGCTTGAGGTTGCCATCAAGCCAGGGATTGTGGATGAGCGCATTGCTGGCTGCCCCTCACCAGTAGGCATTGGATCTGCAGTAGCTTGACTGCGGCCTGGGCCCCCAGCTGGATTTCCACGCCCTCGTCCTTGTCCCATGGCGCTAGCCTTATGCATTTTGAGATGTATACAAGCGTACTGTTTTGCAAGTATACACGGACAGTATATATTTAGAGCGTATAGCAAGTACGGTACCTACCGGATGGCAAGTATACACCTTGCTTCACACCCGTATGTGACAGATATATTGTGCACACAAACTGATGTATACAAGCGTACTGTTGCAAGTATACATGGACAGTAAATATTTAGAGCGTATAGCAAAGAAGGTATATACCAGATGGCAAGTATAAACCATGCTTCCCACCCATATGGGACAGGTATAATGGGCGCACAAATGGATGTTTACAAGCGTACTGTTGCAATTATACACGGGCGGTATATATTTAGAGCGTATAGCAAAGAAGGTATGTACCGGATGGCAAGTATACACCTTGCTTCACACCTGTATGGGACAGGTATATTGTGTACCAGTATACCAGTGGTAGGGAATTGGAGCAATTAAAAGGGCTTTTGTGAAATTTAGCTGCATAATGAGTGTATATACTGGAGGTGTATATACTCTCTTCAAGCAGTGTAGCTCTTATAAGAGCTAAAGGGAAAAATTGAAAACGGTAAAAACCGGGTATGAGAGCGCCACTGAGTAGATTCCCACGCTCTGACAGTGGACTTTACATTGGCCTGAAGAAGACGCTCGACAATCGTCGAAACGTGTGGCCCTCTTTTACCTCTGTCTTTGGAACCAATAAAGTGATTTTATTAACCTACATCTACTCCGTGGCGCTCTCATACCCGGTTTTTACCATTTTAAATTTTTCCCTTGTGTTTACTCATCACCTTCCAGGTTGGTGTCCGGAGTAACTGCAACTGAGGGCTCCATCTTACAAGTGCCAGGGCGCCAGTTTTTTTTTTTTTTTTTTTATTATTGTCTATCTCGTAAGAGCTGTTGGGGTGATATTTCCTGTCTAACAGAAGATAATTGCTTAGCTAAACCCTGAGCAGAAGTCTCTCCCTATCTACATCCAAATCACATCTGAAAAGAAACTCACAGGAACTATTCTTTTAAATTGGAGGTCACCTGATTTAGCCAGCCAATGACTTTTTAAGTTTTTTTTTTCGATGCTTACGTTTTTCTACTTCCTTTCCCACCTCCCCTGCACAGTTATTGATGCAAAAAAAGCGCCAGGGAAGGTGGGAGGAGATACGAATATTAACAGTGAAAACTGTGTGGTATTTGATTGTAATTGAATCTATCAAATACCATAGTATTCTATCGAATACCTAATCGATCGATCTCTACTCATGGACAGTACACATGAGACATTAAAGTCTTAGGAAGGCTGATACCAACTGAAGGTCTGCAATTTGTATTTCCATCCATTTTGTGTACCTTTTTTTTTTTTCTCCTCCCAAGCATGTGCAATAGGCTCATGAAGAGTAAAAAAAAAGTTGAAATGATGTCTGCCTTGAGTTTGCCATAACATTGCCAGCCGTCTCTGGTAACAGTATCTCTCATAACAGGGACAGTAAACAAAATGCCCCTATAAGGGTCTGTTCACATGGCGGAAACCTTTTCCATTGTGTGAATTCTCCACATGGCTAGCCGCGACAGGATGCCAATGTAGTGCATCGGCATCTCGTCGCGACATCCTGCTCCTGATTAGGTCCGAATGAATGGGCTTAAAGGGATTCTACCATTAAAAAACTATTTTTTCTAGGTAACACATCGGAACAGCCTTTAGAAAGGCTATTCGTCTCCTACCTTTGGAAGTGCTCTCTTCCGCACCGTTCGTTCTAAATACCGGTTTGTACTGGTATGCTAATTAGTTCTCTTGCAGCGATGGAGGCGTCCCCCAGCGCAGGAGATGCGATGAGGGCGTCCCCATTGCTGCTCGAAAACCGACTGCAGCGCCACCTCTATGTTCTTCTATATCCTCCCCTTCCTTCTTCAGCTTGATGTCGGACGTCTGCGCAGTACGCTCTGTTTGCCGAAGACTTCGAGGAACGTACTGCGCATGCGCAAAATTGCGGTGTCAGCACTATGGCCACGGGCATGCGCAGTACGTTCAGCAAAGTTCGCCAAACAGAGCGTACTGCGCAGGCGTCCGACATCAAGCTGAAGAAGGAAGGGGAGGATACAGAAGAACATAGAGGCGGCGCTGCAGTTGGTTTTCGAGCAGCAATGGGGACGCCCCCATCACATCTCCTGTGCTGGGGGACGCCCCCAACGCTGCAAGAAAACTAATTAGCATACCGGTACAAACCGGTATTTAGAACGAACGGCGCGGCAGAGAGCACTTCCAAAGGTAGGAGACGAATAGCCTTTCTAAAGGCTATTCCAACGTGTTACCCAGAAAAAAATAGTTTTTTAATGGTAGAATCCCTTTAATCGGAAGTGAATCTAGAGCCACGGACATTAGCATCGGACACTAGCTGTCAGACACCGACGGTAGTGTGAACGCTCCCTTACTGAACAAATGGTGATGTAACATACGTCATAACTTGTAAACACATATGTCATCTTAATGTCAACATTAACCCATCAGGTAAAGGTATGATGAGGTGTGCCAGCCACTGGACTCCCAGTGGGCACGTCCGCCTTCAACCCAGTCTCCTCATCTTCACCGAACTGCCAGCTGTGACTTCAATGAAATCAACTCAGCACTAAAAAGAAAAATAGAATCAGAAAAAAACAACCTAAAATGTACAAGCACAGAAAAAAAGGGGAGGGAGGGCAGGAAGCTTGCTGTGCAGGAGTAGGGAAGAGGTGGAGCAGAAAAGACCACCAAGCTAAACAAGAAAGGAGTGAGGCACTTGCATACCTCCCAACTTTTGAAGAACGGAAAGAGGGACAAAATGAGGGACAAAATGTGCGGCGCGCGTAGCACGGGACAAAAAGAGGGATAAAATGTGCAATTGGGGAAATTTAGCCCCACCCACTTTTGTGTTGACTCCGCCCACTCATTAATTTTTCATGTGCCCGCACACAGTATAATCCTCCTACAGTCACCCGTAAATTATATGTCCCCCCTCTATCTCTCCCCCAGTTTCATATACACCCTTCATCTGCCCCCAGTTTCATGTCCCCCTTCCATCTCTGCCCCCAGATTCATGTCCCCTCCATCTCTGCCCCCAGTTTCATGTCCCCCTTCCATCTCTGCCCCCCAGATTCATGTCCCCCCTCCATCTCTGCCCCCAGATTCATGTCCCCCCATCTCTGCCCCCAGATTCATGTCCCCACATCTCTGCCCAGTGTCATGCCATCCTCTCCATCTCTGCCCCCAGTGTCATGCCGTCCTCTGCTTCATCTGCCCCCAGTTTCACGTTCCACCTCCACATTAAACTTACCTTCTCCTCCGCTCCCTCGCAGCTCTCTGCGCGCCTCTCTCGCTGACACATATGCGGCTGAAGCGAGGAGCTGACCTGTCAGCTCCTCGCTTCCCCGCTGCCGCCGGTCTCGCTGACACATATGCGGCTGAAGCGAGGCTGTCAGGTCAGCCTCAGGTCAGCTCCTCACTTCAGCCACATACGTGTCAGGGAGAGAGGCGCGCAGCGGCGAAGCGAGGAGCTGACCTGTGTCAGCTCCTTGCTTCAGCTGCAAATGTGTTCAACTCAGATCTGCGTCCTCTGGATGCAGATCTGAGTTGAAATCGGGACATACCTCC
Source organism: Leptodactylus fuscus (assembly GCF_031893055.1). Classification (NCBI taxonomy): domain Eukaryota; kingdom Metazoa; phylum Chordata; class Amphibia; order Anura; family Leptodactylidae; genus Leptodactylus; species Leptodactylus fuscus. The sequence continues at coordinate 57,783,008 of NC_134269.1, forward strand.
CTCCAACCAGGACGGAAATCGGGACGGTTGGGAGGTATGCCATTGTGACATCAGGGAGTGAGGGGACTGTGAAGGAGATGACAGTCAGGAGGTGTGTTTAATAACAGGACAGTGTGACTAGGTTGTAGCTGCTCCCTTCACTCTGTCACTACTTAGGATAATATGCATATGACTTAGAGGAAATTACTTCATACTGCACATGAAGGAAGCGGCTTATGGTGAAACAACACCTGATAGGTCCCCTTTAAATATTCATGGGTGTTAAGGAGGCCATGATCTTTATTGCTGGGGGGCTTAAGATCACAATCAGTTCTTCCTGGAGTCAATAAACAGAGAGTGTTTCCAAGATGGTACAGTACAGTACATGGCATACATCAGCGTTACGTTCTGTTCCAGGGTGAAGTATTGTTTGCTTACCTCCCCTTGTTGGAATACAATAGAGTCAACACCGTAAAAGAAAGTAGAATTCTCCATGTAGAAAACAGGAATGGCGGGGGCACCATTTTCCTTGCTATGTTGAGCAGCAGAAAAACTTAAATTGGTTATCTTTCTGTATCAAAAAGAAGAGCGTAAGCCAACCTCTCCCTTCCGGGTATTGTAATATATTAATATTGGGAATATAATAGTTTGACCTTTTACAGAGAGAACTTTTCTGGAGCACTTCTTCTAATGGCTCTGCATGGTGCCATATGTTGTATGTATACAGTATGGCTATGTACATCATACACAGGGATCCATTGTGAAAAAATGCGTACTACGCAACTTGTTTTTTTTTTTCCTGAGGCTGTGAGTATAGGAAAATGCAGTATCTTGTGTTGTCCAGTATGTCAGTACAAATAGTACCAAGGTCTGATGACCCGTGTCCTATAGAAATGTTAAGGTGTATGTCAGGTGTTTTTCACAGTGTATATGTAAAGGAACACTTTGCATAATTCCTCCAGAAAGTGTATAAATAAACTATCCATTTCCTTGTCTGTTGTGTTCCTTGTCAATGTAGTTTTACACACTGCGATATTTTCTAGCAAAGAGTGCTTATGGCCAGACATTGTAGTGACACACACTACTGACGGGGAAAAGTAAGGCTCTGTTCCCACGGAGTAACGCGCATTCAGACACGTATACACGAGTCAGAGTGTGAGCGCTCAAAACAGATCCCATTCACTTCAATGTGTGCCGGCTCACGCACGCTACACATTGAAATCAATGGGTTAAAAAGCCTCCTATTGATTTCAATGTGTAGCGCCCGTAAGCCGGCACCCATTGAAGTGAATGGGATCTGTTTTGAGCGCTCACACTCTGACTCGTGCACACGTGTCTGAATGCGCGGCGCGTTACTCCGTGGGAACAGAGCCTAACACTGGTTATTAATTTATTTCTATAGTAGGAGTAACAGAAGAAAGGAAACCTATATATTTCACCTGATCTGACCACTTGGATCCTCGGATCACAAGAACATGGTTCCCTTTTTCACTGTACCCCGCTATTCACTATATAGGAGAAGAAAGCTTCTGTCATTGGTTGCTATTGGCAACAAGTTGGTTTTTTTAGACAGTTTTGTAACCCCCCCCCCATAGTATATAACAGAATTACTGTACATGACAACCATTCATGTGTATAACTATAATGTACATCATAGGGAGAAATACTTTACAATAGGTTTACAATAATATATAATAATAATACAGGGGCGTAACTACCGTGGTAGCAGCAGTAGCAGCTGCCACAGGGCCCGGGCCATTAGGGGGCCCGGTGACAGCCGCTACCGCTGCATATTTTTTTTTTTTTTTTTTTTTAAGTAGTCCGTTACGGGCCCCATTCACTTGCTGATCCTGGCTGGGCTGGGATTGGCAAGTGATACCGCGGGCCCCACAAACACTATCATTATACTCGGGGGTCTTTGCAGACCCCCGAGTATAATGATCAGCGGACCGGGAGACGTAAGGAACATAACAAACAGTGTTACTTACCTCTCCACGATCCTGCCTCCGGCCTCCCTCATTCGTGTCTGACGTCTCTGACGTCACATGACCCGGGTCTGCTTCCCGGGTCATGTGACGTCCGAAGTCATTAATGCAGGACAAGAGCGGCAGCCGACAGCCTAGGAGCCGGGCACAGGTAAGCAACTGTTTTTTTTTTTAAATGTTTTTATTCCCCCGGGTCTCCGATTATTATACTCTGGGGTCTGAAAAGACCCCAGAGTATAATAATTGTTTATGGATGTCCACAGTGGGGCATAATATTGTGTGCAGGGGTCACTATTGGGGTTAATTCTGTGTGCAGGGGACACTATTGGGGTTAATACTGTGTGCAGGGGCCACTATTGGGGTTAATACTGTGTGCAGGGGCCACTATTGGGGTTAATACTATGTGTGCAGGGGCCACTATTGGGGTTAATTCTGTGTGCAGGGGCCACTATTGGGGTTAATTCTGTGTGCAGGGGACACTATTGGGGTTAATACTATATGTGCAGGGGCCACTATTGGGGTTAATACTATGTGTGCAGGGGCCACTATTGGGGTTAATACTGTGTGCAGGGGACACTATTGGGGTTAATACTGTGTGCAGGGGACACTATTGGGCTTAATACTGTGTGCAGGGGACACTATTGGGGTTAATACTATGTGTGCAGGGGACACTATTGGGGTTAATTCTGTGTGCAGGGGCCACTATTGGGGTTAATTCTGTGTGCAGGGGACACTATTGGGGTTAATACTATGTGTGCAGGGGCCACTATTGGGGTTAATACTATGTGTGCAGGGGCCACTATTGGGGTTAATACTGTGTGCAGGGGACACTATTGGGGTTAACACTGTGTGTGCAGGGGACACTATTGGGGTTAATACTATGTGTGCAGGGGCCACTATTGGGGTTAATTCTGTGCGCAGGAGCCACTATTGGGGTTAATTCTGTGTGCAGGGGACACTATTGGGGTTAATACTATGTGTGCAGGGGCCACTATTGGGGTTAATACTATGTGTGCAGGGGCCACTATTGGGGTTAATACTGTGTGCAGGGGACACTATTGGGGTTAATACTGTGTGCAGGGGACACTATTGGGGTTAATACTGTGTGCAGGGGCCACTAATGGACATAATACTGTGTGCAGGGCTTACTAAGGGACATAATAGAGTTCTGAGGAGGGGGTCGGTTGAGGTCTTCGGCGTCGGTTTGGGGGGGGGGGGGGGGGCATATCAAAAGTTCGCCACGGGGCCCCGCCATTCCTAGTTACGCCACTGTAATAATATATACTAATTGCTGAAAGCGAACAATTATTTTCTCCACAATTCCCTTTTGCCTTAGGAACTTTTAATAGTTAGTCTATAGAAAATACTAAGCCGTGCTGCCACCTAGTGGATATATTTCAGTCCCTGAAACTCTTTTTGTATGTACAATTGTACCAGTTTGTCTATAGTGATACACTGTATCCAACTCAGCCAATAAGATCAATAGTATACAAGATAGAACACATTTAAGATCATGTTTAAACATTGCTAACATTGTATACTAAAATCAATATAATGCTCATAATTGGCTTCACTCAGATTGTACTGAATTAACAGTTTTCTACCACCTAGTTAAAGAGAACCTGTTGGGTGTTTTTTTTTCCCTACCATAACTTGGCCCCATCATGTGCAGGATGAAGTAATTCCCTTTTCCATTGTTGCCCTTTGTAATCTCTCTGTTGCAGTAAAGTGATGTTATAAATGTATGAAAACATAAAATGTCATATGTGAATGAACCTAAGTAGTCACGTGGGCGGGCCTAGTCACACTGTCCCCTTGCAAGTCACGCCTCCTGGACATGATTGACATCTCTCTCACAGTCCCCTCACTCTCTGATGTCATGACGGAGATTCCAGAAAAAAATCAGGTTCAGCCATGATAAAAGAGGTTGCTGTGCTTGTATGTATGATTGCATGTTCATTGGTCACATGATACAGCTGCAGCTCAGTCCCATTCAAGAGTATGAGTAACCATGCCAAGCACAACTCCTTTACAGTGTACGCCACTGTGCTTGGTAATAAGTGCAGCAGTTGGTGGTGTCCCAGATGTTGGACTCTCACCGATCAGATATTGATGGCCTGTCTTAAGGGCCTGTTTGTCTCATCATCTAGCCTGGACTCTGTGGTTGTCAAAGGTTTGCAAATCCTTGCAGGACATTCTTCATTTTCTTATTAGGACCAGTGATCGGTACTACTCACTTACTTCTGAATCAGATACTGCAACACTTCCCTGCTGCAGCCAAACTGTGGACTACACATGCGATGTCACAGTCTACTGCAGTTGCCCCTGTCAGGTTCTTTAATTGTGGCTTCTACTCTTCTCATTTCAGTTCATGTTGAAGGGGCCACATGTGCCGCAATATTCTGGATCATGAAGCTGAGAAAAGTGAATATAACATTGTTTCAGGGCATGCACTCAAGGTCTTAAAAAATTAACAAAATCCAGCTCCAACTTATTTACTGTGAAAAATACACCAATTCTGGAGATTGTCCTCCTATGGTCTCCTGATGGTCCAGAAAGTTTAATGGTTTGTAATGTAAAAGAACTATGACATTTTCCTCTGGTATCGGATCATTCCCAGAAAAGGAAATGTGACCTGTCTCTTCCATTTGTGGACTGCAGAAAAGAGAAAGTTTGGGGTGTCACCAATGTAATGTCTAGAAATGGAGGTTATCATCCTGTATATTCATTAGCCGATGGTATTTACAGCCTTAGTATTAGACTCCATAAAACCATGTATAATTACTCTCTATAACACAATTTACATGGGCAGAGTAAGTTGCCTCATCTAATAATACATTCTCTTTATATATCACTAACAAATGACTTTACAAAATGTAGGGTTCAAGTACAGACAAAAAGATACATTACAGAGAAGGAGTCAATTCACACAATGAGACTGAGGGACCTGCCGGCAATCTAGGAAGACTGTAGTCATCTGGATTTTACCTATAACGACATGCTTGATAACATGACTATATACTATTGGTTGCTACTCGTACATTATAGTATAGGCCATTAATAGCAGATTTGTTGGATTCTTACTATTGACACCCCTATTTAATGGGCCCACCAGAAATGGCTATGCAATGTACAGTCTAAAAGCACACAGATCTTTCCTATTGAAGTAACAGCAACTATACAGTAGGTGGCACTGTGACTCTAGATGTACACTGTGTAGCCAGTTTTGGATCTGGCTGTGTGGCCAGCTTTTGTGACTGTGATAAAGTTTGTATGGACACTACGTTACACAGCCTGTTAAATTTACTATACTGTATTGTCTGGAAATGATGGACCGGTGTCCTTTTCAATATTATGAACAATGTTACTGAGTTTTCAATTACATTATTTTATATGGGCACAATATACCTCCATTCACCTAGGCTCTGTATGACATCATTCATATGGGCACTGAATGATGCCTCGTCTGTTTTGCATTATATGTGCATTATATCACTTTTTAGTGACAATGTTCATATTGACTAGAGATGAGCGAATAGCGTTCGATCGAGTAGGCTATCAGGCTATTCGACATATTCGATTTCGATCAAATACCATGCGGTATACGCAGTAAAAATTTGTATACCCTTCCACCTTCCCTGGCACTTTTTTGCACCAATAACTGTGCAGTGAAGGTGGGACAGGAAGGAGGAAAACGTAGGCATCAAAAAAAAAATAGGAAAAAGCCATTGGCTGGCGAAATCAGGTGACCTCGGATTCATAAGAATAGCATCAGCCATGTTCGTGTCATTTGCGGTTTGGTGAGAGGGAGAGACATTGTGCTAAAGGACACAGAGAGATTTTAGCTTCTGCTAGGCAGGAAATATTCTGAAAAGAGCAACACTGCTTGAAGAGTCTATAAACACCATCAGCTTATAGGCTCATCCTGCAGAAATTTCTCAAAACCACTTTTTAGGGCTGAAATTCTGTACTGGTATACAGTATATACCTGGGCTGAAACAACAGAATGGGCCTGACACTGTAAACGCTGCTGGGGCAAGTCACAATTCAAAGATAGGGGTGAAAGAATTACTACTGGGGGTGGCAGGGCTGAACTGGCACAAAGGGGCACAAAAACAGATCTCTGCATGTGGGCTGAAGCAACAAAGTGGGCCTGACACTCTAAACGCTGCTGGGGCAAGTGACAACTCCAACATGGGGGTGAAAGAATTACTACTGGGGGTGGCAGGGCTGAGTTGGCACAAAGGGGCACAAAAACAATCTCTGCTTGTGGGCTGAAGCAACAGAATGGGGCATAAACTTAAAATGCAGGTGCCCCAATCTATCTCTAACTGAAGAGAGCATAGACACGCAGGTTCTATCATGAAGTTACAAGTAGAAGAGTGGCTCAGCAAGTGACAGTTGGGGTTCATTGTGTACACTCTATGCCACCAAAAATGCTAACTGGGGGGCGTACTTGCACCCCCTTGCTAAACTCACAAAAACAAGGGCCACAGGTCCAACTTCTACACCCAATACGTGTAAGGCGCAGAGGGATCGGAGAGGACAGGGCTGTGGTTGATCAGGTACTCACGCAACATGTGCCTATACTTTTCCCTCCTGGTGACACTAGGCCCCTCAGTGTCGGTAGTTTGGGTAGGGGTGGCCATTAACATGTCCCTCACTTTGCAAAGCGCGGAACTTTGGGCCTGACTGATGTTATGGGACACATGCTGGCACAAGGCGGGGACAGCACACCAAGAGAAGTAGTGTCGGCTAGGGGCAGTATAGTGAGGTGCCACAGCTGCCATCAGGTGACGGAAGGCCTGAGTCTCCACAAGCTTAAACGCCAACATCACCAGGGCCAGCAGTTTTGAGATGAGGCCATTGAAGGCTTAGACATGTGCGTGGGTTTTGCTGTACTTCTGCCTGTAATGAAATGCCTGGGAGATGGGGAGTTGCTGGGAAGAGGCACATGATGGTACAGGCAAAAGGAGCAGAGGCAGGAAAAGGGGAGGATGAGGGTGAACTCCCCAAAGTGTCAGAGGCAGATGTGGAGATGTCCAGGCTGGTGGTCTGGACTGCAGCACCAGCACTGGAAACAGTGGAAGAGGCAGTGTCGGCAACACCGGGTGACGATAGTCCTGTATTTGCTGTCTCCCACTGAGCTCAAATGACGGCGCATGGCTAAGGTGGTCAGGTTGCTTTTCTCAGAGCCCCTATTTAGTTTTCATTTGCACAGTGTGCAAAACGCACTCAGTTTGTCCTCCGCACGTACGTTGAAAAATCTACACACCATCGAGGGAGGTGGCCAAGATGGGTGAGTTTTTGGCGAGTGGCTAGTACAGGGAAAATCAGCATTGTACCCTGCACCCTGCTTAATGTTGCTATCAAGCCAGGGATTGTGGATGAGCAGAATGCTGGCTGCCTCTCACCAGTAGGCATTGGATCCGCAGTAGCTTGACCGTGGCCTGAGCCCTCAGCTGGATTTCCACGCCCCTGTCCTCTTCCGCTAGTCTTGAAGATGTATACAAGCATTGGGAAATGCAAGTATACAGGGTATATATATTGAGCGTATACATACTGTGGTGTATACTGTGTGGCTAGTAGAGTTTTTGTTTCTGACCCTTATGGGTCTGGTAAATTGGGCGCAAAAAATGATATATACAAGCATAGTGTATTGTAAGTATACACACTATGTATTCTGAGCGTTTGTGAAGTATGACCTATACTATATGGCAAGTAGACCCATGGCTTCAGACCCGTATGCGACAGGTATGTTGGGCGTACAAAACAATGTATACAAGCGTACTGGATTGCAAGTATAGATGGTATCTATTTAGAGTGTTTACCTAGTTTGGTCTATACTGAATGTCAAGTAGACCCCTTGCTTTAGACCCATATGGGTCAGGTATATTGGGCGCACAAAACGATGTATACAAGCGTTGTGTATTGCAAGTATACATGCTATCTATTTTGAGAGTATTTGAAGTACGCTCTATACTGTATGTCAAGTAGACCCCTTGCTTCAGACCAGTATGGGACAGGTATATTGGGCACACAAAACAATGTATACAAGCATAGTGTATTGCAAGTATAGACGCAAACTATTTTTAGCGTATGTGGATCACATACACTAAAAATTGATTGCGTGTGCACTTGCAATACACTACGCTTGTAGAGGAGAGAAGGTTTCCAGGTATTTTTTCACTTTCCATAGAGGTTTGGAGTGTCTAGTTGATAGCCTGTGATAGTGGGGTAAAACTGGGACTTGGGCTTGTTAGATGCCCCAGGCATGCTTCCCCTGCCATCCCAGTTGCATTGCAGAGGTGTTGGCATCATTTGCTGAGGTGTCATAATGGACTTGGTGACTCTCCTTAGTCGAATGGTGGGTTCCCCTGAAACGAGCATTTTTTCCCCCATAGACTATAATGGGATTCGATATTCGTTCGAATAGTCAAATATTGAGGGGCTACTCAAAACGAACATTGAATATTTCACTACTCGCTCATCTCTAATATTGACACTAAAGTGCATCTTCTGTATAGTTATTGTATAACACTCAGTATCTATATGTTCACTACAATTATTATGGGATTATTATGGGCATTGTATGATGCCTCATCTAGAGTCTATATAATACTGTTTATATGGATATTTTATATTTGGATGTTTTGTATTACTTATATGGCGATGACCACATGACACTATTCTTATACATACTTAATTACATTGATAACATGTATATATATACTGTATTATATTTAGAACTGTATATGTTCTCTAAATCTGCTTTTTATGTTTGACAATTCATACTGCAGTTGTATGATCATATATATGTACTAACAATATTGTACCATCTATTTGGGTACTATATGACATTTATATGGTCTTATGGTCTGTAAATGTCCCATGCTTTATGACACTATTTACAGTATATTTACTATTGTATTAATTCAGACATACAGTAAGTTGTTAAACACAAAAAAGAAAAAATAATTGTATTCAGTTTACCATATACATTCCATGAACTTCTTAATCTTGAGAGACGAGGACAGCTGTGTGGACTCCAGACAGTGGCAAATATTGAGATTCAATAAAAAATTCCTGCTCCAATCAGGAAAGAATCCAAGATGATGAATAAAATATAACTTTTATTGTTGTCCAATAGTTAAAAAAAGTTACATCTTAACTATGGAGGTAAGTCATGTCATGATAGAGCTACGTGTTTCGGTGCAGACTGATAGAGCTATGCGTTTCGGCACAGACTTGTACCTTCCTCATGCGAGTCTGTACCGAAACGCATAGCTCTATCATGACACGACTTACTTCCATAGTTACGATGTAACTTTTTTTTTTTAACGCGGACAACAATAAAAGTTGTATTTTATTCATCATCTTGGATTCTTTCCTGATTGGAGCGGGAATTTTTTATTGAATCTTGATACAGTAAGTTGTCCTAGATCCCTATCTACCACACTGTCTTACTTTCCTTGGCTTGCCAGGTATTTAATATTAAATATTTTTCTATGGCCAATGATTTATTTCTGGCCCTCATTGACCTCTTACTTCATTTTGTACAGTGATATACAATAAAACTGTGCAATAAAAATAAGTATTAGTAATTACTAGAGATGAGCGAGTAGTATTCAATCGAGTAGGTAATCGATAGAATACTACGGTATTCGAAATACTCATACTCATTCGAATACTACTCCTATTTGCAGTAAATATTCGATTCAGAACCAGCACTGATTGGCCGAATGCTATACTCTTGAGGTCTTCAAATCCGGCGCCTGCGTAGCAGCGCTTCCCTCCAGAACACTACTGCGCAGGCTCACTTGCCAGTCCCCGTAGAACTACACAAGCGTACTGCACGCTTGCGAACTGCCATTAAGTAAAATGGTGAGTGAGCCTGCGCAGTAGCGCTCCGGAGGGAAGTGCTACTACGCAGGCGCAGGATTTGAAGACCTCAAGCCGGAAGAAGACCAATAGGAAGCCGGCAGAAGAGACGGGACCAGAGGGCATCGCTCCAAGAAGAAAGAAGAGGTAGGCATGCCTGAAGATGACGTGGCATCGTGCATCACCACCCCGGTGCAAGTTCGGTAAGATTTGAATATGTTTTTATGCTTTTATTTAAAAACGGGACCGAGGTTTAATATAACATTTACGGTGCCTAAATAGCCTTTTTAAAGGCTATTCACACATATGTGGATCTCTATTAGCATAATTTTGCTGATAGAGCCCCTTTAACTGCACAGCGCTCCTCCTAAACACTCTCCTCCTGCTACTTGTGGACTTGGTGACTCTCCTTTACTCGAATAGTGGTTTCCCCTCAAACGAGCATTTTTTCCCATAGATTATATAGATGGGATTTGATATTTGATCGAGTAGTCGAATATTGAGGCTCTACTCGAAACGAATATGGAATCTTGAATATTTCACTACTCGCTCATCTCTATTAATTACTATTGTTGTTACTAAAACACTAGAACATTTTAGTAAATATTAAATTTATATTAGTTACAGTAACATTTTTATTTTGGCAGCTGGGATTAAAGCTAGAATATCGAGGCAATAAAATAAAGCAGTTTCCCAGTATCCTGGTGCCCATAAACAATGGGGCTTACCTACATTTCACCCCCACTTCAGTAATGCAGGCGTTTCACCAGTGAATGCTCATGTTGATTGGCTAGATTTTGCTGCCATTCACACATACCACAGGTGAACTGTACCTGTATCACTGGATGACCTAGAAAACCTCATTGTATGCTGTATGTATATAACTGGAGGCCACTGTACTGTGACTATATTTATAAGTATTGAATAAATATTTACCTCATTAGGTAAGCTGCAATTATATTCTAACTACATAATTGTCAGGTACCTGATGTAATTCGCTAGAGACTATAATTACACTGTTGTGCTGGGTTTCTGTGGGTTATAGTTACATAACTTACAATGTGCAGTAATGGGAAATATCAATTTTAATGGAATATTCCAAATATTTGTATATTCACCATTGATCATCATGTGGTTGTAAAATACCCAGTTCTGATTATTTTCCTAATACATCTTTATAGTGGTCAAAGCTTTGTTTTTCTGATAGAGCAGCCTTGTGCATCATTCTGCTTTCAATACACCATACTAACATTGCATATTGCATTGATATCAGTCTTCCAACCCTTTCATGGGGCCTCTCCAGAGATGGATGTTTGGGTTCAAATCACTCAAGGACATTCAGAAAGTTGTCCCTAAGCCACTCCTGTGTTCTCATGTCTGTCTACTTATGGCCATTGCCATTGCCATTGCCTTGTGAGAAGGTCCTGGACGCTCGGGATCAGGCTTTCTTTCAACCTTGACCAGTCTCCCTGTCACAGCTGCTGAAGAACACCCCCACAGCATGACGCAGTCGCTACAATGCTTCACTTTACGGATGTTATTGAGCAATGAGGCCAAAAAGTTCAATAATCTGACAAGAAAATCTTGTTTCTCACAGTCTGAGAGTCCTCTAAATTCTTGTTTGCAAACTCCCAACATGCTTTTATGTATTGTTTATGGAGAGGCTTTTTCTGTCTTCTTTGCCATAAAGCCCACTTTGGTGGAATGCTTCAGTGATTGACCATTTGGAAGTTTCTCCCATCTATACACAGTATCTATAGACCTAAGCCAGAATGACCATTGTGTTCCTGGTCACGTCTCTTACCAAATCCCTTCAGTTAGGGAATTGTTAGGACAACAATTCCCCAGTAGCAGTGAGCCCTGGTCTGAAACCTCCCACTGTCCCTTCCTGCTTGCCCGTCCTATCCTAAGTGATAGGTGACAACTTGGAGACAAGACACAAAAAACGCAGAAAAGACAAACAACAACAAAGGGAGGTCAGCTAGCCAGGGGTCAGTAACAGTCGAGCAATGCAGTGTCAAAATCGATATCCAAAAGAGTAGTCAATAGGGAAAGCCAGGGATCAAGAATCAGAATACAGGAATAAACAGTAAGCGAAAAAGCCAGCACACACAAAGCAATAGCAAGCACAAATGTTAATGTGAGCCAAGAATAAATAGGGAGGGAGAACCTGATATGAAGGCAGGCTGTCAATCACAGGGCAAAACAAAACTTAACTCTTAGAGGAGCAGAGGGAAATGAAGGTGAAGAAGAAAGGTGTGGTGGAAAATCAATTAACAAGGTGAAGGAATAGGACAGTGTTCAGACAATGCAACCAAAAACTCTAAGCAAGTTATCAAACTGCACACGCCTCCTGCGCTACAGCATGCGAACAGAGGGTGGCGCAGAGACCAGAACAGGCGGAGATGTTACACCTTCTCCCCCATTTATATAGTTTGGTCCATCCAGCTCTAGGAAGAGTCCTGGTTGTTACATACTTCTTCCATTTAAGAATTATGAGAGTCACTGTGTTCTTTGAAACTTTCAGTGCAACAGACATTTTTTTGCACCGTTCTCTGGATCTGTGCTTCTGCACAATCCTGTCTCTTAGCTCTACACACAGTTCTTTTTAACTTGTGGCTTGGTTTTTGTTCTCATATGTATTACCAGTTTTGAGGTCTCATACAGACAGGGATGTGTCTTTCCAAATCTCTAATTAATTGAATTTACTGGAGGTGGAATCAATCAAGTTGTTGAAACTTGTCAACTTTGGGGGAAGCCCCCAAAGCTAAATTTCAAGTGTCATAACAATTGGTGTGAATACTTATGTCCATGTGAAATTTTAGGGTTTTTTTCTTTAAAAAAAAAAGTATATTTGCAAATGGGTCTGACTTCCTTATGGAGGAGTTATTCTGACAATTATTCCCAGAGTATGCAGTTTTTTGAAAACCATGCATTGATCTATAGGAAGTTACCTTTCAAAAGGTGGTGCTAGAGCATGTTCCTCTTTTCCACCAATGTTTTTTTCCATATTCATTACACAATATTGCATTGAATTGATTACATGAAAAATTGGAGTTCTTTTGATTTAAAGGGGTAATCTCATGTGGAAATGTGATCTCCTTTTCATAGGATAGGGGATAACTGACATATCAGTGGGGGTCCTAGTGCTAGTCTATGCACTGTTCAGAGACTTGATCTAAAGTCCTAGAACATAGAACAAAATGAGGGGAAGGAAGCGACATACAGTTTTAATGGTCCATTTATTCATTCATCATAATGTTTCAGTTCACACTGAAACCTCTCTCAGTTCCACATACTGAACAGAGCCCTGCACACCATCTTTTACCAGGTGCTTGAGGAGTTGTATCACATTGACCTGGTCCCTTGATGAACCTTCAAAGGAGAAGTGTATTAGGACATTGTGATTGCCGTTGTTGGTTTGGTTTTTGCATGTGGACCCTGAAACTTAAGGAGTTTTCCAGTCCAGGCTTTTATGACTGATGCAATCAATCGAAGATCGGGGTGGGGGGGGGGGTGTCTGACACCTGAGACCTCTGCTGTTCAGTTGTTTGGAGTGACAGCGGTGTGATGTCACATTCATTTGTCATTTAGCATGTAGGCTGCTGTGCGGTATTCAAGTGAATGGAGCTAAGCTGCAAAACCAAGGACTGCTGCTTTACACTGTAAAGCACTGTGAATGTCTATTAGTAGAGAGCAGTGCCGGATTTACCAATAGGCTAACTAGGCTTCAGCCTAGGGCCTCAATATCAAGAGGGCCTACATTCAAATTGTTAGCAAAATTAAAATTACACTATTCTAAAAACAGTGAACACTAAAACACAGCCGAAAATAGGAAAAATTCTACACGTATGACTTATAAACAAACAAAAATGTATTGGTTAAGATTGTGGCGGAGCTACCACCAGAGGGCAGCAACAACTTGCCCGTGACATACAAAAACCAGAAGCTGACGTAAGTCACTCTCTCTTCTACTTTGTATTTGACGCGGTGAGCAGCAACGAAGGATCGCGCTCTCGACAATAAAGTATTTATTCAACTAATCTAAGAATGATTAAAAGATTTGAAGGTGGCGCTTGCAAACGCAAGAAAAAGAAGCTACAAGAGTATGAGGCAAATCAAATAAGAAGCACAATGACCCAGACGAGGTTGTCTTCATTGAGTATTTTGTGCATCGAAAATGAGACCTTCAGAAAAATAGATTTTGCTGAACTTATAGAAGAATTCTGTGTGAAAAAGTTTAGAAAGAAATTCTTCTAATCTACTATTTAGTTTTAAATGTATACTTGGATTGAATCAGTTCTTAAATAAAATAACCATTAACATAAAATTTAATATGATATACAATTTGATATTTTCTTTCTTATGATCTGGATTTTGTTTGAATAAAGTTCCATTTTTGGTTTAGTTTAAGACTTAAAATTCATAATAATTCATACTTAAACTTTAAATGCGAATTATTATGAAATAATTTTATCTGAATTGAATTAGGTTTAATTTTCAATGTATTGAATATATTTAATTTAATTTGATAGAAAATATGATAATTTTTATTGCGTATTTTATTTTCGTAGTCAAAGATTTTCATTATTTGAATTTTGTTTCTTTGTAAATGTTGTGTGTTATGTTTGATTAGTTATTGTTACAAGTACTGTATAAAGGAGGTTCTAATACTTCTCCTTTCTGATCAATCCACCCATGACCTTGGCTCAAAAAAACCACAATAAAAAAACCTGTGTTTCCACAACATGGGGCTTTAGCCTAAGGGTAAGTTCACACGGGGTTCTTTGAACCAGAAACTGAGGCGGAGGCCACCTCAGGTTCCGGTCCAAAATACAGGTAGCTGCAACCCAATATTTTTAGATTATATGTATAATTACTTTTGTCTTCTGCAGAACCAATGTAAATGGGATTAATAAAGTGTCCTTACTGATTTGAAGTTTAGAATAACTCTGCTGAGAAAGATGAAAGTACACAAATGTATCAGGCTGTATTATTATAACATGTGATGTCTACAAGAATGACAAATAGTATGTTTGTTAGTTGGGCTGAAAAGTGACCAAATCTAAGGATTATTTTCAGTTGAATTTTTTCACTTGGTTGGCCAACATTATAAAGTGAATGGAAGTTTAAATGAAGCTGATATCAAAGTAAGACGTGGCATCTTGGCTTTCAAGTCACTGGAATAAAACCAATGACCCATATGCCTGAACCCAGAAGATGGATCACTTTGAAAACCACATCAAACAACGTATGAAGCTTGGCCTAAATATCAAATCAATGTGTGTTGTATGAAAGTGGAAGGACGTGACGGCTGGCTGTTTTGATCAAATCAATAACTTTAATTCCAAGAAGTAGGATTTATTCTGGTGTGTAATGAGAGAAACTGGCGGAGAAGATATGCTTGGATTGCATCGGCAATTCATAAAGGAATCTTCGTTTATTTCAATCTTCATTCATTTTAAGGAGTTGCCCACTTTCCCATAAACATAACTATCCATTTATATTCATAATAAATTAAACATTTTTGTAAATATAAGTGATTGAAAATTTTGCAGAGATTCTCTCTAACTAAGGCTAGGTTCACACCACTAAAACAGCAGTTACCCATGGAAGCCATGGACTATGTAGAATATAATGGGTTCTTCCATCAGTTTCCACTATTTTTATACTCTTCTCTCCAATGATTTTAGGTGGTTTCTGCTTCTGCAATGAATCCAGTGCAGATGTGAACCTAGCCTTAGCTGTGACAGTCAATCATGGCTGGGATTCTTAACCTGTGAAGACAAAATATTGTTGTCACTAAGATTATTAGAGGAAGATTTTAAAACTCTATCCCTTTAGGAATTTTCATATAATGGTGTGTAATGACACAAAGCTACCACACTGCTTCAGGGTTTACCTAAACCCACATGGAAAGTTCCCTTCTCCCCCCGTGTTCTTAAGGAAAAGGGAAATTCTAATCATTACTAAAATACTGGTTTCATCTGCCCAAGGCATCCGAGGGGTTAAGTGCCTGCAGACAGAGAAGCCTCTGTGAGCGCTGCCAAAGGGTTTATGGGTGCCATATTTACAGTGGGGCAAAAAAGTATTTAGTCAGTTCAAGTTCCACCACTTAAAATGATGAGAGGCGTCTGTAATTTACATCATAGGTAGTCCTCAACTATGAGAGACAAAATGAGAAAACAAATCCAGAAAATCACATTGTCTGATTTTGTAAGAATTTATTTGCAAATTATGGTGGAAAATAAGTATTTGGTCACCTACAAGCAATCAAGATTTCTGGCTCTCACAGACCTGTAACTTCTTCTTGAAGAGTCTCCTCTTTCCTCCACTCATTACCTGTAGTAATGGTACCTGTTTAAACTTGTTATCAGTATAAAAAGACACCTGTGCACACCCTCAAACAGTCAGACTCCTAACTCCACTATGGTGAAGACCAAAGAACTGTCAAAGTACACCAGAAACAAAATTGTAGCCCTGCACCAGGCTGGGAAGACTGAATCTGCAATAGGCAACCAGCTTGGATTGAAGAAATCAACTTTGGGAGCAATAATTAGAAAATGGAAGACATACAAGACCAGTGATAATCTCCCTCGATCTGGGGCTCCACGCAAAATCTCACCCCGTGGGGTCAAAATGATCACAAGAACGGTGACCTAGTGAATGAACTGCAGAGAGCTGGGACCAATGTAACAAAGCCTACCATCAGTAACACACTACGCCGCCAGGGACTCAGATCCTGCAGTGCCAGACGTGTCCCACTGCTTAAGCCAGTACATGTCTGGGCCCGTCTGAAGTTTGCTAGAGAGCATTTGGATGATCCAGAAGACTATTGGGAGAATGTCCTATGGTCTGATGAAACCAAACTGGAACTGTTTGGTAGAAACACAACTTTTCGTGTTTGGAGGAAAAAGAATACTGAGTTGCGTCCATCAAACACCATACCTACTGTAAAGCATGGGGGTGGAAACATCATGCTTTGGGGCTGTTTCTCTGCAAAAGGGGCCAGGACGACTGATCCGGGTACATGAAAGAATGAATGGGGCCATGTATCGTGAGATTTTGAGTGCAAACCTCCTTCCATCAGCAAGGGCATTGAAGATGAAACGTGGCTGGGTCTTTCAACATGACAATGATCCAAAGCACACCACCAGGACAACGAAGGAGTGGCTTTGTAAGAAGCATTTCAAGGTCCTGGAGTGGCCTAGCCAGTCTCCAGATCTCAACCCTATAGAAAACCTTTGGAGGGAGTTGAAAGTCCGTGTTGCCAAGCGACAGCCCCAAAACATCACTGCTCTAGAGGAGATCTGCATGGAGGAATGGGCCAACATACCAACAACAGTGTGTGCCAACCTTGTGAAGACTTACAGAAAACGTTTGACCTCTGTCATTGCCAACAAAGGATATATAACAAAGTATTGAGATGAAATTTTGTTACTGACCAAATACTTATTTTCCACCATAATTTGCAAATAAATTCTTACAAAATCAGACAATGTGATTTTCTGGATTTGTTTTCTCATTTTGTCTCTCATAGTTGAGGTCTACCTATGATGTAAATTACAGACGACTCTCATCTTTTTAAGTGGTGGAACTTGCACTATTGGTGACTGACTAAATACTTTTTTGCCCCACTGTAGATACCCAATTCTGCTGGACTATTACAGTGGATGTTGGAAATTGGTTTAGGTGGTTCCACTGAAGATACTGATAACACATTACTAGAATATTTCATCAATGTGTCATTGGGTAGGATCCAAATTTTTTGGCACTGCAATGATTGTTACTAAAGAACAACCCTGTAATTTTCTCTCCTGTCATCCTCGCATGGACATACGGTTGTCTTACAGTCATTGACCAACAATGCAGACTTTGTCAAAGTCAAACAGACCTAAGAGGAGACAGTGTTGTGATCCTAATGATTATTGGGGGGTCATAACAACATGCCATTAATGTCTGACACCCCATCTAACCATCAGTAGACATATGGTTGTCTCATTATAGTCCATGACCAAGACAAGTCAAACACCCTACAGGAAACAATGTTATGGTGCTTTACCAACACTAATGACACTTTATCCTAATGGGTAGTGGGGTCATCGCAATGTGCTATTAATGACCGATATGGGATAACTTATCTATGATAGAAGTAATGTAATATATTTGTCATTTCTATTTCATTTACAGACAATAAAACCTTAAATAGAACGAAAATAGAAGATGTAGCAGAAGCCCTTTAGCTAGAGAACTATTATGAATTCATTGACGTAATGACTTCAAAAACCGACCAGAAACCTGGATGAATATGCAACATCCTACTGGAAACTGCAAAACATTTAACCTTTATTTGTAAGTTATATATGCTGCTTAAATACCATTATGTACATAGTTTGTATATAACTTTTTTTATATGTTTTTTGGTACAGCAGATAAATTTGGAGTGTGGGAGGAGATGAGAAGTCCTCTCTTAGCTTCTGCAGCCTCAGAGTCATGATCCTGCCCAAGGTGCAATCCAGACAGGGTGTCCTGATTAATCCATATAAGTGAGATACAGAGTGAAAAAGACTGGCACTTGTTTAGGCTTACACTTGTTGAAAAAGAGTGATGCCCACCTGACTGTATAAGCCCCACATAACGCAATTAGACACTGTATGCCAGGAGAGGGATGCCTAGCAGTATACTTATCTACGATGCATCCTGCCATACTATCTCATACTCTACTGACTACCAGACAGAATGCTGGGTCTCTTGGCATCATCATAGATAACTATACTGCTAGGAGTCCCTCTCCTGGCATACTCCCGGGGGAAGAATATTGCTCTGGCATGATTATTCTTTTTATGTCTTCTGTAGAGCTCTGCTTTTACAGAATAATGAAAAGTGATTAGTTGTCGTCATATTTTTTAATTTTTTTTTTGTTTTTTTCTTTGCCATGAGGACCCTGATGCATTTTATACATATTGTTGTGAAGTGTATTTTATGCGTGTATACTTAAGTATATCTATCTACTTTTACATGTGGAATTATTTATATGTCTGTCTTCTCTCCATATATTCAATATTTTGCCAAAGAAAACAAATCTTGGAACATTTGTTTTGGAAACTTCTTTTTTTTCTTTGCCTGAACCTGTTTTTTTAGTAAAATAAATTCAGGCCACTTATAGAGCAGTGATAGATTATGGGGATGTTCTCACTCCTTAGGGAGAGACCACCTTGTCGGTGTGTATTAATACATTGAAAGCATAGGGAAAAAAGCCTCCCATTGATTTCAATGGGGAGCACACGTATGCCGGCTCCCATTTAAGTCAATGGGAGCTGCTTTTTACGCGCTCATTCTGAACATGTTTTTACGATCAGAATGAGCGCAGCGTTACATAGTGTGAATGCTCCCATACAAAGTCATTTTCGCTCCACTGTGGGGGATCATGGGAAGAATATGCAAATATGTTTCCCAAGATGTAAATAAAATATAAAAAACAAAAAAAACTTTGCAAGTCTTCAGTAGGTGATTAGAGATGAGCGAACACTAAAATGTTCGAGGTTCGAAATTCGATTCGAACAGCCGCTCACTGTTCGAGTGTTCGAATGGGTTTCGAACCCCATTATAGTCTATGGGGAACATAAACTCGTTAAGGGGGAAACCCAAATTCGTGTCTGGAGGGTCACCAAGTCCACTATGACACCCCAGGAAATGATACCAACACCCTGGAATGACACTGGGACAGCAGGGGAAGCATGTCTGGGGGCATAAAAGTCACTTTATTTCATGGAAATCCCTGTCAGTTTGCGATTTTCGCAAGCTAACTTTTCCCCATAGAAATGCATTGGCCAGTGCTGATT
This sequence comes from Leptodactylus fuscus, assembly GCF_031893055.1. NCBI lineage: Eukaryota > Metazoa > Chordata > Amphibia > Anura > Leptodactylidae > Leptodactylus > Leptodactylus fuscus. Next base: position 57,802,695 of record NC_134269.1, read on the forward strand.
GGCCAGAGTACGGAACTCGACCAATCAGCGCTGGCTCTGCTGGAGGAGGCGGAGTCTAAGATAGCTCCACACCAGTCTCCATTCAGGTCCGACCTTAGACTCCGCCTCCTCCGGCAGAGCCAGCGCTGATTGGCCGAAGGCTGGCCAATGCATTCCTATGCGAATGCAGACTTAGCAGTGCTGAGTCAGTTTTGCTCAACTACACATCTGATGCACACTCGGCACTGCTACATCAGATGTAGCAATCTGATGTAGCAGAGCCGAGGGTGCACTAGAACCCCTGTGCAAACTCAGTTCACGCTAATAGAATGCATTGGCCAGCGCTGATTGGCCAATGCATTCTATTAGCCCGATGAAGTAGAGCTGAATGTGTGTGCTAAGCACACACATTCAGCACTGCTTCATCAAGCCAATACAATGCATTAGCCAGTGCTGATTGGCCAGAGTACGGAATTCGGCCAATCAGCGCTGGCCAATGCATTCTATTAGCCCGATGAAGTAGAGCTGAATGTGTGTGCTAAGCACACACATTCAGCACTGCTTCATCAAGCCAATACAATGCATTAGCCAGTGCTGATTGGCCAGAGTACGGAATTCGGCCAATCAGCGCTGGCTCTGCTGGAGGAGGCGGAGTCTAAGGTCGCTCCACACCAGTCTCCATTCAGGTCCGACCTTAGACTCCGCCTCCTCCGGCAGAGCCAGCGCTGATTGGCCGAAGGCTGGCCAATGCATTCCTATGCGAATGCAGACTTAGCAGTGCTGAGTCAGTTTTGCTCAACTACACATCTGATGCACACTCGGCACTGCTACATCAGATGTAGCAATCTGATGTAGCAGAGCCGAGGGTGCACTAGAACCCCTGTGCAAACTCAGTTCACGCTAATAGAATGCATTGGCCAGCGCTGATTGGCCAATGCATTCTATTAGCCCGATGAAGTAGAGCTGAATGTGTGTGCTAAGCACACACATTCAGCACTGCTTCATCAAGCCAATACAATGCATTAGCCAGTGCTGATTGGCCAGAGTACGGAATTCGGCCAATCAGCGCTGGCCAATGCATTCTATTAGCCCGATGAAGTAGAGCTGAATGTGTGTGCTAAGCACACACATTCCGCACTGCTTCATCAAGCCAATACAATGCATTAGCCAGTGCTGATTGGCCAGAGTACGGAATTCGGCCAATCAGCGCTGGCTCTGCTGGAGGAGGCGGAGTCTAAGGTCGCTCCACACCAGTCTCCATTCAGGTCCGACCTTAGACTCCGCCTCCTCCGGCAGAGCCAGCGCTGATTGGCCGAAGGCTGGCCAATGCATTCCTATGCGAATGCAGACTTAGCAGTGCTGAGTCAGTTTTGCTCAACTACACATCTGATGCACACTCGGCACTGCTACATCAGATGTAGCAATCTGATGTAGCAGAGCCGAGGGTGCACTAGAACCCCTGTGCAAACTCAGTTCACGCTAATAGAATGCATTGGCCAGCGCTGATTGGCCAATGCATTCTATTAGCCCGATGAAGTAGAGCTGAATGTGTGTGCTAAGCACACACATTCAGCACTGCTTCATCAAGCCAATACAATGCATTAGCCAGTGCTGATTGGCCAGAGTACGGAATTCGGCCAATCAGCGCTGGCTCTGCTGGAGGAGGCGGAGTCTAAGGTCGCTCCACACCAGTCTCCATTCAGGTCCGACCTTAGACTCCGCCTCCTCCAGCAGAGCCAGCGCTGATTGGCCGAATTCCGTACTCTGGCCAATCAGCACTGGCTAATGCATTGTATTGGCTTGATGAAGCAGTGCTGAATGTGTGTGCTTAGCACACACATTCAGCTCTACTTCATCGGGCTAATAGAATGCATTGGCCAATCAGCGCTGGCCAATGCATTCTATTAGCGTGAACTGAGTTTGCACAGGGGTTCTAGTGCACCCTCGGCTCTGCTACATCAGATTGCTACATCTGATGTAGCAGTGCCGAGTGTGCATCAGATGTGTAGTTGAGCAAAACTGACTCAGCACTGCTAAGTCTCTGCATTCGCATAGGAATGCATTGGCCAGCCTTCGGCCAATCAGCGCTGGCTCTGCCGGAGGAGGCGGAGTCTAAGGTCGGACCTGAATGGAGACTGGTGTGGAGCGATCTTAGACTCCGCCTCCTCCAGCAGAGCCAGCGCTGATTGGTCGAGTTCCGTACTCTGGCCAATCAGCGCTGGCCAATGCATTCTATTAGCCCGATGAAGTAGAGCTGAATGTGTGTGCTTAGCACACACATTCAGCTCTACTTCATCAGGCTAATAGAATACATTGGCCAATCAGCGCTGGCCAATGCATTCTATTAGCTTGATGAAGCAGAGTGTGCACAAGGGTTCAAGCGCACCCTCGGCTCTGATGTAGCAGAGCTGAGGGTGCACAAGGGTTCAAGTGCACCCTCGGCTCTCCTACATCAGAGCCGAGGGTGCGCTTGAACCCTTGTGCAGCCTCGGCTCTGCTACATCAGAGCCGAGGGTGCGCTTGAACCCTTGTGCACACTCTGCTTCATCAAGCTAATAGAATGCATTGGCCAGCACTGATTGGCCAGAGTACGGAATTCGGCCAATCAGCGCTGGCCAATGCATCCCTATGGGAAAAAGTTTATCTCACAAAAATCACAATTACACACCCGATAGAGCCCCAAAAAGTTATTTTTAATAACATTCCCCCCTAAATAAAGGTTATCCCTAGCTATCCCTGCCTGTACAGCTATCCCTGTCTCATAGTCACAAAGTTCACATTCTCATATGACCCGGATTTGAAATCCACTATTCGTCTAAAATGGAGGTCACCTGATTTCGGCAGCCAATGACTTTTTCCAATTTTTTTCAATGCCCCCAGTGTCGTAGTTCCTGTCCCACCTCCCCTGCGCTGTTATTGGTGCAAAAAAGGCGCCAGGGAAGGTGGGAGGGGAATCGAATTTTGGCGCACTTTACCACGTGGTGTTCGATTCGATTCGAACATGGCGAACACCCTGATATCCGATCGAACATGTGTTCGATAGAACACTGTTCGCTCATCTCTATAGGTGATACCTTTTTTAATGGCTAACTCATAATGATGACAGAATATGACGTTTCGAAGCTTTCCTCTGAGCTTCTTCTTCAGATATAACTAAAAAACACTCTGTAGAGGCTGCATATTTATAACTGGACACAGGACTAGAATTACAGGAGGGAGGGGGGGAAGAGGCTAGTTACTATATACTTATAACAACAAACAATCAATTGCCAGATCCCCCAGTTCTTATCTTAATGGCTGTCTTAATGATGTGTATAAAAAGACATAAACCCACGTGAGATGTTCATCCCATTGTCCAACGTCTGGAATAGGGTCATGGCCTTTTACTCATAAATCAGTCACTGTTTCCTTGATTTAAAGTTCCCTTTTAAGATCAAGATTTTCATGTCATTGATGATGCTGTGGTGTTCCTGGCAAAAAGCATAGGGAAAAAATGACACACACTACTACTCCAAGTTGGATTCAGACCCCACAGTGGAGTACTCCAAAAAACTAAAAAAGGTTATCTCCGGCCTATCTGATGGAGCAATAAGCCTAAGCAGCCTCATACCAGCAAGCCCTAGGACAGGGACTTTTTATATGCTTCCAAAACTGCACAAACCTGGGAACCCAGGGAGACCGATCATCTCATGTGTTGGGACTCTCACTGAACAAATCTCTGGATGGGTGGAGGGCACTCTGAAACCCCTAGTGAAGGATACAGCCAGCTACCTACAGGATACTACAGACCTATTAAACAAACTATCCACTATAGGTCCCCTTCCAGATGGAACCATCCTGGCCACCATGGATGTAGAATCCCTGTACTCCAACATCCCACACCAGGACGGTATAAATGCCTGCCAGTTTTTCCTGGAAAAGCGAGGTATGAACGCTGAATCGGTGGTGAAACTGACAAAATTCATCCTCACTCACAATTACTTCTCCTTTGGTGACTGCATCTATTTACAACGGACCGGCACCGCAATGGGGAGCAAAATGGCGCCACAGTACGCTAATCTCTTCATGGCCAAGCTGGAGAGTGACTTCCTCTCCACCTGCACCATTAGGCCTCGGGCCTACTATTGCTTCATTGATGATATCCTAATCATTTGGACCGGGTCTGAGGAACAGCTGAAAACCTTCCATGAACAGTTCAACCAGTTCCATCCCACCATCAACCTGACGCTCAATCACTCCTTCTCCGAAATAAACTTCCTGGATGCAGTCATCAAGATACAGGACAACAAAATTGAGACATCGCTGTATCGGAAACCAATTGACCGCCCTACGTACCTAAGATGGGATAGTTTTCATCCTAAACACATAAAGAACTCCATTGTATACAGCCAGGCCATCAGATACCATCGCATATGTTCAAACCCTGCAGATAGGGACGAACACCTTGGGGGCCTCAAAAACACATTCTTGAGGCAGGGTTACCATCCAAGAACAGTTGATAACCAAATCACCAGAGCCACCAGGATACCAAGATCGGAGTTATTAAAATACAATACCAAACAGGAGAACACTCGGGTACCCCTGGTTGTCACATACAACCCACACCTGGAGACGCTGAGAGGAATCACACGCAAATTACATCCACTACTGCAAAAAGACAACCGTCTAAAATCCATATTTTCTGACCCCCCTCTCCTATGCTACAGACAGCCACCAAACCTCAGGAATATGATTATTAGCAGCTCTCTGTCACCTCCAACTAACACAGGAACATTTCCATGTGGACAGAAGAGGTGCAAAACCTGCCCTTACATACTGACCACTGACAGGATAGAGATACCAAACTCTAACAGGGAATATCAAATCCCAGGTACGTTCACCTGTAACACACCTAATGTTGTGTATTTGATCATTTGCACCAAATGTTCCACTGAAAATCTGTATGTTGGAGAGACTGGTCAGAAACTCAGAATGAGAATTAATTCACATCGCCATACAATCAAACAACAGAGAACTGATCTTCCCGTGCCAAATCATTTTTGCCAGGAACACCACAGCATCATCAATGACATGAAAATCTTGATCTTAAAAGGGAACTTTAAATCAAGGAAACAGCGACTGATTTATGAGTACAAGGCCATGACCCTATTCCAGACGTTGGACAATGGGATGAACATCTCACGTGGGTTTATGTCTTTTTATACACATCATTAAGACAGCCATTAAGATAAGAACTGGGGGATCTGGCAATTGATTGTTTGTTGTTATAAGTATATAGTAACTAGCCTCTTCCCCCCCTCCGTCCTGTAATTCTAGCCCTGTGTCCAGTTATAAATATGCAGCCTCTACAGAGTGTTTTTTAGTTATATCTGAAGAAGAAGCTCAGAGGAAAGCTTCGAAACGTCATATTCTGTCATCATTATGAGTTAGCCATTAAAAAAGGTATCACCTACTGAAGACTTGCAAAGTTTTTTTTGTTATTTATATTTTATAACCACTGGCTAACACGGTACCAAAACAAACATTTTCCTTTTACCAAGATGTAAATAGGGAAACAGTGCTTCTGTATGGTGCTCTCTATGGGAAGCTCCCTTGAACATCATGCCTGACTTTACAGAGGCACTGTTTCCCTATTTACTGTACATCTTGGGAAACATATTTGCATATTCTTCCCAGGAGCTGTGATAGTAAGATGTTCATTCCTACACTGACTAAATGTGATGTGTGCCCCTGAATCCAAGACCCCTATTACTGTAAGTTGACCATCAATGATGTAGATACTACTTTGCTGAGGAATGTGGGGAGATTTCAGGTCTCAAGCTGAGAATTCAATTGTAAATTATTATGTATGTTGTAACTCAGGAACACTGCAGCTTGCTGTAAAATTGTAATTGTCTGATGACTTTCTCAATTTTTAGCAGCAGTTTTTTGAATTCTGTCTTGAGCAGACGCATAACTTGAAGCTCCTGAGCCCAATGCAACATCTATATCAGAGCCCCCACTTACCATGTGCTTATTAAAATACTGGTGACTTATGTTGTAGAGTTCTTTAGACCCCCTCAGGCTCCAGAGCTATTGCAATTACACCCCATATATCTGCACCCCTGGTCTTGGGTGGTCTCTGCTACAGATTTATATTTATCGATATCTATCAATGTCCGATAACAGTTCACCTGCCTGCCAAGTGGTGCACAACTAGAGATGAGCGAACAGTGTTCTATCGAACACATGTTCGATCGGATATCAGGGTGTTCGCCATGTTCGAATCGAATCGAACACCGCGTGGTAAAGTGCGCCAAAATTCGATTCCCCTCCCACCTTCCCTGGCGCCTTTTTTGCACCAATAACAGCGCAGGGTAGGTGGGACAGGAACTACGACACTGGGGGCATTGAAAAAAATTGGAAAAAGTCATTGGCTGCCGAAATCAGGTGACCTCCATTTTAGACGAATAGTGGATTTCAAATCCGGGTCATATGAGAATGTGAACTTTGTGACTATGAGACAGGGATAGCTGTACAGTCAGGGATAGCTAGGGATAACCTTTATTTAGGGGGGAATGTTATTAAAAATAACTTTTTGGGGCTCTATCGGGTGTGTAATTGTGATTTTTGTGAGATAAACTTTTTCCCATAGGGATGCATTGGCCAGCGCTGATTGGCCAGAGTACGGAACTCGACCAATCAGCGCTGGCTCTGCTGGAGGAGGCGGAGTCTAAGATCGCTCCACACCAGTCTCCATTCAGGTCCGACCTTAGACTCCGCCTCCTCCAGCAGAGCCAGCGCTGATTGGCCGAATTCCGTACTCTGGCCAATCAGCACTGGCTAATGCATTGTATTGGCGTGATGAAGCAGTGCTGAATGTGTGTGCTTAGCACACACATTCAGCTCTACTTCATCGGGCTAATAGAATGCATTGGCCAATCAGCGCTGGCCAATGCATTCTATTAGCGTGAACTGAGTTTGCACAGGGGTTCTAGTGCACCCTCGGCTCTGCTACATCAGATTGCTACATCTGATGTAGCAGTGCCGAGTGTGCATCAGATGTGTAGTTGAGCAAAACTGACTCAGCACTGCTAAGTCTCTGCATTCGCATAGGAATGCATTGGCCAGCCTTCGGCCAATCAGCGCTGGCTCTGCCGGAGGAGGCGGAGTCTAAGGTCGGACCCGAATGGAGACTGGTGTGGAGCGATCTTAGACTCCGCCTCCTCCAGCAGAGCCAGCGCTGATTGGTCGAGTTCCGTACTCTGGCCAATCAGCACTGGCCAATGCATTTCTATGGGGAAAAGTTAGCTTGCGAAAATCGCAAACTGACAGGGATTTCCATGAAATAAAGTGACTTTTATGCCCCCAGACATGCTTCCCCTGCTGTCCCAGTGTCATTCCAGGGTGTTGGTATCATTTCCTGGGGTGTCATAGTGGACTTGGTGACCCTCCAGACACGAATTTGGGTTTCCCCCTTAACGAGTTTATGTTCCCCATAGACTATAATGGGGTTCGAAACCCATTCGAACACTCGAACAGTGAGCGGCTGTTCGAATCGAATTTCGAACCTCGAACATTTTAGTGTTCGCTCATCTCTATGCACAACTAAGCCTCAGTTCACACCACCTTTGAGCATTCTGTTCAGCAGTAGCATGTGAAGTTATCTGTCAAATTTATGCCCCAAACACCCTAATTGCTCTGAACGCTCCTTAAGTATTTTCCTAACATCCCCAACATTACCAGTCAATCTTCCTTGTGACTAAAAGTATCTATATTCATAATTTTATATAATACTCTGAGTATCAGGACTATACATTAGTCAATAGTCTGCAATTTTGTTCAATATGTTGATGCACAGTCAAGAAATAGAGTGTTATGAAAGAAGCAGTTTGCTTTGGACTACATGTCATCTACCTTGTGCCCACCAGAGGGCACCATAGGATCATATATATGTCAATGAGCTCTGGCCCTCCATCCAATCTGTGTAGTTTTATACTGTTACTCTGCAACAAGTTTTACAATAAAATTTTAGAAAATAAAAGGTAGCACTTACTTGTAACATATGAAATAAGTTCATTTAAGTGAAATTATTCATGTGTCTTCTAATACTATTCCTGAGCATGAAATGTTATAATATCATTGACTACTGGAGGACAAGCACACTTTGCATTGATAAACTAAGTATATTGCAAATGTTGTAGTTGATTCAATACTAACATGTAATACAGATACTCATGTGATGGCACAGGCAGGTCCTTGTATTATCTCTCTGAAGCTGCCGTTACATTCACCAGGGATAACCTACACACGTTTCTTCTTCCTTTCTTCATGATTCGGGATTTCATAGATTAAGCCTCTTGAGATACCCGCTGTGACAGCAAAGGGTATGGCTACATGGGATGTGCATGCAGTGGATTAGACGCCACTGACTTGCTAGCGGCTAATCCTCTGTCATGTACAGTAATAGAATAATGGAAAATTTCTATATATCGTATTCACTAATGCTATGCAAAAGACATAGATTGTAAGCCCTCGCGGGCAGGGCCCTCTACCCCACTGTGCCAGTCGGTCACTGTTAGTATTATATCTACATGTATATTTTGTGTATTGTATGTAAACCCCCAAATGTAAAGTACCATGGAATTAATGGTGCTATATAAATAAATAAATAATAATAATAATAATAATAATAATAAAGACATGTAGCTCAAATTGACCTGCAAAGCCAGTTTTCTATCCTTGCACGTCAATTTTTGCTGCAGGTTTTCACTCCAGTTTTCACCCTTTGCAATGCGAAGAATGAAAGCAGTAGCAATATCTGCAAAGGTTATCCAATGTCTTCTGCTGCAAAAAACAGCAGTGGGCATGTTGCATGTTTGGATGTGCAACTTATCACCTATCCACATATGTTATGTGTCTGATCAGTGGAGGTGCTGGGACCTTGAGTGTGGAAGTTCTTTGGATTCTCCAAATGCAATGTTGGCTGTGTAGGCATGCTGCTGCTCCATTCAGCCTGTGTGCTTCATTCAGACAGAAATAAAAAGGATCTTATTGCATTGATCGTCGTGGCGCCATTATGGACACTTACCGCCTATCCACAAGATCCAGTATAAGTGTCTGATCGCTGGGGGTCTGTCCACATAGTCCCCCAGCAATTAGGAGAATGACAGACTGAAAATCCCACTAAAGCCTCCTTGTGAGTGCAATGCCAGTGCGCTTGTGTGACCAGTGCTCTACTTACTGCTATGGGGCTGCCAGGACTGTAATCTCCATCAGTGCCCACAGCCCCATAGAAGCGAATGGAGTGTCAGTAATGGATGATCACTATCACTCCAATCACAAGGAGGTTTTAGGGGGATTTTCATTCTCAGTGGTAGGACCCCTACAAAAGGATAAGGGACAAGTGTCTTTAACGGCACAGCCACTTTATATCTTCCAGTATTATATTGTGGACAGATGTGAGCGAGGGTCCATTTGTCTTACTTATTTGAACTATGTGGTAGAAAAAGGAAAGAATGAGGAGAATCAGCCACCTCAGTGCAGAACACCCCTCTATTGTCTATGAGACATGCACATACAACTGAGTAAGCCAATAGTTTACTGTAGCAGGGTATACAATTATGGAACTTATGTAACCTATAATTCTGCACCTCCTGTGTGTTAAATGCACTTAACGTACATAAAGAAGCTATATCCACATTCGTGGGCAAAGGGGAGGTTTTTGACAGCGGAATTCGCTTCAAAAACCTCTCCTTTAACATGGTGGTCTATGTAGACCACTAGCTTTTTTTTTCCTCCTAGCGTTTTCCGCCTGAAGAAGCGACATGACCTTTCTTCAGGCGGAAAACGCCTGAAGAATTGCATAGAAGTGAATGGGAGGCGAAAACCGCGCGGTAAAAAAACGCGCGGTTTTTTGCACACAAAACCGCGCGGTTTTTTACAAAAAACCGCGCGGTTTTCGCCTGCAGTTTCTATAGCACATATAGGAAAAAAAAACCCTAGCGAAAACCGCTAGCGAAAACAGCGTCAAAAACCTCGTCAAAAACCGCGCGGAATGCAAAAAACAGCGTCAAAAAAACTCCTCGAGGTTTTTTACCTCGCACAAATAAGCTAGGCGGTTTTCACGTGTGAACTGACCCTTACAGTGCAATAGGCCTTTGAGGATATTTCTATCATCTGGACTGACATGGTTATATTTTGGTCACATCTTACACTTAGTCTTGATTAGAGATGAGCGAACACTAAAATGTTCGAGGTTCGAAATTCGATTCGAACAGCCGCTCAATGTTCGTGTGTTCGAACGGGTTTCGAACCCCATTATAGTCTATGGGGAACATAAACTCGTTAAGGGGGAAACCCAAATCATGTGTCTGGAGGGTCACCAAGTCCACTATGACACCCCAGGAAATGATGCCAACACCTCTGGAATCACACTGGGACAGCAGGGGAAGCATGTCTGGGGGCATCTAACACACCAAAGACCCTCTATTACCCCAACATCACTGCCTAACAACTACACACTTTCCACATTCAAAAAAACCTCTATCAAAGTGGGAAAATACCTGGAAACCTTCTTTACTCCCCAAATGGATGGACACAAACCCCAATTTAAGCTCAACAAACAGTAACAACCACCCCTTTAAATCACGTTCCCCATGACAACCACAAATGGAATAGGCAATGGGAATTCCAAAAGCCCTCACCCTTAACTGTCATTTTGAGTGTGTGTGTGTGTGTGTGTGTGTGTGTGTGTGTGTGATGTGGTAAGACCTTCCAAAATTCACTTTTCTAGCCCTTAACATGAGCCCTTCCAAACAAAGTTACAGGACCTTAAGCTGAGCTACCAGCAGAGATTGAGGCCCTTGGCATGAGTAGAGCCTTGCACCAGCAGTGTTTTTGGCACTTAGGGTGAGTTGAGCCTTGTACCAGCGTGTGTCCCTTAACATCAGGCGGGCCCTAAGTTCTGCGCTTTGCACAAAAGTTCCACATTAACTAGGCTGAATGGTACAAAGATTAGTAGGCCCGAGAACCAGGAACAGGTCTTGCAATGGCTGTCGGATAACGCTTAAAGCACATTGTCCACCAGCCAGTCAGCCTCTACCTCCTCTTACCCAACAGTCTTGTCCTCCTTCCACCCAAAATTCCCAATCTTCCCAGAACAATAACCCCAACTGTCCCTGCTCCCCAGAGCTGTTCTCCCTTCCTTTGACTGTACCGCAACCTGCCCCTCCATTTCGCGATTCCACGGACCTAACAGACAAGTATCTGTGTCCAGATGCTCAAACACTAGAGTCTCCTCCATCTCCGGTCGATTTGGTGGCGGATGACCAGCAACCCACCCTCATCGACGACGACGATGAGATGCAGTTGCTGTCAGGGCAGCCAGTTGACATGCGCATTGTGCAGGAGGAGGAGGCGAGACAGGAGTTGGAAGAGGAGGTGGTGGACGACGAGGACACCGACCCCACCTGGACAAGGCGGATGTCAAGCTGGGAAAGTAGTGTGGATGTTGAGGCAGGTGCAGCACCAAAAAGGGTAGCTAGAGGCAGAGACATGTCCAGAGGCAGAGGTCAGCTGCTTTGCCGAAGCCAGGCCAGACCCGGAATGTCCGAAGATGTTCCCTTTTGTACCCAGCCCAGAAAAACTCCCCCATCGAGGGCACGTTTCTTGAAGGTGTAGAGTTTTTTCAAGGAATGCGCCGAGGACAGATATAGTGTCGTCTACACAATTTGCCTCTCGAAATCGAGTAGGGGCCCTGAGAAGAGCAACCTGTCCACCACTTCAATGCACCGTCATTTGGAATCCAAGCAATGGAATCAGTGGCAGGCAGCAACGGCAGGACAAATGTCGCCCGCCGTTCATGCCACTGCCTCTGCTCACAGTGCTGGCGATGCACTCCAGAGGACGAGCCAGGACATCACTTCATCTGCCTCCGCCACTTTGTTGACTTCTCCCTCATCCTCCCCTGTTTCTGTCTTATCTCCTTCTCCTGCACCATCAAAGGCACCATCAGGCGCTTCTTTACAACAACCCACCATCTCTTAGACATTGGAGCGCCGGCAGAAATACACCGCTAACCACCCACGCAAGCCTAGAACGCCAACATCGCTAAACTGCTGGCCCAGGAGAGGTTGGCGTTCCGGCTTGTTGAAACTCCCGCCTTCCCGGACCTGATGGCAACTGTGGCACCTCACTATGCCGTCCCTAGCCGTCTCAACTTCTCCCGGTGTGGCGTCCCCGCCTTGCACCAGCACGTGTCACTCAACATCAGGTGGGCCCTTAGTTCCGCGCTTTGCTGCAAGGTCCACTTGACCACCGACACTTGGACAAGCGCCTGTGGTCAGGGATGCTGCTTATCTTTAAGGACAGGCAGGGTGAATGTGGTGGAGTCTGGTCCCGGGGTGCAAACTGAGGTACCCTATCTCCTCTCCCAGGCCAAAATTCATGGCAGGAGTAGACTGAAACCCTACGACGCTGCAACCTCCACCACAGCTACTAGCGGCAAATGCTAAAACACTGGTGTGGGGAGATGTCAGCAGGCGGTGCTGAAGCTCATCAGCTTGGGGGACAGACAGCACAGTGCCTCCGAGGTCAGGGATGCCATCCTGGCTGAGATGGCATTTTTTTTTCCCTGCTACACCTGGGGCCTGGCATTTTTACGCCTGTGATAATGGCTGGAACCTGGTAGCGGCTCTGGAGCTTGCCAGCCTCCAACACGTTCCATGTTTGGCCCACGTCTAACCTAGTGGTGCAAAGTTTTTTGAAAACATACCCAAATGTACCGAAGCTACTGTTGAAAATGCGGCGCTTGTGCGCCCACTTTTGCAAGTGCACAGGAGTTGCTGCTAGCCTAAAAACACTCTAGCAAGGCCTACATCTGTCCAAACACAGGCTGTTGTCCGTCATTCACACACGCTGAAACCCTACAATACCATATCTTGAGCAGGGTGTGTGAGCTGCACAGACCTTTGATGGAGTTCCATCTACAAAACCCAAGGGTTCCTCAAAGTCAGCTCCCAAAGTTTCTGCACCATGAGTTTCCAGGGGTGGCAGAGTTATGGCTAGGGGCAGAGGCATGGATAGGGATGATGTCTAGGGGCAAAAGCAGTGTGGATGTGGAGGCAAGCTAAGCAGGAAAAACTGGGGGTACAAGCTAAGGCATGGACTAGGGTGATGTCTAGGGGCAAAAGCAGTGTGGATGTGGAGGCAAGCTAAGCAGGAAAAACTGGGGGTACAAGCTAAGGCATGGACTGGGGTGATGTCTAGGGGCAAAAGCAGTGTGGATGTGGAGGCAAGCAAAGCAGGGAAAATGGTGGCTAGAGGCAAAGGGATGTCCATAGGCAGCAAGGGCAAAGATGCAAAACTCTCCCCTGTTTCAAGAATTTTCCTGACTTGTCTCCCCACAAAACATTCCTGGGAGGAGGGCTGAAACACCACCCTCCTCCTCCTCCGCTGTTAGATTGACCCCAGCTACGAGCTGAAAACGCTGCAACACTGGTGTGGGGAGACGTCAGCAGGCTGGGCTGAAGCTCATCAGCTTGGGAGACGGACAGCACACTGCCTCTGAGGTCAGGGATGCCATCCTGGATGAGATGGCAATTTGTTTATCCCCGCTGCCCCTGGGGCCAGGCTTTTTTGTCTTGTTGGAGGGCTCTGGAGCTTGCCAGCCTCCAACACGTTCCATGCCTGGCCCACGTGTTCAATGTAGTGGTGCAATGATTTTTAAAAACATACCCCAAATTAGCTGAGCTAAGGGTGAAAGTGCGGCACTTGGACACCCACTTTCCCAAGTCTACAGTACCTGGAGCTAGCCGCAATACACTCCAGCAAGGCCTACATCTGTCTGAAGCACCTACTGTTGTGCAAGGTCACCACACGCTCTAACCCTAGATACCGTATGTTCAGCAGGGTGTGTGAGCAGCAGAGACCTTTGATGGAGTACCAGCTACAAAACCCAAGGGTTCCTCAGAGTCAGCTCCCTCACTTTCTGCACCATGAGTTTCCATGGGTGGCAGACTTATGGCTAGAGGCACAGGCATGGATAGGGGTGATGTGTAGGGGCAAAAGCAGTGTGGATGTGGAGGCAAGCTAAGCAGCAAAAACTGGGGGTACAAGCAGCCGGTGACATCATCACTGACAAGCACAGCTGTCTGTCAGCTGACAGGCTGACTTTCACCAAAATGAACAGACAATGGATAGACTCATCATATACATGTCAGTTACATGACAAATTTAGTGTAATTTGCAAGTCCAAGATGGGTTGGAGATCTGCGGAGAGGAATCTCACCACCTCTTGCGGGTGCCATCATTTGGAAGGCAAGCCCTGGGCTCAGTGGGTGAGAGCAAGCGCAGGATAATCGTCGTTTGGCCTGGCGGCCACTGCCTCTCCCACTGTTGACAGGGCTGGCACTGCAGTCCAGACCAGCAGCCAGGACACCTCCACATCTGCCTCTGACACTTTGGGGAGTTCACCCTTATCCTCACCTTTTCCTGCCATTTCTCCTTTTGCCCGCGCCATCATGCGCCTCTTCCCAGCAACTCCCCATCTCCCAAGCCTTTCATTTCATGCTAAAGTACAGCGCAACCCACCCACATGCCCAAGGCTTCAACGGCCTCATCTCAAGAAATCTGGCCCAGGAGATGTTGGAATCCCGGCTGGGGGACACTCTGCCCTTTTTGGGCAGAGTGTCTACTGCGCCACCGCACTGTGCCGTCCACACCAGCACTTTCCCCCAAACATGAGGCGGTCCCTAAATTCAGCGCTTAGCCCTAAAGTTCCATGTGACCAGTTACGAATGGACAAGTGCATGCGGACAGGGACGCTACCTTTCAATTTGGGCACAGTGGTTGAATGTAGTTGAGGCGTGGACCGGGTCGCAAAATGTGGTGGCCTGACTTGTCTCCCCACACAACATTCCTGGGAGGAGGGCTGAAACACCACCCTCCTCCGCTGTTAAATTGACCCCAGCTACGAGCTGGAAACGCTGCAACACTGGTGTGGGGAGACGTCAGCGGGCCGTGCTGAAGCTCATCAGCTTGGGGGCCAGACAGCACACTGCCTACAAAGTGAGTCATGCCATCCTCGATGAGACGGCAATGTGGTTTTTGCCACTGCACCTGGGCCCAGGCATGTTGTCATGTGTGATAATGGCCGTAACCTGGGATTGGCTCTGTAGCTTGGCAGCCTGCAACATATTCCATGCCTGGGCCACGTTTTTAACTCATTGCTGCTAATCTTTTGAAAAAGGTACCCCAATGTTCCTGAGCTACTGGTGAAAGTGTGGCGCTTGTGCGGATAGTTTTTAAAGTCTATAGTTGCCGCTGCTAGCCTCTATGCACTCCTAAAACGCCTGTACCTGCTGGAACAACGGCTGTTGTGCGACGTCTCCACACTGCTGGCACTAAACATATCATGTGTTGAGCAGAGTGTGTGAGCAGCACAGACCTTTGATGTAGTTCCAACTCCAAAACCCTCGGGTTCGTCAAAGTCAACTCCCTCAGTTGCTCAACCATGAGTGGCCATGGGTGGCAGACTTATGTGAAATCCCATCCCATCCATTGCACTGGACACGAAACATTAGCATGCGCTCAGCACAACTTCGGATATGGCAGCTGCGTTAAGCAGGGTGCAGGGTACAACACAGACCAGGCCCGAGCACCAGGAACAGGTGTTAGAAATACTGCAGCATCCGCCATTTCCTTCCAATTTTGGGGTTTTGGACCCGCCACCGACTTGTCTGGACCTAAGTGGGGATCATGAGACACAGTTGCCATCAGGGCAAGCTGTGGTCATGTGCGGTTTGCAGTAAGGGGTCAGTGCGCAATTGGAAGAGGAGTTGGTGGATGACGAGGCCACCGACCCCACATGGACAGGGGTGATGTCTAGGGGCTAAAGCAGTGTAGATGTAGAGGGAAGCTAAATCAACAAAAAACCTGGGTAGAAGCAAAGGCATAAACTGGGGTGATGTTTAGGGGCTAAAGCAGTGTAGATGTGGAGGGAAGCTAATTCAACAAAAAAAACAGGGTAGAAGCAAAGGCATAAACTGGAGTGATGTTTAGGGGCTAAAGCAGTGTAGATGTGGAGGGAAGCTAATTCAACAAAAAAAACAGGGTAGAAACAAAGGCATAAACTGGGGTGATGTTTAGGGGTGAAAGCAGTGTAGATGTGGAGGGAAGCTAAGCAGCAAAAACAGTGGGTAGAAGCAAAGGCATGCAAAACTCTACCCTGTTGGAAGACTTATTCCTAGGTCTGGAACACGTTAATGGCCCCCCCTGGACAAATTACTGCCACTCAGGGGCCTAGTGTCACCAGGAGGGACAAGTATAGGCGCATGTTGTGGGAATACCTGGCCGACACCAGCTCTGTCCTCTCCGATCCCTCTGTGCTCTACAGCCTACATTTATTTTCTCATCTTTTTTTCTGCACTGCACATCTC
This sequence comes from Leptodactylus fuscus, assembly GCF_031893055.1. Lineage (NCBI taxonomy): Eukaryota > Metazoa > Chordata > Amphibia > Anura > Leptodactylidae > Leptodactylus > Leptodactylus fuscus. The sequence continues at coordinate 57,819,092 of NC_134269.1, forward strand.
TTGCCTGCTTCCTTTGGGATCTTACAAGTGGTGGTCCACTTCCAAAGATGGTAATTTCACTAGACAGTGTAACGGGAGTAGCTGAGGGATCGTTGTCTTAACCACTTTTTGGCACAAAATTAACTTCCAAAGCCAAATATGGTGCAAGTATATGATGCAAGGACACCTACACACCTATCTCTGACACATTGGGGAGTTCACCCTCATGCGCCCTTTTGGCCTGCACCATCATGCGCCTCTTCCCAGCCACTCCACATTTCCCAAGCTTTTCATTGCAGGCAGAAGTACAACACAACCCACCCCCATGCCCAAGCCTTTAACAGCCTCATCGATAAACTGCTGGCCCTGGAGATGTTGGTGTTTGTTTATGCTTCTGGAGACCCAGGCCTTCCGTCAGCAGATGGCAGCTGGGGCACCTCCCTATGCTGGGCCTAGCCGTTACTACTTCTCTTGGTGTGCTGTCTCTGCCTTGCGCCTGCATGTGTCCCATAACATCAGTCGGGCCCAGAGCTCTGCGCTTTGCTGCAAGGTCCACTTGACCACCGACACATGGACAAGCGCCTGTGGTCAGGGATGCTGCAGTGCTTATCTTTAATGACAGGCAGGGTGAATGTGGTGGAGTCTGTTCCCCGGGTGCAAACTGGGGTGGCCTATCTCCTCTCCCAGGCCAAAATTCATGGCAGGAGTAGACTGAAACCCTACGATGCTGCAACCTCCACCCCAGCTACTAGCGGAAAACACTGTAACACTGGGGAGATGTCAGCAGGCCGTGCTGAAACTGATCAGCTTGGGGGACAGACAGCACAGTGCCTCCGAGGTCAGGGATGCCATCCTGGCTGAGATGGCATTTTTTTTTCCCTGCTACACCTGGGGCCTGGCATTTTTGCGCCTGTGATAATGGCTGGAACCTGGTAGCAGATCTGGAGCTTGCCAGACTCAAACACGGTCCACGCATGGCCCACGTTTTCCAACTTGTTGGTGCCATGTTTCTTTGAAACCTACACCATTGTGCCTGATATACAGGTCAAAGTGGGGCCATTTTCGTAAGTGAGAACTAGCCTCTGCTAGGCAGAAAACATTCAGAGCACACTCCTCTCATCTTCGCACCGTTGGCTGGCGGAGGAAGACGAGGGGGTTGGAGTGGCATCTGATGTCCCTGTCCCACACGAGGCTAAAGGGTGCACTTCAGTGCATCCCATTGCTTCACCACAAATGGTGTGAAGGGGAGTGGAAAATGGAGGAAATGGAGAGTGACCCTTACAGTTGGGGCCAGCAAAGGCATGCCAAGTAACACACTGGCACACATGGCTGACTTCATCTTGGGTTGCTTTTCAACACATATTTCACATCATGAAGAACAAATAATACTGGATTTTTACAAGCCTCGAACCCCGGTCTAGGTCTAATGTCTGTTCCTTTCTTATATTAGGGGAGAGGGAAAAAAAATTACTTCAGTGATACGTTTAGCGTACATAGACTGACTATTAATGTGTATCCCACTTAGTGTTGTTAGGGTTACACACCGTCACAACCTGGCTAAAGCTTCTATAGCTGTTAATAAAGTCAACATAACTTTACGGTATCCAAAAAGACAGCTGGTACCGACAGAGAGCAAGACAAATGTCAACCAAAGCTGTGAGCTCTGAACACCCACAGTGACTTTGGCGTCATCATCATTATAAGGGAGCGGGTGGTAATAAATAACTTGGCAGTGCCTAAAACCCAAAAAGCTTATACAACTATATTTACATTAGGATACACAAATGACACTTTTCAGTAGCATGTCATGAGACAAGCTGATAAGCTCTTCCTTTGTGCAGTGCTATTTGAAAGTTAAACGCTGCCTTTATTTTAATTCTGGAGAAGGTGCAGACATTAGATTTAGAAAATGTTGTCTTCATTGTCCAAATCCTCTATATAGGTAACGTGTTTTTCGGGCCGAGCTGTCTGGGAACGAGCTGGTGCAGCACTGACAACCTGGGTGAATATGGCAAGAGCCTGAGATGTAGGGTGAATGAATCCCCAAATTATTTGTGGAATTCCCAGTGAGACAATGGCACTATCTACCAGTAGCAAAAATTGTGGGTGCACGTAACCCCAATATATTCTTTGAATTCCCAGTCAGACAATGGCACTGTATAGCAGTAGCAAAAATTGTGGGTGCACGTAACCCCAATATATTCTTTGAATTCCCAGTCAGACAATGGCACTATATACCAGTAGCAAAAATTGTGGGTGCACGTAACCCCAATATATTCTTTGAATTCCCAGTCAGACAATGGCACTATATACCAGTAGCAAAAATTGTGGGTGCACGTAACCCCAATATATTCTTTGAATTACCAGTCAGAAACTGGCACTATATGGCAGTAGCAAGAAATGAGGGTATTTGTAACCCCAATATATTCTTTGAATTCCCAGTCAGACAATGGCACTATATATCAGTAGCAAAAATTGTGGGTGCACATAACCCCAATATATTCTTTGAATTCCCAGTGAGACAATGGCACTGTATAGCAGTAGCAAAAATTGTGGGTGCACGTAACCCCAATATATTCTTTGAATTCCCAGTCAGACAATGGCACTATATACCAGTAGCAAAAATTGTGGGTGCACATAACCCCAATATATTCTTTGAATTCCCAGTGAGACAATGGCACTGTATAGCAGTAGCAAAAATTGTGGGTGCACGTAACCCCCATATATTCTTTGAATTCCCAGTCAGACAATGGCACTATATACCAGTAGCAAAAATTGTGGGTGCACGTAACCCCAATATATTCTTTGAATTACCAGTCAGAAACTGGCACTATATAGCAGTAGCAAAAATTGTGGGTGCACATAACCCCAATATATTCTTTGAATTCCCAGTGAGACAATGGCACTATATACCAGTAGCAAAAATTGTGGGTGCACATAACCCCAATATATTCTTTGAATTCCCAGTGAGACAATGGCACTGTATAGCAGTAGCAAAAATTGTGGGTGCACATAACCCCCATATATTCTTTGAATTCCCAGTCAGACAATGGCACTATATACCAGTAGCAAAAATTGTGGGTGCACGTAACCCCAATATATTCTTTGAATTACCAGTCAGAAACTGGCACTATATAGCAGTAGCAAAAATTGTGGGTGCACATAACCCCAATATATTCTTTGAATTCCCAGTGAGACAATGGCACTGTATAGCAGTAGCAAAAATTGTGGGTGCACGTAACCCCAATATATTCTTTGAATTCCCAGTCAGACAATGGCACTATATACCAGTAGCAAAAACTGTGGGTGCACATAACCCCAATATATTCTTTGAATTCCCAGTGAGACAATGGCACTGTATAGCAGTAGCAAAAATTGTGGGTGCACGTAACCCCCATATATTCTTTGAATTCCCAGTCAGACAATGGCACTATATACCAGTAGCAAAAATTGTGGGTGCACGTAACCCCAATATATTCTTTGAATTCCCAGTGAGACAATGGCACTGTATAGCAGTAGCAAAAATTGTGGGTGCACGTAACCCCAATATATTCTTTGAATTACCAGTCAGAAACTGGCACTATATGGCAGTAGCAAGAAATGAGGGTATTTGTAACCCCAATATATTCTTTGAATTCCCAGTCAGACAATGGCACTATATACCAGTAGCAAAAATTGTGGGTGCACATAACCCCAATATATTCTTTGAATTCCCAGTGAGACAATGGCACTGTATAGCAGTAGCAAAAATTGTCGGTGCACGTAACCCCCATATATTCTTTGAATTCCCAGTGAGACAATGGCACTATATACCAGTAGCAAAAATTGTGGGTGCACGTAACCCCAATATATTCTTTGAATTCCCAGTGAGACAATGGCACTGTATAGCAGTAGCAAAAATTGTGGGTGCACGTAACCCCCATATATTCTTTGAATTCCCAGTCAGACAATGGCACTATATACCAGTAGCAAAAATTGTGGGTGCACGTAACCCCAATATATTCTTTGAATTCCCAGTGAGACAATGGCACTATATACCAGTAGCAAGAATTGTGGGTGCACATAACCCCAATATATTCTTTGAATTCCCAGTCAGAAAATGGCACTATATACTAGTAGCAAAAATTGTGGGTGCACATAACCCCAATATATTCTTTGAATTCCCAGTGAGACAATGGCACTGTATAGCAGTAGCAAAAATTGTGGGTGCACGTAACCCCAATATATTCTTTGAATTACCAGTCAGAAACTGGCACTATATAGCAGTAGCAAAAATTGTGGGTGCACATAACCCCAATATATTCTTTGAATTCCCAGTGAGACAATGGCACTGTATAGCAGTAGCAAAAATTGTGGGTGCACGTAACCCCCATATATTCTTTGAATTCCCAGTCAGACAATGGCACTATATACCAGTAGCAAAAATTGTGGGTGCACGTAACCCCAATATATTCTTTGAATTCCCAGTGAGACAATGGCACTATATACCAGTAGCAAAAATTGTGGGTGCACGTAACCCCAATATATTCTTTGAATTACCAGTCAGAAACTGGCACTATATGGCAGTAGCAAGAAATGAGGGTATTTGTAACCCCAATATATTCTTTGAATTCCCAGTCAGACAATGGCACTATATACCAGTAGCAAAAATTGTGGGTGCACATAACCCCAATATATTCTTTGAATTCCCAGTGAGACAATGGCACTGTATAGCAGTAGCAAAAATTGTGGGTGCACGTAACCCCCATATATTCTTTGAATTCCCAGTCAGACAATGGCACTATATACCAGTAGCAAAAATTGTGGGTGCACGTAACCCCAATATATTCTTTGAATTTCCAATCAGACAATGGCACTTTATACCAGTAGCAAACATTGTGGGTGCACGTAACCCCAATATATTCTTTGAATTACCAGTCAGAAACTGGCACTATATAGCAGTAGCAAAAATTGTGGGTGCACATAACCCCAATATATTCTTTGAATTCCCAGTGAGACAATGGCACTATATACCAGTAGCAAAAATTGTGGGTGCACATAACCCCAATATATTCTTTGAATTCCCAGTGAGACAATGGCACTGTATAGCAGTAGCAAAAATTGTGGGTGCACGTAACCCCCATATATTCTTTGAATTCCCAGTCAGACAATGGCACTATATACCAGTAGCAAAAATTGTGGGTGCACGTAACCCCAATATATTCTTTGAATTCCCAGTCAGACAATGGCACTTTATACCAGTAGCAAAAATTGTGGGTGCACGTAACCCCAATATATTCTTTGAATTACCAGTCAGAAACTGGCACTATATAGCAGTAGCAAAAATTGTGGGTGCACATAACCCCAATATATTCTTTGAATTCCCAGTGAGACAATGGCACTGTATAGCAGTAGCAAAAATTGTGGGTGCACGTAACCCCCATATATTCTTTGAATTCCCAGTCAGACAATGGCACTATATACCAGTAGCAAAAATTGTGGGTGCACATAACCCCAATATATTCTTTGAATTCCCAGTGAGACAATGGCACTTTATACCAGTAGCAAAAATTGTGGGTGCACGTAACCCCCATATATTCTTTGAATTCCCAGTCAGACAATGGCACTATATACCAGTAGCAAAAATTGTGGGTGCACGTAACCCCAATATATTCTTTGAATTCCCAGTCAGACAATGGCACTTTATACTAGTAGCAAAAATTGTGGGTGCACGTAACCCCAATATATTCTTTGAATTACCAGTCAGAAACTGGCACTATATAGCAGTAGCAAAAATTGTGGGTGCACATAACCCCAATATATTCTTTGAATTCCCAGTGAGACAATGGCACTGTATAGCAGTAGCAAAAATTGTGGGTGCACGTAACCCCCATATATTCTTTGAATTCCCAGTCAGACAATGGCACTATATACCAGTAGCAAAAATTGTGGGTGCACATAACCCCAATATATTCTTTGAATTCCCAGTGAGACAATGGCACTGTATACCAGTAGCAAAAATTGTGGGTGCACGTAACCCCAATATATTCTTTGAATTCCCAGTCAGACAATGGCACTATATGGCAGTAGCAAAAATTGTGGGTGTATATAGCCCCAATTATATTGCTAGGGGACTTGCAGGGTATTTCTGAGGTGAAAGTGGGGGGGCACACCGTTGGAACGGGGATTTGGGGTGTATATATGGGGTATACGGGAATACACTGTCAGTGTGTTCCATTCAGGATCCTGGGAAAGCTGGGTTGCGGCGATTGAGCCCGTCAGTGCCACGTTACACTGACAAGCTTCTCCCTGGAATTGAAGTTATATGTAAGCCCAATATATTCTTTGAATTCCCAGTGAGACAATGGCACTATATGGCAGTAGCAAAAATAGTGGGTGTATATAGCCCCAATTCTATTGCTAGGGGACTTGCAGGGTATTTCTGGGGTGAAGGTGGGGGGGCACACCGTTGGAACGGGTATCGGGGGTATATATCGGGTATACGGGAATACACTGTCAGTGTATTCCATTCAGGATCCTGGGAAAGCTGGGTTGCGGCGATTGAGCCCGTCAGTGCCACGTTACACTGACAAACTTCTCCCAGGAATTTAGCTCTTATAAGAGCTGTTGGTTGTCTTCTCCTTCCTATCCTAGCCTGTCCCTGCCTACCCAGAATCTAACCCCTAGCTAACTGGACGGAAACCTCCGTCCCCGGTGAATTGCAAGCTCAGAATGACGCGAAGCTGGGCGTCGCTGTTCTTTTAAATTAGAGGTCACATGTTTTCGGCAGCCAATGGGTTTTGCCTACTTTTTTCAACGTCACCGGTGTCGTAGTTCCTGTCCCACCTACCCTGCGCTGTTATTGGAGCAAAAAAGGCGCCAGGGAAGGTGGGAGGGGAATCGAGTAATGGCGCACTTTACCACGCGGTGTTCGATTCGATTTGAACATGCCGAACAGTCTAATATCCGATCGAACATGAGTTCGATAGAACACTGTTCGCTCATCTCTAGTCTTGATGTGTTTGATGATAAATAACTGATATTCTAGTGTCTCAGAGACTTTTCCCGATGGGCAATGATGAAACAGATCTGATTTACCAGGATGAACCACACAATAAAAGTACTGACATATCTTCATAAAATGACCTATTTATTGTGACTTGTAGGCTGAAAACAGTAGGAAAATTTGGCGTAGAAGAATACTGAGGTTTTGCGCAAGGACCTTTCTTGTACCAAACATGCACCTCAATCTCAGATCTGCCCCTTGTGCCACAATCTGTGAATGTGGTCATTGTTGAATGGGGCCACCTTGGCCTGGCTGATTTATTAAAACTCATGCCATTTACTGGTGTGAATTATAATGGAGAATCTGTCAGATTCTAGCTAGGGACCTCCAACAGATTTATAGAGGCCGCAACCACTTGATCAGTCTCTTGGCATTTGCGCCATTTATTAAGACTGGTGTATAATACGTTAGTTTTAATAAATTTGCCCCATTAAATTCAATGTGTTTTCAAAACAGACGTGTCGTTAGAGTAATGGTATTGAGAAAGAATAGGTGACCCAAGACTTAGCGTACCTCCAATTATAAACAACTTGTCATAAATGAACAGTACAGATGAAACTAAGAAACTCTGTTTTATATATCTTAACCTGTTTTCCTCCTCCATATTTTCATTCTGTTTATTTACATTATATTCATCTCCATATACAACTCACATATACAACTCTATGGAGCAGGGGGGGTTAAGTAGGATTCTCTTGCAGGCTACTTAGCTAATTTATTGCCTCATTCTGTGTACTAGCAGCCTTTTATCTACAACCTAGCAGAAGCAAAGAATAGCAGAGAGTATGCATCAGCAATTCTTTGAGAGTCTTTTCTAATCCTCACCATCTTCATTAACTAATATGTAGAAAGTACCGTGTTTCCCCGAAAGTAGGAAAACCCCGAAAGTAAGGCATGTGGGGGGATTTCTGTTGAATTGCCTAATATAAGGCACCCCGAAAATAAGGCATGCCCGGAAGTGGTGGGCGGGGCTTAACTGGGCTTTGGGAGCGGGGCTTATTGGAGGTTTCGTGGGCGGGGCTTAGCGATCCCCACTTCACTGACACAGCAGTCGTGCTGTGCTCCGTGTGTACATCAAAGCCGGCTGCTGCCTCTGCTGTTGTGTCCACTGTCCCTGCTGCTGTAGGATGAGCTCTCCCAGCTCATCCCAGAGGCAGAGGCAGCATACAGAAGAGGCAGCAGACGGCTTTCCTAAGCACACGGAGCACAGCACGGCTGCTGTGTCAGTGAAGTGGAGATAGCTAAGCCCCGCCCACAAAAGCTCTGCTAAGCCCCGCCCCCGAAGCCTCGCTAAGCCTCGCCCATCACTGTCGGGATGAACAGCAGCACCAGCGCTGCTAGGAAGATGGGAAAGGTAAGTATGATACCTTCTCCCCCTCTCCTACACTACCCACAACCGGCAGTCATGCCGGAACTCCGCTAAGGAAGTGCCGGCATGACTGCCAGTGGTAATAAGATATCCCCCGAAAATGAGACAGGTCCTATATTTAGGGCGAGAATTTAATATAAGACACTGTCTTATTTTCGGGGAAAATAAAACAGTGGAGAAAAACTGCCTGAAAAGTGGAGAAGAAAACATATTTCTTTAATAAGATATATTACAAAGTTGTATGTCTTAACTTGGCTATTCATTTATGAAATGTTGCTTATAACTGGAGGTATGTTTTAAGACCAGGGCCCCACGTGGCATAAACATTGTGGCAAAAAAATGCAGTCTTTTACAGACTAGTGAATCCCATCCACACATTGCACAAAAATCTACTCAGCAAACATGTTGCAATTTCCAAAACCGTCATGGTTTTGTAAATCGCAGCCTGTCAATTATACCTACGGAAACACCGGCGGTTTCCCCGTAATATAATGGAAGCAGAAAGCGCTGTGGGAAAACCATAATGCATTACAGCTGCATTTTTTCCTTCTCCTTAGCCAAAAGTGGTTTTTGGAGAGAACTTCATAATGAACCATATTTAACTAGGTAGACAATTAAAATTAAAAACATTTATGCAAATATAAACAATTTATGTTGAATGTCGGACATAATTAATATCCAACATTATTGGCGTGAAAAAGATCGGGGCATGAAAAATATTTATTATTATTATTATTATTATTATTATTATTATATTTAATATTATTATTATTATTATTATGTTTGAAACTGCATCAGGTCTTTATAATTTTTTAAAGATGAAAAAAAGCTTTGGATTGCATAACTCCTGTAGTATATATATATATATATATATATATATATATATATATATATATATATTACTTTTTTTCCCTTTCTTTTCCCTATCTCTTTATTAGTACCAGGAATGCCAAAGAGTATTGGGGTTGTAATTAATGTTGGAATATATATTTATTTCTCCAGTATATTCAAATAAAGATTAATATTAAAATGATATTTTCAGTGATATAATATGTTGAAGGTGATTAGCTTAATACCTGCAGGTAGATGTGTTAATGCAGAAGGCTTGCACATTTCAATATCACTTAATTCCTCCAAGCATTGTCTAGTAATCTGCACAGTGTGTAACAGTCTTTCTGGTCTCTAATGCTGCTCTAGCAGGCACACGGCCCATAGATTCTACACCTTTATTACATCAAATTGCCAAAGAAAGCACTGGATCAGTTTAGCACCTATGAATCGACCCTTGACAAATGTGCCTGAAAGTCTACTGGCTTTGGAACTTGATAAGAATTAAATATTTTTCTAGCAAAATCTAGAATTCAGGAATGCGTGATTCCTCTTTGGGGACTATGTCAACTGACAGTCTGGTGAGTGGATATGACATATTTACTGCCACGCTGGCTTCCGTTCCCGGTGATGCTCTTGTACAGCCATTAGGTATGGGCAGTAGGAAGCCGAGAAAGAAAAATGTCACAGCTTTCCCCATAATTCTAACAGACAGTTTTACAACCGTCAGATTAAACTGTGAGCAGCAATGTTTTAGTGTTTATTTTCTGTAGACTTTAGGAAAAAGTCATTTTAGAAGTATTTTTGTTTCTGGCTGGCATGGCTATGCATAGACATATTACATCACAATACAAACTTTGTTTGACCAACTTGTACTGTGTTACACACCCAAAGACAGCGAGAAATTGTCTGACTGTGACCAAGAGGGCTCTAAGGATGGGTTATGGATCGGGAAGATAACCTGGGTGTGTCCTCTATACGTTCTTATTAGTTACCCTTTTCTCTGTCTTTAGTATTTTATATTTTTTCTTACAATATTGCCAGAAGATATGACAATAATATACCGCCAGAAGATATGACAATAAAATACCGCCAGAAGATATGACAATAAAATACCGCCAGAAGATATGACAATAAAAAGTGCTGCACTTGGTTCTTTATTGTATGGTTATCACATTGTAAAGGGAAAAAAATGACTTCACTCATATGTTATTTGGGACCTACCTTCCAATAGGTGGTGCTAAGTGCAAATTCCTCTTTTTCTCCAATGAGATTTTATTTGCATATTTCCTACTCTTAGTATGGTCTAATAAGTCCCCGTATCAATCTCTCCCTATTAAGAGACATTCCTCCTTTATGACTTGGTTGCACGGTCATATTTTATGTCCATTCTCAAGGAAGATGAACAAACAATAAAAATAATTGCTGACCACTCTGTGATACCTTCCTTTAGGATTGTAATGATTTTTAAGATAAATTATTCTAATACCGTATTTTACGGACTATAAGGCGCACTGGACTATAAGCCGCATTGCCCATGAGCGCCTTATAGTCCGTCTCGGTTCATATATAAGGCGCACCGGACTATAAGCCGCAGTCCGGTGCGCATTATATCTTATTGAAAGCGGCGGCAGGCAGACTTTGCCAGCGGCCGCTTAACCCCCCGCGTGCCAGCCGCTTCTATTGGAAGCGCTCGGCAGGCGAGGAGGGGCTCTATCAGCAAAATCATGCTGATAGAGCCCAACCGTAAACGTTAGGTTAAACTACTACACCCCCCCCCCCCCCCCCGTTACAGCAGGGCTGCCGGACACTTCCTATTCATTTCTATGGGAGCCGGCATGCGAGCGCTCCCTATAGAAATGAATGGAAAAAAGCAGTCCATTCATTTCTATGGGGAGCGCTCGCATGCCTGCTCCCATAGAAATGAATAGGAAGTGTCCGGCAGCCCTGCTGTGACACCGCCGTCCTGAAAGAGAACGTGAAACTTACCGAGCGGTGCAGGGTGGGCGGGCATTCAGGCCTCCTCTTCCTCCGATGTTCCGTCCTCCTCCGGCGCTCGCAAGCTGATAATGGCCAGGGCACATGCGCAGTAGAAGCATTATGCGCATGCGCCCCGGCCATTATCAGCGAGCGCCGGAGGAGAAGGACGGAACATCGGAGGCAGAGGAGGCCAGAATGCCCGCCCGCCCGCCCTGCACCGTTGGGTAAGTTTCACGTTCTCTTTCAGGACGGCGGTGTCACAGCAGGGCTGCCGGACACTTCCTATTCATTTCTATGGGAGCAGGCATGCGAGCGCTCCCCATAGAAATGAATGGACTGCTTTTTTCCATTCATTTCTATAGGGAGCGCTCGCATGCCGGCTCCCATAGAAATGAATAGGAAGTGTCCGGCAGCCCTGCTGTAACGCCGGCGTGTACGGCTGTGATACACGCCGGCGTTCGGTAGTGTGAATGCACCCTTACGGTGCCTTTTATGTATGTATGGAAGCGGCACGCAGTCTTTGCCGCCGCTTCCATCCATATATAAGCCGCACCGGACTATAAGCCGCACTTACGATTTCTGAGGAAATCGTAGGTTTTTATGTGCGGCTTATAGTCCGGAAAATACGGTAGTTATGACATGCTTTCAATTCCCATAGGAGATTTGAAATCATTTTCCTGGTGTATGCTATACATCCAAGTATATTGGACCGTCATAATAAAAATGACGCATTAAAAGCTGCTAAGATTGAAATGAAGTTTTCCAGGAATCCTATTCTAAGCATGGCACTGGAAAGTACTCTCATTAAAAAATAAAAGGTTTCTACTAGAGATGAGCGAACACTAAAGTGTCCAAGGTTCGAAATCCGATTCGAGCAGCCGCACACTGTTCGACTGTTCGAACGGATTTCGAACCCCATTATAGTCTATGGGGGGAAATGCTCGTTTCAGGGCTAGGCAACATTCGATACAATTATACTTACCAAGTCCACGAGTGACGGTCGGGCTGGATTCTGCTTGAAGTCTTATACATGTGAATGGACCCTAAGGGGGGCATTTACACAGAGTAAAGTGGCGCTCATTCTGCCACGATAACTCGCGGCAGAATAAGCGCTGCTAAAAAGAATCCTATTGACTTCAATGAGTTCCATTTAATGTGCGGAACACATTGAAGTCAATGGGAGTATTTTTAACCCATTGATTTCAATGTGTTCCGCATGAAAAAAGGAACCCATTGAAGACAATGGGAGTCGTTTTTTATCTGCGCTGATTCTGCCATGAGAATCAGCGCCACTTTACTCCGTGTGAATGCCCCTTAAGATCCAGCTCTGGCGTCTTAAGATCTAGCTCTGGCGTCTTCTGCTCTGCTTATTTATTGTGTTTCTGCAAGAATTTCTTCCGTGACCTGTTGCAGCGTTCAGGTCTGCTGCCTGGTTTTTCTGGGTCCTAGTGGTACTTGTTGTTTGAGATAGGGGCAGTGTTGCAGTTTAGGGTTTCCATTTGGGATATCTTTAGGGACAGTAATGGTCAGTGTCGTTAGTATTTACAAACAAACCTAGGGAAAGATTCAGGAAAGCCATCCTCTTTTGAATTTCCTCCATCACCCGCCATTACCATTGTGTTCCAGTGACATATTATTTTCTTGCTTTCTATTTCGATGCTATATAATACCTGCATTATATTTCTTAATTTGTATATTTCTTTAATTGTTTATTCAGATGTTGCATAATTTGTCCTTAAAGTAGGTCCAGGCGTCAACTAAGTGCCAAGAAATATGGAAATGTAATTGTTATAAGTGAAGTCCAGTTTGGCTGTCTTGCGTCTAGTCGGTGTCATTACACATGGCCCATGCAAGGTCCATATTTTTTGCAGAGCCAAGATTCCCAAGTGACTGAAATGTATTAGATTAGTTGACCTTATTCTTTCATTAAAGGTCAACTAATTCTCATTCTCTTTGAAGTAATGTTTTCTTGTTTTTGCTTGTCAATACCTGTCTGCTATGATATCGACCAATAACTGGACCTAGGCATCTTCGCACTTGTGAATGTGAGCATTTTCAATGAACTTAACTATTATGTACCAGGATAAAGATATAGAAAACATGATTTGCCACATTCTTTATTACAAGTTAATAGAATTATTTTATTTATTTATAAACTTGATCTCATTTTGTGACCACCTTGTGGATGAGTTGTAACCGAAACTGTGCTGGTATGCAAAAATGTTGCTGTTTCCAAGTTGCAGCTTAATTAGGGAGCCTTCACATGGAGTAAACGCGCGTGTATTTTTGCAAAATACACGTGTAAAAATAAGACTCCCATTGACTTCAATGATATTTTTTACACGTGTAAAAATAAGACTCCCATTGACTTCAATGACATTTTACAGGCGTATTTTCACAGGCGTATTTTTACAAGCGTATTGTTACAGGCGTATTTTTACACGTGTAAAAAATATCATTGAAGTCAATGGGATAGCAAAATTTACAAGTGTAATTTTACTCTACAAAATAAGCTAGCGTTTACTCAGTGTGAACTTAAAGGCTATTCATCCCCCTACCTTTATATTTCTGCTTTGCACCGCCGTTCCGTTGATATACCAGTTTTTCCAATATGTGTACCCCTGTGCTACCTGAAGACTCTCCCGAGACGCCTACATCTTCTACAGCCGTTCTACTCTGCTGCGTCTTTTGTGTAGTCTTCTTCCGGCAATCCTGCATTTGGAATCTAAATTTCGCGCATGCACAGTCGGCTATGCCATCGGGCTTCGGACAGAACGAACTGCACATATCCGTTCAGACATTTTACTGTGGCTGCTTATACATGAGTGTACTGTGCCTGCAAGTTTTTATTTTTTTTCTGCTATTTATTTATTTTTTGGAGGGGTGGCAGGATAAGCATACATGGAGATTTTGGTATATAATATTTATGTATACATTTTTATTTTTTTTGTTATTATGCCATTTGCCAAAAAATATAGCAGAAATGTAACAGGCATTTTATCATTTTATTACAACAGCCTCTGGGAGGTCCTAATAGATGAACCGTGATAGCGTTGCATACTATTGTTGTCTCATGGTTGTCATAGCACTGGCCCTTTGTCACACCATTGTAGGGCGTCATACTTAGTTTGACTGATAGACGCCTAAGATGCCAGGGCTGTTATTGTTAGTATTGGTGTTATCACTGTTCCGACTCTTGAAGCGGACGCTGGATTGTTAGTTATTAGAGATGAGCGAACAGTGTTCTATCGAACACATGTTCGATCGGATATCAGGGTGTTCGCCATGTTCGAATCGAATCGAACACCACGTGGTAAAGTGCACCAAAATTCGATTCCCCTCCCACCTTCCCTGGCGCCTTTTTTGCACCAATAACAGCGCAGGGGAGGTGGGACAGGAACTACGACACCGGGGGCATTGAAAAAAATTGGAAAAAGTCATTGGCTGCCGAAATCAGGTGACCTCCATTTTAGACGAATAGTGGATTTCAAATCCGGGTCATATGAGAATGTGAACTTTGTGACTATGAGACAGGGATAGCTGTACAGGCAGGGATAGCTAGGGATAACCTTTATTTAGGGGGGAATGTTATTAAAAATAACTTTTTGGGGCTCTATCGGGTGTGTAATTGTGATTTTTGTGAGATAAACTTTTTCCCATAGGGATGCATTGGCCAGCGCTGATTGGCCGAATTCCGTACTCTGGCCAATCAGTGCTGGCCAATGCATTCTATTAGCTTGATGAAGCAGAGTGTGCACAAGGGTTCAAGCGCACCCTCGGCTCTGATGTAGCAAAGCCGAGGCTGCACAAGGGTTCAAGCGCACCCTCGGCTCTGATGTAGGAGAGCCGAGGGTGCACTTGAACCCTTGTGCACCCTCAGCTCTGCTACATCAGAGCCGAGGGTGCGCTTGAACCCTTGTGCACACTCTGCTTCATCAAGCTAATAGAATGCATTGGCCAGCGCTGATTGGCCAATGTATTCTATTAGCCTGATGAAGTAGAGCTGAATGTGTGTGCTAAGCACACACATTCAGCTCTACTTCATCGGGCTAATAGAATGCATTGGCCAGCGCTGAT
Organism: Leptodactylus fuscus; assembly: GCF_031893055.1. Taxonomy (NCBI): domain Eukaryota; kingdom Metazoa; phylum Chordata; class Amphibia; order Anura; family Leptodactylidae; genus Leptodactylus; species Leptodactylus fuscus. The sequence continues at coordinate 57,834,370 of NC_134269.1, forward strand.
TGGCCAGAGTACGGAACTCGACCAATCAGCGCTGGCTCTGCTGGAGGAGGCGGAGTCTAAGATCGCTCCACACCAGTCTCCATTCAGGTCCGACCTTAGACTCCGCCTCCTCCAGCAGAGCCAGCGCTGATTGGCCGAAGGCTGGCCAATGCATTCCTATGCGAATGCAGACTTAGCAGTGCTGAGTCAGTTTTGCTCAACTACACATCTGATGCACACTCGGCACTGCTACATCAGATGTAGCAATCTGATGTAGCAGAGCCGAGGGTGCACTAGAACCCCTGTGCAAACTCAGTTCACGCTAATAGAATGCATTGGCCAGCGCTGATTGGCCAATGCATTCTATTAGCCCGATGAAGTAGAGCTGAATGTGTGTGCTAAGCACACACATTCAGCACTGCTTCATCACGCCAATACAATGCATTAGCCAGTGCTGATTGGCCAGAGTACGGAATTCGGCCAATCAGCGCTGGCTCTGCTGGAGGAGGCGGAGTCTAAGGTCGGACCTGAATGGAGACTGGTGTGGAGCGATCTTAGACTCCGCCTCCTCCAGCAGAGCCAGCGCTGATTGGTCGAGTTCCGTACTCTGGCCAATCAGCGCTGGCCAATGCATTCTATTAGCCCGATGAAGTAGAGCTGAATGTGTGTGCTTAGCACACACATTCAGCTCTACTTCATCAGGCTAATAGAATACATTGGCCAATCAGCGCTGGCCAATGCATTCTATTAGCTTGATGAAGCAGAGTGTGCACAAGGGTTCAAGCGCACCCTCGGCTCTGATGTAGCAGAGCTGAGAGTGCACAAGGGTTCAAGTGCACCCTCGGCTCTCCTACATCAGAGCCGAGGGTGCGCTTGAACCCTTGTGCAGCCTCAGCTCTGCTACATCAGAGCCGAGGGTGCGCTTGAACCCTTGTGCACACTCTGCTTCATCAAGCTAATAGAATGCATTGGCCAGCGCTGATTGGCCAGAGTACGGAATTCGGCCAATCAGCGCTGGCTCTGCTGGAGGAGGCGGAGTCTAAGATCGCTCCACACCAGTCTCCATTCAGGTCCGACCTTAGACTCCGCCTCCTCCAGCAGAGCCAGCGCTGATTGGCCGAATTCCGTACTCTGGCCAATCAGCACTGGCTAATGCATTGTATTGGCGTGATGAAGCAGTGCTGAATGTGTGTGCTTAGCACACACATTCAGCTCTACTTCATCGGGCTAATAGAATGCATTGGCCAATCAGCGCTGGCCAATGCATTCTATTAGCGTGAACTGAGTTTGCACAGGGGTTCTAGTGCACCCTCGGCTCTGCTACATCAGATTGCTACATCTGATGTAGCAGTGCCGAGTGTGCATCAGATGTGTAGTTGAGCAAAACTGACTCAGCACTGCTAAGTCTGCATTCGCATAGGAATGCATTGGCCAGCCTTCGGCCAATTAGCGCTGGCTCTGCCGGAGGAGGCGGAGTCTAAGGTCGGACCTGAATGGAGACTGGTGTGGAGCGATCTTAGACTCCGCCTCCTCCAGCAGAGCCAGCGCTGATTGGCCGAATTCCGTACTCTGGCCAATCAGCACTGGCTAATGCATTGTATTGGCGTGATGAAGCAGTGCTGAATGTGTGTGCTTAGCACACACATTCAGCTCTACTTCATCGGGCTAATAGAATGCATTGGCCAGCGCTGATTGGACGAATTCCGTACTCTGGCCAATCAGCACTGGCTAATGCATTGTATTGGCGTGATGAAGCAGTGCTGAATGAGTGTGCTTAGCACACACATTCAGCTCTACTTCATCGGGCTAATAGAATGCATTGGCCAATCAGCGCTGGCCAATGCATTCTATTAGCGTGAACTGAGTTTGCACAGGGGTTCTAGTGCACCCTCGGCTCTGCTACATCAGATTGCTACATCTGATGTAGCAGTGCCGAGTGTGCATCAGATGTGTAGTTGAGCAAAACTGACTCAGCACTGCTAAGTCTGCATTCGCATAGGAATGCATTGGCCAGCCTTCGGCCAATCAGCGCTGGCTCTGCCGGAGGAGGCGGAGTCTAAGGTCGGACCTGAATGGAGACTGGTGTGGAGCTATCTTAGACTCCGCCTCCTCCAGCAGAGCCAGCGCTGATTGGTCGAGTTCCGTACTCTGGCCAATCAGCACTGGCCAATGCATTTCTATGGGGAAAAGTTAGCTTGCGAAAATCGCAAACTGACAGGGATTTCCATGAAATAAAGTGACTTTTATGCCCCCAGACATGCTTCCCCTGCTGTCCCAGTGTCATTCCAGGGTGTTGGTATCATTTCCTGGGGTGTCATAGTGGACTTGGTGACCCTCCAGACACGAATTTGGGTTTCCCCCTTAACGAGTTTATGTTCCCCATAGACTATAATGGGGTTCGAAACCCATTCGAACACTCGAACAGTGAGCGGCTGTTCGAATCGAATTTCGAACCTCGAACATTTTAGTGTTCGCTCATCTCTATTAGTTATAGCAATGCTCCCATGGCTATTACATAGTTCCCGCACTGACTCTGAAGCAGGGCCTGTCACATACATGTATGGCAGATTGTGCTCAGTAACTACCATGTATGTGGAAATACAGGGGGGCTTATTAGTTTATCGCTGGATTGCACTTTGATTGTGTTGTAAGAAAAATGCATTACAAATGGTGGTTGTTGTTGTTGTAGACCATATGTCAGTATATTTCTGGCAGCGAAATGGTCATAATGCATAAACTCAGCCAAAGTATGGAGAAACTTGAGTACCCATAGGAACCTCACGCAAACTTCAGAAGAGAATACAAACTCCATGCAGATGTTGTACGTACTTGGATTTGACTTCAGCGCTGAAAGGCAATATTTTTGCGTATTAAGACATAATACAACAGAGATAAATTACATGTAACTTATTTACTTGAATGCTGTAAATACTTCACTTCAGTCCTTAAGTTCATTATGTTAGTGAGTATAGCCAGAGAAACAATTATATACTGTACATGGCCCTAATAAAAAGTTCAATAACTAGTTGCAATCAGCAGGGCGCAGGGATGGACGCGGGCCCAGTCCCTCACATTGTATTTATATAGTACATACCATAATTCATATTTAAGTAATTATCCTCCCTTGGCAAAGATGATGAACATGTGTCGTGATCTTGGTTCTACAGTATTAAGACAGAACCTGCTTTAAGTACTTCAAGCTCTTTTGGTTGCCGTGTGATATGAGATCATACATTGCCTCTCCAGTATACGTGATTTATAGACATGATTCATATAAAATTCCCAATTGTTTTTGCAAATTAAAAATAAAAATTGCTAAAAAATGTCTATCAGATTGTAATTTGTAAGCCAGCAGGCAGGTCTGAGAGCAAGCTGTTAATTCCATTCCCTGGAGAATTGTCACTTACAACAATTTGTAATGAAATTACCAGCACATAGATCTTCAGTGTAGGGTGTGGTGCAAGAATGAATTCTATCCGCAGGACATTTAGTCTGAATATTAGGCTCCCGAAGTGATGTGGAATATGACTATATGTTCATCCAAATTTTTTAGTGACATAGCTAAGGAATGGACTGTATAAAAGGAAATGGCAAGAATTCACAACAAAGATGGGCTATGTATCGGATGGGCTATCTATCGAAAGGGCTATGTATCGGATGGGCTATGCATCGGATGGGCTATGTATTGGATGGGCTATGTATTGGATAGGCTATGTATCAGATGGGCTATGTATAGGAAGGGCTATGTATCGGATGGGCTATGTATCGGATGGGCTATGTATCAATGGCCATAGCATCATCATCACTGTCAACATCAGTTACTATTAACAGATGTGGCCAAGCAGGAACATCACTGAAAGCAATGGAGCATCACAAGGTTGATCTCAACAATTCCCACCCCAAGGCTATGTTCCTATGTTCATAATAGACAGATTTGTTGGAGAAATGTTTGACTTTTTTATAAGTCTGAAGAGGGTTTATAAAAATCTATGCACATGCTGCAGGAACAGTCTCATTCAGATAGATGGAACAGAAATTCAGTTACAATAACGTCTGCAACAAATCTACTGTATGTGAACATTCCCTAAAATTGATTTACGTTTATCGGACGCACAATTTTCCCCAAGTATCCAAACTAACTCAATTCTGCTTTTATTTTCTAACCTGTCCTGTTTGGTAAATGATCTGCGATGGCTCATTTTTCTTGATTTTTTCAAGATTCTATTCACTCATAAAAATTCTACACTGTTTTTATGGTCTAGCCTGATTTCCTTTTACAAAATACAGTATATATTGTGAATATACCGTGCATACCGACAAAAACTGAGAATGGCGGCGCTGAGAAGACATCTAAAGGTTGGAGAAGAATAGCCTTTCTTAAGGCTATTCCTATGTGGTAGGCACAAAAAATAAAGTTTTAATGATAGAATCCCTTTAAAATAACATACATATACTTACTGATGTGTTGGGCAAGTAATCCAATGAGGAGTTTCCGTTACAGTCCTATGAAAAAGTTTGGGCACCCCTATTAATCTTAATCATTTTTAGTTCTAAATATTTTGGTGTTTGCAGCAGCCATTTCAGTTTGATATATCTAATAACTGATGGACACAGTAATATTTCAGGATTGAAATGAGGTTTATTGTACTAACAGAAAATGTGCAATATGCATTAAACCAAAATTTGACCGGTGCAAAAGTATGGGCACGTGTCAGCAGCACATATTTTACCACAAAGTGGGGATGGGATTGCAGAAATGCATCATTTGCCCTTTTAAAACACAGCGTTTTACAGTACCAGCAAAGTGAAGGAGATTCTGGCTAATCCCATACACATAATGTGGAAAAAAAGACGCTGCGAAAATTTGCATTTTCAAAAACCTTTGGAAACATATTTCCTATTAATATTGTTGTAACGTGTTAATATAACATTTCTGTTCACGAGTTTTAATAACATTTTCATAAATTGACACATTATAACGGATGAGCATCCCGATTACAGATAAGAGTACTGGACTGTAACCTGGATAGAAAGTAGAGAAGACTACTGCACTTTACTGGTATTGCCGCTCTTCACCTGAATCTTGTTCTCATTGAGTGCTTTATCCTCCTCCAGTTTTGTCATAGTGCTGACACTCTTCTTCCATAGCTTCCTTCAGTTCAAAGACATTTGCAGTGATTGACATGCAGCTTTCCTATCATCCTCTCCAAATGGCTCTGCACTCCTCAGAGCTATATGTAACATAAATTATACTTAGCAATGACTTCAGAGGAGAAAATAAGTTTCACTCTTTCATCTGTTCTGCCACTTGTTGACCTTCTTTGGGACACACTCTTTGCGAGAATGACTGACTGTACTGCCTACAAACATATCGAGTATAGTGGACAATTCTCTAGGATGGTTAAAATACCTGATATTTTATCTGAAGCCTTAAAGTGCCATGGACCCAGCCATATTACAGATCTGTAAAAACCTTAATTGATATGTAGCCATCATATGTTACCCATACAAGTCTATGGGGACATACTGTAACACATCTCTCAAACAGTTTTTTTCTGTTAGGTCATGTATGAAATAATTGTGGCATGTTCCATGGATGTCAAAATACAGGCACAATATATTTCTAAGGCCTGGTTCACATCTGCGTTCAGTAATCTGTTCGGGAAGTCCACATAGGGACTGTGGGGTCCGTGTGCTTTCACTGCAAAGCACTGAAAAGCAGGTCAACCACAGATAGTACACCACTTGCAAATGAGGATGGTGGGGGTACTGTCTGTGAATAGCACAGTGGTCACATCCACGGATGAGGACACGCAAATGAAGCCTTATATAGTGACAAATGGGTCGTAAGGTCGTTTTAGTGTGAAAGCTCTATGTATATCAGGGCTGTTTTAATAGAATAGGGGGCTCTGTTCAACTTTTTCATAAATTTGCCCCCCCACTCACACAATTTAATTTCCCCTTAACTAGCCCTACATATGTCCCCTGCAGGCTCCAGGTGTAATGATGCCTATTAGAGATGAGCGAACACTAAAATGTTCGAGGTTCGAAATTCGATTCGAACAGCCGCTCACTGTTCGAGTGTTCGAATGGGTTTCGAACCCCATTATAGTCTATGGGGAACATAAACTCGTTAAGGGGGAAACCCAAATTCGTGTCTGGAGGGTCACCAAGTCCACTATGACACCCCAGGAAATGATACCAACACCCTGGAATGACACTGGGACAGCAGGGGAAGCATGTCTGGGGGCATAAAAGTCACTTTATTTCATGGAAATCCCTGTCAGTTTGCGATTTTCGCAAGCTAACTTTTCCCCATAGAAATGCATTGGCCAGTGCTGATTGGCCAGAGTACGGAACTCGACCAATCAGCGCTGGCTCTGCTGGAGGAGGCGGAGTCTAAGATAGCTCCACACCAGTCTCCATTCAGGTCCGACCTTAGACTCCGCCTCCTCCGGCAGAGCCAGCGCTGATTGGCCGAAGGCTGGCCAATGCATTCCTATGCGAATGCAGACTTAGCAGTGCTGAGTCAGTTTTGCTCAACTACACATCTGATGCACACTCGGCACTGCTACATCAGATGTAGCAATCTGATGTAGCAGAGCCGAGGGTGCACTAGAACCCCTGTGCAAACTCAGTTCACGCTAATAGAATGCATTGGCCAGCGCTGATTGGCCAATGCATTCTATTAGCCCGATGAAGTAGAGCTGAATGTGTGTGCTAAGCACACACATTCAGCACTGCTTCATCAAGCCAATACAATGCATTAGCCAGTGCTGATTGGCCAGAGTACGGAATTCGGCCAATCAGCGCTGGCCAATGCATTCTATTAGCCCGATGAAGTAGAGCTGAATGTGTGTGCTAAGCACACACATTCAGCACTGCTTCATCAAGCCAATACAATGCATTAGCCAGTGCTGATTGGCCAGAGTACGGAATTCGGCCAATCAGCGCTGGCTCTGCTGGAGGAGGCGGAGTCTAAGATCGCTCCACACCAGTCTCCATTCAGGTCCGACCTTAGACTCCGCCTCCTCCGGCAGAGCCAGCGCTGATTGGCCGAAGGCTGGCCAATGCATTCCTATGCGAATGCAGACTTAGCAGTGCTGAGTCAGTTTTGCTCAACTACACATCTGATGCACACTCGGCACTGCTACATCAGATGTAGCAATCTGATGTAGCAGAGCCGAGGGTGCACTAGAACCCCTGTGCAAACTCAGTTCACGCTAATAGAATGCATTGGCCAGCGCTGATTGGCCAATGCATTCTATTAGCCCGATGAAGTAGAGCTGAATGTGTGTGCTTAGCACACACATTCAGCTCTACTTCATCGGGCTAATAGAATGCATTGGCCAGTGCTGATTGGCCGAATTCCGTACTCTGGCCAATCAGCGCTGGCCAATGCATTCTATTAGCCCGATGAAGTAGAGCTGAATGTGTGTGCTAAGCACACACATTCAGCACTGCTTCATCAAGCCAATACAATGCATTAGCCAGTGCTGATTGGCCAGAGTACGGAATTCGGCCAATCAGCGCTGGCTCTGCCGGAGGAGGCGGAGTCTAAGGTCGGACCTGAATGGAGACTGGTGTGGAGCGATCTTAGACTCCGCCTCCTCCAGCAGAGCCAGCGCTGATTGGTCGAGTTCCGTACTCTGGCCAATCAGCGCTGGCCAATGCATTCTATTAGCCCGATGAAGTAGAGCTGAATGTGTGTGCTTAGCACACACATTCAGCTCTACTTCATCAGGCTAATAGAATACATTGGCCAATCAGCGCTGGCCAATGCATTCTATTAGCTTGATGAAGCAGAGTGTGCACAAGGGTTCAAGCGCACCCTCGGCTCTGATGTAGCAGAGCTGAGGGTGCACAAGGGTTCAAGTGCACCCTCGGCTCTCCTACATCAGAGCCGAGGGTGCGCTTGAACCCTTGTGCAGCCTCGGCTCTGCTACATCAGAGCCGAGGGTGCGCTTGAACCCTTGTGCACACTCTGCTTCATCAAGCTAATAGAATGCATTGGCCAGCACTGATTGGCCAGAGTACGGAATTCGGCCAATCAGCGCTGGCCAATGCATCCCTATGGGAAAAAGTTTATCTCACAAAAATCACAATTACACACCCGATAGAGCCCCAAAAAGTTATTTTTAATAACATTCCCCCCTAAATAAAGGTTATCCCTAGCTATCCCTGCCTGTACAGCTATCCCTGTCTCATAGTCACAAAGTTCACATTCTCATATGACCCGGATTTGAAATCCACTATTCGTCTAAAATGGAGGTCACCTGATTTCGGCAGCCAATGACTTTTTCCAATTTTTTTCAATGCCCCCAGTGTCGTAGTTCCTGTCCCACCTCCCCTGCGCTGTTATTGGTGCAAAAAAGGCGCCAGGGAAGGTGGGAGGGGAATCGAATTTTGGCGCACTTTACCACGTGGTGTTCGATTCGATTCGAACATGGCGAACACCCTGATATCCGATCGAACATGTGTTCGATAGAACACTGTTCGCTCATCTCTAATGCCTATGGCTCACTGCTCAACGGGGCAACATAATTTTTAAGACTGATACAAAGAGTAGAGTCTTTCTACGTAAATTGCAAAATGGCCATATGTTTCTCTATAATATAAGGAACTGGTAAATTTCTTCAGAGTTGACCTTAGCCTGTAAGGTGAAAGACGCCTCCTTCCTCCTCGGTGCAAATGATATTGTTGCAAATAATCCATAAGTCCGTAGACTCTCCAAGATGGCAGCTGTGTTCTCTGCTGTGCAGGCCTTAAAAGTGTTCATCGTGTGGGCAAATATAGGAGAAATAAGTGAAAAGTAATAAGGCCCCCATTGATGTTTTTATACAGTTGAGAATTTTTAATTTTTTTTTTAATGATATAGTCTCAGCAATACTCAGATGTTTTATTAATATTATGCTCATTCTGAAAACCATGGGGCTGACTTGTGAAGAGTGCATATAGAATGTCAATCTTGATTAATAATTTTGGCACATCTCAGGTGGTCTGTGCACCAGAAATTGACATTTATGCCAACTAGGGGCAGGTGTATATTTCTGACATTGTTTACACCAGTGTGAAGTCCTAATTCCTCCTTGAAGATCAATGGCAAGTGCAGTGCAGTGCAAATAATGTGTGAAAAATTTCCATGATTCAGCAAATATATTTTTCAATGTATTTACACCTTAATTTTCACTATCATTAATAAATCTTTCTGTCTGCAGCCACAACTTGGGGGGAGCTCAGTGCATAGGAATTACTACAGCTAGCACTAAATCCAATGGAAGCTGGAAATTCTTCCTAAATTATCCGCTACATTGTGGTCAGTACTGTGAATCTGTGTTACCCCCTCGTTCACATCTGCGTTTGGTAATCTGTATGGGGAGACCTCATGGGGACCCCCTGAACGGACTACCGAACGCATTTGCAAGACTATAATGGGGTCCATTTGCTTGCTGCGAGATCCCCGCATGAGTCATGCGGAGAGGAAAGTAGATTGTGAAGTATTTTCCTGTCCGCATGTTCCGTGCGGAAATCTCACGGCAAGAACACGGACCCCATTATAGTCTATGGGGATCCGTGTGCTTTCACTGCACACTGCTTGCAAATGTGTTTGGTATTCTGTTCAGAGGGATACCTATGCGGAACCCCCGAATGGAATACCAACGCAGATGTGAACGAGCAGGTAGGAAGCGGGAGAACAAAATCAACTCAGGACCCACCAGGCCCCTAAGCAGATGTGTGGTCATGGCCAGGGGCATAACTTGCGGAGGTGCAAAGGGTGCAGTCACACTGGGGCCTAGGAGCCTTAGGGGCCCATTAAGCACTGGCATCAGTATTGACATTGCAGCTTCCATCTGGCCCATAAGCCAAGGAGACCCACAGATTACTCTAACCACACTAAGGCTGATTAAACTCCTTAGCACCCATAACCATCAATATCAAGAATTCACTGTAGGGATGAGGTAGGGGGCCCCGGACAAAAATTGCACTGGTCATGTCTGAAAGCTATTGACGGTCCCTATCTATGCCTGCGCTAAATTCTTTCAGCCCCTGCACCATACAGGACATAGATGCCTTCTTAAGGAAACTATGGCTTTATGGCTTGTATTCATTGGTACCTTAGTTCTGAAAAGATTTATCAGCTTCTTATGCCATTAGATGGCAGTGTATGGCACTTCTGCATGAAAGGGACACCCGGTTCATAATTGGTAAAATAACATTCATAAATGAAACCATGCCAGTCTTGTTCTGGTGTATATATTACAAGCCACTAGTAGTATATAACCTGCTTACTGTATTCTTTATCTTATAGCTTATTCATTATCAACACCTAGAATTTCTAAAGGTGTTTTAGAGGAGATAATGGAAGATTATAAAGATAATCTGTTTTCCCTTAGCCCAAACAGCAGCACAAGATGGGGTATTCCTGCCCCTGTGTGCTGTTAGGACAGGTGGAACTTTTAATTAGCTAACAGTTTTTCCCCCTATAAGAGGCCAGAGCGACCTCCTCCCCCCTGTGTTAGTCAAAAAGTATAAAAGGCAATATAACAATACAAACATTACCATAAACAATGGGAGGGAGCCTTGTGCTGCTGTTTGGGCTAAGGGAAAACAGATTATCTTTATAATCTTCCATTCCCCCTACGCCAAACAGCAGCACAAGATGGGGATCTAGCAAGTAAAATCCCAACTAGGGTGGGAGATCTTGGCAAGCAGATGCCAAGACAGAATGTCCGAAGGCTGTGGCCTCTGAGCTGCGCCAGTCCAATCTGCAGTGTCTGGCGAACATCAGATGAAAACTCCAGGAAGCAGCGGAACATATCTGCTCTAAGGAGAGCGAGCGTCTCTCTGACCGGGAAGTTGGTCCAATTCCGGTACTGGTAGGTCTTGAGCGCGAAGAGAGCAAGCGATGGCCTCCCTGATCAATCTTGACAGGGTGGCTTTAACACCTTTGTTACGGCCGTAGGTATTGATGAGCAGGTTCTTCGAAAGGAAGCTGTACAATCCAAATATATGCGCAGATATATGCGACCCTAGGACAAAATCCCTGGATGAACCCAAGTTGAACCCTATCAGGGAAAAAGGTAATGAATGGCTCCGAGGCAGCCAAAGCTTGTAATTCTCCAATCCTTTTGGCAGAGGTAATTGCCAACAAGAAGGTTACCTTGTAGGAGAGATATCTCCAGTCCACTTCTGTTAAGAGTTCAAACGGGGGAGAACAAAGCCCCTGAAGAACCGCAGCCAAGTCCCATTGTGGGACAGGGGGCCGCATCTGAGGGCGGAGCCTAGAGGCCCCTTTAAGGAATTACTTTAATAGAGGATCTTGTTATAACCAGGTCCCTAGAAGAGCGGAAAGTGCTGAAACATGAACCTTCAGGGTAGCTGGAGTTAGCCCCTTATCCAGGTCACTCTGTAGGAACTCCAAGACCGATTCGATAGCAGAGTTATTAAGCTGCCTATCCGAGATCCTTTGGTAACTCCTGTTAGTTGAATCCGCTCTTGAATGGGCCAACGTTCTTAGAACGGCCTGGGATAATCGTCTATCTCCGTATACGATGCGGTCAACCTCCAGGCCATGAGGTTGAACCTGTCCAGGTCCTGGCAGAGCTGTCAGTTCAGAATTACCAGGTTTTGGACTTGTGGAAGCCTCCAGTAGGTCCCTTGACTCATTAGGATGAGGTGGATAAACCATGCCCTTTTTTGGCCAGAACGGCATGATCACTATTGCCGAAGTCTGGTCCTGCCTGAGTTTCGCCAATACCTTCGGAATCATCAGAATAGGAGGAAAAACGTATGCCAGTTTGAACCTCCAAGGTATTGACAGGGCATCTACCGCCAAAGGATTGTCTTCCCGGTAGAGGGAGCAAAACCTTGTCACTTTGGCGTTGTACTGGGTGGCCATCAGGTCCACCTCGGGGAGACCCCACATCTCAGTGAGATGATGAAAGATGTCCGGATTTAGGGACCATTCGCCTGTCATCACCAGGCCTCTGCTTAGCTGATCCGCAAGGATGTTCAGCCCACCTTGAATATGAACCGCTGATAGTTGTGAAAGATTCCTCTCCACCAGGAGAATATTAGATTTGTCACCTGCAGAAGCGAGGGGGATCTGGTTCCCCCCTTGTTTGCTGATATATCGGACTGCTGTTAAGTTGTCTGTTTCACTCTCACAGCTTTCCCTTGCAGGTGGGGTGCAAACATTAGAAGCACACGGTGCACCGCAGTGAGCTCTCGCCAGTTGGACAAATGAGCCTTCTCTAAGCTGGTTCCAGATCCCACGTACCGGGGTCTCCCCCAGAAGCACTCCCCATCTTGTGAGGGAGGCATCTGTGGTCAACAGGGTCCAGGATGTCTGGACCGTGGATTTCCCGTCTCTGAGCTGGGACCACCAAGCCAGTGATCGACGGGTTCTGATGGATAACTGGATAGGCTTCTGTAGCCCCGAAGGACTGTGGTTCCCGACTCTCAGGATCTCGCACTGTAAGGGGCGCATGTGCCATAGGGCCCACAGAACTGCCTTGATGGCTGCGGACATGAGACCTAGGACCTTCATGGCGGTCCTGATAGTAACCTTCCGGGTTGTGGATAGGTGATGAGCCGCTTGACCAATCTTCTCCTTCCAAGGAGGAGGCAGGGAGATCATCATGCTGAGAGAATCCAAGATAAACCCAGAAATTGAATCGGGGTAGATGGAACCACTACCGACTTCTGCCAGTTTATTAGCCAGCCCAGCTCATTTAGGAAAGCCACAGTGGATTCCAACTGTGTGGCAAGCACCTCCTTTGACCGGGCTTTTAGGAGCCATTCGTCTAGTTATGGGACAATAAGATCCCTTGGAGGCGCAGGGCGGCTACGACCGGGGCCACTACCTTTGTGAAGGTGTGGGGGGCCAAGGATTTCCCGAATGGGAGAGCTGTCTAGATAAAGTTGCTTGATGCCCTGGAGAGGGAGGGTCCTTACGTATTTGTCTGGCTTGAACAAGTTGAAGGACCGATGGATCTTGGATAAGCCGTGATCAGGCGGACATATGATGAGACCAAATAGCCTACCCAGCCGATCTAGATGTGCTCTCCTCAGAGAGGGAGGCATAGGTAGTCAACAGGGTCTGGCGTTAGATGGACCATGGCCACTCTCCACCAGAGAGGGATGCATCAGTGGTCAACAGGGTCCAGGTAAACTGGACCGTGGACTCTACATTTAATTTCATGTTCCTCCTATGGAATGCTTCTCTAGATGTGCTCTCCACCAGAGAGGGAGACATAGGTAGTCAACAGGGTCCGGCCTTAGCTGGACCGTGGACACTCTCCACCAGAGAGGGATGCATCAGTGGTCAACAGGGTCCAGATAAATTGGACCGTGGACTCTACATTCAATTTCATCTTCCTCCTATGGAACGCTTATCTGGATGTTCTCTCCACCAGAGAGGGAGACATAGGTAGTCAACAGGGTCCGGCCTTAGCTGGACCGTGGACACTCTCCACCAGAGAGGGATGCATCAGTGGTCAACAGGGTCCAGATAAATTGGACCGTGGACTCTACATTCAATTTCATGTTCCTCCTATGGAACGCTTATCTGGATGTGCTCTCCACCAGAGAGGGAGACATAGGTAGTCAACAGGTACCAGTCTTAGCTGGACCGTGGACACTCTCCACCAGAGAGGGATGCATCAGTGGGCAACAGGGTCCAGGTAAACTGGACCATGAACTCTTCATCCAATTCCACTTTATTCCTATGGAACTTTTCTCTAGATTCGCCCCACTAGTGAGAGAGGGGCGTTTATAGTCAACAGGGTCCAGCGCTAGCTGGACCATGGACATCCCGTCCTTAAGATGGAACACCACCTGGATGAAAGACAAATTTTGAGGAATAACTAAATTGGCTTGACCCAGACTGCTGAGTTTTTTGTCAGCTGGATGACACAGCCTCCTCCATCCAATTCCTCATTGCCCGTATGGGAATCTCCTGTAGATGCGCTCTCTACCGGAGAGGGCTGTCTCTGTGGTCAACAGGGTCCAGACTATCTGGACATGGACATCCAGCCCTTAAAATGGAGCCCCTCCAGGCCCCACGGGTTGTGATTCCAGGCCTCAGACTTACCTTCTGCAGGCCGCATGCGCTATATGGCCCAAGGGACTGCAACTGCAGACCCTGACATAAGATCCAGTAACCTTTGGCAGTTAGGATGGAAACCCGCTGTATCACCTATAAATAATGCACTGCTGATATGATCTTTTCCCACCTAGAGGAGGGAGATTTTCAAGCAGACAGAGTCCAGCATGAAGTTTAGAGACTTTCTCCATGTGAATGGACCATGAGAACCACAAGTACCTTATTAACTTTTTTTTTTTTTTTTATATCACAAATGCAAAGTGCAACTGGGATTGAACCCAGGATACTGTGGATTCAGGCATACAAGTCTGTAACCCTACAGTTTGAGCCACTAGGGCTTCTATTTCTAAGTAAGACCTCTTATGAAAACTGGGAGAGGGAACCTTACCAGAAATCTGCATGTACTCCTTCACCCAGGAGATGACAACAATAAATGAAGGGCTCCTAGCTGGAGGACCCCGTACTGACAGCAGTGCAGACATGCATAACCTTACAACAAATTGCCTTAGAGCATCCACCATCATGTGAGCAATAAGCAAATATGCACCTAATAAGTAATGATAGTACATAGGTATATGAACCCTTCTTTTAGGTTCACAGCATATAGTCCCCGCTTAGGAATTAAATGCACATTGAAAAACCGCAAGAAATACAAAAATTTGGTTGGATCTTACCATAATGGCGGTGAATCGACTTCGATATTGTGAAGTTGACAGAGTGCCCATAGCAAATAGAAATTAGTGCTTTTAGTCTCTGCAGTGAACACAGAGGGAAAGCTGAAAGAGGACACGGCTTACCTTACTGCAGGGCAGTAAATGAACTGCAGCTGAAAAAGTCAGTAACCTGCACAAGGCAGGTAAGACAAAAGACTGCAGTATAAACCTAGATCTTTCACTCAGAAAGAAGGGAAAGAGAAGAAAGGATCTAACCTTATTCTAAACCATAGAGGAGGCCACAGCCTCCTCCACCTGTCCAGTCGCACAGGACAGAAAAAAACACAGGGGGGAGGAGGTCGCTCTGGCCTCTTATAGGGGGAAAAACTGTTAGCTAATTAAAAGTTCCACCTGTCCTAACAGCACACAGGGGCAGGAATACCCCATCTTGTGCTGCTGTTTGGCGTAGGGGGAAAAAGAATGGTGAGAATCCGATCTTCTTCTTATCTGTGTACATTCCTGCTTGCATTGTGAATATATGTAATCTCTTTTGCTGTGGTCTCTAACAACCTCCCCAAACCCCATCTCTGCTGTAATTTCAATAAATTGTAACCACCTGTAAAAGCTAATGTGCAGTTTCATTTCCCAGGCCAGACAAGCAAACCACAACTGGCTTCAATGGAGTTTGCATTCTAAACATGTTTCTGGAAGGTGTGCTATCACTCCATGCTCCAGACATCTATCTAAACACAATGAAACGGATGCCTTATCCATCCTCTCTGCAGCTGCTATCCGTAAATTCATTTTACTGCAGTCACTTTTAATTTCAAGTCAGCACAATAGGAGAAAAAAACAACATAACACTCGTTGGGTTCTTAGGAGTCTGTCCTGCTTTATCAAAGACAGTCTGATGAAACTTGCAGCCCTTGGGCATTATATCCCATTTCTTCTTGGTCTGAAGTTAATTTGAGCAGAAGAGCCTGCAACAAGAAAACCAAGCAGCCAGAAAAAGTGACTTCCAGCACTTTAGGCCAAATTCTTAAATCTTTAGTCATAAATAAATAAACTCTATTCTGAAGAGTCAGGATGGCCTCCAGCTGAAAAGTGCCGAATTAAGAATGTTCCAGGCTCTTTAGAGGTATTAAAACATCACCTTTTTGGAGGCAACATATAAAGCTTCTCCAGAACTAAGGCAGTGACAGAACCTAGTTCTAATATTTTATTCCATTCCGTTTTCTCGAGTCAGCTACCTTACGAGAGTATATATACTATAGAGACAGCATGTTTAGTTGTTGTAGGGTCAATTCCAGGTTGATGTTTAATGGGTGGTAGGCAATGTTATCAGACACGCGGAAAATGTACTGCAGACAAAATGGGATAGGGACTATGGGATAAGAAGAATGCAGCAAAAGCACTATAAATCACTTCTGCAAAAACTATGAAACGTACATATCACATAGGCAACTATAGTTTATAGGTGGGAAAATGTCCTAAAATATCACATCAAGAGCATACTGCCTTTGTAGTCAAATATCTCACAAGGAAACGCACTGTGGAGATGTATTAAAGATGACCTTTCACCACCTCCAACAACATAGGCTCTTTTTATACCTCCATAGAGGAGGTTCTCTAAATTCAAGTGGGTGGTCAGGCAGGAGCAGGCAAGGGGTCATGACTCTAGTCAAAGCTGGACAGTGTCAGAGCCCAGAATGCCACATCCTTGCCTGCTCTGCCCTGACACCATCCACTAGACATTGGAGAGTTAGCATATCGGGCACCAAAACTAACTGCACAGATTGCTTGGGCATGTTTTAGACTAAAAAATGAAAAAGATGTGCTGGAATCAGTGGAGCAGCACCTATAAAAAGCTGAAAAGAGCTGGAGTTGAGGTGGTGAAAGGTCCTCTTTAAAGGCGTTAACAGAAAAAAATATGCCAGAATTAGGGAAAGTCAGAATTAGTCCCCCTGCTTCAAAAATAAAGGAAAGGTATAGAAGACAGTAGTGGTAGAAACAATGTATTTTCTCTTGATATTTTAAGTAAGTCTTTTTTATGAAAAAACTCTCAGCAACAATGGAGTAGTTGACCCCTGGCTACAGAGCCTACTAGTCCAGCTGACAGGCAGAATACTATAACCCTTTCAGCAACATATTTATCCACAGCCTCCCTTAAAGAGGACCTTTCACCACCTCTAAAAAAATAAAGTTCTTAGCATATGTTAATAGTTTCTTCTAACCTACACCATTCTCGAGCAACAAGTGCAGTTAGTTTTGGTGCCTGATGTTGTACCTGAACTCTAATGTCAGAAGGGCTATGTCAGGCAGGGGGCGTGATTCAGAGCTCCAATCAGAGGCAGCCAGTGTCAGAGCTCAGAATCACACTCTTGTCTGCAACTGTCTGACACCGCCCTCCTGACAGTTTTGGTGCCTGTTATGCTATTTAGGCTCTGTACTAACAGCATTGATTGCTCAGGAACAGTGGGTTTAGAGAAAAAATGTTTTTAACTGACTATATATAGACCTACTTCTGCTTCTATGTAATTAAAGAGTGAATGATCTCTGGACAGGGTATGCGGCCATCTCGGACAGATTGTATCTCAGTTGGAGGAAAGTATTTATGATACTAAGACTGCCAGACATTAAAAGAGATCCAAGTGTTGTGAGAGGAATCTGTGGGCCCCCTCCTTCCATGAGCCCCATAGTAATTGCCTACCCTGCCTCCATTATACACAATTGATTAACAGGGTTTTCAAGGGGAGTAAAAATATTCCTAAAACATTTGATCATATGGGCCATGTGCTCCAGGCCTAATTTAGAAATTCTGTGGTAAAATGTATACATCACAAGACTTGTTCATGTCTTTTACTCCTAATATTTTGCATATGCACGCTGCCACCTTCAAGGGTTTGACCTGCAGACTATATCATTGAAGCAGTCACAATGAATCTGGAAGCTATAAATATGAAGCTAATTGTATATGGCATGTAATCATTTTGAGCAAATTTTCCATTAAAGCAGCTGATACATGAATGATGCTGAAGGTAAATAATCTTTCAAAGACACCCTGGGATGCAGGTTATTAAAGGAAAGTGGGTTATTGAAGGCAAGTGACAAGATAGACCACTGATACCCAACCACCAAATCTCCATGTGGCTTTCCTTTTTTCTAGAACTAAAGCACTGACCATTTAAAATAGTGGAAAAAGTATAGCATCCAAACATTAATACACCAAAGTGTAAAACTCCTATATCATGTAACCATATAACGGGGTATTCACATATAACAATGTATATACATCAAAGGGAGAAAGAAGGCAACTAATCCCCTGATTTTACTTCCAACTATTATTCATTAATATTGCCTTTAGCTGATCAAACCCACCAAAGGATCTTACCATGCCATATAATTCAGGGACAGACTGAGCCCTGGTGCAACACATGTAGCTGTAGGGCCCAGTATGTTAGGGGCCCACTGTCTCCAAACTATCTATTAGTATGCATAGAAATCCCATAGCTATTGAATTTCATAGCTAACAATTGGTAATATTTTGTTAGAGAGACATAGTGGTACTCTATGAAAAGGGACGGTATACTGTTCCTGCATAGAGGCCCTGTACTATCTGGGTCCACGACTGATATAATTGCTGGGAACTACAGGCCGAACAAGAACCCCACTCTGTATATTACCCACTTTACTAGTTAGGTACAACACTTTCAATGTGTACCCCTTTAAAATGTAAGTCAGAGTATAAAAGGTTTAGTTCCAAAGATCCCCTTTAAACTGACAAGCTACTAAAGAAAAACCCAGCCCAAAACTATGAACTCCCCACCCCAGTTCACTCATGGTCCCAGTGCCTTACTAAAAAGAACCACTTCCTGTCAATGACCTCAAGGCTTTGAACAAACTTCAGTCTTTAAAGAAAACCTTTCATATAGCTCCAACAACTCCTGTTTTTTGGATCTGTTATTAGACACTGTACTACTGATTATGGCACTGGAATTTTGTTTCCTCTCACCCTCACCAATCCTGAGCAATCAGTGCAATTAGTTTTGGTGTCGGGTATACCAATTAGGCTTTCTATTGTCAAATGGGTGGTCTCAGGCAGGGTAGGGGAAGTGATTCTAAACTTTGACACTCTCTACCTTTGTTTGGACAATGTCGGAGAGCTCAAAATCATGTCCCGATATCCTGCCTGACTCAACCCACTTGACAGTAAAGTGTCTAAGCAGCATATTATGCACCAAAACTAACAGCAATGATTGCCAAGAAACAGGAGTTAGTAGAAGTGAAGTGTCATCTCAAAAGCCCACCTCTTTTATCACTTTACTTTCTCATCTATTCCTTAATAGGTTTTCTTCAATCAAGTCACTCTCTACCAAATCTGTGCCCCAAGTCAAAGACATAAGAAAAGAAGAATGGATTCTACTGTAAGGCTAAGGCCCCCACGTTGTAGAAACGCAGCTTTTTCTGTTGCAGATTTTGTTGTGGTTTTTGAGCCATAGCCAGGAATGGATTGTGTAGAAGGAAGAAATACAGTTACTTCCTATACTGTATATATCCCATTCCTTTAGTAGCCATAGAGTCTGTCAGACATCCACTTCGTTCTCCACCATTTTGCCATGATTGAATGTAGCCTAAGAAAAACTTTTTTTTAGTTTATTTTTTATCATAGTATTGCCTACTATCTGAGGCACTAGCTTTCTTACTCTCAGTAAGGCTTTGTTTTTCATTTGGTGGATCTTCAAGTCCTCAATTACATGTAGTGTACATTGAGGGAAGAATCCCTGGGTTCTAATGTTGCGATTTGGGAGTTCTTAAGCTGTGTGTAGTGGGTCAAGCAACAATAAAATTCTGATTTTTCTGTCTTTTTTAAAGTAAATTTGCTATTTGTGAAACTATATGCTGACTTGTTATCATAGGCATTGTAATACCAATATTGAGGTCTTTGTGTCACTTTTGGTATTGTCCTTATGGCACCATATTGTGTAATTATTCTTCCCAAAAAAAAAATGCTAGGGGAGGATACCACAACAACATGGTCCCCAAAAGAACAAGTCACTAATTCATCTGCTGAACTTGTGCACAATTTTCCAAAAAAAATACCTTCATAGATCTTCAACTGCGTTATCATAAGGCCCAATGTCAGTGTGTGCCATATTGCAAATGTTGTAACAGAGCTTTGTATGAGTTACCTTGGCCCTGTGACTATATACCCCACTGATTTACCAGGTTTATTCATCAAGTTAATAAGTATAATTTGGGACTGAGGTTTTTTTGTTAAGCCTCTTTGAGTAGATTTTTACCATGACCGTAGTCTTGAAGCTTTGCCATTTTGCAGAATACAGCATAATGTATTAATAAAGGATTTGATTATCAATAGGCAACACAATGTGAGAAGTGAATGGCTACTATTTATATCCCATGGACTGCTGGCAGGGTGCGTGTAACCAATTATCAGGGTGAATAAGGAGAAGCTTACACATTATTCAAATAGCATATGTATTGTAGTGTTGTATTTTCTGTGATTTCTATGCCAGGCATTAGTGCCATGTGTCTGTTATTGAGCTGAGAATTGTAAAGAGCAAAGCTGGATTTATACATTACTCTGGATATAAAAGAATCTGGACAATCATTCCGGATTATCCCTCCAAATGAGACTTCATTCATGCCAGGCTGTGAAAATCTAGAGGGGGATAATCTCTAAAAACTGTAAAATCTAACATAAAAGGCTAATCTATTGAAAAAGAAGACTTTTATCTACCAGTGTCAATTGGTTCAACTGCTTCTGTCTAAAAATTGTGAAATTTGACTATAATTTTTTATTTCTATCAAAAAAATCCTATAAAATCCGCCATACCTCAATAGTCTAAATGCATAATAAATGCATAATATAAATGCATAAAAAATGTGTCTTGATTTTATTTGCTAAGGAAATGGTAAGAAGACTTCAGTTACTATATACTATAGAAAGACTGGAGGATGGTAAAAGTAAAGGATGGCACAAATCAATCTCAAATACCCCAACAAAAATGCAAAATGTAGTCAATAAAGATTGTGATGTCGAGTAAAAGAGAAGACCCAATAGAGTGCATGTATTAATGTCTCTGGCGTATAGCTCTCATGTGCAATATAATCTTTTTTTAATAACCTCTTCCAACAAGACTTGGACGGTCATGGCAGGTCCATCAGATTTGACAGCTACAATAACACTGCACGCAGCACTATGTTTGACTTGAAAATGATGGATGTACTGTACTATACGCCCCATGGATTCTGTCAAGTGGTGTTGGGCTCTGTCATACAACTGATCCAGGACTATGCCATGACTTATATTATAAAAGTCTACAACGCCTATGTAAAGAAAGCCTTATATGCTTAGACTGTGCGGAGAATGCCGCCCCTTCATTTCTTTGCCCCCGCTGTATTTCATGATCTTGATTCACAGCACAAACACTGCTGAGAGGGAATGGTCCTTTTATCTCTAGTACTAGTAAGTTATGGCTGCCTGGGCTTCTGCTGGGATGGCAGCCAAATCCACAGAAATATAGTTCAAGAGTAACAAGTGGCATTGATTGTACAAATAAAGCTCTTGCCATCTGTACACACTCTCTGCTGGGTCTCTCCCTGCACACCGCCTTGTCTTCTGTATTCCTACACTTGTCTATGTTATCTGTTAATAAAATCAGCTTCATTGCCGTGACTAATCTTTAGAGAGCATTAAAAGAAGATTTAGAGGTCTCCAATAATTACAGATACATTGCATTTCCCTCTAATGCGCCGCAGTATTGCCGGGTAATTATGTTTTCCTGTCCTGTGACTCAGATAACAATGTTGAGCAGATGAGTTTATACAGAAGTGATTAATACTGCATTATTCTGCGGTATAATAGCTTTATATAGTGTCACGCGTGTTTTGAGGGATGATGATATTTAGTCCTGATTTTCATCTGTAGGAATATCTAGCAGATTAGATTTGCTGAGAAATACACAATATGCAAGATATACTTAGATTGTATACCAGGGGGCTATGAATGTAAAATGAAATAGCTATTGACCAATACACAGCGGAAACAGCCATTTACTGACATAGCATAGCCTCTACAAGGAATCAATAATGCAGAGGAGGTCCTTTCCATCCATTTTGATTTCAGGCTCCATTTCCTAGTTTAGACATTGTGGTACTGTACTGATGTTGTTTGTGCTCTACCTTCCTGCTTCTTCAGGACCTGGACGACAGGCTGTAATTGATGGAATCATGAATCCTGCAGAAAATCCCAAAGGAGAATGCCTGGCCATCAGTTTGTGACCTTAAATGGGTTTTCTGAGTAAATTTTTTTTAATTTATTAATTTTTTTAAATGTCTTAAGTGCTACTAATGGGTTAATAAATGCACCCATATACCTTTTAGTGTATTTTGAGTGATTTCTGGATGTCTCTTGCAACTGTTGTTATCTCTGCTTTTGTTTACTTGTTTCCTGCTATGTAACTTCCTCACTAACCCCTCTCACCTTACTCCCCCCTCCTTCCTCACTCCCCCCCTCCCATACACCTCCTCCCTGTCTCACCAGCTATCCTGCCCTTCCCTATCTACTTAGCCCAACCCCGAACCATATTATATACTTACCCTCCACGCTTCTTCCAGCGAGAC
This sequence comes from Leptodactylus fuscus, assembly GCF_031893055.1. NCBI lineage: Eukaryota > Metazoa > Chordata > Amphibia > Anura > Leptodactylidae > Leptodactylus > Leptodactylus fuscus. The sequence continues at coordinate 57,856,753 of NC_134269.1, forward strand.
AGCTCCTTTCATATCCCTCCTTCATTGTAATGAAGTTCCACCTCTATTGTGCATGTGTGGATTCGCAGTAGAGATGAATTACTGGAGGCGTGCACAGTGTAGAAGATCGCGCACAGACAATCATTACAGAGGGAGGAGCCATCCCAGAAGCCTGGATGGTAAGTACTGTATAATGGAGTGGATGGGGAAGGGGGGTAGTAGTGGTGACAGTCTGTTTCCCCATTTCACCAGATAATCAGAAAATGTCTAGGTCGAGGATATGGGTAAGTATCCATTTTTGATAAATTATGGTATTTAGAAAGTTGCAGGGGGAGGGGGGGTGTTTAGACTAGTGTAGGGATTTCTAGTTATCCCAGACAATGGTTCTGCAGCACAACAATGACCTGAAGCACAACAGCAAATCCGCCTGGCTGAAAAAAAACTCGAAAAATGAATGTTTTAGAGAGGCCTAGTCAAAGTCTGGACTTAAATGTAATTGAGATGCTTTGACATGACCTTAGAGAAGCTGTTCATACTCAAAAACCCTCCAATATGGTTGAGTTAAAACAATTCTGTATAGAACAGTGGGTTGGAGTTCCTCCCCAGAGATGTGAAAGACTCATTTCCACTTATCACAAACAATTGACTACAGTTGTTGCCGCCAAGGGTGGCACAACCAATTATTATGCTTAGGGGGAAATTATTTTTTCACATAGGGCCAGGTTTGGTTAGCTTTTTTCCACAAATGTGTAAGGGGGCAAATACTTTTTCACAGTACTTTAGGTATGTAGCATAGCAGTATAATAATCTGAAGCCCAGTGTAATAACTGAGCACTGCTACCTCTGCAATGCCCAGCTATACTACAGCTGTTATTACCACTTCATGGGCACAGAAAGCGTTAAAAGGCATTTGGTAAATCCGAGGCCATAAGTGACCACAGGGAATACAAAGACTAAGTTTGATCACATTACTTTTGTCTCTGTTCATCCTGCTGAGCTTTGACTTTTCAATACTTGCACTTATTTATCATCCAGCCAAGCAGAATCTATGCAAGTCTATCAGTATTCACTGCAAAACTCACAAAGCTAATTGAAGCGAGCGGTTAAAAAACACGTGTTCAATAAATGATTACAATGCCAGACATAGTTTACCCAACATGCATACAGATTGCCGGAAAGCCAAACGGAGAGGGGCTGCAGGGAATATTGGAGCGCTACTGAAATGCTAAATAGTTTTTGCACATGGGGGCGTTAGTACCTGGAGTTTCACAGTAGACCTATCATTCTGATGGAGCTTCTGTTCTGTATACTAAAGCCTTAATTCTATATACTTATAGCAAATATGTGATGAGCTTGGTCTGAACGGAGTCCTAATTTACCTTCCTGCATTGACAGCAATTCTCTGTATGCTTCTATTACTTGGAAATATACAATTCATGGCCATATGCACACTAGCTAAATATAATTTTCCTAACCATTGCTCTGTGGATTTTTGGCAAGATATAGGACACTGTTTACAGCAGCCTGTATTCCATCCATGGTTGTAAAATTGCCTCTCTATTGATGGCATAGGAGATCAAGAAGATCCATAACTGTGATATGCCCTATAAGAACTGCCGCTGAAAAAAAATGGGGGTCCTGTTCAGCTTGATGGGAACACAAAACCATTAACATCCATTGAACACTAAGGGGAGATGATGATGATATATGTTATATAGTTTTCAATTATTTGATTCAACAGGTACTCACCTGCCCCGGGCTAAAGAACTGTTCTTTAACTGTCCCCTCTTCTTCACCTCCTCCCATGCTCACATTAAGTAACTGGTAATACCATTCTCCTTCCCACTCTGGATGTTTCTTCTGCTGCACAGTAGCGTTGGTTTGTCATGATACCCGGTGATTCTGTGCTTCTGGCTCATTATAGGCTTCTGCCAGCCCATATTTGTCAATTCTCCTAGAACATCCCGTATACTCCCAAAAAAGAGCTGCGCTCCCAGAGTCCCTGGCGAACAAGCAAATCTCCTGGGCCCACTGGGATGCTATAACATCCACTAGGTTAGCAGCCATTTTATATATGGAGTGGGCCGAACACATATGAACAATAGAGCATGGCCAACACACTTTGTGTCTGTGTCACAAAAAGGAGCATGATGCACCCCAAACGTAGGTATGTCCAAAAATTTCCAGCAACCTGATTCATTATCATTGACCTCACTTTTGTGGCATAAATGATGACAGAAATCTATGGCAGCAAGGAGCTGGCACAGATTTTAGGTGGTGTATGGCTCCCCAGAGGATACGCCTAAATCATAAAGAGGCTTGCACCTGATCATGAATTAAGTGTATCCTCCGCAGGGGACTCCTAGACTGATGTACAATACACAAGTACTAATCAATCCCCCTCCCCAATACCGAACTATATATCCCCAATTCAGCATCTCCCCTTCTCTTGCGGTCCTAGTGTATAGTACAACAGGTTCACTTTTTGAATATTCTAAAGTTTTTCATTTAGTTGTTCATGTTAGACAAAATATATTAAACTTGTTTTCCAACTAACACCTATCCACTATATACAGGATAGGGGATGGGTATTGAGCTGCAGGGGGTCCGACAAATAAAACCCCCAGGGATCACATGAACAGGAATCCCTGCATTGGTATGAATGTGTGACCACATCCCCAAGTAAATGGAGTGGCGGTCACTCATGCTTGCTACCACTTCATCCCCTCAAGAAACCTTAAGGACCTATTTTTTCATGGTCACTGGAGGTCTCAGCAGTTGTCAGACACTTATCACTGTGGCTAGGGCATTACTGTTAGTAAGAAAACCCCTTTAATTTACTGGTTAGCAAAATGGTCCATAGAAATGAAACTCTAACATCAACCTTGACATCACCTTGTTATGTTATACGGATATTAAATGCCCATTTGTTTCCACTGCCAACAACCCGGAGCTGTGAGGTCTATCGGCCAATAATGGCAAACCGGTTTCACATCACTTAATACAAGTATCCATTCTTTGCTGTACTTGTGCCGTGTTTGCTTTCTCATTCTATATTAAACAGCAAATTGGCTGTATATATTTCATTTCCAGGATATTTCTGCGAATATTATTTGATCAAATATTTACTATTTCAAGAAAATTCAATAAAATATTTGTTACGTAGAAAAAGCACGCTGACTGCGTGTGGTAACAAATTATACTGTGTTTGACTAGAATACAAGGGGGGCTAAGTGGGCTTCTACTAGTGCAACTTGTTTTAGTGCCATCTGTTCGCCCAGCCTATGCGTTGGTAGTATGGAAAGGGATTTTCATAGTATTTATACAGAACGTGTAGACTATGGTGTTATGGCTCGGAGGTTTGATTTAAGCAGGAGCCGTTCCTGCTCACACAGTCTGTGCTAAAGTTTAGAAGAAGCAGCCTGCTCCCATTAAATAAACAAAAGTTCATATAAATTCCTTTGGAAGGTCTGCACTTTCATAATATTTAGGGAAGGAATAGAGATGCTCTGTTAGAACATAGTGCAGAGCCTGAGGTGTCACCTATGTGGCTTCTGGGAAGAGGAGCCAATTAAACAGTGTTCGCTGTCCAAGTTCCCATCCGCTAGAAATCCATCACCCAGAAACTACACATGTATGTTTAGCAACCGTTTACATTGAAGGCAGTGCACAGTTTTTACCTATTTAAAAAGGTTGGCAGGATTTGTGGGAGAATTTTTTATATGATTGGCAAATATTACAATGTCATCAACCTTCTCTGATATAGTCATTAGAAACTGAGGGTATAAGGTCAATCTCATAACTAGTTCCAGATGTATATGTCAGGAGCCTCGAAGCAAAGATTGCCTAGCTATACACTTGAGATGTTGATTCGGAGACCGCTATCTTGCCTGCTTCTCTTGTATACATTTACGCTCAACTGAAAAGTGTACGTGTACTAAACAGGAATGGGGAAAAGTAACAGCCAGACATTTATCTCCCTAAGGCTATGTTCACGGAGTATTTTGGAGTGGATTTTTGATACGGAATCTGCCTCAAAATCCAGCTCCAAAAATGGTTCCCATTAGCTTCAATAGGAGCCGTTTGCTTCTTTTTTCCACTAGCTAGTAGCGGAAAAAAGAAGTGCGCTACCCTATCTTGCCGTGGCTTCCACGGCTGAATCAGCTGTGACGTCCGCAGTGCAAGGCTCCCTCCCGATTAGGTCCTTTCTTTGGGCCTAATCCGGAACGGAATGCTAGGACTGGATGCCAGTGCACTGCACCGACATCCCATCGCGGCTGGCCGCGCAGAAGTGTTTACACATGGGATGCAAATTCTAAGGTGTAAACATATCCTAAAATCAAAAGGTTTGGTAAGTTGAAAATCTTCAAAATTAGCTGTTTCGGCCAATACATATTTAATCTGTATAGGTTGCTTTAGACTCTGCCTAGTAGACCACAGCAACCTTCATATGGATATAAAATGAAGAAAACTGTGGTACATAATTTACAGCAGCTCACATTCTCTGCAGTCCTCCTTTTCTCTTCCTTGCTGTCCTTCTCACACTCCCAATCACCCCTTCTCTTCAACCTTACTCTTTACCTTCAATCTTGTCCCTTTTCCATCCCTCGTAAGGGCATAACTAGCAAATACTGGGTCCCATAGCAAACTTTTGATTTGCCCTCCACCCCCACAGCATAGTGTTCCCTTTCCTGGCCCCTACACAGTAGAACACCCCATTTACACACACTATAATGTCCCAAAGTGGTCTCCAGACATCATAATATCCCATAGCGACCCTTCCTCACAGTATAATGTCCAATAGCACCCCCTCCATACAGTAAAATGTCCCATAGTGGCCCTTCCATACAGTATAATGTCCCATAGTGGCCCCTCCATACAGTATAATGACTCATAGCAGCCCTTCCACACAATATTATGTTCCATAGTGGCTCCACCACACAGTATTTTGTCCTATTGTGGCCCCATAGGTGTTTGTTGAAAATATTCCAAAAAGTTAGGATTTTGCAGAACCCAAAATGTTCAGGGTACACCACTCACAAACTGGGGTCTTTTTAGATCGGAGGACCAGGGGAGGTGACAAACATAAATATCAGTGGTACTCACTTCTCCTGTGCTTCAACTGAAGAACAGGGTTTAAAGGGGTCTGAGCTACGCAAATACATTATACAATGCACCAAATGGAAGGTTCCCTGCAAGCTTTCTATTATGCATGTACCTTTGTTTCTAGGTTGCTAATAACTAGTAATTGTTATGGTGTGCCACTTGGTCAGTAAAAGGTCAAGATGTCTTTTAGGACAAGGTTAGATAACAGTCAGCCTCTTCCACCACTATAGCACCGAGATTCCTACCTTGGAGGGTGGCTAGAGATCCTGGATAGGGTTGTCAGGGCTGGGCCACTGTTTGTGAGTTGCTGAACAGATCAGTGTGGTGGTGAGGGCTAGATCTCAGAATCCAAGCTGGTACCCTCTCTTGTGCTGGCCCCTCTACGGAAATCTGACTGCAATCACCATTTAAATTGTAGAACTACTCCTTGTGCATCCTGATCCTGTAGGCCACATAAAATGACATGTAGGACTGGCTTCAGCCTGGGGGCCTTGAGTGTGACACGTTTGGTTTAGTGTAGAGTTGTCTAGAGGAACATAGGTAATATAGGTGAATCCAGACCTGCTCATAAACATTGTCCTGTTCGATTTCAACTGGGTTTTATATCTTTTTATTATTTCTTAGAAACTAGAAATCTGATTTAGCTCTAGAGTAATATAAATAATATATCTGGTATTATTGCCACTTGTAACAGGCGCACATTGAGGTTCCTATTATGATGAACAATATGCAGAATAAGCAGTTTAATTGTCACACTCATTGAAATTTGTGGTGAATTTTCTTACAGAAAGAATATCACTCAGTCATTGGTGTCATTGATCCCAATGACTAATTGTCCCTGCCTTTTTTGATGGATAGCACTGCATGTATTGGGTTAGCCACCAATTCCCAAATGTCATTTTGCATAGATTATTCAAGTGTCGGACGTATTCGGCTGGTCATTGATTTCAAACTCTGAGTCTGAGCCTGTGTTCTCAGTCTCCAGATATAATAGCACAGCATGCAGAACTATTTTATTGGTAAAATAGCAGCCATCACGACGAACCTGGCAGACCTGGGGTGGCTGGTATCCATCATATGACAGATCCAAATCTCTATCATTTTTCATTTTCTGCTCCTAAGATGGAACAGAAAACCAGAAATTACAGCACAGATGTGAACAGAGCCTCGTATGACCTACAGTGAACTGATTTTGGAGCATAGTTTCTACTACAGGTGCAGCTCTATATGAATCCAGAGAAGCTATAGAATTTCTACAGATGTACTTGTCATTCAGCAGGTTCCTATATATATATATATATATATATATATATATATATATATATATATATATAATATTCATTTTTTTATGTATATCGTGAGCCCCACTTAGAGCTCACAATGTACATTTTTTTCCCTATCAGTACGTCTTTGGAATATGGGATGGAAATCCATGCAAACACAGGGAGAACATACAAACTCCTTGCAGATGGCTTTTTGCCCTTTACAGGATTTGAACACCAGGGCTCCAGCACTGCAAGGCTGCAGTGCTAACCACTAAGCCACCGTGTGGTCCATATTGCAGGTTCCTATATATTGTAATTTACTGACTAACTTTCTGAGTGGATTTGTAAATCTTACTGCATGTGACTTGTTTTTTTTACATTTTGCAAGTGTTTGGTTGTAAGGGTTCAGGACTTAGTAAAATGCAACTTTTATGGCATTCTTCTCAATGCAGCTGTATGGAAAACTAGGGCAATTGTATTCTGCTACTTATGCAATGTTCACATCTGCGCCATAGTGTCCATCAAAAGACCAGAACAACAGACACGAAGACTGCTAAAACAGTGGCCACCCATGGATCCTGACGGACCCCATTGACTGTAACGGGATATGTTGGGTGTCCATTCTTATAACCTGAAATGACCAGATGAAAAAGTTGGACCTGCAGCACTTTTGTCTAGCAAATTTCAGTGGTCACTGCAACAGTGTCTCCAAACTGGAAACCTCACACAGATGTGAACCTAGCCTTAGTGTATGTATGCAGAAACCTTCAATGTTCATAAAGGTCCTAAAGGAATACAGTATTTCACAATCTGAACTTTTCCTACAAATTCAATATTTACATTAACTCTTCCAGTTTTACTTTTTACAAAAGGAAAATTTATTGAGTGTGATGTTTAAGATGTTTGGTGAAAAGTCCAAACTATGAGTTTCCTGCTTTGTGTATAGGTTGCTGTTGTTTTCCCAGGATATTACAGTACTTTTTATCTGGCTGATTATTGGGAGGACATAAATCAGAAGACTGTGTGACAACTCAGACAAGTGACGTTGGAAGATCTACATGTTTAGTCCTTCTTCACCATGTCTGCATGACTGGTTTAAAATAAGTTATATACAATGCAAACAAAGCAATGGTAAAGAAAGTGTAAATCCTAGAAAATGTACAAACTTTAGTTTCCAGACAACTTATAGTAAAAACACTGATGTTGTAGGTCTATAAGCATTTATTAAATGGAAGTGGCACCAAATTATAACACAAATAGCACCTTTCTCAGTCATCCCCTCCAGACTATGGTCTATACTAATATCCAGAATATCACAATAACTTTGTGCTATTAAACTAAAAGTAGGATTGAAAGGAAAAACTGAACACATTGGAGAATTTGTCACACTCTGCACTGAATTTTGTTGTCTAAATATCCCAAAACAATATAGAGTTTAACATTTTTTTAAATTATTGGTACAAATAATGTACACCATTTTGTATTTTTATAACACTCACTTCACCTTTGAGATGTGGGTGGGAAAATGGAGGTGGTCAGCCTATTGAGCTGATGTAAACCAGATTTATCCCACAGGCCACAAGAAAATAGCCACTTGCACAGTATTGCAGGAGAGCTAATTTGCATACCGACAAGAACGGGGATTGTAGGTGAACGGCGGCACAGAGAAGACAACGAAAGGTAAGAGACGAATAGCCTTTCTTAAGGATATTCTGACGTGGTACCTAGAAAAAATAGTGTGTGAATGATAGGATCCCTTTAATGGCTGACTATTTCTTTTTGCATACATAGCTGTCCATCCATCACTGTGGGGACACGTTTTTTGCCAGCTGTAAATACAGTTAATTTTTCAAGGTTTTCTTAGTCTCCTTCCTCACCATTGATCCACCTATACATGTTCTCATGATACTTTGAAATTTAGACCTGCAGAATCTTGGACTGCAAATAGATTCCTTTTCATATGAGAATTGGCTCTATTTTTGGAAATTCCAAATCAGATCTGTATAAAATTATCTTTATTGTATATAAGACCATTTTAATAGAAAGAATGTGTTTACAAAATATATAACATAGGTTAAGGTCGGCAGAGTGGGTGCCAATTAACATGCTCATGCCAAGAAAGCTATTCAAAAAGAGCAAAAGCCTAGAAAATGTATCAGAACTGCATGTAAGAAAACAGTCTGTGGAAAAAATGTAAAAAACAAGATAACGTCCAATGTACACAGCTGAACCGTCTACATGGAGGCTGTGTGGCTCCCTGGTATACAGCCATGTGACCTCTGTGCGCTGCTATCAAAATACCATCAGGAGCAGTGCATCTGAATTCATTGAAATTTTATACTGTAGAAATGGAGGCACATGGAGGTAGAGAACACATAACCTATGTACATCTATAGGAATACTTTTATAAGGGTACAAAAAACTCCCTTTGCCACAACCCAGTGGAGAAGATGGGAGGATGGGAGTAGTAGTGCCACTGGCGGTGCCACCTGCTAGGACGGGGACACTCTCCACACACTCCAATCCCTCTCCAAGGCTGACCCCAGTCAAGGGAGTCCTGCAGCACTACCTGATGGTGGTGGTAGTGATATTATTTCCCCCAGGGCACTCCTAGTTGGAGAGGGGACCTCTCTACTCTGAGCCGGTGTGGTAGTATTCAAGGGGGCCCTGATGGTGATGCAGGCATGACTCAGGAGTCCAGAGTTGCAGTAGAAACCAACTAACTGTTTATTAACTGGAACCATCTGGTACAACCAGCAGTTTTGCAGATGGGGTAACAGTAGCAGTTCAGTCCCACTGCCTTGTTCATAGGAGGCTGCCCAGAGATGTAACCGGCTCCACTACTCCTCCTCTCGTACCACTCTAAATTTACTAGGATGAGTATATAATAGGGCAAGGAGTCACTGACAGGGATCTGGTTACCTGGAGAATAGGTCTGAATGTATTCCCTGTCTCAGGGCTGTCTCTGGATGAGCCAGAGGTGACAAGTATCCCTCTTAGAGGCTCTGCAGGTGACCATTAGGGCCCAGTCTTGGTTCTCCCTCTACACAGCTCCCTACAAACTGCGCAGGGAGGCTGCTAACACTAGACTGAGAATCCCAACTGCCATCAGGAGACTAGAGTCTCCTCACAACCCCACCCAATGGCCTGTGATTGGCCAGGGCTGAACCAAGGCACTGCTTTGAACTGCAGGGGGAAAATAACAGGGAAAGGCTGCAATAACAGTACATTTAACAAAGAACATATAGGACTGGACATACCAACAAAGCCTGGAAGCATAGTAGAAAAACACAAGAAATTAGTTACTCCAGGATGCTGCACCTTGATCTGGCCCTAATAGCAACACAGCAACTCTTACCTACTAACTGTTCAAATGGGTTTTCCGGGATTTTTTTTAATGGCTTATTCTTAGAAAAGGGCATTATATATTTGATTGGTGGTGAACAGAGAGTTGACCTTAGCATGGACCAGCTATTTGGGCTGTATCGTATCTAACTGACCATATAGCTCACACAACTGGAAGCATGGATAAGCTATTTGGGGCTGTATATAACTAACCATATAGCTCACACAACTGAAAGCAGATGACTTGGCTCTCAATGACATCATTGGAAGGTTAGATGCCGTAACACCACCGGGCTACTATACAGTGTCCAGAGCCATGTGGACGCCAGCTGTCTGTCTTCCCAAAAATCAGATATTAATGGCATAGCCTAGGGAGTCTAATGGGCCAATACAAGGAGCATACTAGAGAATACTCCCATAATAATTTCAGTAAAACATTCAGGGTTGGGAGATCAATGTGAGTTCATCCCAAAATTGTTTAGTTTAGATTGGAATTTACCTTCAAACTAAGACTCCCTTAGTATTGTATATATTTATCTTAGGATTGAGATTATATATAATTCCATACATTACACGGTTGACTTAAAATAGCTTCACTCTCAATATCTTTCATATTTTCTTCTAGGCGACTGTCATTTGCTCAACCATCTTGTTTGATGGAAATTACCTCTGAGAGCAATGGGCATTTTACATGTGCCTACAAAGCAATATTGGGAACATCTGTTGAAGTTTCTTGATTGCACACATAGCTAATTAGCAATCAGTGAAGATCCCAGGAGTTTTACAGCAACAGCGGTCCAGAATGTAAAATACTGTATAAGAGCCATCACAAAGTAGTCAGAGTGAGCGATACTACTCTATGACTGTCTGCAGTTTACGTTTCCATACCTGCAATGCACTGAAATGCAAGGGGTCATTTAATACCTTCACAACGCACTTGGAACAGGTTTCATACAATAAACAAAGTTGTAAGGATTCATGTCTTTGCCAGGTACAAGTGGCAGCCGATTATTCATATAAGTAAAGTATATGATCACAGACGGAAGTGGTGAGAGACTTAATTAAAAAAAGGAAAACTTTCTAAATGTTTGTTCCACATGTAATAAATACAATAAAACAGAATCACCAAGAATTAACTGAGCAAAGCCTCCCCTGCCCCGCCACCCTTCCTACCAATAAAAGAATGCTTTATATCCTCTAATAGATCAATAGAATATTATTATTGTATTGCCCAATACATATTTGTGTAGTTTGTTTATTTCATATTGCAAGGATTAATTGCATGTCATCCCATGGTGGCGTCTTTTCCAAGATAACTACTGAAGTATCCATTCTTACCTTTTCTCATGTCTTGAGATATTCTGAGATAAGCAGGGGCGAGTGTTTGGGATCGGGAAAGATCGGATCCCGATCGGCGATCGTGCAAATTTCACGATCGGATTGGCTGGAAAATGATCGAAAATCGGATTTTGAAATCTCAAGATTGGCTCAACCCCACTGTATATATAATATACAACTAGGGAGGAGCTATTGGGAAAGATCGCATCCCGATCGGCGATCGAGCAAATTTCACGATCGGGATCGGGATCAACTGGAAAATGATTGGAAATCAGATTTTAAAATCGATCCTGAAATCTCAAGATCAGCTCAACCCTAGAGATAAGTGATGCAAGATGAGAAAAAAATAAATCTAACACTACTCACAATGCCCGACATAACAGTATTATGTAGTTACTAGAGATGAGCGAACACTGTTCGGAACAGCCATTCCGAACAGCACGCTCACAGCATGCTCACAGCACGCTCCCATAGAAATGAATGGCAGCGGCCGGCACGCGGGGGGTTAAGCGGCCGGCCGCTGGCAAAGTCTGCGTGCCAGGTGCTTCCATTCATTTCTATGGGAGCGTGTTGTTCGGATCGGCTGATCCGAACAGTGTTCGCTCATCTCTAGTAGTTACAACTTTCCATCTTCCATTTTTGTACCATGTATTATTATAATGCCACCAATGTCTTACCATCTTGTATCCAGTGCTGACATCTTGGGATGTATTTGACATTCCTGGCTAAAGAGAGCAGAGTTTACATTTCTTTGTTGTTTCTGTGTCTTAGTTCCATGTTGATGCTATGTGTTTTCCTGTTGTTTGTGTGGCGACAGTGATATACTTTCACTGGAGATACCGTATGACACTGGAGGGAGAGAACAGTTCATGTTATCCATCCATATTACAGGAAATAAATAACCACAGGATCACCTTTTTGGAAACCCTGCTGGTTTGTCATGCTTGAAGAAAAGTGTGTCTTTCCTGAAGCACACTATGAGAAATCTCACAGCCCGCAGCCATATTCATAGACAGTCCACAGAGGTTTTCCTTCTGCTACCATTATACGTACAGGGAAACTGCTGGCGTTAATTGGTATAATTGACATGCTGTGATTTCCAAAACCACAATGGTTTTGGAAATCACAGAATATCCCCTGCTTGTATTTTTCTAGTGAATCTCATCCACTTTGCAAGGATTGTAAAACGCTGCAGTTTTTGGCCACTTTTATGCCACGTAGATCCCTGCCCATAGGGTTTACCTATGAAGATACAATATCTAGCCCTCTTTTTATAAATCTGATACACTTAAAGGGTATTCTGCTCCCTAATATACTTTCTGTATCAATTATTTGTGAAGTTTTTAAGATCTCTACTTGCAGTCACTTATGAATTGCACATCCAACAAATATTCAGAAATTTCAGAGCCCCTTACAGTTAAACCTGAGAAGCCTTGGAGAGAAGAGGGATTGGGCGGTTGCTTAGTTGTGAAGGCACATTGAGAGTGACACAGATAGCTGAGCACTGTACATTGGCTATGTCCAGCACTCCCATTGAAATGAAAGGAAGCTCGATGAGTCCTGTCCAGGGTGGGGAACACTTACATTCACTTTGTACTTGCAGTCAGGATAATTCCAGAATGGGGGTAAAACATCTCTGTTTTGAGGATTGATAGAGACCCCCACCGATCAGCTATTTATCTTCTATCCTATAGACTGAGGACATATATTCTTTGTGGCATAACCCCTTAAAACATGAGGAATTGATACCTTTATAACTTGATAGCCTTATTTGTAAATGCATATATAGAAGGTTGTATAAGAAATAATAATATAATTTAAAATGATAAAGAATATAAAATAAGAAACAAATAATATAAAATAGCCTTATTTCTAAAAACAGTTACAACAGGTTGTATAAGAAATAATGTAATATAAACTAATAAATAATATAAAATAATAATTAATACCTTTATAACTTGATAGCCTTATTTCTAAATGCATATATAGTAAGTTGCATAACAAATAATAATATAATTTAAAATAATAAAGAATATAAAATAATAAACAAATAATATAAAATAGCCTTATTTCTAAAAACAGTTACAGTAGGTTTTAAAAGAAATAATATAATATAAAATAATGAATATACAAATAATAATATCTGTATAACTTGATAGCCGTATTTATAAATACATTTATAGAAGGTTGTATAATATAATATAAAATAATATAAAATAATAAACAAATCTAAAATAATAATACCTTTGTAACTTAATAGTCTGATTTATAAATGCATTTAAGCAGGTTGTATAACAAATAATAATATAATATAATAAATATAATAATTAAAACTTTTCTCACTTTATAACCTATCTACAGATATATTTGAATTAGGGCATATAAGAAATAAGAAAATAAAGTAATTTTACTGTTTTTCCCCAGGCAAAATGACTCTGCATGTCCCTGTTTACAGAATTCTGCCACTGCCATATGAGAGCATAAAGAGAGGGGTATTCATGCTGAATTTGGGAAGAGGATCCTGCTTAAAGGAGGTGTTAATTAAACATTAATACCTTAAACTATTCCCAATATTTGCCTGGATATAAGAGTTCCTCACATGTTTTCCTTCTCAGGAAGTACACAGGGGACACAACTGCTGAGAACAGGTTGTAATTATCTCTTCCTTCTCAGCTTTTCCTAATATTGACTTTTGGTGAATAATCGGTTTATTTTCTATGTTGTAAGGCTATTCTTTCAATACATTGCTGTTAGTTGTGTGTGATTTTGCGGTGTGGTTGAATTGCATACATACTTACCCGTCTACTTTAATGAATCCCTGGTAATAATATTTCCTCAGTCACTGACTACTCACAGTTCTTAATCATCAATGCACCTCACCCACAGGAAATCAGAACATTGCTTTTTTCTCTTGCAATGTACTTGAAGCGTATCATAGGTACAGCTGCAGACCTGTAATGAGTAATGAACATTGTTAACCAGCTAAGTCACCCAGTTCCACTTATGAGTCTGACCACTGGCAGCCTTCCACATGACTACTCTGAAATATTCCTATTTAATTAGTTTCAGGCCAGCAGCTATGACTGTATATACAGTATATTTGTACTAAGCCAAGCCAGGGTGCTGGAGAACTCTGCTCTAAGTGTGAAGAATAAGGGTCTGAGGTTAGTGCCATAAAGATTCCTTCATGCTAATTACATGCTCCACATCAAACGCAAGCACTGCATAGTATAGTGGTGAAAATCCACCTGCGAGCCCTATACATGTGCACTGCTTTATATGTCTGCACTCAGAGACTATGGTCATTTCCCATTGGTATCCATTCACATTAGCAAGACAGGCCAAGTATTTATTTATAGTAGCCAGATACATTCTGTTCAGGTTAATTCAACAAAGAGATTTGTTATTTTAGTTTTTCTTCCTTCAAACATTTCTGAAAAACTGAGATTTTCCAGATATTACATTTGCAGAATTGTATAATAGGAACAGCTAGAGAGCAGGAGCTGAATGTTTCGTTCGTTCTGTGATGTGCGGAGTTGGATCCAATGACTTAACTGGCAATAACTAATAACATACGTCTACTGAATATACCGCTCCAATATACATCCTACAAAGCAGTATATGGCACAGACTTTTCTTCTCAGAGTAGACTGTTGTATTGTCAAAGGATTTACATATGTAAATCATTCAACGTTGCTTTCATATCAAGTCAAATGAGGCTAAGTTTACATCTGCCTCCATTGGAAACCGCCAGAAATTTGTGGTCAGAAAAGTCCTTCCTTCTGTCGCTTTCAGTATGAAAACTGTAGACCCGAATGATGGAGAGCTCGGTGCAGATACGAACCTAGCCTGAGTAAAGCTAGCTTCACACTACCGTCACTACAGTCCTTTGTCCTGATCTGTCACATAAGATCAGATCAATGGACTGAAATGCCAACAAAATGACTGAGCCCCCTCCGTCTGTATCTAACACCATTCAATGTAGTGTCAAAAACGACATGGCTTCCATCTTGTTTACTTTGCAGGCAGAAGAAAAATGTCCTGCAGGTACGTCTTTATCTTCTGTTAGTGTAGTAAACATGCAAGAAGGAAGCAAGCATTGTCTTGTTTTTGACATCACAGTGAATGGGGATGGATGCAGACGTAGGGGGCTCGCTCTGCATTAGTCATGGTAATAGCATTTCAGTCTTTAGTTCTGATCCTGTGATGGATCAGAGCAATGGACTGTGATGACAGTAGTGTGAACCAAGCTTAAAGAGTCAATACTCCATTGCCACACAAGCACACTGAACTAGGTACGTTGTGATTTGATAAAACAGAAGACCTGAATAATTCTTTATAGTTAGTGTCGTAGCTACAGGGGGTACAGAAGTAGCAGTCATGACCAGGCTCCAGACCCTGTGGGGGTCCCATAACACATACAGTAAATATACCACTATACTAAATGGTACAGGGTAAAGAATGGCCCTGTTACAGATCCCATTATTAGCCAAAACATTATGTACCATAATGTTAATATTCTGGAGCATCATTTCTTAGAACTTGTGTTGTTCTTCTGTTATTCCTTTATTCCTCCTAGATGTTTAGGAATAAATTGATAACTTGGTGCTGCCAGTCACTGTACAGATTGCCTCTGTATATAACAGCTCCCAATGTAGGGACAGATAAGGTGAATGGTGACTCTCATTCCTAATTTATTCATAAATTTATAGGAAGAATCAGAGGAACAGCATGATGCAGACTTGTGAGAAAAGATGATCCAGAATTATTTAATTGGGATTCAATTATTTACTAAAAGAGATATGGCACACGGGAAAGAAGACTCATTGCAAAGAGAAAGATGTACAGACAGAAGGGAATTAGTTTTCTTGCTCACACTCCTTCTATTATACAGGGTGGCCATAATATAACCTCAGGTGTTTGGAGTCGTGTGCAGGCTGACCCAATGGATGGAATTGCCTGAAAATTTGTGTGTATGCTAATCAAGGCATGGGGAAACGGACGGCATGAAAAAAATTAAAAAAAATAAATAAATTTATACGAAAACTCACCACCAGGGGATAATGTGGCGCTGTACAGAGAGCGCGCAACGCAAAACCCGTCTGTAGATACTTGGGGATATCCCATTTAGACCACCGACTAGCATGACTGTTCAATGTGGCCGCCATCATGCATGGTGAGCATGGTCATCCTATGCAGAACATGCTCGACACTTGCGTGTAACGTCTCTGGTGAGATGCTGCGCACTTCCAACGTGATGCGATCTTTGAGGTCAGGCAGGGTTTCGACATTCCCCCGATAAACACGCTCCTTCAAGTGTCTCCACAACCAGAAATCACAAGGAGTGAGATCCGGAGAGCGCGGTGGCCACCCTGTAGGGAATGAGCGGCTCAAAATCCTGTCATCAGGAAATTTCACAGGATTTCACAGGATTTGCGATGTGAGGAGGGGCTCCATCCTGCATGAAGATGATCATCTGCAGACACTGCCGCTGTTGGAGTTGGGGAACGACCACTGTTTCCAGCATTGTCCGGTACCTCGCTGCTATGACGGAACAGGTGGCAACCCCAGTTGGGCCCAAATCTTCGAAAAAGATCGGTCCGATCATGAAGGATGAGGTGAACCCACACCAAACGGTCACCTTGGGCGAATGCAACAGAACCCCCTCGAGCGCACGTGGGTTTTAGGTGGCCCATATGCGACAATTCTGTGTGTTGACCATTCCATTCAGGTATAAATGCGCTTCATCGCTCCACAGGATATTCCATGGCCAATTGGTATCCACTTCTACTCTGGCCAGAAACATTAATGCAAATGTCATGCGGGTGTCATTATCTCGAGGAAGCATTTGGTGATGATTTTTACGTTTTTTTTTTGTTCATGCCGTCCATTTCCCCATGCCTTGATTAGCACACATACAAATTTTCAGGCAATTCCATCCATTGGGTCAGCCTGCACACGACTCCAAACACCTGAGGTTATATTATGGCCAACCTGTACTTGTGCCATTAAGGCTAGGGCCCCATGTGGCAAAATGCAGCAAATGCTGCATAAAAAACGTGGCAGAAATATTGTGTTTTCTTTCTGCGGTATTTTTTAGAGAAAGAGTTTACGGAGTTTTCTTCTGCAGACCTTCTGCCCCTATTATACTTATACAGAAAACACCGACATTTCCACAGGTAAAATAGACATGCTGCAAATTTCAATAATGCTTGAATTTTTAAAATTGCAACTTTTCTGATTCAGAGCTTTTTGCAAGTACTGTAAAATGCATCTTTTTTTTCCCATGGCCCAAAATACTGCATCTTCACAACGTAGGGCCTTACCAAAATGCTGGGGCTCCACATGGCGTAAATGCCACTGTTCGGTTCTGGCATTTTACAATCACAGCAAAGTGCATGGAATTTTAGCGAATCCCATCCCACTTTGTGAGAAAATACGTGCAGCAGACACAGGGCGATTTCCAAAACTGTTGCTCTTTCAGAAATCGTAGCATGTCAAATATATCTGCAGAAACCTCAGTGGTTACCTTATAGATATAACTGCGGAACTCCACGTGGAGTCTGCGTGGAGTCACAACCGCGGTGGTAACACATCACGGTTCTTCCCACAGCACTTTAAACAGAAAGTTCACAGAGTTTCCTTGAACTTTCTGTTTCAATTATATCTATGGGGAAAGGTCATCAATTAAAGATGGGCATTGATCTGCTGCTGGAAGAGTCTTTAGCATTCAGGTAGCACTGCATTCTCTTCAGTAAAATCCTAGTGCTGTATAGCTGTACAGCAGCTGGGCTTGGTATCACAGCTCAGTCTATTCACTATGTGACTAATGAACGTGATGTCATATGGCTTGTTAAGTGGAAACAGTGTTCATGGAGCACCACTGCTGCTTCAAACAGCTGATCTGCGGGGGTCCTGTGCATCAGAGCTCCACAAATCATCAATTGCTGACCAGTCCTACTGATTATTTTCCGACAACCCCTTTAAAAATGTAAAGGAAAACTGTCAGGCCTATTTGGCACATTAACCACCCATTAGTCTTTATAGTCCAAATGTTTAATATCCCATTGTCTGCGGTTTTTTACCTACATACAGTGGCGTAACTACCGTGGTAGCAGCAGTAGCAGCTGCCACAGGGCCCGGGCCATTAGGGGGCCCGGTGACAGCCGCTACCGCTGCGTTTTTTTTAAAATAGGCTGTTACGGGCCCTATTCACTTGCCGATCCTGGCTGGGCCGGGATTGGCAAGTGACACCGCGGGCCCCACAGGGGCTATCATTATACTCGGGGGTCTTTGCAGACCCCCGAGTATAATGACCGGCGGATCGGGAGAGGTAATAAACATAAAAAACTGTTACTTACCTCTCCGCGATCCTGCCAGGCCTCCGTCCTACTGTTGTCTGACGTCTCTGACGTCAAATGAACCCGGCATGCTTCCCGGGTCATGTGACGTCCGACGTCATTAACGAAGGACGCGAGAGGAGGACAGTACAGCACAGGAGCCGGGGAACAGGTAAGAAGCAACAGTGTTTTTTTTTTTTAATGTTTTTATTCCCCAGGTCTCCGATTATTATACTCTGGGGTCTGAAAAGACCCCAGAGTATAATAATTATTTATGGGTGTCCACAGAGGGACACTATTGGGGTTAATACTGTGTGCAGGGGCAACTATTGGGGTTAATTCTGTGTGCAGGGGCCACTATTGGGGTTAATACTGTGTGCAGGGGCCACTATTGGGGTTAATACTGTGTGCAGGGGCCACTATTGGGGTTAATACTGTGTGCAGGGGACACTATTGGGGTTAATACTGTGTGCAGGGGCCACTATTGGGGTTAATACTGTGTGCAGGGGCCACTATTGGGGTTAATACTGTGTGCAGGGGACACTATTGGGGTTAATACTGTGTGCAGGGGCCACTATTGGGGTTAATACTGTGTGCAGGGGCCACTATTGGGGTTAATACTGTGTGCAGGGGCCACTATTGAGGTTAATACTGTGTGCAGGGGACACTATTGGGGTTAATACTGTGTGCAGGGGCCACTATTGGGGTTAATACTGTGTGCAGGGGACACTATTGGGGTTAATACTGTGTGCAGGGGCCAGTAAGGGACATAATAGAGTGCGGAGGAGGGGGTCGGTCGAGGTCTTCGGCGTCAGTTGGGATGGGGGGGGGGGCCCATGTCAAAAGTTCGCCACGGGGCCCCGCCATTCCTAGTTACGCCACTGCCTACATATGAGTCTGGTGATTCTCTTCGGACTCTCCTCTACTGCTCCTAAAGTCTATGCTTTTGTCCACTGGTGCAGAGGTACACGTCTGCTTTACTAAGATGTACACTGAAGCTTAGATAGACTATTCCAGAGGAGTACCAGGAGATGTATACAGGTTTTTTTTTCATTGCAGCCGCACAAAGAATGGGGATAAGTCTTCAATATTTCTGCCAGCATGTTACATTATTAGATTACCATGACCCTCTATTCATTCTACTTTTAATGAGTGGGGTACATGCACATAGTGCATATATACGGTACTACTGCTATAGTACACCGCGGCGGTCAAATTAATTATTACCGCATTTTCTATCTAGATTTTGTGAACCTAAAACACCTGGAGATAATAAAAACAGTACAAATTCTATTCTCCATTGATTCTTCAGAATGTAAATCACTATTATGAGTGAATCTAGAATGTGGCATATTGATTCTCCTATCTCTGCTGCCATCTATCAAGTGGACATATTCTTTGTTCATTGTATAGCGAGATTCATTGCCGAAACACTGGACCTGAAGCAAATATTTAGCAATTAAGTGAGAAGAAACAGAAGAAGAAAAGAAAATACTTTCTATTAACGAAGAAAGATGACAATTAATTAAAGAGCGAAGCGTCCACGATCAGAAGTTCTGCTTAATGACGTATTTTGTAGAGATGAGCGAGTAGTATTCAATCGAGTAGGTATTCGTTCTAATACTATAGTATTCGAAATACTCGTACTCGGTCGAATACCACGCTGTAAACGCAGTAAAAATTTGATTCCTCTCCCACCTTCCCTGGTGTTTTTTTTTTACACCAATAACTATGCAGGGCAGGTGGGACAGGGACTAGGACAACGTAGGCATTAAAAATTAAGAAATATTTGAAAATTCGATTCGTGTAGACCTCAATATTCGACTATTCGATCAAATACCCACTTGATCGAATACTACTCGCTCATCTCTAGTAATTTCTACATAAAAGCTTCAGAAATCGCTCCACGGTGATACTGATGGTTCAGCAGCCCACATTTCTTGTAAATTCCCTATTCCCAAATATTACCCTTCTGGTTTTGAAATCTTAAGACTGTATGTTTGAAACTACTGTGCAGAACCCGTAGCATGAGCTGATGTATTGTAGATAGAAATCCTGCCCTGCATATCTATATGTGCTGCAGCTTATTATTGCAATGCATGGATTTGTTTAAAAGGATCATTATATTCCATTTTTTAAATAATACCACGTCGGAATAGCCTAAAGAAAGACTATTCTTCCTCTACCTTTTTAGGTCTGCTCCGCGCCGCCGTTCCATTGACATCCCGATTTTTCACCATAGGCAAATGAGTCTCCAGACAGCACAGGAGGCCGTACTCCCTGTGCTCAAAAAGCATAGGGGGGGTCCCCTGTGCTTCCTACACTCTTCAGTGACGCCTCCATCTTCTTCAGCCGCACCTCTCCTTCATGTTATCCTCTATGTGATCTCCTGGCTGAGCCGGCATTCGGGATTGCAATCCTGCGCAAGCTCATTTGCCTCTGCCATTAGGCTTTGGGCAGAGCCAACTGCGCATGTCTGTTCGGCCATTTTACTGTGGCCACTTACAGGCACAGTACGCTTGTGTTAGCGGCCATAGTAAAATGGCCAAACAGACATGAGCAGTTGGCTCTGCCCATAGCCCGATGACAGAGTTGACTGAGCATGCGCGGGATTTCGATCCCGAATGCAGGCTCAGTTGGGTGATGATGACACGGAGGACGTGGCGGAGAGGCGAGGCTGATGAAGATGGAGGTGTCACTGGAGAGTCTTTAGGCAGCACAAGGGACACACCCTATGCTTTTTGGGCAAAGGAGGAACGCCCCTTGTGCAGTCTGGAGACTCATTTGCATATGGCAAAAAACTGGGATATCAACTGAACGGCAGTGCCGAGCAGAATTATAAAGGTAGGGGAAGAATAGATTTTCTTTAGGCTATTTCTACGTGGTATTACTTCAAAAAGGGATTCTAATGCTATAATCCCTTTAAGGCTAGGTTCACATCTGTGTTCAGGGATTTCGTCCACCATTCTGCTTGAAGAATGCAGAAATAAAAGTCCTGCAAGCAGGACTTTTCTCTCTGCATTTTATATGGCGGATATCACTTTTTAAGTGGATCAGGTTTGTTTTTTTCAGTTCCCAACGCGCACCCGAAGAAGCAGTTATGAACGTCACTGTGCACTTACTGCAACTCTATAATGCAGCAGTTTAGACATGTATAGGCAGATAATCTACTGCATGCACATCTCACGTGGACTTATCCTAAAGAATCCTATGTTCAGTGACAAAGCAACCAATGCAGGACATTATGTACAGTGTTCTGAGAAACCCATTTTTCAGGGTGATGACCCCTTCTGCTCCAAATAATGGCATTCAATGGCATCCTGTACCATGTAGGCAGACTACACAGCTGCTATAGCGTCTGTGGGATAGGGCGCCCTGACCTGATATTCTTCTTCTGCTTCCTGACATTGACTCGCTGCATTTTCATGCAGCGCCTCTAGGAGGAGCTCTGTCTAATGAGATCTTTATAGTTTTCATTGCTAACCGTATTAATTCTTATTAACTGAATTCCCCCTAGTGGTGGCTGTTTCAGACAAGTCATTTCAAAAATAGCAATTTTTGGTGCATGCTTACAAAATTGCAACTTTTCCCCCCCAAAAAAGCAGGCAGAGGGCGTTGGCATTATGCACCCCAACAAAAATACTGATTCAAGTAATTGCTGAAGTCTAGATTCCAATTTCACCTGAGATCCACCAAAGTTATTAAGAGGTATATGCTGATTAATAATTTTGGTACATTATACTTCGACCAGCTGTTCATGAACACTGACATGCGACGCCCCAAACCCCGTGGTGTTCATAATGAGCACCATATTAATAAAGTAACTGGGTGATGTCTAGTATGAATTATTTTTATTAAAAAAAATTCCTTGTCTTTATAAAGCCATCATAGGGGATGGCTAATAATAATTTATGTTTTATTCCTTTTTTTTTCACTTTTGTACTGTAGTTTTTTGATGATTTGTTGGCTTCCCTGTGTCCCATGGAGTGTAAAAAAAGAACATTTGGCTGTGGGAAAGGTATTTACCCTAACATTGAACTACACCCCTTGTGAGGTTAATGTCAGTTGTAAAAGTTTTACGGACGATCAATTTCTCCTTTTTTAGTAGATTTTTCATTGTAAGCTTGGACGTAGACATCTCTGAACATTGCCTGCTTAGTTTTAACATGCTACAATTGGCGAGCTCCTCTTGGATTAGAACAGAATAGTTAAAAATACAATGTTTGCGCGGAGGGCGCTGTTGTTTTGATACTACACAGACCTTTTTATGTTTAGTTTTTGGCATGTTGTGGGTTTTTGGCTGGCAGCCATATTGAAATATGTTTAGTTTTCGGTGACAGCTGTGGTCAACATTGCCCAGGTAGACTGTGTGCCTGACATGATGAGGGTAGCATTGCTTAGTCAGAAAGCATAAATTTTCATTAGCTACTTTTGTCTTTGTGTGTCTCGAAGTCCAAAGTAATCTTGATGTGTCAGTTTGTTCCGCAACCTGCTATGTAACACAGTTCATTCTTTCTAAGAGATGAGCAACCCTCCTCTGAGAATTTGGAGAACTTGAGATTCCTAAACTAAATCAGCATGCATGTATAATCCTTCTTGTCCTATTGAAGTAGAGATGCGCCCAGATTATTAGGAAGATACACAAATAAATGATTTACTTGTCTCAGTTTGCATGCATTTTTTATTCTGCTAAGATGAATCTGTTTCCGCTGTCTCTGCAGTATTGAATATATTATAGTTTCTGTTCTACTGGATGTTACTCATAAAGGCATTTATAGCACCTTGTATTGTCTACCATGAGAAGATCTATCCAGGTGGCTATTACTGAAGCCACATGGTTGACTATAATATATAGCATTACACTTTCTATGATGATAATCAGATTTTTTTTTTTTTTTTTTTTTAACAGTAGGGTTAAATTAAAGAATGATATCAAACAGATTTAAGGACTTTTCTCATTTCAGAATATCAATAGTAGGGTTGAGCGATCGTGTTCGGAAAAAAACGGATTCCGATCGGCGATCGAGAAAATTTCACGATCGCGATAGGAATTCCGAACACAATCTTTTTAGGTGGGATCCAGATCGGTAGTATTTCCCACAATGCCTTCACACTGAGTATATAGCGTATACTCAGTGTGAAGGCTCCGCTGTGGTTCCATAGGAATGAATGGAAGCAGCCGGCACACAGCCTTAACCCCCTGCGCGCCGGCTGCCTCCATTCATTCTAATGGGAGACTAAAGTAGCATCTCTAGCAGCTACTTACCTCCAGAGATGGCTGCTCCGGTGTCCTTCGCCTCGCTGCCGCTCCAGCTGCAGTCTTCTTCGCCTCCCTGCCCCCTCCCTGCCAGGTTAGGAGAGTGTGGGTGGGTTAGGAGAGTGTGGGCGGGTACAGGGCGGGGAGACGTGACGTCACACTCTCTTAACCCGCCCACACTCTCCTAACCTGGCAGGGAGGGGGCAGCGAAGGGAGAAGAAGACTGCAGCTGGAGCGGTAGCAAGGCGAAGAACACCGGGCACTGGAGCAGCTATCTCTGCAGGTAAGTGGACACCAGGGGGGGACTAAGTAGCCAGAGGATTAAAAAAAAATCCTCTGGCTACTTAGTGATTCACTACACAGTGTGGATTCTAACAATTCTTAGATTCCATGCTGTATAGTGAATAAGATTGCTTTTAAAATCCGATCTCCGATTAATAAAAAAAATCCCATTGACTTGCATTGGGATCGGAATTGGGATCGAGATCGGGTTCGAATGAAAAATGATCGGAAATCGGATTTTAAAATCGATCCTGAAAAGTCAGGATCGGCTCAACCCCAATCAATAGTCTATGATCAGGGTAAACCAACAACATCAGAATGGTGGGGATTCGTCTCTTAAAGGGTCCTTCAAGTTAACAGCGTGAAACTACCATACAATGTACCACCTGTACTATGTAGACAGAATAATGTAAAGAGGTCGCAGATCTTACTAAATGAAACAGATGATCAGCAGATTATCAGAATGTCCAACTCATGACATTGCACTACTTTTATATTTATAAGCTATTCTGAGTATATCAATATTATAAAATGAGGAAACCCCTTTAAGTATTTTATAAAGATATAGTTGTCGATTGGAAATTTTACACCTTATATGAACAATAGCTACATCCAGAGATTTCAGCAGATCTGGCCAACTCTCTATTTTCTAATATGCATGGTAAGTCTTTTGACCCTCACCAAATGTCTGGGTAAAGTGACTTTCACAGGAGATTAGCCAATACCAGAGGAGTGTTTGACCAACAGCTACCTAAGCTATCCTAAAAATAAGTCACTTTTTTTTTTTTTTTTTTTTTTTAATGGTGGGGATTCAAAACATATAGCAGTAAGGGTGCCTTCACACGGCGTAGCGCGCCACTCCTTTAGACACGTATGCACATGTCCGAGCACGACGCTTCAAAACAGAGACCATTGATTTCAATGGGTACCGATATACGCGTGCTACCCATTGAAATCAATCGGAGGCTTTTTTGCCTATTGATTTCAATGGGTAGCGCGCGTACATTGGCACCCATTGAAATCAATGGGCTCTGTTTTGAAGCGCCGTGCTCAGACGTGTATACGTGTCTAAAGGAGCGGCGCACTATGCCGTGTGAAGGCACCCTAAGAAGACTCAATGAGGGCGGGTTCACATCTGCGCCCGGTCGGTTTCCGTCTTCTGCTCCAAGAAACTGGATCCCGATCCCAATGCAAGTCAATGGGATTTTTTAAATAATTGGAGATCGGATTTTAAAAACAATCCTATTCACTACACAGCATGTAGTCCCAAAATTGTTTCAATTTTTGGACCCCACGCTGTGTAGTGATTACCTCCCCAACCCCCCCCACCGGTGTCCGCTTACCTGCACAGCTGCAGCTCCCAGTTCTGCTTGGTCCGGTCTGGTCCTCTGTCCTTCACATGTCTTCAGAGTGCCCTGTGCCCCCCCCCTCCCCTGGAGAGTGTGGGCGGGAAGGCGTGCGCCCACACTCTCCTAAGCCCCGCCTTCTCTATAATACTAGTCTAGGGAGGTGGGGGCGGGTCGCAGGGTGCTTTGAAGCCACATGATGGACAGAGGATCGGACCAGCAGAGGGCAGCCGCAGCACTTCTAAGCAGGTAAGTTGAGCGAAGTTCACGAGTAGATAGATATCACTGTACTTTGACTTGTCTACTAGATAGACAAGTCAATGTACAGTAGTATCTATCTACTCGTGAACTTGCCTCATCGTCCTCACAGCAGCACAGCACACAGTGATTTACCACAGCCTGCCACTCTTCTGCTTCATCCCTGTTTTACCGTATATTCAGCTATACAGTATACAGTAAAACAGGGACAAAACAGAAGAGTGGCAGGCTGCGGTAAATCCATAGGAATGAATGGACGCAGCCGACATGCAGAGGGTTAAGCGGCCGGCCGCTTCCATTCATTCCTATGGGTGCTAAACTTTCCCACAATGATTGGCCAGTAGCCAAGCATTGTGGGAAATAAGCCCCGATCTCGATACCGCCCGAAAAGATCGGGATCGGAATTCCGATCGCGATTGTGAAATTTTCTCGATCGCTGATCGGAATCCGATCTTTTCCGATCCCAATCGCTCAACCCTACATCTTATGTAACTTCTAAAATACATGAGAATATATTCTACATGGGAAGGCTGGAATTACACATGTTGTTTTTCTGGCACTTTTTAAGCTAAACACAAAGGGGAAACTTTATTAAGTCTGGTGATTCTTACTTCAGTCTTAACTTATTACCCTGACACTTGCAAGACGTCAGAATAACTAAGAGGCTCCAGGCTCCTATACCACTAAGGAATTGGCATAGATTTGTGATACAACTCATGAGGGTCTATGTCCTGGCTTTCCTAGATTTCCACCCATCCTGATTAATGTCTAAAAAAGTGGGATGCAGGGGCTGAACAACAAGAATGCAGCAGGTTGAGGTGCATTTTTGGCCACTTTCTAGTCCCATCAGCCTTGGTAAATAAGGGTCAAACAGTACATACATAAGAAAAGAGTGGTATCGGTCTTTCATTCTTTTTCTGTCCAATCCTCTGTTTTCTTCAAAAACTGCATTTTAAAAAACTGCAATAAAAAACCCTGCATGTGTGGTTCCAGGCTTAATCTATGGTACAAATGGGTTCATACCATAAAAATCTGCAGCTGCAAATGGTTAAATTTCGCTTTGCTATTTCTGAACTATTGAAGTTCTGAATAATATGCAAGTGTTAACATCTAGTCTTAGAAGAGTATTTTGGTATAACATGTGCTTTTGATAAGTCAGTGAGTTGTGAAAGTTAAATGAAAGCTTGGGGGAAGTTTGACCTGAGAATCTTGGATATATTTTGGACTATATTGGCCTTAATCTGGAGTTGCTTGTGCCAAATAGACGTTGACCAGTACTCCCCTGCAACGCAAAGTTAGTAAAAAAAATAAATGAGTCCATGAGAAAGGACATAACTTCTCCCTTTCCCCTGGTCTACCTTGAAATACTCAACAAAGGAAGACATACATCTTAGGAGTGTCTTTTAACTTCTGTGGCACAATCTAGTGTGTAGCTGTGGATATGCTCATACCACATTTTTGTACATTCAGTTTTTAACACTACAATTATTCTTAAAGGGGGTCTACCGCCTCCTCCAAGTATATTGAAATGATACAACCATGTTACAAGGTACATTACAGCGATAAACAATATACCTTTGGTATGTAAGTCCCTTTTGTAGATTTGGAGAAAAACAGCTTTGATGCCTTTGGCAAATGAGGTAGTTGGTGCACTGAGGGTGTGGCCTTCGGCTCTGAGACTGCTGCATAGGTTGCTCAAGGGACAAGGGTAAGTGGTGTCATAGCAGTGGGAGGATCAACTCTTGCTGTATGGGGAGGCACAGGCTACAGATGGTAGGGGTGTGAGTTGCCCCTACCTGCTCCTAGTGCAACTGCCTAGTTTTCATAAGGCTGCTTTCACACGAAGTTAACACTCCGCTCATTCTGACACGTAAACGTGAAACGTGAAACGTGAAAGCAATAGGTAAAAAAGCCTCCCATTGATTTCAATGTTTAGTGCGCGTAAGACGGCACTCTTTGAAGTCAATAGGATTTGTTTTGAAGCGCCTCACTCACGTTTACGTGTCAAAATGAACGGAGTGTTAACTCCTTGTGAAATCAGCCTAAGACTTCAAAGTTGTTTTTCTCCCAATGTACAAAAGGGGTGCACATAACAACGGTATGTAATTTATCACTGTAATATGTTCTGTAACAGAGGTGGTGACAGCTGCGTATCCTTGGGGAGGTTGTAAACTCCCTTTACTTTACTTACCCTTACTTGTTAGGCTGTGTTTATATGGGGTTTTTTGGACCGGATTTTGAGGCGTCAGAATCCAGTCCAAAATACGGCTAGCTACAAATGGATGCCGATGCAGTGCAACGACATCCAGTTGCGGTATTCCGCTTCGGATTAGGCCCAAATGAATGGGCCTAGTTGGGAGAGAGTGTTCGTGCCGCGGACTCTAATTTGGATTCCACCACGGAATCCGCAGCAAGAAAGGGCAGGTCGCGTCTTTTTTCTGCGAGCGGCACAAAACCTCTGGCGGAAAAAAGAAGCGAATGGGTCCCATTGAAGTCAATGGGAGGCGTTTATTTTTGAGCTGGATTCTGACACGGATTCCGCGTCAAAATCTGGCCCAAAGAACCCTTTTTGAACCCAGCCTTAGAGAGGTCCCTTAACAATAAGCAGAACACAGAAGTGTGCCTCTTCTAGATCCTATGAGATCTGTGGAGAAACATCCTAATAATTGTTCAAATGAAGTATTACACAAAGAATTCAATCTGTGTAATACAGGATAGGACAGGTCCTCCAGTTACTACAAAGAGGATGGTTTCCTCCGTGTACTCCAATTTCCTCCCACACTCCAAAAACATACTGATAGGGAATGTAGATTGTGAGCCCTATATGGGACAGTGACTGACAATGTAAAGCGCTGCAGAATATGATGATGCTATATAAGTAAGCATAATAAATAATCCTGTAACACATATAAATCTAATGGTGGTATGTGAAATAGTTTTTCTACATTATATAAACCTTATTGTCTATCTAACGCTTTGACAATCACTATAAAGGGGTCAGCATGTCACTTGGTGGTACCTGGCAGCCTAGTGAAACGTTACGGCACTTGCTAATATCTTACTCTGTTGAAAACAAGCCACTAAAACTTACCATCTCCCGATATCCTGGTAGCAAAAGATAAAACAATAAAGCTGCCCATACCCCTTAGACATTTGTCAGATGACTATTGCCTCACCCTTCTATAAACATGTGCATCTGGCTTGTCTGAGTGTACATGTGTTCTGAACAAGGAAAGAGGGAATATAGTACACAGATACCTGTAGTGGCAGTGTATCTACTGAAGAACAAGGACATGCTGAAATGCAACTGCCCAGTCCTTTTCTGACAATGAGGGACAGTTGTTAGGCCTCCACACACATTAGACGGATGACCAGTCCATTGGTCGATATGCATTCAATCTGATTACAGTAATTGACTACTATACTTACAACACTTTACAAGCCTTCTTGTCTTACCTTGGCTGCATCAACAGTGGTTGAACTTGGCACCACTTAAAGAGGTATACCTAAATCCAAGTTTATTAGAAATTATATTGAATTCAGTGGAGAAAACTGCATATATGTATAACAAGCTCTCCACTTCACTTCTTTATAAAAGGTACCATTGCCTCGACTTGCCTAATGGGAGCCACTTGACCCTTGTTTTACAGGTTGGGGTCAGTTTACCTCCACCTGTAAGACTTTTATGTCCTATACGTTCCATGGTTTCATCTCTGTGTGGTCGGTGATACCATAAAGTAATGGTTCAGTTGTAATTCTCAAGGGAAAAGCCATTTATTCTTCACACGTTTATCACAATTTGATCAAAACAGTTCACCAAGAGGTAAACTCCAGAGGTAAAATCACCAAGAGGTAAACGCCCCTTATGTCAAAGGATAATATAAAATGACCTGAAAAAAAATCTTTAACCCTCTCACTGCTGAGCATTATATAAGCCAGATGGCCGCTTTAGTTTTCGAGCTTCACGATCAGACTAATGAGTCCTAAATGACTTATAAATGAATAGCCGTCCAAGCAGCTGAGAAGCCATCTGAGACACTACAGCAGTGCATATTGTCCTCAGCAGGACGCGGCAAAGGTCTGGAGAGAACGGCGGCAGACCTTTATGTTTTATTCCTGCTATTATCAGCCGGCATCTGGTTTACATTATCACAGAGAGGATGGGACTATTTGGAAGAATTATGGCATAAATTGACTTGCAGACTGCAGGAATTAAGTGTCTGCACCTGGCCTAACACACAGAGATTTTTCCACCCCCAGTCATAAGCATATAGGGCTTTGTTGTGCCCTCTCTAGAATCCTGTCGCTTTGGCCTTACTGTTTTGGAAAATCCTAAAGAGATTTCTCCTTCCTTCTTCCCTGGGGCTCTCTCTTTTTATAGAAGCGTGCAGTGAATTGATGGTATGTATACTCTTGGAAGGATGCTAGGAGTGTTGCAATGGAAAGTGCCCCAAGCCTTACACTAGTACTTAGAAAGGGCATTTCTACTGAAGAATTCACAGCTGTCACATAGATTAAGTGGGTTGACCTGCTGGACATAACTTGTGAAGTTAATACAGGGGGATTCCAACAAGTGACTATGGCCTATGTATAGAAATACACCTTGGAGCATGCTGGTTTTTATCAGTATCTATGTATCTAATATATACACAGTGGCGTAACTTGACATGCCCCCGCCCCTGTCCCGACGCCAAAGACCCCGACTGCCCTCCCCCCCCCTCCCCTCCGCATTCCTGCATGCACTATTATACCCCATAGTGCCATAGTGGCCCCTGCACACAGTATTATTGCCCTATAGTGGCCCCTGCACACAGTGTTATTGCCCCACAGTGGCCTCTACAAAGTATTATTGCCCCATAGTGACCCCTGCACACAGTATTATTGCCCCATAGTGGTCCTTGCACACAGTATTATTGCCCCATTGTGGACACCCATGCACAATTATTATACTCTGGGATCTTTTAAGAGCCCTGAATATAATAATCGGAGACCCAGGGGTGGGTACAAACATAAAAAACACAATTACTTACCTTTCTCTGGCTCCGATGCGATCCCTGCTGATGTCCGCCATCTTCAATGATGTCCAGGACGTCATGTGACCCGGGCCTATGTCGCGATGCATAGGGACCGGCCATGTGACATCAGGGACATCACTCAAGTGGGCCGGAAGCCTGCCTGGAGCCCAGAGAGGTAAGTAACACTGTTTTTCTATGTTCTCTTACCTCCCTGGACCTCTGATCATTATACCCAGGGGTCTGAAAAGAATAATAGTGTTTGTGGGGCCCGCCGCCTTACTTACCGATTCCCCCCCCCCAGCTCCTGCTCACAGCAGCCTCCGCATAAGAAGAAGCACAGGGGGCCGTGGGCAGGAAGTAGGATTGGTTAGTAAATAGGGTCCGTTACTGGCTGGTGTTACTCCAGCTGTATCTATATTATACAGTCATTTTGTTGTCATAGATGTAGTAGTGCTTTCTGCATTACTGGTAGATTCCAGAGCATTTCATCAAAGTGTGCACAAAAGCCCTGTAGGTAATGGCCCTGCTTCTATCTAAGGAACATGAGACTACTTAGAATAAATTCTCACCTCCGTACACTGTCAGCTTTTATACTCCGAGATTTTAAGTGCACCTAAACTTTCGGATAATTTTTCAGGATAAATTGCCATGTGTGTATTTGACAACTAACATTATTTCTGGCCATAATATTCATTTTGTTAAGCATTTTTAGCCTTTTTCTGCCTTTGTTTGCTCCATTTCTACTTCGCAGTTGTCTTTAAGGCAATGGCTTGAGACTAGCTGTGGTGAGGACTCACATATACAGCAAATTAAAAGGGCTCTATCAGCAAAATTATGCTGTATGAGCCACAAATATGCATGACGGGATTGGTTCAAATCCGGCGCGTGTGCAGTATCGCTCACTCTGGAGCGCTACTGCGCACACTCCGGCGCCATTTTTCCCAATAGCAGTTCGTGAGCATACTGCACATGCGCAGTACGCTCGTGAACTGCAACTGGGAAAAATGACACCGGAGTGTGCGCAGTAGCACGCGCCGGATTTGAACCAATCCCGCCGGAAGAAGAGGCGATGAAGCCAGGGAAGAGCCAGGACCAGAGGGCATCGCCGAAAAAAGAGGAAGGTGTGCAAGAAGATGACGTCGGACCGTGCATCTCCGCCCAGCGTGCACGATAAGTATAAATTACATATATGTTTCTGAGGTTTTATTTTAAAAAGGGGGGTAAAATAACATTAACGGTGCCTGAATAGCCTTATGAGGGGCTCATACAGCATAATTTTGCTGATAGAGCCCATTTAAATTAACAGGAGATTCCTCTCCTCTCCGTTGTATCCAGGAAACCTCTGCAGACTTTTTGTGAAAAGCACTGCTAAAAAAAACATGAGACACTATGGTGGGCCACACCCCTGGTTCACATTAGCGTTTGGATTACGTCTGGTTCATACACTAAATGTGAACCGGCCCTTAGCCTAAGACTTGACCAGGAGTAAAATCCATATGATAGCTGTAGTATGTACTATATATACTTTCCTGTACATTCATAATGTACATTGGCAAATAGTGACTTCTTTGCAATACTCCTCTTTTAGAGAGAATATATTGTCAATAAAATTATTGATTGTTTCAATCAACTTTTTATGCTTTTTTTTCATATGCAAAGTTTACAAAATTTTCTGTTTTTTAATGCCTTTTAAATTAAAATAAATAAATAAATCCTGAAATGTTGTAGTTTTCACATTGGCCACTGCCTTAACACTTCTCATCTCATTATTATAACAGACAGGATTACAAAGGAAGGTTAAACGCCTCCATTTTAAAACTGGGGAAGATAACACAGAATAACACCACTAACAGAAGGTGCTATGAAGGGCTAAGGGAGTGTTCACACTACAGTCAGTGTCCGACAGCTAGTGTCTGCTGCGAATGTCCGTTCAAAGTCTTGTGTGGACATTAGCAGCGGACACTAGCTGTGTCCGTGACATTTTGCATTGATTTAAATGGACATCAGGTGTGTTCTTTTACTGTCCGTGGGTGTCCTTAAAGGGGTACTCCCACGTCGCATACTCACCCGTCTTCGTTTCTGTGAAATCTTCTGTCTTCCGGCTTTGTTGCATCATTGGTGGGCGGGATCACATATGCAAAGCCAAGCGGCGAGATGCCGCTGGCCCTGCGTGCGCGCTCATAGACCAGTCTAGCCTTCACAATGCGAATACAGACCCGACAGGGTGTCGGGTCTGTATTCACATAGTGAAGGCTAGACTGGTCTATGAGCGTGCACGCAGGGCCGGCGGCATCTCGCCGCTTGGCTTTGCATATGTGACCGCGGACCGGAATAACAGCATCGCTTCTGCCGCTGCTGGCTTCATGCAGGGCAGAAGCATAGCGATGTTGCTGGATTCACCTGTGCTGGCGTCTGACAGTCCCCAGCATCTGCCTCTATATTACAGCGGATGCCGGGGAGTGTTAGACGCCGGCACAGGTGAAGCCAGCAATATCGCTATGCTTCTGCCCTGCATGAAGCCAGCAGCGGCAGAAGCGATGCTGTTATTCTGCTCCTCCGCCCCCCTGGCTTCACCTGTGCCGGTGTCTAACCCTGTATTGGCGGCCCCTTCCCCCCAAAGCGTAAACTACCCCCCCCTCTCCAGGCTCACTCCCGTGCACTTAGCCCCTCCTCCCTCCCCCTGAGAGCAGCAGATACATCACTTGACTCATGAGCAGCTAGGTCAGGGCTGTGGCCACAAAAAAAAGGAATAAAGTAATATAGTGGCCAAACAAAGCAGTTTTGCTGAAGCAGTGTATTTAGGAAAAGTCTTACATTCACATTAACAAGCATTATAGATAGGATCCTTGTGATGGGACAACCCCTTTAACTGTCCGTTCCCAAATATATCCGACTTTTCAAGCGGACAGCAAAACCCGACATATAGGTTTTTGCTGTCCGTTTGAAAAGTCAGACATCTTTGGGAACGGACAGTTAAGGACACCCATGGACAGTAAAAGAACGCACCCAATCTCCATTTAAATCAATGCAAAATGTCACAGACACAGCTAATTTCCGATGCTAATGTCTGCACAAGATTTTGAACTGACATTAGCAGCGGACACTAGCTGTCGGACACCAACGGTAGTGTGAATGCTCCCTTAGTTGTCTCTCCCTGGTCAGTCACTTTTGCACTTCTCCCGAAGCATGCCAACAATACTCTTGCATAGATATCAATAAATAAGGTGCCCGAATATGAGGTTTCCTATGCTCAGGTGCCTGCCATAAACCATACCTATGAAATGTTATTCACAGCTCACACCAACAATTTATAGATGTAAACTATGTAACCAAAAATATGTAAAAAAATAAATAAAATTAAAAATGTACAATGAGAAAATAAAACTAGTATATCAACTGGTATTCCTTTAAATCCACTGGGCTTTCATGGTATAAATATAGCATATTTTTTCTAATACATCATACATGACCCATAATATGTAGAAGCAGATCTTTCACAAACTATTGTGATGTGGAAATTTCAGTGAAAACTTGTTGTCAAGTTTTGGTTTGAATATTCTTATTCCCATGATATCCCCTCTTCAAAGTAAACCACAAATTATAGAGTAGGCGGTCTGTAGGAACCACTTGGGAAACCATGTTTTCAAAGCAGCATATTAAATGTAACTTTGTGTTATTGTTACAAGTGTTTTGTGATGTTCTCGGCAGCACGCAATGCCAGGCCTGCAATTACAGTAACCACCTAGCTTATTATCTCTATAATGATGGGTAAATATTACATTCCCTTTAACCTGTTAATGGATCTCACGCTAATAACATTCCCAGGGGCATGAATGTTGCTCAGAAGTGCCACATTTTCAGTTTTTGTTTGTTTAATCACATAGTACTGATAATACATTTCAATATACTCGACATATTACATAGTAAAGTATACAGTAATTTGTCTATTGTGTCTAAATGATGGAATAATTAAAGAGCACCTTTCACCCCCTCCAGTAACCGCAACTCTTTGCATCCTTCAATACATGCAG